>NC_092424.1:93131287-93875662 GCF_036169615.1 Heliangelus exortis | reverse complement strand
ACTCAAAATATTAATTCTCCATTTTACTTTCTAGGTTAAGTCATAGTGTACTACAAATACGTGGAATTGGTGCAGGTTACTTAATCACACTATGAAAGACTAGAATTCTTCTGCAGAAGCCTCAGAAGACTTGAGTTAGTCCATGAAGTGTTTAAGTATTTCTTTTGAATTTTTCACACCATTAGCTGATAAAATATATGTATCAACAGACTTCTAGCTATGTTAGAACTTCCCAAACACAGCAAGATCTGAAAGAGGAACGTTGTAGACTCACTTCCTTGGTAGAAAAGTTTTCAGAAGGCTCAACTTTCTCATTTAAATCAACTCCTAGCAGAGTACTTCCATAATGAAGGCTTTACACTTTCAACACCATGGTGGCTCTACTAATCCTGCCAGTACGATGGACAGTGAGAATTGTGACTGTCATTCATCATATCTCAGACACTGGGAAGAGTAAATTTTTCTTTTCTTATATTCACCAGAATTTAAGAATTTTAGAAAGGCTCTTTGCCACTAATGTATAGTTTAAGTATACCACAGTTGTTTCAATCACTGAAAGCATTTATGATACATATATTCATTACTGTGTGGTAATCAGCATGGCTTTATTGGGTCAGAACAACAAATTATGATGTAGATTAGTTTGTTTACTTTTAATACAGATAGGAATGGAGTTTTTATTGTCAGAGGTACTAATTATTATAGAAGTTATTAGAGTCTACATAAGTTGTTGACATTTAAAATCGGTAGTCCATATATATTAATTGAGCTTAGCAGCAGAGCATCATATTCAGCTTACTGTTGACTCCTACAATTTATTGAAAAGTTATCTTATTTCACCTTATGTAACAGAATCAGTCTGCAGAGGGCTTTTCTGCTGCAAAGTATCTGTATTAAATGACTACCAAAGATTAAGAGAGAGGGAAATGTTTAGAATGCTATTCAAGTTGAGCAGTAAATCTTTCACTTTAAAAAAGAGAATGGGAAGACATCTCATTTCTTATCAAAGGTAGGCAACAAATTAATCTCACTCCAATTAATACTTGGGCTATACAGAAGATGATTGTTTCTGTCTATATTTTTATCCTTTGAACATATGACAAAAAGGAGCATGGAAAGATAAGTGCAGAGATAAGTGCACTCTGTTTTTAATAAATTTTATTTCCACGGTTCATGGCTGATCAAGAACAAATCTTGGCATTGCAGGAAGCATGTTGACCACCTATACAGTCTATAGATGGCTTTTGAACATTTATCCAGACTGGTGATCCCAGTGCAGAGAAGAGAATATAAGAATAATGACAACACATGCAATTTAAACTCAAGATAAGATGCAGAGTTTGGATGGTCATCCAAAAAAACAACTATCGAGTCTCCATTTCCTTTAGAGAGTTCCATAAGCTGCCCACTCCCCCAGCTCCTGCTTGTTATCCTTCTTTTAAGTCTGCTGTTTGAATCCCCACTCCCATGCAAAAGCACACCCTGACATAGGCTTAATCAGGGAAGGATTTGGAGCTTTGATCTGCCTCTTCAAATTGGCACATCCTCCATGTGGTCTGCAGAAATTGCTTGCCTGCAGGCTGCTACAATACAGGTGTGCCAGGAGTTGTATGAAAGCAGACCTGGGAGAAATGCATTTAACAAAATCACTGCTGAAAACAGTGTGTGGTATAATGGAGAAGGGTCATAGGTCAACCTTAGGAGTCCAGGAAGATTGGAGTATAGCTCAGCCTGCCAATGGCAGGAAGGATGCCGGAGAAGCAGCTGTGCAGAAAAGTTGTAGCTTGTTGTGGTTCTAACATAGACCAATTACTTGCTTTTCTACTTTGGAGAAAATTTTCTCCCTTTTCCATGCCTCCAGCTCCTCTTTTGAAAGATAGGGATTTAGAAAAAGATTTTGCTGAGCTGAGTATTAATTAAAGCTCAATATGATTAGCTAGAAGAGGTGCATATTTTAGGTTTCTTCTTCATTATGGGTTAGAATATCTCCTGGCTGCAGGAAAGATTTTTCTAGGAACAGAGGGCAGATCTGTGACAAGAAGAATGTACAACCATGTTCCCTAAGTAAATAAACATCAATCTTTGCATATTGCCCTCTCCCCCCTTCCAGTTTCTTTCTATGGGCTCTTTGCCTTTGTCTTTTTCTGTGTTTCTCCAGTGTTGTTTATGTAATTTATATATTTTTTTCCTTAAACAAAAAAGAATGAAATCAAGTGTGATTTCTTATACATAGATGTCTTAAAAGGTGAGGAGATGTTTCTTGCTGTCACTAAACACTGATCCACTGCTAACTATAACAAGTATGAGGCCACCAACCTTGGTGGTTTTCTGCATATCTACTGTTCAGAAACATCTCCTGGCCCAAGTCACACACAGCAGCACATGCTGCAGCTCTTCACTGACTGCTTCAAAACTGACTGTTTACTGAAATGTGGACTTACTGCAGCCAAACTTCTTTCCTGCTCTGAACATTCTCCTCTTCCCCACACATGGCATGCTGATGTAGCATACAGGTAGGATGTTATTAAACATAGCTGCTCTTCGAGCCAGAAAAATTGCTGTTAGGCAACATTGCTGAGTAGTCACTCCCTGTTACGTGCCATATTTCCAAAATCTAAACTGTCTCAATCTCCTTTGTAGCATGAATTAGGTCCACGTTGCTGAAGAGTGTGCAGAAAAATGAGGCAAAAAAAAAAATATCACTCATCTGGAAAAATAATAAACAGCATAATTTGAACAGTATATAATCGGATAATGTTACTTCTGTAAGAATTTTCTGGCCTGACCTTGTAAATTAAATCAATTTCTGATAAAGAAAGAAGTGGAAATCCAATGCCATTACTTTACTTGTTCATATACCTTGCTGAAGTATTATTTTTCTGTAGCAAAGAGTATTTTCTGCACTGTTGAACTGCATCCATCTTAACGGATCTTCTTCTTCTGAATTTATACATTTACTTGAGTGGGTGGCTTGCCTGCTTGAGAAAGGGTGTTCCTTGGATTATCAAAAAAAGAAAATCTCATATCTACAAACTACTTTCTGCTGGCTTTAGGACACAATAAAAATGTTAACAAAAAAGTTATTTTTCAGACATAGTCATTGGTAACTACTCAGGTTTTTAGTTCCTCAGTACTTTATGAACTGATAGTAAATCTTACAGTGCTTTGTTGATTCACCCAAATCTGGGAAGAGAGTATTTCAGGGAACTGGATATGCAACCCCTGTCTTTTCTTTTTTTCCTGTATTTCTAAAGTACTTCTACTTTTGCAAACTGCATCTTGAACAGCACCAACTGTGAGCAGTTTGTTGCTCTGTGATGAGGCACTTTGCTTTCTTGGACTGAAAGGGAACTTGAAGAGCCAGATCCTCAGCTGGTGTGAATATATGAATAGTGCTGAAATAAATACACTGCCATTTAGGCTGCCTCCTGATGTTCCCTTTCATTCCCTTAGAGGGATGTGTGTCATCCCACTCACACAAACCTTGCATGGCTGATGTTATTCAGGATGCCATTTGCAAAGCAGAAAGGCTTAGCTCACTGTAAGGGTAAAGGGGCAGTAGTTTTCTATCCAATTCATTCTCTCTGCCACTGAAATCTGTTCACAGGCTATTGGCTCAAGCAAATCACCACAGCATATTGATTTCCAAAGCAGAAAGCAATAAGGAGTTACTTAAGGGTACATCAGCAAATTGAATTGACATGGTTGTTTACTCTGGTTGAAGGTCTGCCCTAGTATTTGAGTGTATATTTTTATAAGGACATATTTTTCTAAGAGTATATTTTTAATATCTGACCAGGCTTCACTTTTCAGGCAATGATTTCTATCACATAAAACTTATTTTCCTGGTGCTAACCAAATAATTTCAGGCATCATCATGTACCATATGTAACATTGTGCAACAATTCCATTGTCATTGCAGTTGTCAGTATCTGAGGCTAGATGAGAGGAATGTCATGTGAGGCTCCCCAATACCTCAAAGAATCTGAGATCTCTTTAGTAATATCTGACATCTCCTATAGGTCTTCTGAATATGACACATGAGACATGCACATGTAACAAAAATGATTGAAAAAATCTGTATCTAATTTTGGACTGAGCACTGATACAGGTTGCCCAATCTTAGCATCTCCCACCTTGGAGATATACAAATGCCATTTGGATGTTGTCCTGGGCAACTGGCTCTAGCTGACCCTGCTTGCACACTAGGTAACCACCTAAGGCCCCTTCCAACCTCAGAATTTATTTGTGTGTAAATAACAAATTCATTGATTGGGATTTGTTAGAAAATGTCTGACACTATTTTACTGAACAAAACACCACCACCTCAGTGTCTTCTTGTTGCTAAGGATATAGACATTCATGACATGTGTTCCTATCACAGCTATAGAAATAAGTATGTCCAATCAATTACAATTTCTTGGCTAAAGGACAAACTAAAAGACTATCCTATTTTAGAAAACAGCCTTGGGCTACAGCTAGTGATTGTACAAAAATATGGTAAAAATGAATCTGGCTTTTAAACATTTTTTTTTCTTTTTTCTTTTTTTCTTTTTTTTTTTTTTTCTTTTCAATCATATAGCTAGTAATACATTCAGAAGGTATGAAAATTTTAATGGAATTTACAAGTTACATGCAGACTTTTTATTCCAAAAGGATAATTATAATTATTTGGATTCTTCTCTTCAGTAAAGATGACTAAAATGAAGTTAAATAAAGCATGTGAATATTCTTCCAAGGCATAATTCAGATATGAACACAACATTACTGCTCTGGAAAAAAAAAGGTTCCGTGAAACAGAACAGTTTCACTGTGAAGCAGTACAGTTGCTTTTAAGAAAGAAAAAAGAACGCTAATTTATCTGATTTTTACTGTATTATGTAGTTTTGTTGGCTATGTTGATATGGCTAGGGGAATAATTGATGCAGTTTAATTTTTTAAACTGTTCTTTTAGGTGTTCTGGATCTATGTTAATTATTTAGAAGAAAATTCACTTTGGAGCTAACTAGAAGAGGTAAAATAAACCTAAAACCAGCCCTTGTTCCATCTCAGTTGGTATAATAGGGGTTGGATTTTGGTACAAACCTGATAAATATACCACAGTAAAAGTATGTGTTGGTAAACCAATTTAATTATAAAAATATCAAATGTAAATTTATAGATTTGTAGAGTTACAGGAAATAAGGCCATAAGTTGAAAGTCAAACTTATCAATGCCTACCTTCTGTGAATCACCTTACAGAATATCTTTGCAATATGCCATGTGATTAAAAATCAAGAATAATTTTGTACTGCAATACATTTATACTGTAATACAGAGGACTCAAGTGAATGTGAAACAGGGGACAGAGTAATTGACCTTGCACTGCAGAATTGATAGCTTGAGGTCAGCAGAGACAGGAAAAGATGGGTATATAGAAGACAATAAGAGAATGGTGGTCAGCCCAGCCCACTCAAATAGGTGCCTTGTGGTCTTGGTTCTTGTAGCCACTGAGGCAAAGAAAAACTTCAAAGAAAATCTGAAAGAAGCTAATAAAGAAACGAGGATGACTTCTGCATGATTTTCTTTATGGATTCAAGTCAGTCACAGAAAGCTAAACTCAGCCCGGTGCTTTCCTCTCTCCCAGGGCAGTGAACGCTCATCACAGTTAAACACTGTCCTTGTGCCTCAGAATTTTGTGACATTGTACCAAAATCATATGATTTCCAAGCATATCCACAGATTACTGATTTTCCTGAGGTTTTAATTTCAGAAATATTTTTCCTACATGTGTGTGTATCTGTATACATAAATATATACTACACATTAAGCTTATTCTTCACAGAATGTTACAGATTTATTTAAAAGTCACAAGCCCCAAAATTCTAGCATGCAAAAATCTACAGAGATTGAATCTGCCTAGGGTGGACTGTTGTGATTCCTGTGACTCAATTCTGTTTCATAACTTTTCCTTTCTGTGGTCTCATTTTCGTGCTCTGTAGGCTCTGATTTGAGCTTCACAGCACTTAAGTTTTGTGATCCAGCCTGGTGCCAGCGTTCACCTTGGCTGCTTTGTGGGTATCTGTTCTCAAAGACACTTTTTCATGGACAATCTGTAATACAACAACAAATAGAGGGACTGCCAAAAGGGGTTTATTACAATCACTATTTCATTACGAAGAGTGAAGGTCCAAGAAATAAACTACCTGCACATATTACTTATGACACCTAACACCTAGAAATAATATTTGACATATGGTCTGAGTTTCCAAAGCATTTTTTCCTAAATGTGCCTTTCATTTTCAGTCATAAACTCACAGAGTGCTATGCCTCCTCTTCTCTTTCTGTTTGTCCACTTGAATTTGTTCATTTTTAGCTGACTAAATAGTAGAAACAAATTGTATCTGCTAAAAGAGCATGCTCTTAGAGTTCCTTTCCCAGTTCTGTGGTTTAAAGTCTGCACTCAGTTTCTCTGGGATGTTTAAATTGTGAGATTAGGTAGAGATAAAATAACCTGTTTGGAAGCAGTTTGGAAGCATAACGCAGAGGTAAATGAAAGCTAATTTAATCAAATCAGAAATGGAGTATGTGACTACACAGATACCACATGCACTGTGGATTATATTAGAGCTAAATTTTACCACAGCTCACCCGCTTTTAATCTTTTGGTCAAGTATAGACAAGAATATTAGAATATGCTTTGTTATAAATAGGCTAGTTTTGCACAGGTAGACATATTAAAAAATGTAGAAGGTCTCTCAGTCTTAACAAACATATTCATGTGACACAGAACATGGACATGGGAGTATCTGTGGAAACCAATTATTTCCTTCCATAGACACCCCATCAAGTGAATCAAGTAAACACAGTCACTATACTTCATTTACATTTTCACAATGCTTTTAAATATATGATGATGTTTCACAATTGATTCTGTCTGCTCACAGCAGCTTCATAGATACAGTGTTATTTTGTGGCATAAGTCTAATATCAACCATTTACTCCTATCTGAGTTTGTAGAACTTTTATATATTGTTTCAATTATAGATTACACTCTTAATGTGCTTCCCTTCTTTTTTGTTTTTTGCATTGTGACAAATCTCTGTGGAATATTTTTCTTGCCATTAGTTAAAGAACGATCTGAATAAGATTGCCTGTTTATTATAAAATATTCAGGGAACAATGGGATTTTTGCCTTTATTGCTGTAGGTTTTGCTCCACATTTTAAGATGACCAGATGTTCTTTTTCCTAGTGGAGTGTTCATTTTTTTATTTCAACATTGCTGAGCTGTTTTATTGAGTGTGTTTCTGAATCAGCAGTGGTCAATAAACCTTGAATGAGGTGTTTCTGTGCAAGGAATCTAAACATTTTTGAAGACAGTAAGCCTTGAGACCTTTGAGACTTCTCTGATCTTGCAGTAATATTTCTGTCCCTAGGGAAGGTTGAGTAAAACTGACAACTAGATTAGTATACTTCTGGGAGCCAAGGAAACACAAGCAAAGGACAGTAATTACAATTACTTACCTGTAAAAGCACTGCAAAACAAAGCCAACTAACTTTTCTATTTATGTAGACGGTCCTTTAAAAATAATCTCTTCAAAAAGTCCTTGATCATTAACAAAGATTCAATGAGCATTAATTTTTGCACTCAAATTAAAGGTCAGCTTTAAGTCCAGACCCACAGGCAATCTCCAGTACTAACTGAGATTAACTCATGCCTTCAGTTCAAGCAGATGATGGGAAGGTCATGATTGAAGGTAAAGCTTTTCCTCCAAGTCATTCAGCCCCACACCATAAACTCTAAGCACTACAGCACTAAGTCACATGCAGCAGATTTCATGTTCCTGGCTTCTTGTCCCGATTAACCAATGATTACCTGCTCAGCTGCGGGTAGAGGACTGATCCTTAGAATGGTATTGTGGGAAGGAAAGGACTTAATGTTTATAGATAAAATATTTATATAAATTAAAATATATCTTGGGGAGACTAATTGAACCTTACACCACTGTGTGTACTTTCCAGGGGAAACATCTACCATCCCGTGCCTTTCCTGTAGGGTATTTGTGCTAACACGTAGTCCACTGTCAAAAGGCAACATTTCTGTTACACTTTTTCAGACCAATTTTCTATATTGAGGAACAAAAAAAAATTGCTCAACCTATGAGAGTCTCCTTACAGTGTTATTATCCCTCCCAAACTGTGTTTCTAGTGAACAGACCAGTCAAATCACCGATGAAGTGTGTCTTTCTTGCAGCTTTGCGAGGTGAGAGGGTTCAAGAATCTGGTTTCATGTCAGAAGCCTGGGGTCTGTGGCTGATTGGCCTCGGCTTGCAGTCAAGGGCCCTGGCAACAGCTCACTCCCTTCCTCCCCTCAAAGGGACAGGGAGGAAAGCAAAAATGGGAAAAGGTAGAGTAAGAAAACTCATGGGTTGAGGTAATGACAGAGAGATTATTCACCAGTTATTGCTGGGAGAAAAACAGACTTGACTTGGGAAAATTAATTTACTGCCAGTTAATATAAATATTGGATTCTGGAAATAACAACAGAATCAAGAAAAAAAACAACATTAAAAAGTTAGGGAAATCATCCCCCCTTCACCTTCCCAGGCTTAACAGATTCCTGTCCTCCCATTTGTTTTCTCAGCAGGTACACTCTGTCCCCTCCATGACAGAATGAGGTGCAAGGGGCATCCCTGGACTCTCCTGACAGAGGCCACCCTAGTTGCAGGCTTTTTCACTTTCCCTTTTTAAACTTAGTTCTTCAGTCTGCCCAGGCCTCTCTGAATGGCAGAACATCTATATGGTGTATCATTTACTCCTTCCAGTGAACTTACTAGAGGTGCTTTCTGTCCTAGAATTCAGGTTACATGTGAAGTAATATTGGATCCAGTTCTGATCTCTGGGGTGCATCAATATATATTGACCTCCAGCAGGACTTTGTGCCTCTGATCCCTCTAGGCCCAGGTGTTCACTCAGTTTTTGGTACACCTCTCTGTCCACCTATGAAATCCATAATGTGTCAACTTGTCTATGATGATATTCTGGGTCTTCGCGTCAAAAGCCTCGCTAAAGTCAAGGCAAACACTATGCACTGCTCTTCCCTTCTTCAGAAAGTTTATCAACATATTTCAGAAGGTTAGAAGGTTGGGTAAACTTGATTTCTCCTTTGTCAGCATGGGAACAAGTTGATCCTTGAATCCTTATCAACTACTCCTTATCACTTTATGGATGCAACCTGTTGGGCCCAATAGACTTACTGTGTCTCCAGTGTGCTTGTCCAGGTGGACAGTGGCTTTCCTAACTCCACCCCCTTATAATCAGAAAGCATTTCTATGTTTCATGTGCCTCCTGCTGTCTTGGCTTGATTTCCTGTTTGTTGATATAGACAATTCTTGAGTTTGGAGAAGGTGATCCTTGAATATCAACTATTTGAATTTAGATGCATCTTAGGAACAAACATTTAAAACCCAATATCTTCAGCAGGAGGTAGATAATAAAACTGTGCCTACTGATACAAAAAATGAGGAAAGTTTAACATATTTGGAATGCTTTTTATTGAAATGAGTTAAAAAGAAGTATCTCATAATAAGTAGAATAGGTGTTAAAAGATTGTAGCAACAATGATGGGGTACATTTTTTATGTGAGAATATTAAGCAAACTATTTAAGGAGGTATCTTTAGCCAATTAATAAAAATGTGATTTAATTAATACTGGAACTTTGAAAGGAATGGATGTCTGTGACTGTGATCTCTAGAGTTCAGAAAATTAAAGTGGACCAGTTTCTGGACATCAATTTTTAGAATAAAATGGGATTTAGAACTGCAGCAAGAATTTTATTCACTAAAAATATATGTATAACTTTCATATGAAGCAATGGCTTTTGGGTGGTTTATCTGTATGTATACTAGCTATAGTGTGGTATAATATGGTATCCAATGTCATACTAAGTCAGTTTGACCTGAAGAGATAACAGGAATTCTATCAGATTAATTAAGATTTGTGTACTGCAAATCTCTACATTTACTTGTAATTTGTTGTAATTAATAGCAGTTTCTCTTTAGACTAACATTAAAATATTTATTTATATAGAAATATTTGTGATGGTGATGAAGCAACTTACCAGACAAATCCAGCTATGACAAGACTACTGATGGGAACAGAATCAATGAGGACTGTATATTCTGATGCAGAAATGTAAATTGCCAATGTAAGCACTCAGATGGCAACAAAATGCACTTTAATACTGAAAAATAGCTTATGTAAGAAATACAGGTAGTCTATAGGAAGAGAATGTAAATATCAGAAAATAGAACTTCCTATACCAGGAAGAGCCGGCTCTCTATGTTCTCCATAGTGTAATGCTGGGGACAAGAAGAGCTAATGTGATTCTTCTCTAGGTAAAGAATGGAAATAGGGTCATGAGCTTGCCTCTGGCTGAACCATTGCTAAGGTTGAAATGATAATCCACACAACTTAAGGGGGATGTATGGAGAGAGCTTGAAGGAAGACACTCAAAATGATCTATGAATTGAAAAACAATGCAAGACTTATGGTGCCAGCCTGTTGAGCTTATTGAAAAGCAGGCTGAAAAATCATTTCACACATAAGTGAATCTGAAGGGTGGAAACTTTCTAACTTCCCTAGAAAAAGTCAACACAGAATTCAATGATGGGAAGTTAATGTTAGACAAAATCAGCCTTAAGGTAAGATGAATTTTACCCGCAGAGCAGGTAATTAAACACCGGGGAGGTAATGGACTCACCATAGTTCAGAAAAATACAAACAACTTTGGAGGACAGTTAAAAAAAAAAGAAAGAAGCTTTAATTCACCTTCTGAGAGCATTCATATTGCCCAAAGAAGTGCAGCTCAGCATTGGATTAGAAAATACCATTTCTGACATTTTCTCTAGGGTCTGAAGGAAAGTTTTCCTCTAGGCACAATCAAGCAGACATTTATTTTGTTTTATTTTATCTTGTTTTCTTCTCTTTCACCTGAGGTGACCAAGACAGCATAAGGCAATGCCCCGAGGTGTCCTGTGTCACCTGTCTGAGGGATAAAACAATCATTTGTGTTCAGAAAACTACAGCCTGAGCAACTGTTAGCACTGGAGTGGAAAGAAATATTCTTGCCTTTTAGATTCACAGGGCTGGAGAGTTCCTCCTCTTTACTCCTTGGTAATCTGCAGTGGAGAGCACTTGCAGGATTATTGAGGGAATATATTCTGTATTTAATTCTCTGCTATTTTGGGACCCTGAAGTGCTGCTGTACCCTGAGCTTTCCTGCTTTTTTGCTTGTTCTATGCAACAGTCCAAGCTTCTGCAGAGTGAAATGCATTAACATAAAGCAGTTGTTTGTAGTTTGCTGTTTTGTTTTTGTTGGGTTTTTTTTTGAGGATTTTTGAACTAATTGAAGTGTTGTTGGGGGAAAATAAATGGGCTGTGATATCCAGGAAATCAGCCTAGATGATCTGAAGGTCCCTGAAGCCTCAAATTCAACAAAGTGATGGAAGGTTAATCAAAGTGCTACACAAAAGCACAGTAAGGCCCATTCCTTTAAGAAAGTGATGTATTACAGCATCCATATACAAGTTCTCCGTAGTTCTGGTTCCCTCTCCACCATTAGAGGACAATATTTATATAGGAAAACATCCATTTGCATATGTATTCACAGGATTAAAACACTAGTGGCTAGTTTATCAGGCTAAATGATCAACCCAGGCCTGCTCAGTGGTTCTTCAAATGACACTGAAATAAAGGAGTTTGCATAAGAACAGGTTATCAGGAATATTAACACCAATTTCTCCCATGTGAGTAGATACAAGTGTTTAGAAAGATGAGCTGCTTAGGCATTTGTCAGTGAGCAGGGAGATCACTGTAAGGCAATAACATCAGTAAGTTTAGAAACTGAGGTTTCTAATTAAATGTTAACTTTGTTTGCCTTGGGCTTGGAAAAGAGATAAGGAGCTGCTTCATGCTGATAAACAAATATGCATACAACACAACAGGACAATGAGATCACTAACTTCCCTTGCAATATGTGGAATTATTATTTTTTTACTTCATTTAAATAACAATTATAAAACTTATCAGAATGTCTGTTTACACAGGTTTAGGGCACGATTGAGGTTACATTGATGAAAAATAAAATAAAAATTGATAAGGTGGGCTGTTTGCTGCTTGGCAAGTGATGACTAATAATCACTACTATATTCTCAGATGAGTGATAGAATCATCAAGGTTGGAAAAGACCTTCAAGATCATTGAGTTTAAGCATAATCCAACTACCACAACCACTAAACCATATCCTGAAGTGCCACATCTAAACACTTCTTTAATATCTCCAGGGATGGCAACACCACCAACTCCCTGGGCAGCCCGTTCCAATGCCTCACCACTCTTTCAGTAAACAAATTTTTCCTAGTATCAAACTTAACCTTCCCTGGCACAACTTCAACCTGCTTCCTCTCATCCTATCACTAGTTACTTGGGAGAAGAGACCAACACCAGCTTCTCTACAAATTCCCTTCAGGCAGTTGTAGAGAGCAATAACATCTCCCATGAGCCCTCTCTTCTTCAGACTAAATAACCCTAATTCTCTCAGCTGGTCCTTTTATGATATACTCTCCAAACCTCACACCAGCCTTGTAGCTCTTCTCTAGACGTACTCCAGGACCTCAACATCTTTCTTCTTCCATGGTACCCAGATTTGAACACATTACTTAAGCTGTGGCCTCACCATGGCTGAATACAAGGGAAAGATTCCTTCCTTACTCCTTCTGGACACATCGTTTTGATACATTGACCCTCTTGGCCACCTGAGCACACTGCTGGCTCATGTTCAGCCATCCATCCACCTGTACTCCCAGATCCTTCTCCTTATCTGTAAATCCCTCTGTTTCATGAGCCCTACAGATGATGCATGTGTATTGGCAACATGAAGAGCTTACCTGAGAAGTACCTTGTCTTAAAATTATGATCCCTCCTCCCTAGTACTTCCCTTGCATCTGAATCTCCTCATGCTAATTTTCCCTTATTACTGCAGTCTCATGCAGATTATTTGGGGATATGGGTATCTTGAAGACTTATTTACAAGCATGTTGACTTTATATTTATATGCCAAAATCTGTTTTTCCTTTACAGCAGAACTCAAAATAGGAAAATTCTTAGTGCTTATAACAGGTGATCTTTTTGTTTGTGTTTTTGACTGTTTGTAGTAGATTTTTGAGAACTAAAGTTTACTGTCCCCAGGTGGAATTATGTAAGTGACCTGCAAATATTCAATGTCTTTTTTTGTTGAGAAGTGTGGTTCAGCAATGGAAAAGAAAACAAGAACAAAAGTCAAACACGGAATAAAACCCCATCACTTTGTTCTTTTATTTATGTGGCTTTAGGCAGTCACTAATGCTTTTTCAGCTCAGTTTGATCCAAGAAACTATTTCACTTGAATGGTTTGCACATTATAAAAGCTACACAGAAAATAGAATATGTAAGTGGAGGAAATTATTTTGTTTTCTCTTTCTTAGTGCTTATAGATGACCTGTTTTGGGAGAGGAGTTTTAAAGTGTGTGAATCTATCTGTAAGGCTGGAAAATGGACTTGAGAAAAAAGAATCACTTCTTCTCATTTGTTTTCTTTCTTTTTCCAGCCAAAGGTTATGGTATCAAACTGTGATGAAAGAATGTATGAAAGAAAGTGTTAAAGAAGCAGAACTTGATGCTACATGGTATACCAGAGAGATACAGGCTGACTAAGCAGCTATCCCATTTGTAAAATCAGTAAAGATATAGGAAATAGGTTTTTTTTTCCACATGGGTCTATAGGAACATGGTTCAGGCTGAGTTTTCAGACTGTGTACCATATCACACTGTTAAAACCTGGTACCTCAGAAAATATATCTTCAGTTGACAGGTTTGGTTTTTTTTTAAATTTTCCATATTTATTTAGTTCTCTTCTCACCTTATTTGTTCTTGTCCATGCTCCCCATGGCAGTTTGAATGATGAGGAACTGGACTTTTCTGGGTAGAACTACATTGCAGCCTTTCCCAATGGAATTGCACCTTCTGTAGTGCTGTGCAAAGGTGGTCACAAGACTTAGGGTTAACTCAAGGATTAGCCCAAAAAGCTGACCAGATCCTTGGCTGCATCAAGAGAACCATGGCCAGCAGGTCAAGATTCTCCCCCTCTACTCTGCTCTTGTGAGACCCCACCAGGAGTACTGCATCCAGTTCTGGAGCCCCTGTTACAAGGAGGGAAATGGACATGCTGGAGTGTGTCCAGAGAAGGGCCACGAGGATGTTCAGAGGGCTGGAGCATCTCTCCTATGAAGACAGTCTGAGAGAGTTGGGGTTATTCAGTCTGGAGAGGAGAAGGCTCCAAGGAGCCCTTATTGTAACCTTCCAGTATCTGAAGGGGGCTACAAGAATGCTGGTGAGGGACTTTTTAGGATGTCAGGTAGTGATAGGACTTGGGAGAATGGATTCAAACTGGAGGAGGGTGGATTTAGATGTTAGGAAGAAGTTCTTTAACATGAGGGTGATAAGAAGGTGGTTGGGTCATTGAGCAACAGGATCTAGTGGGAGGTGTTCCTACCCATGGCAGGGCGATTGGAACTAGATGATCTTAAAGGTCTCTTCCAGCCCTGAAAATTCTGATTCTCAGGTTTTTCCGGATAAGAAGAACATCCTAGAATAAGTATACCTTTGTAAAACAGGAAATTCCTGTTGGGCTGATGATGTGGCTTCTTTTCTTTTCTCACAGGATAATTCCTGGATTTTATCAGAAATCTAGATAACACCAAATACAGTTTCAGAAATCAGAGATAGATCAGGGGACTTGGACCTATCAGAGCTTTAGACCCACATTGCTGACATTCATAGTCAGGCTTCTGTTAGCTCTTTCTGGAGACACTGAGGCACACTCTTCTCTGCTATATATCCCCCTAGGTACTGACCATGGGTCCTTATAGTCACTTTCTGAGATACTTAATGCTTCTCTCCCATCATCATGTAGAAAATAATAGCAATCTAAACAAAACTGAATCCCATGGAAGGCATAGAAGTTATTCACTGTGACTACGTTATTTTTGCTAAATTGTCTAGTTAGTAAGCATGATAATGCCAAGGAACATTCCTGCATGCTGCAACTTCATCATGTGAGTTGCCAGAGTAGTTCCTGGTATGTTTTGGGATTTTTAGCATTTTCCCAAAGCAATTTCTTGGCATCGTGAGGGTCATGGGCCATGTAACACTCTCTGCTTGCAGTCAGCTATCTTATGGAGGATGATTTCATAAAATGGTTGAAAGTTGTTTCACTTAGACAGGTCTCTCTTGAAATTGTTGCTTGACAGATCTTGTGCACTAGCAAAGTTATGGGCTTCATTTTCTCTTTGGGCTGAGCCCTTATAACTGCAAAGACCATTTATAGCCAGGAGAGTTTCTCTGCTCTAATATCCACCTCCAACTTTAATTCTGATTCAGTGAAAGAGCAAGACAAACAATCAGCAGCTATTTGGAATCTCCAGATAATGAAGAACACAAGAGCAGACTTTCCTAAGGAAGGTAGATATGACTTCTGGTCTCTACATTGCCTTCCTCTAGAACAGACTCAAAACACTTAATTGCTCCCGTTGATCTTTCAGTTGCACAATTCAGCTGAATAAAATGAGGTTCCCGTTTTATTCTATGAGCATAATTGCAGTTTATTATTTTTTTTTTAATGTATTCCTCCTTCTTTCAGTTCCTTTGTTATAGATACACATCTGGTCCCAAGAAAAGTTTTATTCAATTTCTTGTCATATATCAAAGCTTTTTTGCAATCCAGAGGTATTAAATTTATTCTAAAATTTTTAAATAATGACAGCAGAGTATTAATTTCTCACTGTACTTAAAAATTGCTGAAATGTTTTCACCTATGTCACAAAATGCATGAGGCAGAAAACAGCAGTAGAAAACACCATTAAAAAAGTTTGAAATTTGGTGAATTTGAGTGCAATTATAAACAACTAATTTTAAAACATAAAATCCTACAGCCTTAGCTACTGAGATTTCTACGTAATGGAGTTTCCATAGTAGGTGAATTTATCAAAGAGATTTCTATCTACCTTTTAAGCTAATCTTAGCCCAGATGAGTTCTAAACAATAGGGATTCTTATCTATTTTGTGCCACTGAAAGCAGAATAATAAGAAGGTGCCTTCATTAATAGCAAGATGACTAGAAGCAATCCATGTGATGTAGCTGTGAAAAAAATAAATGCAGTCATGGGCATTATTAGGTGATGCTTTGTCTGAGAAGGATAAAGAAGCATTATTAATATAAGGCACTGGTAAAGAGCATTAAATAAAGATGACTCAAGGATTCTGAGATGGTAAAAGGGATAAAAAATATTTTATGAGAGAAAGGTAAAAGAACAAAAGTGCTTTTATATTGATACAGGAACAAAGAGGTGTACAGCAACTATAAATATGTTTCAGCTGGGAATTAAGAGAAGTTTTGTCACCGTAGGACTGAGGTTCTGGTAAGATCCATTATAAATAGTGAGAGGAATCTGAGTTAGCTCAAAGAGGGATCTTGATCAGTTTGTTATATTACCACGGTTGACACTGGGAGATTTCTTCCAGTCCTATACACAGGGAAATATTCCATGAAGAACCTCAATGTGTACAAGCTATGAAACAAAACCAAGCTGCAACAAGAGTTTTCTTTCATCCCCTTTATGTATTTTCTTAAAGGAACCCCTTTCATCACAACTCACATGTTGACTTCTAAATGCAACAGCACAAAGGGGCTGCAGTGATCCAGTTCAGTTTGTATCAGAGTTCATAATCTGTGAAGAAGGCTGAAAAGATCCCTGATGAGCTGAACATTCCTAAACAACTCCTCTGAGATGAGCTGCTTAATAAGTACAGTCTTTCTAACATAAGGGAGGCTATTGGAGGTGCAGTGGATGTCAAAATATAGATCAAAACTCATAAGCAGTGTATGCATACATGTATATACATATATAAAAACAACTGAAAAATACTCAGAACTGAAGCGTGTCCTCAATAGTTTTTTTCTTTACTCTAAATATACACTCAAAGCAACGTGAGTAAGTATTTTGATCTCCATGAGGCTAAGTCTAAGAAGTTGTGGAACAGGAGTGCTATGGTTTGAAGTAACTTATAATTTTTGGATCCTCAAGAGAAACTCCAACCACCAAGGGCTGGGTGCAAGTATAAGGTTTTATTTGAGAAATAACACAAGGAAAATGATATAACCCTGTGAAGATATGGCAAATATGTTGCAAGGAAAAAAAAAAGATACAAGGAAAAAAGAGAGAGAGAAAGAAAGAGACGAGAGAGAAAGGAGTAAGAAAGCGAGGAAAAAAGCAAGGAAGAAAGCAAGAAAGAAAAGAAAAAGAGGCAATTTGAGAAAGTCACTACTATAAGTCCAGAGGTGTCTGGGGAAGGTTTCTTGTTCAAGATGGCATTCCAGTTCCAGACAGGGCCTGATGCAGGATGGTGGGGCAGTGAAGGACAATGGCAAAATGGGAACCTCAGTGTTGCTTATACGCCCCCCAAGTCCCGCTAGTTCAGGCAAATGATTCACTGCTCTATTTTTGGCCCAAGCAGAGGGTCACCGTTTGCTGGAAGCAATGTCTCACTGCACATAACATTCAGTTCAGGGGAAGTCCCCATCCTCCTCCCTCCCCCAACATCCCATTTGTCACATTGTCATTTGGGGCAGAGAAAATTGAAAATTCCATCTGAGTGGAAGCTCACATCACCCTGTTGACACGAATGACAAATTACCGAATGGTGGTAGCAGAGAGCTAAAGGAGAGAAGTGAGACAGAACAGGAAAGGGGGGCTAACAATAGGACAAGGGGCAACAGTTATAAACTGGAGCATAGGCAGTTCTGTATAAATATTGGAAAGAATTTTTTCACTGTGAGGGTGACAGCACTGGAATGGGCTGCCCAGGGAGGTTGTGGAATCTCCTTCCCTAGAGACATTCAACCTGGACATGTTCCTATGTGACCTGCTCTAGGTGACCCTGCTCTGGCACGAGGGGTTGGACCAGATGATCTTTAGAGGTCCCTTCCAACCCATAATCTTCTATGATTCTATGATTCCCCAGTCTGTCTAAGTCATCCTGGAGAGTGGGTCTCTCTTCTGGGGTGTCAACCCATCCAGTCATCTTGGTGTCATCAACAAAATTATTCACTGGAACAACTGCCCCAGGGACATAGTAGTGTCCCCATCGCTGGAGGTTTTCAAGACAGGACTGGACAGATTGCTAGGTTACGTCTTCTAGGCTCCCTAGGGTGAACCAAATGATCTTTCAAGGTCTCTTTCAACCTGGGCTGTTCAATGATTTAATAGTAAAGAATTTGCTTGAATGTGTGGCCCTGGCAACACCTGCCTTACAAACACAGCTGTAGTCCCAGAGATCCTGGCCAGTCTGGTGCAGTTGCCATGAGAATGACCAGTGTCCCGCCCTGCACAGACAAGACAAAACAGAAACCTTGCCGGCCTGGCACTTGATGCATGTTGCTTGTTGTGGAAGAAACAGGGACAGGCACAGCACAAAACCAACACTGAACGCATGCTGGTCTGCTATGTACAGGTACTACAGGTTGCTCCTGATGGCCTCTGTTTGGGGTTTACCTAGCTGACTTCCAGTACTGTCTGCTGAAGAGACAGGTAGGGACTTAGATGTAGCTGGGAAATGGCTGAGAAAGTGCCATCTTCTCTTCCTCAAGGCTGTAACTGTCCTACCTCAAGACAGGTCAAAAAGTGGTTATGGGACAGAAGTGGCACAGTTCTTTGGTTGCTAGCATTTGTGTGCAGTCTTTCCTCTTCTCCATAGCACCATAATTGCTGGTCAGGGCTAGGGAAGGTCTGAAGGGAGTCTGATTCAGACTTGAGGGCTCTGAATGTACAGTGCAGGGGACAGAAAAAGGCAGAACACCTTTATGCTGATTATAGCTGGGATAGAATTAATTGTCTTTATAGTACCTAGTATCTGGCTATACTTTGAATTTGTGCTGAGAGAAATCCTGGTAACACACTGACCTTCTTGTTGTTGCCAACAAGTCCTTACACTAGTCCAAGGTCATTTTCACTTTCTCATACTGCCCCTCTGTCTCTAGCTGGGAGGATACATAGTCAGGACTCAGCTGACCCAAACCAGCCAAAAGGATAGCTAGGGCATCAGACAGCAGGTGGTGAGCAATTGCATTGTGCATTGTTTGTCTTTTTCTACGGGTTTTATTTCTCTCTTTGTTATTTCCTCTTTCATACAACATCAAATATTCTATTTTATTTCAATTATTAAACTGCTCTTATCTCAGCCCACAAGTTTTACTTTTTCTTGATTCTTGTCCCTGTCCTACCAGGGTTAGGGGGAAGAGTGAGGGTGCAGCTATCTAATCATTAATTACCAGTTGGGATTAAACCACAACAATCTGTCATCTTCTCTGTTGTCTGGTGGGAAAAGAAATGTGTCTAGGAGGCATCAGATGTTGTCATGTGTGATGATTCTGTAAGTAAAAATGGACTCTAGGATGCACATGGTACTGACTAGCAGAACATGCCTTTTTCCACTTGTGGTATCAAAGAGTTTTTTTGCTAGAAAGATTGGTTTTGCCCAGAAAACTAAAAGCACACATTTAATCTGCAGCATCAAGGAGCCTTTCTGGATGCTAATTTGAGATGTCAGAATGCTGGGAGCACTTCCCACTCCTAACCATGAGTGCGATGTGGGTGGCAAAGGGGAAGAATTCCTTCAGTGAAAAAAATAATTGGGTGTCCTGTGAAGCTTAAAGAGATTTTAAATTGTTTTTTTCAGCTGTGTGACTTTCTGACAGGGCTTCAGGTTCTTTTTTTTTTTTTGTTTGGCCCAGGTAAGAGAGAGGCCTGGGCATTTTATATATGAAACCAAACAAACACCAGTGTATGATCTACAGGCACAGAATATGTTTTTCTATGATGCTTAATGAGCATGTGCCTGTTCCTTCTTGAGAAGGTGCTGGGAGGTCAGTATAATGTTTGGGCATAGCTGATTTTGACTCTTGTGTAGCATGTCCACTATCACAGTGGTCTTGAGAGTGGGTAAGTACTGTAGCAGTCAGGGAATTCAGAGTCCTGGAACACAATTGAGACTCCTCTGTGTTGGGAGTTCACCTGCACCCTGCACTTCTGCAAAGCTGCAGAATATGCCAGCAGGACTCTGTCTCCTCCTCACCGTTTCACAGCCTTCCCTCCACCAAGGTCAAATGCTGAAATATAAAGCATACCGTTTTTTTTTTCTTGTTAAAAAAACCCCACTGTTTTCATTCCTCCAATAAAATAATAATGCCTTATAATAAATCCAAAGAATTTAATCGGATCTGAAGGAAATACTGTTTCATATTATTTTCAGGGTCTGCTAAAAGGTAATAAAATGCAGACAGTTTTGTTCTTAAAGTCGTCTTCAAAAGAAAAAAAAAAAAGAATAAATTCATTTTTACCAAAATAAAAGTTTCATTTGTTCCTTTTCTCAAAATGTCACATATTCTTAAGAAGTTCTGATTCCTGAATTTGGCCTGTATTTCTAACTGCTTGTAGCCAATTTCTGAATTTGTTCTAACCTTTAGTAAAGAGGTACTGAAATAATACAAATCCCTGCAGAAGTCAGTAAAATAAACAATCATCTTTCATATGGGAATATCTTGCTTCTGAAACCTTCCTCCTCACTTCATCTGTCCACTAAATACATGAATTTACTCAGTTCCCATCCTAAATTGTAAGAACAGCAAATGTTTGTTGTTTCAGAGTCTACTACACTAAAAACTAGCTGTTCAATTTCTATGTGGTGTTTACAGCTGGGTACACACATTTAGAATCAGAATACCAGTAACAGCTCAAGGTACAACTGTAAAATAACTGCAGGTATGTGTTCATTTTAATTACTGAAAGATTATTCTAATGACAGGAAATAAGCATATATATTTACACCATACAGAAAGTAAAACTGATCAGAAGGTTCTGAATGTTGACATTTGTCAATCTCTGACAATAGTTTTTTTCTTTATCTTTGAGAAAAAATAATATATTACAGGCTGAGCTGGTATGTTCAGTATGATGTAGTAGCATATGACTATTTCATCAATAATTTATCATTTATTCAATAAGGAGAGAAGAAAAAGAAATTAATCACCTACAGATCTGATAGATTGAAATGTTACTAATTCAGTGGCATTTCAATTCTAAACGTGCTATTAAAGCTATCTGAGAGAGAAGTGCAAATTTCCTCCAGTTCAATGTACAGCCTGCAGCCCACTGCAGGGTTTTGTTGGAGGTGGCTCTCAGACACACTGCAGTAGAATAAAATCTAACTAAAGCTCCTTACATGAGATTTGTGACTAATTTTGATTATTATTTTTTTTAATTTTGAAAAGGCTCTCTCATTTCTATTGATCTACTTGCAGATGTTGTTACTAGGCCACTCTCCATCATCTTTGATGAAAATGGAAAACAGGAGAAGTGCTTGACCCATGGAGGAAGGCTGATTTCACTCCAGTCTTCAAAAAGGGCAAGAAGGATGATCCAGGAAACTACAGACTGGTTAGTCTCACCTCTGTCTCTGGAAAGGTGGTGGAACAGATCATTCTGGGTGTCATCTCTAAACATATGAAGGAAAAGAATGTTATTGTGAGTGGCTGACAAGGATTCACCAAGGGTAAATCATGCTCGATCAATCCAGTAACCTTCTATGATGTCATAGCTAGCTGGTTAGATGATAAGAGGGAATGTAATCTACCTTGACTTCAGCAAGGCTTTTGACACTGTCTACCCTATCATCCTCATCTAGAAAACTGGGAAATGTGGATTAGGTGAGTATGCAGTAAGGTGGATTGAGAGCTGATTTAGTACCAGTACTCAGAGCATCAAGTTGGGGGTCTGTAGATGGTGATGTTCCCCAAGGGTCAGCACTGGGTCTGGTCTTGTTCAATGTATTCTTCCATGACCTAGATGAAGGGAGAGAGTGTATCCTCAGCAGGTTTGCTGATGAAACAATACTGGGAGGATTGCCTAACACACCAGAGGGCTGTGCTGACATCCAGTATGACCAGTACAAGCTGGAGAGTTGGGCAGAGACAAACCTTGTGAAATTTAACCAAGGTAGGGTACTACAATGAGGGAGGAACAACCCCACTCACCAGTACAGGTTAGAGGCCGACCTGCTATAAAACATCTGGCTCCCTGGTTCATGAAGGACAATGAACTACTGGAGAGAGTCCAGTACAGAGCTAAAAAAATTATTAGGGGCTGGAGCACCTATCATATGAAGAATGGCTGAGGGAGATGGGTCTGTTCAGCCTAGAGGAGACTCGGAGGGGACATCATCAATGCTTTCAGATATCTAAAGGTGGGTGTCAGGGAAATCGGACCAGACCCTTTCTGTGGTGTCCAGTGGCAGGACAAGGGGAAATGGCCACAAACTTGAACACAACAACCTAAATATTAGGAAAAACTTCTTTACTGTGAGGGTGACAAAGCATTGGAACAATCTCCGTATCTCCGTCTCTGGAGCCATTCAAAACCTGCCTGGATATCACCCTGTGAAACCCACTCTAGGTAAACCTGCTCAGGCACGGGGGTTGGACTGTGATCTTTTGAGGTACTTTTCAACTCCTAACATTCTGTGATTTCCACCTACTCATTATAATTAAAAAGCAACCAACCAAAACAAAACCAACTTCTGCATAATGTGATGAAGTCTTCTTACAATGTTAAAACAAAAAATTGCTATTTTATTCAGTTAATGTTGTGGCACTTTATTGTGTACTTGGGAGAGATTTTTATTAGTTCAGATAATGTGAGACAATGGTGATTACTGATTATCATGTAATTAGTTAGTAAAAGTAGAATGTTGATTAGGTTATCCTTCTTTTAAAATTCTTAATGAAGTGTAAGACCATTTTCAAATTTTCATATTCATTTGCAGCCACATGATTTCTTTATACATTGACCATCCCCTTCAGTGTAATAAATAATAGATTAAGAGATAAGTGAGAAAATACAATACTGTTTTTATAATTGCATCAATTTTCCCCTTAAAAGGTTTCTATCAGGAGATGATGCCTGTTTTTAAGTACCAAGTACTTTGCATATTAAAACAATCATGAGTTATTTCATCTGTCAGGCTATTGTATAATGTGGAGATTATATACTTTTCCCAGAATTTAAGGAAGTTTGGAAGTACAAAAATATTTTTGTACTGTAGCTATTGCCCTTCTATCTTACCGTCAAATATTGTTTCTCCTGTACTTTTAGTCTGACATCAGGTGAAGTGCTTCAGAAGAGATTGCACACACAAGGGCAACAATAGGTGCTGATCACACTACAGAGCTCTTTTTTTTTTTTTTTTTTTTTTTTTTCCTAAACAAGGAAATCCTTTACTGTGGCATACTATGAAGTGAGAAGAAGGAACTCTTGAACACATTTCTTCATTATGTGCTCCTTGTTGTCCTCATATATTGGATTCTCCTGCCTAGGGTCCAGAACCTCAGAGAAGTGTGTAACTGTTCTCCTGTCTCAAAAGAAAAAATAATTTTATGGCATAATAATTGGCCATGTCAAACCAGAATGTCAAAATCTACATCTCTCCATGTGTGAGGATGGACGTCTTGGTTCCAGCAGTAAAGCACCTCCACCCATTGGGAGGCTGTATAACAAAGCAGCAGAGGGGATGCAAAAGGCATCCTTCCCATCCCTGAGAAGCAGAGCCTTGTGGATCTCTGAATCAGACAACAGTTTGGGTTGGAAAGCCACAGTGATAGACACAGCTTCTAGCATATGTCTTAGATTAATTTTAAATGATAAAGTAATACATCAAATCTAAAATCTAAATCTAAGGGAGAAATATTAAAAAATGCCTAAATGCCAGCAATATTTATTTTATCACAGCGAAATGGGAAGAGATGCAAGATATTTTATGACTAATAGTTCATGTTCATCAACACTTTCTGTAGCAGATAAGTGGCATATTGTTATTCAAGGTCTGATACCTAAGATGGTGGAAACTATATTCTTGTTCAGTGTTTAAATTTCAGGACTGAAATTTTTTTTCTGACTCTAACTATTTGACTGAGTTGATGTGTTTACAAACACTTTTCACAGAATCACAGAATCACAGAATCACAGAATCACAGAATCACAGAATCACAGAATCGCAGAATCACAGAATGTTAGGGGCTGGAAGGGACCTCAAAAGATCATTTAGTCCAACCCCTCTGCCAGGACAGGATAACCTACTGTAGGCCACACAGGAACACTTCCAGGCAGTTTTGAACATGCCCAGAGACTCCACAACCTCACTGTTCCAGTGCTCTGTCACCCTCACAGTGAAAAAGTTTTTTTCTTATGTTTACGAAGAACATCCTATGCTCCAACTTGCACCCACTACCCCTTGTCCTATCATTGGAAATCACTGAGAAGAGCCTGGCTCCATCCTCCTGACACTCACCCTTTACGTATTTGTAAACATTAATGAGGTCACCCCTCAGTCTCCTGCAAGCCAAAGAGACAGCTTCTGAATTATAGTTCCAGTTTATAGTTGTGTAGAGATTTCTTTCTAGATCAGATATCTTTCCATGTGAATAAATTTTTGATGGGATTTAGGAGGGATGTCGTCCTAAATTTCAATTTCACTTTTTGCCACTGTACCGGGGAATTATTTCTCAATATGTAACCCTAAAGTCTTTGTTTATATTGTAGTATCAAATACTTCTTTCATATTGCCATAAAACCTCTAGGTTTTTTTAGGGTGCTGAGATTTGCAGTACTTCTAGGAAGTTTATGATTATATAATGTAATTTTAAAGGTTATTTAAAGGCCTTTTGATGTTTCTCTCCTTTGAGGTACTACATGGGATATAAAGCAATAAGAGGGTTTCTGACTGGCCTTATAACAAATAGAATAAACAAATAATAACAATGAAACAGAAAAAATCTCTACAAAGTAAAAAAATCTGTATCTTAAAAAATCCACCAATATAGAATTCATTCTAATGCTATGCTGCATACCTGCAAAGCCCCAGCAACCTCCAAACTTTTAATAAAAAATTTATTTAAGTAGAAATACTTGTGTCACTAGCCATGATAGGAGCTGAAAGGTGACCATATGTAGCAAAAAGGAAAAAAAAAACCTTGAAAAATATTGCAGCTTCTTTTCTTCAAGAATTTAAAAAACTTGGCTGCAATTCTCCAGTTACATAACTCTTGAGATCTCAGTTGATATTAATACTGTTCTGATTGCCATTAAGGAATTTCTGGTGTTAAACACAAATGGTAAACAAGAATAGTAATGAGAAGTGACTGCAAACTGTACTGACTTGTTATGTGTAACTAGTTTTGCTGTCCTGATAAATGCTGACTACAAGATTTTCAAATGCAATCTTAGAGGTTGCTGCAACATTGAAATGCTCCACAAAGCATAATGTGGATAAACGTGCCTTAAGTGGAGGTGGGTAAAGGTGCTAGTCAGTGATGCCATTTAAAAGTCATTGGATTAAAATTAAAACTAGATCCAAATCAAATGGCACATCCAAGTTTTGAGTAATGGTATGAGCTCATTAGACTGAAATTAATAGACCAAGATATTATTTAAAAGAATACATTTAATTTTTTTCCCAACTAATGATTACCAAAGTATTTAAGACTGAAGAAAAGCAAAGTTAAAAATATAAAATAGAGACATGTACTCTTTGTGAGGAATACACTCAGGTTGTTTTTGATACTTTGCATTGACATAATAGATATTCTTTTAATATTCCTGCACACTGAGGGGTTCCCAAACATCTTGCATCCATGAATTCAGGAGATAAGTGTTTAAATACCTTCAAGGTCCCAGGCTTTGATCCCAGAACTGATTTGAGGAAAATTGTATCCGTGTAGGCATGTTGTATAGTGCAACCAGAGGACAGATATAATTGAATGACTGGTGCTGAGGATGTGAATTTTCTTCTAGAGAAGCTTGAGGGTGCTCTTTTGGACATTCTCTGCAGGGCAGCCCTGGGAAAGTCGAGGCTGGGCTTCTGGAGTCAGCAGCAGTCAGGAGCTGGAGGCAGAAACACATAGATTCAGACTGGCACCAATCAGGACCACAGGCAGACAAATGGATGGAATCCTCCAAGGATGCTGAAGAAAACAGGGACAGGTAAAAAATGCACAAGTGGGGGGAAAAGAGGAAGGTGAAGGGACTTGACACTTGTGATCCTTTGAATTTATACTGAGTATGACATATGGTATGGAATACTGTGGTGCCTTCACTGTGCCCAGTTATGACCAATGGTTCTGGGGGAAATGGAGGTTCTCCTGATCATTCAGCTGTCAGGTCTTGCTTGGCCCCAACATCTTGACAAGTCAATGGACATGAGGCTGTGAAGGAAGTTCATGGTGGATGGACAGAATTTAACTGCATGTAAGTTTGTGGAGAACCTTTACTTGCTTATTTTGCACCAAATTATTTGTTCTGCATCATAAATACTAGTGAAGTGGCTTTATCTCATTGCACTGCATATGAGTTTCTAGTGATGGAAATGTCTTAATATTGTCTTAATTGTCTTAATATTCAACTAAACTAAGTTTAGTCAGTATAAAAAGGAATGGTCTGTAATAAATAAAATGATTTAAAGTTTCCTTTTTTTGCATCAGACTCCTTGAAAGCAGAGGGGTAATTTCAGCTTCTTGCACAGGTTTGTTTTATTTTTACAATTATGTTATTCTCTTAGGAAATGGAGATTTTTGCACTATTAGGACACTATTTTGCACATTAGGAAATGGATTTTTTGCACTATTGCTATGACTTTTATTCGTATTTAATGTCTCTTCTTAATTTATTTTTTGTTTCTATTCAATGCATAAAGCTTTCTTCATTACTTTTTGGATGTGTGCATTGGTCTTTGCAAAATGGCTTCTCCTGTGCAGGTTCAGACTTCCTTTTCTTCTATGGAAATATAAATTCATTGAGTACTGCAGGAATCAGTTCTAGATATGAGTCTATCATATCAAGAAATTTACTGATGCCAAAATCAAATTATGCTTTTGATAGCATGTTTAAAGTTTCATTATAAGTCAGCTAATAAATAACTTCCATCATTCAAAAAGTAAGTATCTGAGATTTAAAAAAAGTCCTTTCTCTTACAGTCTCTGGGATTTTTCTCTCTTTTCTGATTGAACCTGAGCCTTTGATTTATGAGGTATATACTAAAGTAACCAGGTTAGCCAGGTTCCCACTGGAACGCACAAACTGACAGCATAATTTTACTGAATATAAATCTTCAGTATCAGATAATATGCTGAAAGTATTTTATCAAGTTGATGTCAACCACTTTGCAACTTTCTATCAACTTCTGTATTCCACTAGAAGTATATTGTGGAAGAAGTACATGTATTTTTTTTCTTGGCAAACAAGTTGAGTTAGTGCATATAGCTTTCCATCACAAAAATGGCAATGCAACCAAAACATTGTTTTGTTTCCTGTAATTCCCTACTTCTTGCTAGGTTATGTGTTCTCCTTATTTTTTTTCTTGAAAATCATACCACAGGATAATACCTTTTCCACTGTTGTTTCTAGAACAGAAATTTCTCCTTAAAATATCATCTCATTAATCTGTTAGTAATAAGGTGATCACATTTTTGGAGCACCGCATTTTGTGTTGTAACTCATGCACATAGGCATGAACACCTGTGTCTTATCTTAAATAATGCATTAAATTTTAGGAACTAAAGACAAATCTGGTTTTATCTTAGTCTTACTATCCAATGTTTATAGTGTCTTAGGTTTCCATGTGACAGCTCCCTGAACAAAGGGTCTAATTCAGAAGCGCAGGCTTTGGGCTTGTTTCCTAGAGGGGCAAAAGACAATGAAAATGTGTTCCTTCTATTCTGTAGAAGTGTCATCGAAAATATTTTTGATTCCAAGCTGTTCTCTGATCACCAGTAAATGTTGAAGAAAGAAAGGAAAATAGGCATACACAGACTCTAACATAAGCCCCTAGCACAGAAAACCGAAATTGTAGGAGTGGGGAAATGGGAGGAAAGGAGATTGGAGGACAAGAAGGCTTGTGTGAAGAAATCATGCTCATGAAAGAAAATATAGAACTCCTGAGGAAGATGGTTCTCTGGGACAAGAAAGGCAACAGTAAGGAAATACTGCTAATATAGCAGGCCAGGGACCATACATTGAAACTGAGACCATGGATATGGCCCAGCTTACAGTTATGTGGCCAAATTGTCTTTTCCTCCAGATCAATTCAGTACACACTGTCCTGGGTGAAATCTCTAAGACATTTTTCAGCCCAAGCACTTGACAAACTTACTTAACTCCATTACAAAACTGCTGTTTACAGTACTGTAACTGAAGGAAGGATGTTCCAAAACATTGCAGTTTGATCTTATAGTTTTAACAAAATCAAGTTTCTGCATGTGTTCATCCATGGTTATCTTAGACAAAATTGCTTTAATCTTTAAAATTAGAATTTGTCTTGCTTCCTTTGTTTGTGGCTCCCCTGACATAGTCAGAGACAGAAGTCAAATTCTATTCTACATTTACAAGATTAAATGAGTTTTAAAAATATGTTAGAGTGTGAATCCCTTAAAGAACCTTTAAGAAACATCTTTCTCTTAGTACTTAAGCAATGTATAGGCCAGTGAAGTCCTGCTTCATGCCTGCAATCTCTTGGCACAATTACACTACTAAGAAATAATAGCTGCAAGTTAGTGTCGTTTTGAAACTGCACCTGCTTTATTCCGAGCAGTGTCATGAGAACTACGAACAAACTTCACTGTATTGTGTGTGATGTATATTTTAAAATTCCTTGGAAAAGACACACAAAACCACATCCATGTCTGATGACCTGAAGTCTTGAATCGCAGCTCAGTGAAGGCATCTGATTTCTTTTTATTAGTATCAAGGAGATATGCAACTCTGAAAAAAACACATCAAATGAAAAGGGATGGGAAAAAAAAGCATGTCTACTTAGTTAAATGGAATGGAAAATTGAATAGAGTATGTCTACAGTTCCTTAAAAATCAAAAGAGGTAGCCAAAACTGGAAATGGCTTGGATGAAACTACAGCCTCTGTGATTTTAAGCACAAAGGGGGTAGTTCCCTGGGGGCATGTCCCACTGAAGCTAAATATCTAGTGGGAATAACATTCCCTCTACCATCTGTACAGACACTAGCAAATATAAAAGAAGGTTGTCCCATAGCTGTATAAACACTTAAATACATTTCACTTCATTTTAACATGTCCAAAAATATGGCCTACAAGCCTCTGATGGCCTAAGGAGTCCATGTTTTTACTCTCTCAATACAGCCCACAAAGTGATTTGTTTCACTGCAACACTTCTAAAAATTTTAGCTGATTAATACCCAAGAGATACATCAGCAAAGTCAGCTGCCTACCTATCGATCACCTTTGTAATGTTCTGTCTCTGTCTTAATTGCCCAAGCATCATTACACTGGCTGCCCATTCTAAAAACAATTTATATCCCAGGATATTAATATACTTTTATTGTTATCTTCTAACAAAGTTCTAGTTAGGCTCATAGTACATTTATCTGTATGCAAATAGCTGGATGGACTTTAATAATCTTCTATTAACAAGCTTATGTCTGTCTTTATTAGTGTCCATAAATCCAAGTTTATCTCTTATTTAACTCATTTCTGCCTTGAGTGCACACTCTAGTTTTATTTTTATTTCTATCAACATCTCCTTACACCTTTCTCTTTTTGCATTGTACTACTGTGTAAGCTTTTTTGTGCTCTATCTACTTTGAAAAATGTTTTTCATTTTTACAAACCAGTTCACAAACAAAGAATCATCACCTGTTCAAATTCTTTCAGTATATGACCCCTATAATTCTAAAGAACACTTGTGGCTTATATAAAACTTGTTTCTGTCATTGTATCAAGATTTATAAATCCAGTGTATCCTGCATGATTACTGTTCTCATTTTTTCCTATGTTCCCTCTTTTTTACACTAGTATTTTCTTCTTCTCGACTTCTGTGATGCAAAACACCTTATTCTCTGAGGAATATATCTTTCCAGTTCCTCGGTCTCCTAAATATTTTATTCTAGAAAGCAGAATGGACCAGTTCCCACTAGGCTGACCTTAGAATGGACAGCATGGCACAGCATGTTCAATATGGCTAAACTCCTTAGTTTATGTCCCTAGTGCTTGCTGGAAACTTCCTGTATTGCCTGAGAAACATTGGGAGATTTTAAGAGGGAACAGTGAGAAGGTTGGACAGAACTCAGTAGTCTCCCCATAAAACCCCAAGTCTGGGACACTGGCAATCAGTAAACTGTAGACAATGGGTCAGGCTGGCATAGCCATTCTGAAATATATTAATAGCCATTAACACATTTCTTGAGGGAGTTTCCACTTGGACCGAGATTTTCCAGAAGGTTCATGCCCTTACTGGTCTGCTCTTTGATCCTTACTCCTAAGCTTTTAGTTGTCTCATCAGCCATCCCCAGGCAGTGCTCCTCACACTCTGCTCTCCCACATAAAGTGCAACTTCCCCTCTTCGGCTTCACGGCTTGTCCACCCTAAAACCTTGGATCCCTCCCTTGCAGCTTGAGAGCTATCCCATCAGGTCTATGTGACTGAAACAAGATTGTAGCCCTGAAACTGCACATAGTTCACAAATTCCTCATGTTCATCTGAAAAACTGTGAGGTACTTCAGAGAAGCATCTCAGAGTGCTGATTTCTCAGAAGGAGTCAAGAGTAGGAGTTCCATAGTAGTGCCTTGTAGACATTTCCTTGCTTACATGCAAACGCTTGAGGTGACCCTGCTTCAGCCCTGCTTTGTTGATTTTGTCACATCATCTCAGGCCCTTGTCAAACTTATTCGTTACTCTTCACCACAGCTGCTGGTAACTCTCTACCTTCCCCTGGAATTCCAGCTTAAAGCCTTCCTTATCAGGTCAGCCATCCTACTGACAAAGATACATTTGCCATCCTCAGTAAGGGGTATCCAGTCTCTCCCAGTCAAACTTTGGTCTTCAAATAGAGTCCCATGGTCACAGAAAACAAAATGCTGCTTCCGGCATCAGCTCAGCAAACAACTGTTGACATGTGGAATCAGTGCCCTCCTCCTTAAACCCTCTGAACTTACCAGCAAGATTTGGGAGAACACTACCTGTATTCCATCCAGCTGACCATCACTGTCAGACTGCTGTAGTCACTTTTCATACTCCCTTGGTTGTCCCTGGTTGTACCACTGGTGTCCCCATGACTTCAGGCATCTTCTTGGTAGAGTCCCATGGAACATGACTCTGGAGGGAAGAGGAGCCCAAGAAAGCTAGTTTACATTCAACAAGCACTTCAGCTTAAGAGCTGTCCTTCCAAATGAGCAGAAAGTTAAACAATAATGTCAGGAGGCCTGTATGGATGAACAAGGAGATCTCAGCAACACTCAGACAAAAAAAGAGGTATACAGGAGCTGGAAGCAGGGACAGAAAAACTGGAAGGAATATAAAGACACTGTCTGAGCATTCAAAGACAGGTTAGGAAAGCTATGCATATATGGGGTTGAATCTAGTGATGGATTTCAAAGGCAATAAGAGCTTCTTCAAGTACATAAATGGCAAAAGAAAGGGTAGGGAACATGTGGACCCAGTGCTGATACAGGACATAAAAAAGAACAAGATATTAAATGTCTTCTTGGGCTCAGTATATACTGGTTTTCAGATATCCAAGGACCTGAAGACCAAGGGAAAGTCTGAAGTAAGTCTGAAGTAAAGTCTGCTGCCTTCCTTTTGGAGCCTATCTCTGTGAGATGCTGTTGGGATGGCAGATTTTAAGTAGGCATGATGTCCTTAGCAGTGTCTGCTTCAGAGTCAGCTGGAGCCTGGGCTGCTCACAAATGTAATGAAGTTATGTGAAGATGGGCTCTGCAAAACTCCAGGCAGAACATGGGTCCTCTCAGCAAAATGATGGTGTTGGTGTAGCCATAGCATATGGAGAGTGGGATGATTTCTCCACCTGTTTTTGTCAGCTGGATGTCATACCACCTTTGCACTACAGAAAACTAAGTTCAGATATCTGAGCTTGAATCAGATCAGCAAAGTCCCAGATGTGACCAAGCAAGCAAGGAGAAAAATTCAGAAATGTTTCTGACCACATATCTCTGTCAGAAAACAATACCCACTGGACAGGCAGACAGCACTGGAATTCCCCACTTGTTTGGCTCATTAAGTCAATGTTATAACTCCATTCAAAAATACTGAAGTGGTTCAGGACACTTCACATGTAGTAAAGCCTTCTTTCAGTAAAGATGGCAAAGAAATATAGAAGGCCAAGTAGGCTGATAGATCAAAGAGAATAGATCTCCTTGACTGGTCCAAGTAGTGGTCTTGTAGCTTGAGATTTATGGACCTTCTTTCTCAAAGGAAATGGATAGGATGGCAGAGAAGAGAATGCCGGAGGCACTGTCCATTCTGTATTCCAGAATGATTGCAGCCAAATCCAACAGAAAACAGTTGAAGGAAAGGGAACATATGAGGATTCCAAAAAAAAAGGTTTATTTGAAGTTAAGATAAGAATAGTTGTAATTCTTGAAACATGGCATTAATATAGAAAGGTGAGCTGTTGATTTTCCATAGAAAAGCAAGATCTATCTGTCAGGTTTTGATTGCTGAATCATCAAGGCACAGTATCTACAAAAGAGGCTGCTCACCACTAACGACAACATCACCATAAAAGCCATAGAATTTAATATGAAGGAAAGTGGTGAATATCTGCACATTAGAGCATTCTGGCAAATCATACGGGATGTTTGCTTCAAAGAGGATCAAAATATTAAAGTCTTGAAGATGAAACAATTTAGTAATTCTGCTCTGTTTCTTGTAAAAATATTTTTCACTGGAGATTAATTATATTTAGAGCACTAAAGCCTTGTTGCAGGATGTGAGTCCTAATGCAATCTCAGTTGTATTCTCTGCATTACATGTTTTAATTTTCTAGAAGTTAAAATGTTCATGTAATTAAAATGTTCATGTAATTAAAATGGATTCACATGGGGATAGTCTATGCCTACACATTTAGATGCTGTTCTTTAATACACCTCTTATTTCTATAGAAAAGTAACTTAACCTTTTTAAGGGCATGCAAGTAGAGAGCACTTACACCTGTGGATAATGATATCTGGCTGTCTATGAAGCTAATTTTAAATATAGCATACCTTAAATCAGGCAGATAAAGAATATGCTAAACATTTTCATTCCATTAATCACTGATATAACAGTCTTGCAAACAGATACCAAATGGAATCCTTTGTCCATATTGGATTCCAGTATGGCAATGTAATAGTAAACTTTCTGCTATATATTTAGCTCCTCCTCCAATGGCAAAACATTAATGTAATCCTAGCTTCTGATATTTTTAGGAAGACTTTTAGAAATGCACCCTAACCTGTTAGCAATTGAAATGTATATGTGTTGTGATTAATAGTTTTGTATGGTTATTCAGTCACATTTTACTGCTAGATGAAAATGATGATTTAAATATGATAACTTGATGAGGCAAGCATTTAAAAACCTTTCCAGAATTGTCTTTTTTTTTCCTAAATTCCTAATTAAGAACAAGGTCACTGTTGAAATGCAAGGTTATTTGTGAGTAATTTATAGTATAGTTATTCTGGTTTGAATAATCAAATTTCCCCAAATTTTGACCGGTTTCTGAATGTTCAAATCTTATAAAGATTTTATTGTGTTCAGTTTTGCAGCATATGGAGTCTGTTATCAGAAGCATAAAGCTTTTTGAAAATTAATTACACCAGAGCAATATAAATTGCTCTATTTTCTATAATACTCAAAACATGTTTCCCCTGTGGCACTGACCAACCCTTCCCTTACAGATGTAAAGATTCTATCAAGTCAATATGAGTTCGGGGTAAAGCATAAGGTAAAAAGGCAGTATTTATCAGTGTCAGAGCTTTGTGTTTCCTGAGAAGAAAAATGGCTGTAGAGCTGGTGATAATTTCTGCCAGAGGATATTCTAAATATCTGTCTTGAAGTCAAAGAATAATGGAAGACTTGTCTCTTGCTATTTTAAAGAGAGAGTAGGAGAAAATTATCAGGGATTTTCAGAAAGCAAATGAGAGTGCCATGGCATGACCCTTCTTGGGAACAGTTAATAAATTATCCAAGGAATTTAAATATATGGTAGTAAAGCTAAGCATGGTAAAATAGCTCGGGGGGGATTCAATTACACATATCTGCAGAGAAAGAACAATGACATAGAAAATGTTACAGTAATGAGGAGCTGACAGAAAGCATGCAGGCATTTGACATCCTTGTATATTGAACTTTCTCATAAGCTCGATGTATTAATTAGAAAATACACCAGCCTTTCAAAGAATGTCATAGAGATTTTCACTGGTTTTTTTTGTTTGTTTGTTTTTAGAGGATCCATGCAAGTTTTATGGAAATTTTTAAAAGATTAAAATATAAATTTGGATTTCATGTAGAAGATGAATGAATTTCTTCAGGAAGATTATTGCACCTGAAGGATAAAGTTTCTAGATATGATCTAACAGTCCTGTTCTAAAATTTCAAAAATGCCCCCAGTCTTATTATGCTGCCCTCCCACTTGTTTGTCACTGGGATGTGTTTTGTTCCATTCAAAAAATGCCACTGTTTTTTCTGTCATGGAATACCCTTCTCTCACAACCTTTGCTGAGCTTTGACCTTATATTTGAGTTTAGAATTTTTTGCTTCTTTCTGTTCAGTTCTGCCCTCACACTTGGTCCTTATCAGGCTCTTCACCACTTCATTCAATCACTACCGTTTTCTCAAGTCTTTGAATCTGCATATTTCACACTTCCCCCACATAATGAAGTATTTTCTGAAGTACTTGTGAAGTCAGTGTCTTCACTATAAACCTGTATTTTTTCTGTTCATTTTTCCCATCTGCCTAGCTAAATAACTACACCCCAACTACTTCATATCTCCATAGTCCCATCTGCTATTTTCCACCATTGGATCAGACTTCAAACCTTCCTCTGTCTTCTCCCTCCCTCCTTTTCTTTTTTCCTGCATCCCTCCCTCTCTCTTTCCATCTACCCCATATGGGACTCTGCCAGTTTCTCGCAAGATGCCATTACTGAAATGCAGAAGGACTTCTCATCTTCCTTTCTTTCCTTGTTTTCTTCCTGAAATTCAGTTCTCCCTCTTTCTTGTTGCTGATCTCTGAATTTCCTACCAGTTCTCCCACAACTTTGTTGCTGTTCTTATGACTTGTCTTCACTTCTGAAACTCTTCTACACCACTCTTATCTTTGCCTGTATTTTCCAAGTAAATTCTCACTACTTTCTTGATCTTATATACTTCACAGTACAAAAGAGACAGCCTTTGATCTTTGAAAACATCCCACCTTTATCTTCAATTTTCTCCCAATTCTTTGCCTTATCTTGTTCCTCCTTTTTACTTCAAGCTCAAAACCACATCATTTAATTCTGTAGCCTGGATTTCCTTATGTATTTATAGTAAATTTCTCCCTTGCATTCCAAAGAACTACTTTTGCCAAAATCTTCATTGGCGTTTTAGCGAAATCACAGACTTCTCCAATAAAACAATCTTTGTTGTCTTTGACTTCTACACTACCTTTTATTTTGTTTGAAATCTTATTCTGTCTTTCCTTCTGAGACTGATCTCACCTCTGTCGCTCTTCTGCCTGTCTAATCACATCTTTTAGAAGCCCTTCTATACCTCTGCTTCCTGTGGGTGCCCCATAGGTCAAATCCTTCACTTTTTTCCTTTATTTAAACTTTTTTTCTCTAAATAACCTTATTTATGTATCTGCAGTCTTTGTTCATCTCTCATCTTTTTTTGCTTGGCTCTTAGATTTAGTTTTCTAAGCCAGTACCTTTTTTCTTCTGTGCAAACTAAAGCTACACAAAACTACGCCCTCAGTCAAAAGGCTAGGTATATTTTAAAGTATTTCTTGTTTACAGATGTATTAATCCTGGGAAAAAAGAAGTTCTGCAACACAGAGAAGTGTTTCTACAGGGTAGATTTTTACAGGGTAAATGATATACATCAGGTCAGTAAACCCAGTAGCAAATAGAACTTTTATTATGTGTAGAATTTCTTGTTCTGCTTCTTTGCACCTTCAAAGAATTATATTCTAGTAAGAATAGCATCACACTCTAAAGTGTAAAAGATAATACGAGTAAGTTTACCATAGTAGTTGCCAGTGATACTCTTGATGAATGATTTTCAAAAGCAATTTAAATCATAATATAAAAATGTGTGGAGGTGTTTTCTTCTGACTCCTTCAGCGATATTGGCAGTTTTGAGTGAGTACTCGTGTCAGTTGTGTGACACAGTTGTGCAACTGCATTCAGATGGCAATTCAGACTTCACGGGTATTCTCATAGCTTCTTCAAGAGTGTAGTTATATAAAATATACAGGGCAACTGACTGATAACCAGTTTTACTGCCTGAACATAACTTCGTGTGTTCATTGGGAAGAGTTGACAGGGTTCAATGTCAAGAGCACTAGAGCGAGCTTAGAAAGATAGAAGGGGAAGAATAATAAAGGCAACCAAGAAAAAAACCTCAAAGAAACCCTGCAATAGAGGAAAGGAATAGAATTCCCAAAACAGAAGTATTCAGAAAAATGGGTGAAAAAAATAATCTGAAAAATCAAAAGTCTAGAGAAGTGTTATGCCACATAGATGCAGGGAAATTTTACTCCAAAGTTAGAATACTCAACCTGGACTCACCCTTCTCTCCCAAAGCTTCTGCTGAAATCAGAATAATAACCCATTATCCCCATGGTTTATGCAGCTGAGAACCATGAATCATGGAATTACAAACAGGAACTCACAAGCCAGAAAGTGCTGACGTTATAGTCCTGATCATAAATGTTACATACATAAATTTTAAAACATTCATATTTTACTTATATGAAGGAGAATTATTATGCCATTTATAGTTACACATTAGGAATTATTATCAAAGATGGAAAAAATTTACTAGTTTCTATTAATGGGTCATTAACTATTAGTTTCTTAGTATTCATAGTCACTCTAATTATCAGAGCTCTGGCTTCTTTTGCTTATGTTAAGTGTGATAATTGATACCTCAGCATCCAAAAGTAAGCTGGATGCTACAACGGCTCTGAAACATATGTCTATTCTTAAAAATATTGATAGAGAGCAGAAAGCAGATGGGAGGAAAATGTATACAGCAACTGAGGGGCACAGCAACCTAGCTTAGGCATGTAAATACATTTGCTGATTCATTAATTAATTTTCTTTTTCTTTTTTTTTTTTTTTTTTTTTTTTTTTCCTGCTGATAAAAAGAGAATAAAGTATGAGATAATAATGAAAAACATTGTCACTTTCACAACAACCTCTTGCCACACACAATTTGGAGATGCATTAAATTTTTTAAAAATATTTTAAACATTTATTTTCAGAAAATGACAGACTAGATAAAGCTTTTATTGTCCAATCTTTTTCTCCTTAAATCACAAGTCACTAGCAGCATTATGGTGAGACAAGTTCTGGAGTACTGAGATTACCAAACTTTTAGAAGGCACAGTGTTATGAATATTGTTTTAACTGATACTGAGGCTGTGATTATAATGTTTAAATGAAACCTGACAAAGTTTAATCAGAATGCAGTGAGAGACACTCAATACTTCCAGCCTGAAAAATGAAAACCATTATGATTGGTCTACAAAATTTTAAAAACATGTGATACAAACTTCATTAACTGGCAGTTGCAATAATAATAATAATAATAATAGTAATGTCAGAGGAAAGAGAAGTAAGCATTAAATATAGCCTAGAAAATGACCTAAGTATTCAGAATTTCAGAACAGCAAATATAGAACTTGATAGGGCTTCTCTAAAATTATTTGGTTCAGCAAACACCAGCTGTTCAGGACAAAATGCAAATATTAGTTTAACTACTTTACCAGGTCCTTGCTAATGATCATAGAATCATACAACATGTTGAGTTGAAGGTCCTCTAGTCCATCCAGCTAGATCAGGGTGCTCAAGAGCCCTATCAAGCCTGACTTTCATTGTGTCCAGGGATGGGGCCTCCACCACTTCTTTTGACAATTTGTTCCATTGTTTAGCCACCCTCCTAGTAGAAAATTTCTTAATATCAAATCTAAATCTACCCTGCTCTAGTTTAAGACCATTACCCTTTGTCTTATGACTACACATCCTTGTATAAATCCCTCCCCAGCTTTCCTGTAGGCCCCCTTCAGGTGTTGTAAGTACACTGTAGGGGTCTCCCTGAAGTCTTCTCTTCTCCAGGCTGAACAACCTTAACTCTCCCAGCCTGTCTTTGTAGGAGAGCTGTTACATCCCTCTAATCATTTCTGTGGCCCTGGACCAAATTCCACAGGTCCCCGTCCTCTTTGTTTTGATGGCTCCGGAACCGGACACAGTACTCCAGGTGAGATCTGGGAGTAGAGGGGCAGAATCAGCTCTCTTGATCCACCACCTCTGCTTCTTTTGATGCAGCCCAGGAGGTGATCGGCCCTCTGGGCTGTGAGCATGCAGCTCATGTCCCACTTTTTGTCTACCAGGACTCCCAAGTCCCTTTCTGTAAGGCTGATCTTTTCACATCATCCCCCAACCTATATTGATAAAGGGGATTGCCCTGATCCATATAGCTGATTCTGATCTTTTCCTACTTAACAAACTGGTCTTTACTATTTGTTTGGAGTTCCAGTGAAACATTGCCCTTAAAGCTGGAAATATTTAACTTTTGATTGTTTACTGAAGCAAAAATTATATTAGGAATTTTGGTTAGGCCAAACTCAGACCTGTTACATCACTTTTAACCAATCCTGTTCAAGCTTATTCAGACTTCAGCATGTCTGAAGACTTGGAGAGACAAAGAAGAATACATGCCCCATGGTCCTGGCAATCTAACATCCTCTCAGTTTCTGTAAGATCATGGTGTCTGCTCACATTTAAGATGACTCAGAAATACCTACTTTTTGCCAGGATGCATTCATTCACCCTTCATTGTGAGGCTATAATAGCTTCCTTTATGAATGATATGTAATTCAGGTAATGGAAAAGAGTATTAACAATTTCAATGAAGAGGCAAATAAAATAGGCAAAAGGATTTAATGAACAGATACATTTTCCCACACCTTAAACTGAGTCCTGAGCAAGATTCTTAAGAGTATCAAATCAGAAAATGGAAAAATAATAAATAGACACATCTTTCCAGTTACTGATGGCTTTCTTTGTTGTTTGTCATGGAGACAACTCAGTGTATTCCAGGTGAGTCAGGAACAATTTTCCTCTCAGCTTCTAGGAAGAGCCTGATACCCTTTTTGTGCCCAAGCAAATATGTGTCTCATAGTATGTATTTTAATTTTTGAGCTGTTATGCATTTTATATTTTAAGATTTTTGTTAAGGTTTAGCATTTGTTTTGCTGATGTTTTAAAAGTATTTTTTTCTTTTTTGTAAAAAAACATTGCATATTGTGACTATCAGCCTTACTGTTATGAATTAATTTTTTATCTGCCACAAGAGAATCTCTTCATGCTCTGACAAGAAATCATTCTACAGATGGAGTTGCAGACAGGCTCATTATACTTCCAGTAGCAAAGCCCTGAATGTAGACAATTTGCTGTGTGCACTATATGGCTCTAGAGCTTAACTATCTGCTTTTTCAGAGTGGGATCTACTCAATTAAAAACAGTCATTTATCTTACCATGTATTTGATATTAAATACCATGACAACCGCAGAAGCTATTTTCAAGTTCTGTTGATAGATTTTATTAAAAAGTGACTCACTGCAATTAATGCATTCTTAATTTTTCTGCTGAATGAGATGTGGAGATTTAAAGTGTTTACTTCGCTTTTATAATTTATTATATAAAGATCCATACTTGATGCCTACTTACTCATCTCAGTGGAACTGAAGCTGACAAATTTGATCTATGGTTTACTGATTATACTACTTACCTAACTTTAATAATGTAAAATGCTTTGGGATTCTAGAAATCCAGACCTGAGTGGGTAAAAAAGAAGAACTCACTCAGGAGCACTGGACATATTTGCTTACCCTAAGAAGATATTCTGGCTGGCACTGCAGGCATAGTTCAAGAGGTCTTATGCCATGTAGCTGTCTCCCTTCCTTACTTCCCTATCTTTGTGTATAAAAAACACCAAAAATAACAGAAAGTAGAAACACGTTTTGAAAAAACACCAAAAATAACAGAAAGTAGAAACACTTTTTGATAATGTACTGTGGAGGGGAGAACAAGATGTAAACAAATACAAGTTAGCTTTACATTTTGCTTTTGCATGGGGAGAAACAAAGGCTGTCATTCTGTCTTTCTGATTTATTTTTGTCTGTCTGGAAGACCAGGTCTCAGGAGAAGAGGTTGCTGCTGAAGCTGTATGCTGTGGGATTGGGTGGAAAGGATGAAAGAGGTGCAGAGATAGGAAAGATAGGAAAGCTGGGAGAGAAGGGGAAAAAGAATGCTGTTTACCACTGAGGATTTGTGATCAGAGCTGATCATAAGGTATTGTAAATGGAAGAAGGGAGCTTTTTTTGCTAAGTAGAGTGTTGGGCTGTTGGCAGAGAGTGCGGGGAATTTGGCCAGAAGGGTACTGAGAGCCAAAATTTACCTTTCAGTACATGTGTTGATAATGAGTCATTTCCATACACCTTGCAGATTAGCACAGAAACATCAAATACTACAGATACATGGCTGTTACAGTACAATCATTTAAAGGAGATGTTATTTGTATTAACAGTTTAGTGATTTTTACTCATTTGATTGGAAATTGAAGAAGCATTCTATTCAGTACCTTATTCCAGGAAAAAGACCTGCTTGGAAGATTTGTTTTGTTAGTGCCTTGTTCCATGATTAAGCTCTCCAGTGATTTTCAAGTAAGCATGTAAACAAATATCTTAGTAAATTAAGATTAAAATGCATTTCTCTAATGTATCTATAAATACACTACCAAAGTAAACCTGTGGAGTTTATTTAACACAGGTCACACAGAGGAAGAAACTGAATTCACAGTATCTCAAAAAACCATAGCTCAGAAAGATGAACAGACAGTTTCATGACTCAAAGAAGATATTTTCTCATACACTTCAAAGCCTGAAGTTTGTGGCATCTTCACTCTCAAATCACTCTCTGCTCTCACTGTCATGACAGAATAGACTGCCTAGGAATGTGTTATGAAAAATATTCCACTACCATTTTAATTCCATTGCAGATAGCAATACTGTTAGCAGAAAAACTACTTATATAGGAACTCCAAAAATCACTTCGATGGAAAAATATTTCCACCTACTTAGTGACCTAATATTTAAAGGGCTATACTATTATATATCACAGAAATCTGGAAAAAATATATGCAGATGTTTGATTTTGGCAGACTGCAATTTCCTTCAGTCATTTATCTATATTAATTTTGAGCTGAACTGCACTTTGTAAGAGCCCCTTAGCAAGTGTGCAGCATCTGACTGTGCAGGAGGTACACATGGGTTATGTGTATACCAGGCAGACTGCTAGCCCATGAAGACTGGGAAGCTGGGTCATGCTGATGACTGGCTGAGAAGTTTTTGCATTTCATTCCTTCCCCCAGATTCACATCAGCCACTGGGAAGCCACTGCCAATTTTGCTTTCAGTGCCAAAGTCTTTTTATCTAGCTCTCTGTTCTCGTTGTGACTTTCACTGAATATTTTCACTCTTAGACACTCTTGGATGGTCATAAATTATTGGGGCATGAAGGCTCTACATAACACCTTCAAAGCATCCTCACCACAGTTAAGAAAAATCTAGCCTTTTGTTTTGGTCTTTCAACCTGAACCATTGAGAAAAAAAAAAAAGTATGAATAATGTTTTTCTAACAAGCCTACATTCTCAAAGAAATTCTGAAACCCCGAGATATTTAATACAAGAAATGAGCAAAGGTGTAATTGAAGAGAAGGATACAAGTTGCTTAAGTAATATTATTTGAAGTGTGTTTTATTTCAGTGCAAATCAGTAATGGGAGTTACCGAGAATTTAGATGATGACAGTAGCCAGTGGCTGAAGAGGCAAGTACTCAGATGAGGCATCATAACTACCCTGAACACCACCATAAATATCCTTGAACTAATGCCTATCCTAATCTAGAAATGAAATAACACTGGAATACTTCCCTGCCTGGTCTTCTAACAAGCATACAACAATTTAAAGAAATCCTGGAAGGCATAATTTCTTATTTCATAGGTCATGCTGTAAGCACTTGATAAGAGTCATTTACAGGTATGGGGCAGTCTTAGAATGGAAGCCACTGCTTTCTACTATGGCTTCAAGCATTTGAAGTTGCTTCCAGTTATTTGAAGAACTCTATATTTCATTTCTTACCCACTTCTAAATTTAGTCTGAAATAAAGCAGATTGGGTTCTATCATTATCATTATTATTATTAACACAGCATTACTGTATGCATAGTAGCAGGAAACAGAAATTAATATATGATGGTGTGACATAAAACATAACTATTTTGGCAGACTGAGCAGTTAAATCTAACAAAAGATCTTGTATAAACTAGACTTTAATGTGACATTTGTATTGAGATATTTCCTGAACATCTTCAAGCTACCATTAGGGTGTGTTCATTCCTGCAACTTCTACAGAACTTTCTTAAAACTAAATTATAGAAATAGTGATTCTGCAAGAGGAATACTATGGCAGCCACCTCTCAGATGCTTTCTCACTGCCAGAGTAAAATCCCCCTCATCCCTTGGTGGCAGCAGATGTGTAATGGACAAGTCAGAAAGAACATAGATGCTGTGAAGCAGATAGAAGGAAGATATTTAGAGAAGCAGAGAAAAAGGAAAAGATGTAAATTAGGAAAGAAGAAAAATGAAATTCATAGAATCATAGAATTTATACTTTTATGGTTGGAAGGGACCTTAAAGTTCATGTAGTTCCCTCCCCCTGCATGGGCAGGAACACCTCCCACTATACCAGGCTACACAAGGCCTCATCCACCCGGCCTTAAACACTTCCAGGGGGTTCATCAGCAACCTTCCTAGGCAACTTATTCCAGTGTCTTACTGCCCTCATGGTGAAGAATATTTTCCTAGTATTTAACCTAAATCTACCCTCTTTCAGTTAGTGAAAAACACTAACCCTTGTCCTGGAACTACCCTCACTGGTGAAAAGCCCCACCCCAGCTTTTCTGTAGTCTCCCTCTCTCCAGTTGTTATCCTAGAATTGCTAAGTCCACCACTAAATCATGTTCCTAAACACCACTTCTACACATCTTTTAAATACCTCCAGGGATGAAGAATCAACTACTTCCCTGGGCAGTCTGCTCCAGTGCCTAACAAACCTTTTGGTGAAGAATTTTTTCCTCCAATCCAATCTAAACCTCACTCAGCACAACTTCAACCCAAAGTATTCCATGATTCTAAGATGATTCAAAGTTCCTCTTGTTTTATGACTTGTAACCTGAGAGAAGAGACTGACACCCACCTCAGTACAACCTTCTTTCAGGTAGCTGTAAAGCACAATAAGACTCCTTTTCTCCAGACTGAACCACCCCTGTTCCCTCAGCTGCTCATTGGTATTCTCTACACTCTTCACAAACTCTGTTGCCCTTCTTTGGATGTGCTCCAGAATCTCAATGTCTTTCATGCAGTGAAGTGCCCTGAAAATAGGATTTAAGATATGGCCTTACCACTGATGAGTACAGAGGGAAATGTTTGGGTGGCATGCCTTTACTTCAGAAATGGAGTATTTCTAACCTCCAGAATGCCTGATCTTCAATAGCAGAACAAACATTTCTCTGTACTCTTAGAAATTCACTTCTTAGTATCTTCTCCTTCTCTGAAAAAAAAAAAAAAAAAAAAAAAGTCTGAATCAGGAATTAAGAACAGTGAGTGCACAAAAATATAATAAAAGGCAAATCCATTGCTGAAGTTCTCCTGTAGAGAAGAAGCAGTCTGTTGAAATTTAAACAAGCGCAGCTATGAAAAATAGAAGAGTAATTTCTATTTTAGTAAACACAGGAAACTCTTTATGTACAATATCATGTGGAAAATTGCTAGGATAATTAGCAATCAAATTCTCAGCAATAACTACATATTGGATGTTATCCTTAAAAAGACATGTAATTAGTACAGGAACTTTTCTTTCAAGCATTTCCTGAGCAACTACATCTAGAAATTCTCTTTACACACCTATCTCAAAAAATCAAAGAAAATGTTGTGTTTTGGTATGTATGATGTATTCAGCATGCAATGAAATGAATAATCACTTACCCATATTATACAACTCTGCAGTGAATTGTTGTAGCACATACTTTAAATAAAAATGAAGCATGCCACTTTGAAAATTCTGTTTAAATACGTACAGATTTTGAACACACCTGCTCAATGATATATCGAGTTATTTCCCTCAATGAAGGTTGTTCTTGCAATCTTGGCTTTCTCAGTTGAGGCAGAAAATTAATATTGAATTGATGGGGTTACATATTTCTGACTTAGTTTACGCAACTCATTTTGCAATACGTTTTGCTTAGTTTTAGCATTGCTATTTGCATTGAAATGTAACAATCAGTAAACACATTTTTTCTTTCAGTAGTGAAAAACTGTCTCTTGCATATGCTGTCTGGCATTCCAATAGATGGTTAGAACTTAGTTTCTATTAAAAACGATAAATTGTAAATCACATAATTTGTCTCTAATGCACATTTTGAGGTTTTACAGACATTCGGTGCCCTGATTCTTTGCAGTAAAATAGGACTTTTGACTTTTGCTTTGCACCTCAATTATCAGTATGGATTTATTGTATTATTTGTGTCTTTTTTCCCTGTTTAATTTTTGCAGTGCATAACTAAAAAGTAAATCAGGGAAAATACTTCTTAGCAGAAGACTGATAGTGTATTTACTCTGACAAAAAGGAAACAAATTGAATTATTTAGAGGCTTCTTTATTCTCTAAAATTCACAATTGCTTTGTGGCTTCATTTTTTTTCAAAGCTAAGAATTTGAAGAGAACATTGGGTATAAGTATCCTTTTCTAGCTCTTAGCTATGTTTTAATTGTCATCTATTTCAGCTGCCTTTTCATCTATTATCACTTCACTGTGAAGACATTCTCCAGATTCATGCCAGTTTGCATCTGTCCAGTGGTGTCCTGCAGTAGTCCCAGGCTGGTGGAATTTCAGGGCTCACAGCTGGAGTAGGCTAGGACACAATTCAGGTAATAGCAGACCAGTCAGCCCAGAAGTCAAACAGCTTCTAAAATTTCTTGTGCTGATGAGTGAAGAGTGTATGATTTCCTTTACCCCTTTAGTAATTTCCAAATTGTGTGTTTTGTTATTCATTAGCATAGTTTGAGAAGTATATGAATTCTGCTTAATTCAACTGTAGCGAAATTGCTAAATGATTTGACATTATATACAATTCTATTTTTAATGGATTTTAGAGATTCATTAAGAGGATTCTGCTTTCAAGTATTAGCTGGGAATGTGACTCAAAGTTCAAGGACCCATTGTACTGAGCGCAGGGAGTACACATATAAAAAGTTTTACCCTAGTTCAAAGAATTCATAGTTTAAGATTAATTTAGGAAAAGAAATGGCACAGGAAGTGTGGGGTTAAAGCTAGAATCCTGTTCAAATGTTGTAAACCAAAAAAGATCTCCTGTCTGGAGGAACAGCAGGACAAAGAGTATCAAGGTATGTTTCTGGCATGTAAGTGAGCACACACACAACTTAAGAATGCCTTGAATCCAAGGTTTGGACTGTATACATTCTCATCTTTTCTAATCAAAGGTTTTCTCCTTTTCTTGTGTTTTGGCCTCTAAGGGCAACTCTGAAAAGATCAGGCACTAAACTGCTTCCTTTGCAGTTCTGAACTCTAAGGGAAGTACCAATTGAAGGTGAGGAAAACATATTACACTCTCATAGTATAAGCCACAACAACAAACATTTTGTAGCAAAATATCAATCAGCGAGTAAGAAGGCAGTGGAGTTATTTTAGATTTTCTGAACTTATTGCCATACTTTCCCACAAGCATAGAACAGCTTCATAAAACTTAATTATACACACTGATAAACATCTATAAAAGTTCACTGTACATGGCCACTCAAGATTCCAGCAATGCCTCTGGATCCATGGTAACATGGACCTTCAGGGTTTGTACATGCTAGGAAAATGTAATGATATTAAAAGTTCTACAAATTCCCCCCAGATAGATTGATTTCTGGAGTGTGGGCCATTACTGACATATTAGTTTGAGGAAGAAGTAGAAAACCTGCCCAGTTATCAGTGATGTTCATTCTAGCAATCAATAGCTGGAATAGCTTAAACATGACTGCTGGTGTCTGTAGGAGAGATAGGAACTTCCAAAACCAGATTCATCTGATTTTGAGATAGCTATTCAATCTATGGAATGAATAGCCTTTGAAAAAGGGTAAGAATAAGACATGACTATTTAAACTATGAAAAACTACCTAGGAAAAAACACAGTAGGATATTACTTTAAATGTGGAAAAAAGAAGTAATAGACTGCTTGTGTTTAGAAACTAAGTCTTTAAATAAACATAGATCTTAAACATTTGTCAGTTAATATCTTAAAATTTTCTCTTTGGGAATCTTGATCTTTTTTTCATTTATACCAATCTGTCGCTCTTAGTGTTAATGGGAAAAACAGTGTTCAACAGCAAAGTATAAATGAAGTGTGACTATTTTATACTCAGTGGGGCCCAGTGCATCTGCCTTGTACTTGAACATTAATTGCTTACTCACACAAATGTTATCAGATATCAGTGGGACCACTTCTGTTATTAAATATTGATGGATATGTTTTCAATTTCTTTGAAATATGTTTACTTCATTTATCACCACTTGCTCAGGCCTCTATAAAACTATCTAAGGAAAACCAAAATAAAGTAATATTTTGCTTACAATGTTTCCTCAATAGTAAATCCCTTGTCTTAGTAGAATTCATTTCAGGGTTTTTCTCAACTGTCCAATATCTTTTACTGCACAAAGATTTCCCAAAAGCTGCTAGAACTTTGACAGTAATGTTTGATAAGCAAGGTGAAAGAAGTGTTCGGTCTGAAGTGCACCATGCAGCAAAAAAGAGCTTCTAAAGCTGCTTATTCATCTCCCTGATGTGAACTGTATTATTGGCAGCTGTATTAGGAAGGCCATCTCCATCCTGCTGTACCACCAAGACAGTTTCCATTCCACAGCAAACTGAGATACTTGTATCCTCCTTCTCCATCTAAGTTACCCTGCTTTTTTGTTCAATTTAAAAAAAAAAAAAAATGTTAATTTGTGTGTCCTGAAAATAGAGAAACTCTTTCTTATTTTTTTAACTCTTTTTTATTTTTTTCTAGTTTTAATTTATTTGTGCTATTTGAATAAATATTTCCAACTTGGAGAGGATGATAAATGTTTCTTAAAAAGTGGTAATAAATTGCATCCCCTTCAACCAAATAATAATGCTAATAACCTCTGAAGCTGCTCGCATGATTTAAAGGTCCAAAAATCCAATAGAAGCACTTACCCATATCAAGAAATCAAGATTTAACCTCATCATTTATCATGAAAGAAATGATATGAGAGGAACTGATTTCAGCATTTGAGGTAAAAATTTGGATTCTTGATGTACATGCAGTTAGTGAATGTTCTGGAGGATTGCTCTAAAACTAAGCAGTCCTATGAAACAATTGCATTGGTGAAGCAAGAGATACACAATGACCAGAGATAATGTCAGAAGCTGAGTGAGCAAAGCTGAGCTTTGCCTGTATTGCCCCAGAGAAGATAGATGCTGGATCACCTGTAAAAGGGGGTAGCATGCATATCAACACCAAGGAAGCAAAGAGAAGGGTGTACATGGTTTTTTCACTGCCTCATTTTCTAAAGGTTGAAGTCATCTGTCTCCTCAGGATTTCAGAACATGTTTGAAATCTTTGACCCATATTTCATCATGGTATTACACATAAGCCAATGTCTTCATTTAGGAAGGTGGATGGTGATAAAAGAAACTCTAATGTTATCTTGCAAAAAAGGCTGCCTCATAGCCTGTTGGGATGAAGTTTCTCTTGTGGACTAAAAAACCAAAGGCAAACTTTTACTGTTACAAAAATTGGAATAAATCCCAGTGATCTGTCTATCTCTTTATCTCTAAAATACTTCCAACTCATGTTTTGATCAGGCAGAATTCATGCAGAATCCTAATTAAATTCATTCCCACAGACCAGTCTATTTTAATATTCTGTTAACTCTTTTTGGTTGAAAAAAATCCCAGTCTATCTGGTTTGTCATTAATGTACCAGGTTTCCAGTCCTATAAATTATCACTGGTATTTTCCTGAATTTTGCTTTAGTAATATTCTCTTCTGTCTAAAAAACTCTATGTGTGAAAACTGTTTAATGTGAAACGTTATTACTGTTTTTCCTTAACTAAAATATTCAGTTTAAAACCATCCTCAACCAGAAAAGTTGTCTAAAGCCTAAGGTATAAACTGAATGGTACCAATTATATTTCATAAAACAATCAGAAATAAAAATTATATTTTATACCACTAATAGGTTATTTTTAGTATCAAGTTTCTAGAATAAATTTTGCATATTCCTTCAAGAATGTACCTCTATATCAAGGAGTATATAGTATTGTGCTTTGATGTTGCAAAGACAGTAAAGGCAGAAGAACTACTTTGCTGGAGAGAAATTAAGCAAAATTAGAATTCCAATGATATCTTGTTTGAGTCCTCATGTTTTCCAAAAGATTACACCAACAAATTTTCGATTCAAGGAGTAAGTTTCAAAAAAGCAAACAACAACAACAACAACAAGAAGAAGCTACTAAAAAATCCTAACCAGAACAGAAAACCCCACAATTAAATTAAAAACAAAACAAAAAAAAAGAATGAAAGGAAAAAAACAAAAGAAAAAACCTATTTTAACAGTGGAAGATACTGTCACATTGTGATCACATTTTAATGATGTGGTGTGGGTATCTATGATTAACATCCCTGTAAATGAAATATAAAACCTCACAACATCACACAGTGCTGGTGGAGCACAACAGCAGCCATGCTAGGATTTGTTTGCCTCCCCTTAAAGTTTGCTTAGAAGGACTGTTTTCTGAAAGAGAAGAGTTCAGAACTGTTCAGTAATATCATAGGATTAGATGTTGCTACAAATCAGTGGAAGCTCGGCTGTTTGTATACTCTGTGATCTTACTTTAAGTCCTACAGCTTGTACCTTAATCCTTAGAAGAGCAGTTCTGGTTCATCTTTGGTTTCTCAGGGATATTTTTCTGGTCACAGCTCTTATTTGCCACTCCTTTATGAGATGTGGCTCCTGGTATAAAAATCTCTTTGGAACAGATAATCTGTATGAGGAAGAGCGGGGCTCTGATGTGATCATCCAGCACCAGTCTGCCGTCTAGGTTGGTGAAATATGATCACAATGAAATAAAATTCACAAATGCTGAACAGCAACAAGTGTAACCAGCAGCCTATTTATGACAGACATTGAAGGTACATATGCTACAGCTCAAAAATTTTTCTCAATAGATGACTCAATCAGCAAAACACTCATAGCAAAGACAAGCCATAGCATTGCCCTGGACAATCAATTTATGTCACTTCAACAAAGACCTTGAAAAAAGTTGGGTGGCTCTTTTCTTGTTAGGAAGATCCCTGTGGAAAGCCATGCATGCAGAACAACAGAGCTACTCTACCTTTATTGATGACTGTTCATTCTGTCTCTTGAAAAGATCCCCAAAGTCATGATAACCCATGCAACATCATTTCCTAGCATCCCTCTCCACAAAGAGCACTAGACCAGCAAGAAGGCTAATGTGGCACATACTCCCTGGGGACACTCATACATGCAGGCAGTGACGAGGCATCACTTCTGCCTTACAAGCTGCTTCCTCACACAACCTTCCTGCAAAGGGATCCAGCACCAGTTAATGTGGAGGTATCTTGTGCACTCAGTACAGTCCAGCCCTGAAAGAAAACAGGGATGAGATGATTAGGAAAATATTTATGGCACTGGGCATTTGGCACCATAATCAGGCTCACACCCCAAACTCCTTTAATTCTGTCTCAGCTCAGCATGGCAAAATAATGGACAGACCTGCTAGCAGGTGTCTTCTGCATTTACAACCCTACAGTTATGATGAATAACATGTTCACCTTGGTGGAGGATACCCATGGGCCTGTCTACATATGCTTCTTTTTGCTCTTTCCTTATTGAACAATTGAACTATTTCCTTATTGAATGAACAATTAACTTTCACGATATAGTTGTGAAATGCAAGAAAAAACATGTTCAGAAATCTTTAGATGAGTGAGACTCAGTCTCTGCAGTTGAATTGAATAGCTGATTGCTACTCAAAAAAAAAAAAAAGGCCAAAGATTAAATAGTTATTAAAGTAACTTCACTTTGACCTTAGAGTTCAAATGGGCTTATTTCAGGGATCATGTTAAATAGATTTTCACTGTGTCTTCAAATCCTTTAGAGTGATCAGAAGGAAATTTTGCATAGGTGCAAGAGTGCCTTTTCTTGCACAGGGGAATTGAGGAAAATTTACTTTTTGCTAAGAGTGACTAATACAGAAACTACTTTGTATGCTTCTAAGAATTACAGCAACTTGACCTCCCATGAATCTATTTAAATAAAGTAATTCTCTGGTTAGGTGAAACTTCAAGCATCTTGTTAGCAAGTGAGCTGGCAATCTTTATACCAACAAATATGTTGACCTTTAAGAGTCTATTACTTTTGCTCAACTTGCAAATATAGCTGGAAGTGATTGATGAACTATTTTATTTCAGGGACATCCATGAACGAAATAGCTCATATTAGTACCTCTCCATTAAAAAGTCTATTCTGGTTACCTGAATTGAAAATGCTATATATGTTTTATGTGCACCTTTTACTGTTGAATTTTATGAACCAAAATGTATCTAAGCCGTAATAAAAGTACATGCCATATAGTGAGAAGAATGTAAAGGTTATTATAATTTTTTTTTTTGCTACACTCTCTTTGTTGCTTCCTGCTCAGTAGCTCATTTTGCTGTTCTGCATAAAATAGTCCAAGAATTGAAGTATATTTCTAATTTCTGACTAAATTAAGCCTTTGAATTTTTCAGTGCTTTTCTCCTTGAATACAATACATAAGGACAGAATTTTCCATAATCCTATTACTTGGTTCAGAAATAGGCTAAGGCTAGTGGAATGTCTGATGCTTTCAACTTCCAATTAGTGACTGCAGTTCCTGTATATAAATTTGCAGAGTAATGTGCTGTAGTTATATTTATCAAGCTAGAAGAAGAAACATTGCACATCTTCCAGTAAACCAGATTTTAAAGTTACTATCACTTATAAATTCTATTATTTACTGAAATCTGCTTCTCCCATTACAAGCTATGAATAACTAGAACTTCTTTAAGATAAATTCTTCTTTAAATTTAGTAGGAAAACAATGAGCATATATCTGATGACAGCTTAAACTGTTACATATTTATTTGAATTTACATGGCTGCATATGAACACAAGTTTGATTGTGATAATATTTTTTCTTCCAATATTATATAATTTCTTTTGGAAAAAATGAAGTTTAATTTATGCTTAAAACTTGGCAAGTATCAAGCACTTTAAAACTCTCTCATCCTTTCTCTCAAATACTCATGGACTTAATTTCTTAGGAAGGAGACATAGAGCAAGATATCTTGATTATAGCTAAGCGTATGTATGAGTCAAGGATGAGAAAACTGAACCTATAAGAACAGAATGATCCTATTTATAGAGTTAAGTATCCAAGTACAAAATACTTGGTGCATTTGGAAATGTTCCTGTTAACTTGGGAGGCAGCACTATAACTTGGATAAAACCTACTTGGGTGATTTTTTATCCATTCATTAAGATAAAAAATACAAAGGTTATTTCTATTAGGATAAAATATGGAGAAAATAATAGCAGCACACATAATGAACATCTTGCTGAAGCATTTTTTACATTTGTGCTTATGTAAGGGTTTTGCTAAAGCAACATTCGAAGTATACTTAGAGCTCGTGACCAACAGCTGGTCTGTTCATAAGAGAATGGTGTAAGGGGGGGCAGAAGGTTGGTACCAGGTGCTTATTCTGACAGAAGTGAATAATGGAGAGAAATTTTGTAAATGTAGAAGGATCCTGGCTCCATGTGACAGATATGTGGCAAGGATGTCCATGTTAGATGATATCAAAGATTCAGAATGCTTTGAGGAACAGGGAAAATCTCTTCAGTATATTGATTAGTGTGACTTATTTCCACCTTGGTACAAAACAGGGAATCAGAATTAAATAAACGTTGTATTGACCTACATGATATTGTTCTGTGTCAATGCCCTGACAGTGTTGTCATGACCATGCAGTGAAGGATAATCCAGCTGAGCCATTGCCATTTGTGATGGGCAGCCTTGATTAGCAGCTGAAATCCCACTCACGTGCTCACAATCCCCCTGTCAGTGAAATGGGGGGAGAAAGCAGGAAGACAGGAGTAGTGAGAAAGCTCATGGGTCAAAAGAAAGGCATAGATCTCTTATCAGTCACCATCACTGTCAAAACAGATTTTACTTGGGGAAATAGCAATAAAAATACATGTTTAATTAATGATTGGGTAAGAAGGAAACAAAAAGACAAATTTTAAAACATCTTTCCTTCCCCTTTCACAGGTTCAACTTCATTCCAGACTCATCTGTCTGCTGCCAAGTGTGCAGGTGGCTGGGGGCTCTGGTAAGTACACAGAGGGTTCTCTCTGTTTCTCTGTCTGCCCCACACTTCTGCCCCATCATGTCCTCTCCATGGATGGCAGTGTGAATATTTGCCCGGCACATGGAGCACAGATATCTCAGCAGATATGCTTGTCTAAAGAATGCTTTTATTTCTGACATATAAAGGAGCACAAGCTGTTGCTGTGTATTTCAACCTGGGTGTCATTTCTTTGACTTTTCAGTGTTGACAACTGTCTGAGGTGAGACAAGGTAGGACCCAGGTGTAATGGTCAGTGATTTCCTTCAGCTCATATCCTAGGTTTATTACTCCACTTGTCCATCTCTTCCCTTGAACTACACCAGATGCTTCTGTTCTGTATCATTAGGGGTGATGGAGTGAAGTGAAATTGGTTCTTATTGTGTCTCAATAAGATGAGAACAGCAGCAAATGGCTTAATAAGACAGCTGCTTTAATAAGGCAGAATAAGAAGAGGAATATAGAAAGCATGCAAGTCATAAATCCCTTCAGATTCTGGGCATCCCAGGTTCATGAAGCCTCCGATGGAGCCCAGATAGATTTTCCCATAGCATGCTGTGCACAGCAGATCCTGTCTGTGGAAGGAAATTTTCCCTTTACTTCATTTGAGCTGATACAACATCTTAGAAGAAAACAGATCTGTTCCTAAACAGTTTTCACAGCACTATTTGCTGCACTGTCCAATAAAGACAAGGACATGCAGGTGCCATCAGTGCCAGTGCCAAGTGGGAGCATCCCTCAGCTCCTTTGTTAGTTTGCTGGCTGGAGTTAATTTGCTGCCAAGGGATTTGGGTGCCACAAAACACACCTGACAGTCACACTGTACACAGCATGGCACAGCCCCAGACCTACTGAGGTTTGGTGCTGTGTGGATCTGTAATTCCTAAACATGCAATGATCTCCTGGTCAGGATCAGTACAGCTTCTAACAGAGAACACTGGTTTCATTCCTATATCTACTTACTATTTTATGAATCCAGTCCTTAGTTTAAACAAAGCTCTTAGATAATGAACATATAGAGCTCAGGAATTAACAGTTAATCCTTCTGGTAGTCCTGGCTAGATGATTCTATGGCCTTAAATACTGTGCAAGACGTCAATCTCTGAGTAGCTACTTGATATATGTATTCTCCAGTAAATTCTAATGGCAAACTGCCAAAAGCATGATCTGGAAGTCTAGTACTGTGTTTTTGAGTGTTCATAAACAACAAGGTTCAAGACATTCTTTTTTTCCAAAATAACAGTGCCAAGTATCTGTAACCTTAACTCAATCAAAAGGAATAAAAAAATTACCTCTGAATGAAGACACAGACTTTAAATGTCTCTCTAAAATAAGGTGGTTTCTTCACATTTATTTATTTGGAGATAATACAGAATTGCCATCATTTACACAGCTAGCACATGTACTGGTGCATGGTCTGAGAAGGATGGATGCTTGTGCATCATACAGCCCAAAGAACAACACAAATTCAACCCTAAAAATAAGACATCATGGACAGCTCTCTGGAAAAGATCCTTGTTAGATTTATCCAAAGTCTCAGTAAGGCTGATGAAATATCTTTCTACCTCAGCTTAGCTCACCGAAACTTTATCTTCCTGTGATTATTTTATTCTACTGACTAGTTCCATAGTTTTATCTCACACTTCTCATAGACATCTGGAGACATCTGGAGTCCCAGCTCACATCTTCTCACAGGGGATTGGAGTAGGTTGCTGAATATTCACTGTAGGAGCAGAACATGGCCATGGAGGATTTCATGGAATAGATGGTAACTGTAATTTTTTTACTAATCTTATACAGTGATGACTCTTTATCTGAACATAGTGTTTGTAATCATATATTAGTCCCTGAATTAGTTAAGTTCTGTGGAATATGGCAGGTACTGAGTAGGAGCCTCTGCCTAGAGGTAACAGGAAGGGAGAAGGTTATAGCCCTGTACTACTTCTGTCTTTGCTTCTGATGCAGAAAACACCAGGGACTCTCAGCAAATCTGCTCAGTGTCAGACACAGACACACAAAAGTTTCAAACATCTGTCCAGAATCCCTGACAAGGGACCCAGTTCTCACTGGTTCTCTGCGATTCACAATCTATAAGACTCAATCTGAGCTGAAATTATTTTATCAAATTAGGTATTTACATCCTACAGTCTCTATCAGGGGTTGCAATCTGTTGATCATATTTTGCCTCTGCTCCTTCTTTCCCCTCAAGGAGGAGGATTCCTCTCACTCTTCCCCTGCTTCAGCATTTGTAAACAATCAAAATGGAGTCAAGAGTATGTACTGATGACTAGAAACTAAATACGTGGTTCCCAGACATTAAAACCTGGTAAAGTGACTAGATATTACTTGAAAATAATAAACTTACCTCAAAAAAAAAAATAAAAATGCAGTTCTTAAGTTTCTCTTTATTATGTGTCTGACAGCATACGTTACACAGTGCTAATGTATTTAGCCAGAGCTAAGTATAGTGTTGAGGAAAAAGGGTGAAAAACTTCTGAAAATATATATTCAAAGATGTCAGCACCCTCTGGAATAGTTTGACTCTTCAGTATCATAAAAATGGCTGCCAAAATCATTATGCAGAGAATATCATTGGCAAACCCTGGTTTTTCTGAAGTTTTTTATGGAGGATGTGGCTCAGTTAGGCAGTTTCTGTTAGTCTGATGGCCTGAACTAATAAAAATAGCATTGGATCTATGGGTTGGAAAGGCAAAGTGCCATGATGCTGAGGATCCTTAAGGACAGTGAAATGATCAAAAAGAGAAAATAAGAGGGAGTGAGGTACTGGACAGGCACCTAGTAAAGGATCAGAATGATATTGGTGTCTGAGTAACTAGTGAATAGAGGATTACAATCACACCTGGTATTTGGTAATACAAATAAAGAGGGTAAACATTAGCAGAGACACTTCTAAGATCACAGTGAAATGCAGGTGGCCTGGAAAAGCCCTGGTTAATCCTGAAAGTACTTGATAGGCAAGATGATATCTTAAAAACAGAAAAGGAGGTGCAGCATAAATCAAATAAAGCTAAAATATGACTAAAATGAGGAAAGAAAAAAAAAAGGCTGTGTGTATTACAGATTTAAATAATATGGAAAAATGGTGAAATTGCAGTGTCACATCGTGGAAATCATGGAACAAGATCTCTGAAGCACTCAGGAGAGGTATTGTCTCAATTTGTACGTATAAGGAGGAGAGGCAAAGTAGCCATTGACAATGGAAGCTGCACAGTCCTGTAACTAGATACTTTCTGTACAGTCATCACTGATTTTTTGTTTTACTTTTGAATCCAGTGTTGCTAGAGATCTCAGCTGCATAACATATGTGACCACAGAGTTTCCTAAGCAGGCATTTCTGGTCTAGATCTTTAAATGGATGAACCAATATTGCTGGGGGAAGCTCGTGATTGTGAGGCTCAAGCATTGCCTCATCGGCGTTAATGATCCACACATTTAGGGAGACACTAATCCTTTGATGGGCTGGAATTGCTCACACAGAGCTGTGGAGGACATAGAGTGTGTAGGCACAGTGTAGCAATGCCTTTAACTACAGAACAAATAGAACCCAGTTCAGCAGAGCACTATTTGTCCCTGTGGCATGACACAGAGGAATGCAGGTGCTGAAAAGGGTCTGTCTGCTGGACAGCAGGATCTCAGTTATGTCACCACAGGACACAGGAAATTACACACAAAGTACAAGAGTGCATTGTGAGACAATATATCCTTTCCTGGGGAAGGAAATAGTGCGATAAAGCAAATGACTGTGAAGGATCCTTCTGTGGCTGAGGAAGCTGTTGCTTTTAAGCTCAAATTTAGGCTAATTTAGGCATGATTTCAATCCTCAAAAAAGTTTACCCTGATGCAAAGGAAATCTTTCAGTGGTCTTACTCTTCAAGAACTACAATATTCACTGTTGGGATATTGCTTATTTCTCAATTCCTTTATGGGATGTATTGCAATTAAATGTGCCTTTTAAATGTGAATTTTCTTCCATCAGAAATCAGAAGGGCTCTAATTAGACCCATGTGCATTTATGAAGGCAAAATTTTTGAAAGGGAAACAGACTAGAAGATATTTTAGCCTCTAGCACTAATGTAGGGGAAGGCAAAAAAAAATATTTTTAAGATTGTTAGAAAAGTTATTTCTATTTTTACCAGTGTGGTAACGATTGAAAGGGAAAGAGCTTTTCCATGAAAGGGTTAGAGCAAGAAAGATATTTCTATCAAAGAAAAGGTTACAGAGAAAATATTTCTAAGCAGTCCCAGGAAATTTTAAAGAGAGAAGTTAAATCGCAGTGAAATTGGTAACCAATTCAGCCCTTGCTGAGATTTTTGACCAGAGGATAGACAAAAATTTATTTTTCAGACTCCACTCGGCTCTATGTGATAATGAAACCAGAATTGCCTGTGTGGTGCCTTAGTCACAATCCCTGATTGAGATCCTTTGGTGATCTGGTTGTTTTCCAGATATAACCATAGCAGTAAAAGTAGGGAGAAATAAAACAGAATATTGTGGAGAAAAGGACCATGACAGTACTTGGTTTGGGTTCTTTTAAGGCTCAGGAACAAATTTCATGAAACATCCGTTAGATCCAATTTTGTTCTGACATCGTCTATGATTACTTGCTGGGATGATCAGGAAACTTGATTGTTAGGAAAGTGTCTAATCCAGAAATAGGAATAGTGTGATCATTTATGGTCAAGAAAATTTCCGCCTATACATTTTTGTTTCTTCATTTTTTAAACAGAAGTTTCATTGCTGTACCATACTGTTCTTCAATTTTTCACGAGGACATCATCAGCCTGGTGTGTTCCCAGAAGTAATAGCAGCTGTACTGTGACAAAAAGAAATAAGGGAGTTCATTGTATGTAGTGTTTCTGGTTATTAAACTGAACAGCATGAAGATTGCCCTAGTGTTCTTCAGCATATTTATCCTTCCCTTAAGGCGAGCAAGCCAAACCCTGCCTGTTGCACTGGGAAGGAGGTAGAGGAACCCTCTATCAAAGGAGCTTACTCCTCCTTTGATACCTGAGCATCTGTCTCCAGCATGCAAAAGCAGTGGTGTGTATTCAGATACAGGTTCTGCTCAGAGTCAAGATATTGCTGTGCATACACACAGATACTGGAGTGAGGTAAATTCTCAGGTTTCCTAGTGTAAACATAACCAGAACATACTACTGTTCTAACCTTGTCTTTCCCAGTTTCCTATTGTCTAAGCCTTTTTTTTCTAATGGAAGTTGACTTTTTAGCATTTCCTCCTTAGAAGTGATAGTCCCTGCTACCACATTCTGGTTATCCTTTAAGAATCCTTTAACTTCAGTTACTGTCACCCCTGCAGATAGGCAGTGGCAGTGATTTTATTTTTTTTTCCCCTTTTCTGGAGTGGGAGTGTGGGAGGAATAGTATAGCACCAGTAAAACATTTTGTTCTTGCAAATGTGAAGAGGAATAATTGGAGTTGTGACAGGCTACAAATACAGAAAGGATACATACACTTTTTCATTACTATCAACTAGCAACAGAATGCAGCTCCTCAGATATGAGCATGTTTGAAGTTTTGGTCCAAAGATTTGGATTTAGTTTCACTGAGCAGATCATGATTTTTTTTAGCAAAAATTATACTGAAGTTAAGAAGAGCTTTTGAATGCATTTATACTGTTACTGTCTACACATTTTAGGACGGGCATTCTCATCTATGAGTGCTATGCTTTTCTCAGCATATGTTTGCTGAGAGAACAGCAATATCACCTGCTCTCCAAGGACATGCAGGCTTTGGTTTTATATAATGTTTTGCCCCTTACTGGTTGGAAAGTATCACATCATACCCTTCTGAACCTAGAACCCTGAACCTAGAAAAGGCAGTCATTTAGTATGTTGTATGTACCAAATGTATGTCCAACTTCCCTCTCAATAGAATCCAAAGCAGAAGTAATGGTAAGAAGCTTGCCTGGGTTTTACCCTATAATGGAGTAAAGATAAAGGCAGAATGTTCTCTTGAATCTGAGAAGTCAGAAGTACTTCTAGATCTAATCATGTAGGTGTTGCTGTGTGGTTTTAATCCCATCACAGCTGGTTTAAACCTCTTAAATGGAATCTGAGTACTAGGTGTCTACACTTGACTTCAGAAATTCTTCCAGATAATGGTGATCTTCATATAAAGACAGTGATTTTAGCAGAGCCCCTGCTGGCTTTTATTTTTCAGGACAGAATTTTTTCAGAACTTTTCAGACGAAAGTTTTGACACGTGTGAAGATTTTTAGCCTGCATGACCCAGAGTATTCTCATCATTATCAAGTGTGGATGTATCGTAGATCACTGCTGAATGGGAATAAAAAAATGAAATGACCACTAGATAACCAAGGAAACTAGATAACCATTACTCAAAACCCGGGAAGAAATGAAGTATACAAGAAAGAAAACTGCAGTGACAAGAAGTGGAAAAGTAAAACAAAGGGGTGAATACAAACAGCATTGCCATGGATGAAATTTCTATAGTAAATGGAATTAGACAATAGGATCACTGGAGAGAAATACTGACAATAGAAATGACTCAGGCAGCAATGAATATTTTGAACTGGGTAAGAGTGTTATCACAGAGAATTACAGCTGCAACTCCTGCACAATCTGCAATTTGGCTTTGAGATGTGGTTTAGGATGGTGCTATTCTTTCTATGTGGCTGAAGTGGAAATAGTTTTCTTTCTATATTTACTTTCGTTAGGCTTGAAAAATCTTCACTAGGAAATCTTGGTTTGCTAAACTTTTGAATTCAAGAGCTGAAAGAATTTTTTTCTAGTTACAACGGGGTGAGAATATGAAAAGCAGAGATAAAAATTATCACCCTTTATACTTAATTTTCTTGAAGAGGATTTGAAAAAACAGAATATTTAAACATAAAATATTACATTACTTCTGAAAATAAATTTTACCCCAGGCAAACATTGTACTGCTTGATAATCACTTAGCATTCTGATTATCATTACAGAATGAATATTTTAATTTAGAGTTTAAATACAACAGATTATTTTAGAAAAATTATAAAATATCTTTATTAATTTAAAATATTAAAAGGTAGTGGAATATTTTGCTTTCACTTTTATTTTAAAAGTTCAGTTTCAATAAAGTGAAATAAACACAAAACGTGAAAGCCAACAAAATGAAGACCTGATATTGACTGAAGACAGCACAAAGCCATGCAGAACAAGTCATACTTGGCATTATCACTCTTTGTTTATAACAGGGTGTGGTGTGTTGACTCTTTGCATGCCAGGTGCTCATGAAAGCTCCTCCTCCTCATCCAGACAGGGGAGAGAAAATCTAATGAAAGACTCATCGCTCAAAGTAAAGACAGGGAGAGATCAGTCACCATTTACTGCCATGGGCAAAACAGGGAGAAACTTGGGAAGAATTAATTTTTTTTTTTGTAATCAAATAAGGGCGGGGCAATAAGAAATCAAAACTAAATCTTTAAACACCTTTGCCCCACCCATCTCTTTTTTCTTGGCTCAACTTTCTCAACTTCCACAAGCTGAGCAGTGCAGAGAGATGGGGAATATGGGTTAAGATCTTTTCATGATGTGTTTTTTACTGCTCCTTCCTCTTCAGGGGAGTGGTAATGGATTAAGGGTTGGACTTGATGATCTCAGAGGTCCTTTCCAACCTGGCTGATTCTGTGATGACTCCTCCAATCTTCACCTGCTCCAGCTTAGGTTTCCTACCATGGGAGACAGCTCTCCACAGACTTCTCCCACATGAGTCTTTCCCAAGGCCTGCAGTTCTTCACAAGCTGCTCCAGCACAGGTCCTTTCCATGGAGTGCAGTCCTTCAGGAACAGATTTCTTCAAAGTGGATCCTCCACAAGGTCACGAGTCCGTACAGCAAACCTGCTCTAATGTGGACTCCACTATACATGAAGCCACAGGTCCTGCCAGGAGCCTGCCTAACCATGGTCTTCACCGTGGGCTGCAGGGCAATATCTCCTCTGGCACCTAAAGCACCTCTTCCCTCTCCTTCACTGACCTTGGTGTCCGTAGAATTGTTTCTCTCGCACATTCTCATTCCTCTGTTTATTTGTTTTTTTCCTTCTTGTATATATTGTCCCCAAGGTGCTAACACTGTTGCTGACTGTCTTGCCCTTTCCCAGTGGCAGGTCTGTCATAAAGTTGCCTGGCAATGGCTTTATCAGACATGAGGAAAGCTTCCAGCAGCTTCTCACAGAAGTCACCCCTGTAGCCACACATACAAAAACCTTGCTGTGCAAAAGCCAATTCATAGGATAACTGCAATCAAAAGCACTGTGGTGCAATAATATTGCACTAAGGGCAATAAGTTCTAAAAAGTAGTAAGTTTATAATAATGAACATACATACAGGTAGACTGGGTCAATCCAAAGTGAATCTAGCTTAGTGTTCTTTCTCCCACAGTAGTCAAATATGTGTGCCCAGAAAAGGATATAAGAATAATAGAAAGGTACTACTCTACTTGTCACTCTAATGTCTACTTTTCAGCCTGTAATAGATTTTGTCACAGGGCTTGTGTTCAATTTTTTTATTGTCCAAGAAAGAAATTTACATAGTGGTGTCCAGCAGAGTGCTACTAAAATGGGTAGAGATATGTTGCACGCAACATGAAAGGAAAGCTTGGTTTTGTTGTGTCATGGAAAGAGGGCACTAAAGAGTGACCTAATTGTACCTAATGTGAATTTAGTAAAAGAACTGAGTTTTCTCACAGATGCACAGCCAGCCAGTAATAGGCAAGTCTCACAGATGCATAGCCAGCAAGTAATAGGCAAGAGTGAAAATTTTTAGTGAGAAATTTTTCAAGTAGATATATGGAAAATGCTTTTACTTTAAGAATTCTAATGACCAGAAGTTTACTCAGAGCGGTTGTGGGGTCTTCATGCTTGGACTTGAGTCACTTATACTAACTTCAAGGTTATCTCTACTTCTAGCAGTGTTTTGGACTAGGTGAGTTCCAATGGTCATTTTTAACCTAAATTGTTCAATGATTCCAGCCTGAGCTGCATGTAGTTTCCATGTGGAACCAGTTGATTTCTCTACTGGATTTGTACAATTTACTTTTAAATCTGTATATATATATATCTGCCCTCCAGCACCCACAAAACATTTTAGTCAGGAGATCCACGTTCTTGAATAATCACCCTTTTGGCCAGTTTTTTAACTTTCCCAATGGGTTAATTTGGTTTCTTGCATTCTTATTCTGAAAGGGAGAGGAAATAATCAAACAGTATCCACTCTTTCCATGCCCTTGTGTTTCTGTGAACTCACCTCTTTTTTTTTTTTTTTTTTCTTTTTTCTAGACTTGAAGACTCTTAGTGTAGTCACCATTTGTAAATAATCCTTCTCCTAACACAGTTATCAGATGTCTGCATCTCTATGTAAATAGATTTGTGATGGTACTAACAGATTGTGTTGTATGAGCCTATGTAGTACCTATTTTAGACCAAAAATACTTCTGCTTGGGTTTCTTTGCTGGATTCTTAAGAATAGTAACAGGACTGTATTGCACCTTAGTATTGACTGCCTTTTACATTCATCTTGAAATTAAAGTCCAGCTCTCTTCTTTTTCACACCAAGGTGTGAAAGTGTGCCAAGGTGTGAAAAATACTGAGCTTTGTGACAGCTCTTTATCACCTTCTCTTGACTCTCAGTTGTTATATAGTACCTTAACCTGCCCATAGTTGCAGTGAATATAGTATTAAGCTAAATAAAGGTGGCAGAATATAGATACAAGGAGCAACTCTACTCCTTGCGGTCTGAAGGAGATGCTGGTGAACAAGAAGAAGGGACCTTAATTTCTCTAATACTATGATTTGTACTACATGGCCAAATAAAATATTTTTTTCCCTTGCAAGAGGGCTTGAGTCAACATCACTAATTCCAGTAACAAGATACCCAGCCTCTCTATCCTGCCTATCAACAGAAATGTGGCAAGGCTGCTTGTGTTGTTACAATAATTCTGAGCAGGCTTTTCAATTAATTTGAGAAGGAAATTTTATTTGCATGTTTCACTCTCAGTCTGATGCACAATTTCCAGTCACTCGTAATTTGGATTGATTGTTTCTTATTCCTGGCTTCTCTGAAGACAATTTACTGATTTCTACAAAGACACAGAAGCCTAGATTTCTCCCTTGTAACTTAAGGTATTCAACTGTATCTAATTAAATATATGTAATACAAACATTTAAGGACTTATTCATCCTTGATTCTTGTAGACAACAGAAAATGGTATGTCTCCCCTCCAGAATATGTTGCAGCCCTTATAAGACCTGCATTTAATTCCAGAAGTGACATAGAATGAATCTGGACTTGAGTTATGTTGCCTGTTTTCCTCTTTTCTTCAAGAACATGAAGAGTCTTTGCACTGAGGCTCTGGGACTGGTTTCACTATAGGATTTTTTACACAAAACTATCAAAGTGTTAAAATGAAGACAGACATTCCTGAAATATGATATAAACTGCACTAATCCAGGGTTTTGACACATTATTTTCCTAAATGCCTATGGTGGATAGACTTCCTCCACCTACCAAATATAGAAAAATTTACGAAGTCTACATCTGACATCTTATATTTCCTTTATAATGAATGGTAAGAAATAGTAATTTTTAGAATTAAATACCTCATGAAATTTTTTATCCATAATTGGCTAGATTGATGTTCTTTAGTTTATTTTTTGCCAGTTTCTTCTGAATCAGAGACTGGCCACAGTTAGAGATCTGACACTTGTCAAAATGAACTATTGCCCTGAGCTGTTGGGAGAGTTGTCTATATAAAAAAAGCACATGTTGCTTACTTATTCAGTACCATGATTTTTCTAGGGATGGAAAACAATTCCTGACATGCATCTTGTAGAGGAATCAGTTTATGGGCCTTGGAACCAGAGACTGGAACACTGATCTCTTCCAGCCTGTACAATACACAAATTAGCTTTTATGTTGATTTAAACATCTGAGTAATTAAAATATTTGGTTGTATAATAACTATTTCAGTATAATATCTCCTATGATATAACAATATATAAATCTCGATTTTTATAGACATGAAAAATAAGTCTTAAAGAGCTTTTACTAATGAAAATTATAAATAATTTAATTTAAATTTATCATTTAATAATAAAAAATGTAAAGAGGTATGGGAAAAAATAATGGGCATGGAACCTATTGAAGGTCTCCAATTCCACCTATGGGAGGCATCACATTCAGAGGCCCTTGTCCTACTGGGGGATTTCAACCACCCTGACATTTTCTGGAAAAGTAACACAGCAAGAGGTGGGTAATCCAGGAGGCTCTTGTAGTGCCTCTATGATAATTTTCTCAAACAAGACACCCCTGCTAAAGGAGATGCAAATGTGAACCTCTTGGCCACCAATGCAGGCAAGCTAATCAGGCATCTCAAGACTTGAGGCAGCCTGGGCTGCAGTGACCATGCACTGGTGGAATTCACAGTGCTAAGGGTCATGAGTCAGTCAAGAAGCACAGTCAGGACACTAAATTTCAGAAAAGGAGAAAAGTAGATTTAGATTGGCTGTTAGGAAAAAGTTCTTTACCATGAGGTTAGTTGAAAAATGGAACAGGTTGCCCAGGGGGTAGTTGAGGCCCCATCCCTAGGAAGTTTCAAGGTGTCACTTGACGAGGCTCTGAGCAACCTGATCTAGTTGAGGATGACCCTGCTTGCTTCAGGGGGATGGACTAGGTGCCCTTTAGTGGTCCCTTCTAACCTAAATTATTCTATGATCTTCTTATAATAAAATGGTAATCATGTACTGATAAATATAACAAAAACATCTGGTCATGCCACAAAAATAGCTATTACCTTTGAGTGGTTGACTATAAAAATGAAGCATGATAAAGTTAGAGCAAAGATTCAGTTGGAAGTAGTTGTTTGCATAACATTTTTAGCTCCATTGAGTTGCTGTTTGCTTTTATACTTCTGTACTTCTATCTTTACTAAAAGACCTGTAACAATACTGACAATCCAAATAAAATCCAGAACTCGTTAGCCTTTGCTCAATAAAGGAAGTTGTTTGGGATCCAACCTTTTGTGGCAAAAATGTAGAAAGTATTTGTTTTTAAGAAGACCATGGTTTTCACAATTCCATGACTGTTGGGGAATGTTAGAGAGGTTTGGAGAATGTTGGAGAATATTCCTGAATATTCTCGAAGAGGTAGGAGGTACGACCCCTTTGCTATGCCCAACCCCATGTTTGGGAGGCCAATTAGATCGGCCCATACTCCGGTGCTACCTGCACCAGGGATTCGCTGTGCTACAGGTAAACACACCGGGTGTCCAATAAAAAGTTATGTTGGTGGCTGGGGTGTGGTCACGGAAGCACTATATAAGCAAAAGTTGCTGCGCAATAAACCAGAAGTTCGTTTATCAACCATATTGGTTGCACGCATTTTCTTTCTCGCTCCCGCACATGACTAAGGAATTGGTCACATTTGCTAATGTTAAATACATTTATATTAGTGGCTTAAAAATCTTATTAATGCTCCCACCACAATTAAGTTAATTTCTGCCACCTTCACTTTTCATAGCCACTGACTCAACTGAATTCTCAGTACAGCATGGCTATTTAGTACCTTTGTTTTCACTCTACTTAGATCATATTAAATGAGTGGATGATTTATCCACAGGAGGTCTGGGAAAGGACCTAAAGTGCATGTTGATAAAATGATTTGAGAAAACAAAACTACTGAAATTTTCATTTATAAACAACATGCTCATTTCCTAACATTAAGAAAGTCCATTGATGTAAACTTTTGTCTTGATTACTTCTTTACTAGTGTAGCTTCCCTGACTTCAGCAGTGTGGACTTTTTCATATATGTACACAAACGAGAGCAGAAACTAAGAATGATAGAATCATCATGGTTGGAAAGAACCTTCAAGATCACAGAGTCCAAGTGTCAGTCCTACACCACCTTAACCATTAAATCATCTCCCGAAGTGCCACATCTATTGGTTTTTGAATACACCCAGGGACGGTGACTCTACCACCTCCCTAGCAACCTGTTCCAATGCTTCACCACTCTTCTGGTGAAGAAATTTTTCCTAATATCTGATCTGAAGCTCCTCATGCACAACTTGAACCCGTTATCTCTTGTCTTATAGCTAGTCACTAGGAAAAAGAGACCAACAGCTGCATCACTACATATTAATAACTTTTTCAGGTTTTATTTTGAACTTGTTTTTGGCCATGTTTCAGGTACCATAGAATGTTAATTCCAGCTTCTCTCAAAGGTAACTACTAATTTCAATTCAGTATCTATTGGTGCAGAGAAACTGAAAAGGAGAGTAGAAAAGACATATGATACAAGCCTATTTTTACGTTGTAAACAACCTGATTATTCTTCCCTTTTCCATGGCAGATTCAATAAATGTTGATTGAATTATCTAGTATTAGCTGAAGTGGATGTGAGCAAAATAAGCAATAAGAATCCACAAAAAGAATCAATGGGACTGATTTATTTCCTGGAGGTCAAATCGAATAACAGGGAGGATCAAATTAGCTAGTGATCACATTAAGTGGAAATCATTGTACTTGTATGCTGCTTCCTCTAAGCTGATGGCAATAGTCACATAAATACACAGTGCCAAAACATCTTTTATGTTTGTTTATTCCCATGGAATTTGAAGCACTTGTCCCTAGCACTGCATACCTCTACAGACAATAACCTACACAACTAATTAACTAGAATCACCTGATGTGGATGCTTACTGAACATTCAAAAAGGCCCCTACAAGCATGTTATGATAGAAAAACCTCTACCTGCTATTGTCTACTTCATACTCATGAATCTACTCTTTTTCCAGGTGGAAGCAATAAGCACTGAAGAACGTTGTGAAATATAACACAGCTCATATGAGATCTCTTCAGAAGTGCCCAAATCCAAAATGCAAGAGTAGATTGATTATGAAGACTTAATTATGCCACTGCAACAAACTGCTTTTATATTCCCTCAGAACAAATTGTAGCTATCCACTTGGATCTCTTCAGCAGTATACAGCCAAGTCTTGGCTGTCCGTGTGAAGTCAGATTTCTGATTCTAATTCAGAATCAGCTTGTGGTTAATGCTAGTTTTGAAAGGTACTCAGCTATAGGGAGAGGAGCAGGCTGCAAAAGCTTGTGATATTTGACATTCAAAGGTTTAGCTAATGAAACAAATCCTACAATCTTAACATTGCTTTCAGTCTGATACTACCTTCTCTTGTGTATTTAATCTTATCATCATAAGTTTTACATAAATTTTGATTCTCTTGTGTATTTAATCTTATTATCATAAGTTTTAAGTAAATGTTTATATAACTTTCATTTGTTCTTGACATCTAACACCTGGTTATTTTAGGACTATGCATGGAAGTGAGATAAACCTCACAGTTCTTTGCCAAGATAAATTCCTGAAGAGTAGAATACAGATACCTACCTAGAGATTTCTACAAGCATCTAGGTACAGATATTAACTCCACAGACAAAAAAAAACTGCCAGTCTTCCACTATGGAAGTTTTACCTTCACAAAGCATTCATGAAGAAGCTTTTATACATCTACAGTTCTTCAGAAACATCAGATTTGGATGTGAAAGAAGCAGGACTGCGGTGTGTGCTGAGAAATTAATTTGAGTCAGGCTGTTTATCTGGGAAGAGGCATAGGCAGAGAAATGGTCGTTCTGGAGACAGCATAGGCAAAAAGAAAAAGGGGGATAGGAGGGGCAAGTCACATGTAATCAGGCATCTGATAAGTTCAGTAGACATTTTTCCACTTAAATGTGCTCTCTGCTGGGTCTGTTTGTGTATGGGAAGCTTGCAAACTTCAAGGCAGAAAAACTGGCAAGTTGTTTAAGCAATCTGGGAGATACTGGGGAGATCACTGGGGAGACCACAGGCCTACGGGCCAGTTGCTGGAGAGATCTATGTGTGTCTCTGAGACAGAAGAAAATGTCAAGTTACACTATCCAGTAAACAAGACATGAAGTCTTGGTGCTGGCTACTGCAAAGTCTAAGCCAGATGCAGAGGGCCCTGTGTAAGTACATGTTAGTTGACAGTGTGAGATCTGGTTAGCTGGCAAGAAAAAGCAAGATGGGACCATTTAGTTTCATTTCTGATCAGGCTAGAGCAAATTTATGTGAGTGCGGTTTGTTGTGTCAGACTTAAAGGCATTATTTTCATGTTGGGATTGATCTGTTGTAGAGTGTGGATATTGTGTACAGAGAGACAGAAAAAACTTTTTTACTGTGAGGGTGTCAAGGCACCGGAACAGGCTGCCCAGGGAAGTTGTGGAATCCCCTTCTCTGGATATATTCAAAACCCACCTGGATGTAATCCTGTGCAATGTGCTCTAGGTGATCCTGCTTTAGTGGGAGAGTTGAACTAAGATGATCTCCAGAGGTCCCTTCCAACTTTGACATTTCTGTGATTCTGTGAGTGTGTGCTCAGTCTCACTGCAGACTGGACCTTGACACCAGGAACTGCAGCACCATGACACATAGCACACTAGGAAAGGGGAATCACTCTGTATCTTGAAGTTTGGGAAATTTGCTTCAGTGGACTGAGAAATCATGTTGGTCTCACTAAGTGCATCCTATTGATGACCTATGTCTGGATACTTTCCTACACAATCTAATTAATTCTAATTCTATTTCTAATTAATTCTAATTTTAATTCGAATTCTAATCTAATTATGAAGACAATTCAGTTAGGAAAGAGCTAGTATGACTGAGAAGAAAATGTCACTCATTCTCCTGTTGATATTACACTGTTAAAAAAATAAATAAATAAAGGTTCTCCCCCATTCACGTTTAGCCCTCATCATTTGTGAGAAGGGTAATGAAAGCTTTAGAAACATCCTTAAAGAATTTTGGCATGGCAGGAAAATTTTTTTCCTATCTTTCAGATAAGAGACTGAGATTTAATTTTCAGACATGATATGTGCTGTGGACAAAGAAATGATTTAGTCTTTTAAGAAATTAATCCAGAAAAAAATGTTTCAACAGAACTAATATCCTGAACTGCAGTCTTACTTTTTAGGTACAGAGCTATCTGTTTTCCCTCTGCCATTCATTGTTGACAAAGAGAAGTGGAATACTGTTATGGTAAATATGTTGTTACAACATTTATGTTCTCTTTAAACATTCAGAGTCAAATATACCACTGTGTACATCATCAAAAGCTGATTTACACAGCTGAGTTTCTGGCTCCTAAGGAGAAAAGCAGTAGGGAGAATGTTCTAATTAGCATTCAAAAGTTGATCAAAATAGAAAATATGTTACTGGAACAGCTGATTTAAATAACTTGTAATTGAAGACACCCACTTCCAGAGCTCGAGGGGTTGTAATGAAAGCAAGAACAAATGAAAGGAAAAGGAAACAAAACAAGCTGTACCCAGGAAACTAACTATTCAGGTTCAGAGTCAGTAAGTTGTTCCCATTTCTAAACTGTCATTTATTGTTACGTTCCTGGAATAGTCACTTTTCAGAAGGGATTTTTTACAGCAGTTATCTGCATAAAGTGAATGTGAGAAAGTCAGGGCTTACATTTTATTCTTTCACTGGTTTGATATGCAATATTTCCTTCTCATCTCTCCTTTTCCTTCTATTTGACGCTATGACCATTTGCTGAGTATTTAACAGTCCTTAATCACAGGTCCTAGGGCCATGCTCTTCTGAGCAAGAATCATTGCATGGAGAGCCTGAAAGCCTTGGAGCGGATAAAACTGTCTGATAGAGTCTTCTTTTGCTTTTACTGTTTAATTCCTTCAGCAGACTCCAAATGCAGTGAAATAGTCTCCTCACTTCCTGAGCAAGCAAGTCATATGAAGACTCAACTGGGTAAGTTAGGGACATATATTTCAAATTCTAGATATTTCAACTGTTAAAGTGGATTTTCTCACACATACTGTAACAGGAAATTGGTATTTTCCATTATTCTCTGTGGGGACAGAATAGGAACTGAGCTGAACTGAGCTGAACCTTCAATTCAGACTTGAAGATGTTGTATGGGGCATAACACAAAAGGCTTATCATGGCTGTTTGTTGAAATCAATTTGTTTTGCTTTGTGCGGCTATTTTTAATGATCTCTTTATTTTGGGTTAGTGCAACAGGGTTTTGGTAGCTGGGGGGCACTGGGGTGGCTCCTGTGAGAAGGTGCTGGAAGCTTCCCCAGCTGCAACTCCAGCCCCACTTCTGGCCAAGTCTGAGCATATTAGGGAAGGTGGATGCACTTCTGTGAGTAACATATTCAAGAAAAGGACATGAAACTTCAAAAAGACCTGCAGAGAAGGGAAGAGGAGTAGGTATCTGTGAGATACCAAGGTCCAGTGAGGAAGGAGGGGGAGGAAGTGCCAGTGGTGGGAGGGACTGGTGTCGGGAGGATTTATGAAGAACTCTCTCCCATGAAAAAAGAAGAATGTGAGTTCTCCCCCTAAGGAGGAAGAAGCAGCAGAACCAAAGGTGCAGAGAACTGATCTTAAACCACCACTCCCTATCCCCTTTATGAGGAGGAAGAGGGGGAGAGGAGGAAGAGGAGGAGAAGCAAGTTGGGCCAGGGAAGAAGGGAGGGGAGGGGAAGGTATTTCAGATCTTGTTGTGTTTTCTCTTTCTCCTGTTCTGATAGATTAAATTAATATTTTCTTTCTTCCCAAGCTGAGTCTTTTTTTGTCCATGACCATAACGGGGGAGTGAAAACCTCCCTGTCCTTGTCTCGATTCATGAGGCTTTAGTTGGATTTCCTTCTCCCTATCCCACAGAGGGGTGTGGGAGGTGAATGGGCAGAGACCTGGTTGGTACCACTTGGGCATGAACCATGACAGCCTTTCCCATGGACATTTAGAACAAGGTGCTTTTCTAGTATAAATCCACAAAGAGAGGCAATCTGAGACTTATTCACAAAAATCAGAGGGACAATAAACCTACATTTATACCAGTGAGAAGAAAGTAGGAAATCTGGGATCTTGTTTGTGACAGCAAACGGCAGGGTGCATTTTCCCCTTGTGATACTCTCAGTACAGAAGACATTGAGCCAGATAAAGGTCTAACATGTATGCTAGATCTTCTTGTGCATATGTGTGAGATGCAAGTAAACTGATGCAATTCCATTGAAGTAATTCACATGGATTTACAATGAGTTATTCAATTTATACTTGGCATCTGCCTGCTAAATCCTGTAGCAGCAAATTTATTTTAGGGTTGATAACTTAAATAGTATTTACAGGACCCAAAACCAGTATTTTGAGCACATTTAAAATGTGCTTTTCTGCTAACTGTCCCAAACACTGTCAAACTTCAGCTCTTCTCTCTATCCTTTTAAGAAGTTACACTAAGAAAAGAAACAATGCATATTTTTAATACAAATAATGTCATAATACAGAAACACATAATACAAAAGAAGTCATCGTCAACATAATGTATTTGCTGTGAGTTAGTAATTTATTCATAATATAATTTAAATTTTCATAGATGAGAAAAATTAGTCAGTCTTTCTTTGCTCTCTTTTTTCTAATTTTAAAATATATCTCTATTCCTCAGAAGGACATATGAAGTATTTTTAAGGTCAACCTAAAAGAAATAGTCATAAACCAGAAGTTTATCAGAAGGATATAGGAAGTATTTTTAAGGTCAACCTAAAAGAAATAGTCATAAACCAGAAGTTTAAGGAAAGCTGCAGAAAGAAACTTTTCATAAGAAGCCTTGTATCTTCAGAAAGACTGAAGTATTTCTTCAAGTAGGCATCCAGACATTACAGTGCTGATGAGCAAAGAAGAAAATATAAATTTCTTTTGCTGCTCTTAAACACTGAACATACAATACACATTTTGATGTTACCTTTTTGATTTCCCACCATTGCCACTGAGGTTTACAAAGGAAAACTGGAGCTGTGCCCAGGCATTGTTTGGAAAAGTGACAATTGCCTGACCCAAACTTGTGTGAGGAATTCTTCTGACAGTCTAACCCAGTACTTAATAGAGTCCCATGTTTGGGAACATTCTGTAGCACTCCCTAATCTACTATCAAATATACAACTAAGGAGTTTGTAGAAAAACCTGTTATATTTACTACCTTCCTTTTGACATGCAGAATCCACCCTACAATTTCAGATATGCAAAAGCACAAAGGTGTGATAAACTCAAATATAGTTCTGCAAGTGAAGAATGTGAAGGATGGGACAAAGGACAAGTCAGGCTCCACGGCAACAGCCATGTTTTTTAAATCCTAATCAGTCTGACATCCTTGTGCTGCCTTGAGCAGAATCAATGCTCTGCTGCTGCTAAACTCTATACATTAAAAGAAATCAATAAAGGCTTTACCAGAAAGTTTTTATAACCTAAACAGGCAGGGGTGAATAAAAGGGGTAGCAAGAAATTAGTTTCTCCATTTTACAGGTGGACAACTTTACTCACAAGGTTCATATTTTGAGTCAGTCCAAACAGAAATAAGAAACCTAACCACAAAATCCTACATTCTACAGCAGGAACTTAATCAGACAATCACATTTTTTTCTAGAAACAGAAGAGGAAAGCTTTGCTACATTCATTGAATAGATTCAGTGCTGTAAAATGAATTACAGCTATGGCACACCAATAAAGCCAAAAATATTTTAGAATCAGAATTTTCAGGGTTGGAAGGGACCTTTACGATAATATAGTTCCAACCTCCTTGCCATGGGCAGGGACGCCTCCCACTAGATCAGGTTGCTCAGAGCTCTGTCCAGTCTGGACTTAAAAACTTCCAGGGATGGGGTTTCCACCACCTCTCTGGGCAACCTGTTCCAGTCTACCCACCTCTAGTTTGAATCCATTCCCCCAAGTCCTGTCACAACCTGACATCCTAAAAAGTCCATCATCAGCATTCTTGCAGGCCCCCTTCAAATACTGGAAGGCTACAATAAGGTGTCCTTGGAGCCTTCTCGTCTCCAGACTGAGTAACCCCAACTCTTTCAGTCTGCCTTCCTAGGAGAGGTGCTGAAACCCTCTGATCATCCTTGTGGCCCTTCTCTGTCCTTTTAACAGGACATTTAAAAGCCTGTCCCCTTCCTCCCCCTGTCCCTTCTGATGCAAATCATAGAAACCATAATGTTATATTTTATTGAAAGATGTCTTCTTGATAAAGTCTAAGGATGTCATTCAAGAGCATTTCACAAGACTTCGAATAGGCTGAAGCTTTAGTAATAAGAAACATTATTTCTCAGGAACCTCTATGCATCCTCCATGAAATGGCCAGCATATTAACACACTTAGCCAGCAGCCCATCATATTTTCCATATAATGCATATTCTTTGTTATCCACACTATATGAAAGCTCAGCACTTCTCAAGTTGAGTTCCAAGGATAAGCTCACAAAGGGCACAGGTAAATTTGATCTGTCTTGATTTAATGTGGGTATTTTCTTGGGTCTTGCTAATATAATGTAGTATGACATATAAATAAGTATAACCAATATTAGATGTGGATTTTCAGCACCACTTAGAAGTGAAGGACTGTATCAGATTTCCTTTTTCTGTTCAGCTGGAGGTCAGTGACCGTGACAATGTTTAAATTCCACTGCACTGTTTTCTCTAGAGGTTTATCATTAGACCCCCTTTGAAAAAAGCAATGCCTTTTTATTACTAGTGATACAGAAATAGATTTAGAAGCAGAAAAACAGGCAGTTGGATATCATTACTTCATATAAATGACCATTAAAAAGGTTTTGATTCATAGCTATGCATGTTTTTTTCAGTCAACAATATTCATGTATTTGTGAGGAGAGCACAGGGAAAAGTATTTCAGGGAGAAATGAAAGCATTGATATCTATTTATGGAGTGTGGCTTCTGAAATGTAATATTCCTCTCTGCTTATTCATGGATAAATATTTTTATAAAATTTTGCTTTTTTTTTTTTTGGTAACTATTAAAAAAGGGGCATGACAAAGCTCTTAATTTTTAAAGGAAACCATGTCTTAAAACGATTTATGCCAGGAAACACTTTAAAAAAGAACAGATGGTAATTTATTTTAATTATGCCTAGGACTTTTCTTTCAATACTTTCATTTACATACAGGTGCAGTTACTTTTGCTGTTCCTCCACATCTGTCAACCTTTTTCAAAGATCTTCAGTCATAATAAAGGAATAACCCTCCTCAGCCACAGTCCAGAACCATTTTTCATTCTTTTTAATGTCTTTTTTTAAGAATGTCTCAAAAGAAATGGGGCATCTTATAAAAAAAAAAAAATCTAAGGGTTCAGTGGCTTATAAATATGACTATTTACTTAATCAAAAGATATTAAGTCAGTGAATTATATATATGAATGCTGTTGCATACCAGCATTCTGCAGATGACTGTCAGACTTAAGGAGTACGAATTGAAGACAGTTAAGAACATCTCTCCTTTACTTTGCATTTATACATTATTGCTTTAGATTACAAGTCGAGTTATGGACTACATGAGGATGAACAACACTGATTTTAGGTGTGAAAAGCAGAATCAATTATAATAGCGGGCGGATACATGTAAGACTACGCTAGCAAATGAAGACAAGAAAAAAAAAAAAACCTCTCTGACGGAAAGGCTCAGAGACCACTAGGTGTCATTCTTGTTCTGTGTTTCCCATCGGTCATATTTCACACAGCTAGTCAATAGGGAGTTCCTGCAAAATTTAAGTTTTTATGCCCCTAACATTTTATGACTGGAGGTTTTACTGTGTACTGTCCACGAGGGATCATACTGCAATACATATTTTCTTTCAGCCCACAGGTTATTGTTTGCTTAGTTCTGCAGTCAAAAGTCACAACCTTGGCACTGATACTTTCCTGAGTTCTTTAAACAAATAATGCAATAAACATTAGTCATACCTCGCCCGAGGCATTAGTGTTATGATTTGTGCATGAAATGGTAAGTGCATGAGGGTTTAACACTTTATTTAAAAAAAAATAACAGTTAACATTATTTACTTCAAAATAATATCTGGGTAATTTGATTAAAAAAAATAAAATAATAAAAAAAAAAGGTGAACAGCTTCATAGAAACTGATGAGATTCACCCACAGCTCCTGAAAAAACTGGTGGATGAAGTTGCAAAGCCAGTCTCTATCATATTTGAAAAGTCATGGCAGTCTGGTGAAGTTCTCACTGACCAGAAAAGGGGAAACAATCCTCATTTTCAAAAATGGAAAAAAAAGAAGATCCAGGGAACTACAGGCCAGTCAGTCTCACCTCTGTGCCTGGCAAGACCGTGGGGCAGATCCTCTTGAAGGCTCTGCTAAAAGAGATTAACAAGCAGATTAACAAAGGGGTGATTGGTGACTGCCAACACAGCTTCACTAAGGGCAAGTCCTGCCTGACTAATGTGGTGGCCTTTTACCATGGAGTCACAGCGTTGGTGGACAAAAGCAGAGCAACAGATGTCATCTACCTGGACCTGTGCAAAGCATTTTACACCATCCTGCATGACATCCTGATCTCTAAACTGTAGCGATACAGATTTGATGGATGGACCACTCGTTGGATAAGGAACTGGCTGGCTGGTTGCACCTAAAGAGTTGTGATCAGTGGCTCAGTTTCCAAATGGAGTTGTGTGATGAGTGGTTGTCCTCAAGGGCTGGTACTCAGACCAGTGCTGTTTAACATTTTTGTTGGCAACATGGACAGTGGAATCGAATGCACCCTCAGCAAGTTTGCTGATGACACCAAACTGTGTGGTGAAATTAACACACTAGAGGGAAGGGATGAAATCCAGAGGGACCATGACAGGCTTGAAAAATGGTCTGTGTAAACTGCATGAAGCTTAACAAGGTCAAGTGCCAGGTTCTGCACCTGTTTCAAGGCAATCTCATTCAATGATACAGGTTGGAAGGAGAAAAGATTGAGAGCATCCCTGAGGAGAAGGACTTGGTGATGGTGGATCAGAAGCTTAACGTGAGGCATCAGTGTGTGCTTGCAGCCCAGAAAGCCAACTGAATCCAAAGAAGAACAAACAGCTGGTCAAAGGAAGTGATTTTTCCCCTCTCTCTTGTGAGAGCCCACCTGGAGTACTGTGTCCCATTCTGGAGTCCCCAGCACAAGAAGGACACAGAGCTCCTTGAGTGTGTCCAGAGGAGAGCCACTAAAATGATCAGAGGGCTGGAGCACCTCCCCTATGAAGCCAGGCTAAAGGAGTTGGGGTTGTTCAGCCTCGAGAAGAGAAGGATCTGTGACCTTATGGAAACCTTCCAATATCTGAAGAGGACCTACAGGAAATCTGGGGTAGGGCTTTTTTACAGAGGTGTTGATGTAAACACGTTAAAAATACAAAAATATGTCTCTTGAATCAATCTTTTTTTTTTTCTTTCGCCCTGCTATGTTGCAATTTTGTCAATTAACATATATTTACCTCACCATATGCCTGACATACACCTAAAAGATAAGAATGCTTATCAGGTCGTCTCCTGGTGCATGATGGAGACAATGAAGGTAGCAGGACACTCAAAATGACTAAAAGATAAGGATGACTCATCTCCGGGAAGTCGGGAAATCTGTATGTATCAGGGACTTATGCAAAAAAGGGACCCCTTTTCTTTTCCTGTATAAAAATCACCCCAGAAGAACCGAAAAGCCAGCAGCTCAGAGCAGCCAGTAGCTCGGAGGAGCCAGCAGCTCAGAAGGACACGTGGAAGCCAGCTCCTGTGACTACAAACTCCAGCCAGCTCGGCGCAAAAAGGCGGGAAGCAGCTCTGAAGGCCCAAGCGGAAAGCGGCGAGGCGGCTTTCTTCTGGACCCCCCCTCTCTCGGCACTTCAGCTTCAGCTCCAGGACAGAGAAGCGGCAGGAGCGACAGACCCTACGCACCCGACCACAGCCAGAGGCCAAGGCCGGCGGACGGTGATAACATCTTAATTACCCTCCTTCTTTTCTCTTCTTAACGACTCTTCTCTCCAAAGTAACTAATTGTATAAATCCTAAATAAATCCTTTTAACTTGTTTAAATCATAAAGCCTGGTTATTTTTGTAAACGCACGCGTCGTCTATGAGTAGTGGCTGAAATTTCCTCGCAAACAAAATATAAATAATAACTCAGATCGTAACAGGTGTGTAGCTAGGGACAATGGTTTAAGACTCGAAGAGGAGAGATTTAGGTTAGACATTAGGAAGAAATTATTTTCTGTGAGAGTGGTGAGACACTGGCACAGGTTGCTCAAGGAAGTTGTGGCTGCCCCCTCCTTGGAAGTGTTCAGTGCCAAGTTGGATGAAGCCTTGAGCAGCCTGGTCTGGTGGGAGGTGTCCCTGCACACGCAAGGGGTTTGGAACTAGATGGTCTTCAAGGTTCTTTTCAGCTCTAGCTATTCTATGATTCCATGATTTTATTCTAAACCAGTATTTCAAGACACTTAAACAGAACCTCTGTTTAATCTAAATGGGATTAACTAAGTAAATAGTTGAAGATTTCAACAGGTTGTACCATAATATTTAAAAGTTTAATAAGGTATCTTTTTTAAAGGAAGGGTTTGCCTCTTCATTTCTTTATTTTTAGATTTTGGGGCTCTTGCTATCAGCTTATTTTAAACCAGTCTGTTAAGTATTTGAAGTTTTCACCACTGCTTTCAATTTCATTGTCTTGGTTTACATTTAAAGTTGAGTAACATCACTTGTTTAATCCAGGACAGAATAACAGGATGGATTACCAGTGGCTGTTGTGGAATTAGACAAATATGATGGGGCACTAAAATGGCATTACAAGTATAAAAAACAGCCTGGACTATATATGTATAAAAGTTGCATACTCCCTAGGGTACCCTCTCTCCCTGTATATCTAAGCACAGTTGAAAAAAAGTCTTAAGACACATCTTAGGATTTCAGAAATTTCTGGGGTTTTGATACATCAGTGACATTCTTTCTGAGCAAAATCACACCAATATTTTACCTGGGTGAAAAAACCCACTTATTTATGTTGTTTACAAAGTGTCATGACATCCTTTGAGGTTTCCATTATCTACTTGACATTCTTAAACAACAGCATAAACATACACTTGGTAATATCCAGCAAACTGAAGAACATATAATTTAGCTCAGTAGTTCCCTGAACAATTTTGTAGCTTTGGATTGTGAATTCTAAGTTACTACAAGTATTTTCATGCAATACATTTTTGTATGTACCCTGTGCTCTTCACTGCTCCAGTGAAGGATATTAGCCATGGAATACCAAGGAGCAGCTTTAGCAGGGAGAAGTCAAAGCTAAGAGTGTAATCAAGCTCAAAAGCTGCTCCTGCAGAGTTATTACTGTCACTTAGAGCTACTGTCTGTTCTTCAAATCTGTAGTGATACAAAGCTAGTTGGAAAAAAAAAAAAAGAGCTATGTAATCTCTGAAGGTGAAGGTATTGGGAAACTTGGATTGTAATTCTACTTGTTTATTGGAAAAAAATACAACTGGGAAAGATATTAAGCTTTGCTTGTTATTAGTAAATAACAAGAAAAATGTCTTTATAGAGTAAGCTAGAAAAATGTTAGGAAAGTTAGAAAGTTAGTAAGGGGGCTGTTCAGGCTTGAGAAGAGGAGGCTCAGGGGAGACCTCATCACTCTCTACAACTCCCTGAAAGGAGGTTGGAGCCAGGTGGGGGTTGGTCTCTTTTCCCAGGCAACCCTCAGCAAGACAAGAGGGCACGGTCTCAAGTTGTGCCAAGGGAGGTTTAGGTTGGACATTAGAAAGAATTTATTCACTGAGAGGGTGATCAAGCATTGGAATGGGCTGCCCCAGGAAGTGGTGGATTCTCCATCCCTGGAGATATTTAAAAAGAGACTGGATGTGGCACTCAGTGCCATGGTCTGGTAACTGCAGCGGTAGTGGGTCAAGGGTTGGACTTGATGATCTCTGAGGTCCCTTCCAACCCAGCCAATTCTATGATTCTATGATTCTATGATTCTATGTGTTCTACATTACCTCTCACCTTCTGACCTTCGTTACCAGGATTAAAGCACTTAATTGAGACAGTGAAGACAAGCTCAAACTGTGGTCACCTAGCTTTGCCTATTCTCTCTCATGTTATTTTAATTATTAGTCTATTTTTATTGTAATCTACACAACTCCTCAATAAAACAAAATTATTAATAATCTAGTGAACTTTGACATAAATTTTAAGGCATGGTTCTCGAGTGTGTTAAAAGGAGGGGTCCCCTCCTAAGGGGTCCCCTTAGTTCTCTCCTCTTGAACAGCTAGCCAGTCATGAGATTTTTGTATGCACAAAACTGCCCTTTAGAGAACTATTCACAGGGAACTTGGCACCTTGTTTGTACCTCTTCTTATTTAGATCATGTTACATTGCAAGTTGCCTTTAGGATACATAGCAAGTAAAAATTTTTGTGGAAGAGATGTACTTCCTAAGTATATGTGGGCTTTTGCTTGATGCAAATGTTTCTACAGCCTGCCATATGTTCTAACACATGATATGCCAACCTTCCTGTTCACCCCACTAAATTAAGAGCAGGTTTTATTCATTCATGGTAATGCAATATGCTTCCAAACAAGCAGTTTGTGCTATGTTTTTGTGTGTTTCTCTTGATGCATAGCTGTAATATTTCAAGTTGGAATGTGAGTTGCCTCATGAAGTAATCTGGTTACATTTTGTACCTATGAGTTGTCCTGATTCTGTATACCTCCATATTCTCCTAATACGTGGGAGGAAATTGCAATGCTAAAACCTCTGCAAGTCCAAACATTATACGGTCATTAATTTATAAAACTCTATTACTGTAAGATCATTTCTTACAGAATTAGTCAAAAGAAGCAGGGATCATCTCATGTCTGAGCTGGTGGAGAAACTTAATTCAACTGCAGAACTATCTGAATCATTCTGGGATTTTTATGTAATGACTACAGTAAGCTTGTTGATTTGTGATGGTATGTTTAAAAGTATGCTGTCAGCTCATATTTGCTCTTTTAAAGACACATATATTCAAAAGCCTTTTCCCATGGGTGCTTATCTGTATAAACCACATTCATCTCTGTGATACTTGAAATTTTCTTGGCCTTAAATAATTAAAGAAAGTTTTGTGCTACATTTAGCCTGGCCAAGCAGAGCATACTGTGAGCAGCTGTTAGACTGCAGTGTTTGCTTCATACTGTCCAAGATAGTTACCTATAACTTGCAAACAAGTGGAAGGTTATGAACTTTCTATTTGCAGTTATACATTTTTTACTCCAAAAAGAATTAATTTAGAATTAGATTTTAATGATACATACTTATCTTCTGTCTTAAATAGGGTGCACAGTCTTGAGTGTAAACCTGCACTTAGCAAAAATTAATTATTGGCACTTTTTGTGAATCATTTTTGGTGAACCAGAATGAATATTATAAAGGAGATTACTTGGAGATGTGTAGAAAAGGCAACAGAAGGTTACAGAACAGAAGTAGTGATGATGTGCCATGGTGAAGATAGAAGCAATCGTGATGAAGAGATTCATACTTGTCTAATTATGTCTTTAGTCCTGAAAGTTTAAGCATTACTAGAAACCAGACCATTCAAGGCACACATCTGTATATTGAATATATTTCATATTAGAAGGAAAATTATCGTATTTGAAGTTACAAAAATAGGAGCAGGTTGTTTCTGACATTGAGAGATGGAACTGGTAAAGGTTTGCTTTCCTGATTTTTTTCTTTTTTATCTCCCTTTTGCAGTTTTTACTTTACCCCAAGTTCTTCATATTCTTCTGTTGACTTTTTGCCTTTGCTGAAGCTAGAATTTCATTGCTGTAGTCTGGTCTCCATTTCTCATTTGGAGTGAGATGGTGCTTGAGAAAGGCCAGGTACTGGCAATCCTTTCCAAAGTTTTTTGAGCTCTGCTTCTTGTTGCTCTTGCAGTATGGCTTTGCATTAGGGTCTATGCAGTGGCTCAGCAACTGTCATATCAGTGAAATCATGTTGAATTCCTTGTATCTGCAAGAAAATGGAAAGAGCTGTGGGAAAATATAGATTGATTACATCTAACTAACGAAAATGCATTTTATATGTCCTAGTACTTGTGTGAAGCCAAGACCAAGAGCAAAAGTGGATTGCAAAAAAATTGTAGTTCATTGGGGTTGCATGAAGAAATGTAATACAAAATAAAGGTAAAGCATCCAGAACATACAGTATCTATCAATACTGAACAGATCTACATTAGTTCTGTAGTTCTTAGTTAGCAAACACTGTACCAACATATGAAATAATCAATTAAAAGCATTTAGCTATTGAGCTACTTGCAGTGAATTTTCAACTCCTAGCAGAAATTTTAACACAATCTCAAAAAAAGTCCTTAGCTCTGATATCTGTTGATATTAGAGTGATAAACTGGGGTGTACCAAGCCACATGTTAAGGAAAGTGTTAAAACCTACATTTCTGAATTAACTGTTACTAACCCCTCTCAAGACTAGTAATGTTGTCGTTGATGTAAGACTTGGACACCTTCCATAATCACAGATGAACTTGATAAAGAATGTCTCTAGTCCAGTGTCAGATTTAGTCGAGTCTTGGGCCTGAAATATCTCTTCTATGGGGACAAGATGAGGGATCTAGGACTGTTCAATATAGAGAAGGGAGCACACTCCTTCTGAGCACTTCCCACTTGAAGGGATGGTACTAAGATGAAGCCAGGCTCTTTTCTCTGGTTCCCAGTGACAGGATAGAGGCCATGGGCAAAAACTGAAACACAGGAGGGGTCATCTGAACATCAGGGAACAGCTTTTCACTTTTGAGGGTAACTGACCAGTGGCACATGTTGCCCAGAGAGATTGTGGAGTCTCCACCCTTAGAGATATTACAAAGTCATCTGAACATGGTGTTGGGCAACAGGCTCTAGGTGACCCTACTAGAAGTAAGTTTCAACTAGATGGCCTCAGAAATGTCTCCCAATACCAACCATTCTGTAGTGATTCTGTTGTTTACTTATCTAATTATATCTCATAAGTAATTTCTCTTAGTGGCAAAACAGAAACAAGAGGGAGTTTAAGATAAAAGCTTAAAAAGGTCCTGCCCCACTGAGTACGATACAATTTTAAGGGTATTCAGAATGACATTCAAGAGAGAGGAATTCTGGTTTGAATTTTGACGTGTGACCAGTCTGCTAGGTGGTCAACTTTCTTCTTATTTGAAGGCTGTTTAGCTGAATGCAAAATACAAGAGTTGTCATATTATTTACAAAGTAATCAGCCCTGTCTTGTCTCTAAACTGCTCCTGTACTTTCTGAAAAGGAGAGTTTCTGTGATAAGTGAAAATATTGCTGTCAGGGCCAGAAAATTCACTAAAAGTGATGTGGTCATGGAAACAATTTTGTTTCTTTTATAAAGAATTGATTTTATCTTTGGGCAGACATATGTTTGAAGCATGGCCAGAATGGTGGCCATGCTCTGTCTAGCCTATGAATAAATGGACCATGAAGCACGACCCACTGCCTTCTGTGTGCATTACTTTAGATACAAATAAGTACTTGTCAATGGAAAGTACCAGACATCTTATGGCCTACCTGTCACATTATAGAAAATGCATATCCAGAAAGTATAGTTACCTGCAGTTTAGAAAATGTTCTAAGTTTGTGGTTTATTACATTTATAATTAATGGACAGAGATTAAATGAGGCAGAAATATTGCTTTCTTTCACCTTATTGATGGAAATCAGTGGTCTGGCTCATTCCTAGATACAGAAGTTACTTAAGATGAATTGTAACATAACTCACACTAGTGTGTAGGAAGCAGTTAATGATTCTAAGAGAGAACAAAATCCCTTAGGAAAAGAAATCCTCCAGCTTAACTGACAAGTTTCTCCTGTAGCTGCTCCATGCACTGGACCTTTTGCTTACTGCCTGTTTCAACCACATAAATCAATAATATTTGTGTGATTCAGAGAAAAATAGAAGAAAATTAGGTTTGTCCTGCATAATTATATCTTGTATTTTATATGGCTTTTAAAATTTATTTAGAAATATTCTTTGCTATTGTATTAGAAATGAAGGCTAATAATGAAAAATTTTTAGTTTTCCTAGCAAGTCGCTGCTGCAGAAAATTTTCTTCATCACTGTAGGCTATGATGGCACCATCTAACTATTGCTCCTTTTAGTTTAGTAAAAGACATCTGGAATCTTGTCCAATTAACATCTCTACACAATTTGGTATACTTAATGTAATTGCTTCTGAATGTTCACCAAAAGTTTACAATTTTATATTTTCTTTCCCTGTTTACAGAAACCCTGGTATGGAGATGGTACATCATTTTAAGCATTCAAGTAAGTCATTCATTAGATTCTACAGTAATATATTAGCAAAACTTCTAAAAAATAAAAATATTTATGAGATGCATTTTTCCAAGTTTTATAACATATTTGAGGCTTTCTTTTCTTGGCAGCCAGGACAAAAATAATTTTTTCTTTCACAAAACTTTAGTCATGCTTTGAGAAACCTGAAAAATAAAAGTTACTCAGGTATGATTTTATGTTAACATATTCTCTTGTACAGAATAACTCCAGGCCACATTTAGTAGGCATGAAAATATGGCAAGATAATAAAGAATAACAATATATTTTAAACACTAAATGGCTTAATGAAAAAATGGAAAAAGACACAGTTAACTTTTCATTTGAAGTGACTACTCCATCAGACTCTAAACAAGTACAATCACATGGACTCTAAAAGTCTGCAATTGTAGGCACTGAATAGTTACAGCATTCAACATTACATAGCTAAAGGTTGCTTAACTATCTTGACCAACAGAATCATAGAAGGTCTCAGAATCTTAGAATGTTGGAGGTTGGAAGGGACCTCTGGAGATAATCTAGTCTGGTGAAATCCCAGCTCAAGACAGTGTAAGCCAGAGCAGGTTGCTCAGTGTTATGTCCCATTAGGTTTTTAATATCCCTAAGAACGAAGATTCCACAAACTTTCTGGGGGCAACCTGTTCCTGTGTTCAGCCATTCTCATATTAAAAAAAAAATGTGTTTTCTTATGTTCAGACTGTGTCTCCTGTGTTTCCATTTACACCCACTGCCCACCTCCTTCACCCTTATCATCAGGAATTTATACTGATAAGATCCTTCTGATCCTTCTCTTCTCTGGGCTGAACAGTACCACCTCTTTCAGCCTCTTCCTGTATGTTGGATGATCCAAAACCTCTGTGGTCCTTCACTGGTCTTGCTCCAGTATATCCATGTTTCTTTTAAACTGGGGAACCCTGAGATGGCATAGCTTTTCAGGATGTAAAATGCAGGTCATATAACCAATCAATATCATGTACACCAGTACATGTGTAATATTGCACAAATCCTTTTAGTCAACTTTCCTTTTAAGAACCTTTGTTGCTGTCTCAAAAAAGCAGGAATTGGAGTGCCAAAGAACTACTGAACTCTTGCTGGCCTAGAGTGTCGTTTCTTTTTTGTTTGTTTGTTTTGTTTTCTTTAATTTCAGAAAAAACAAATGTATGAATCAAGAGAAACAATTTGGCATGGGATTTTCCAGCACATCATGAGTCACATATGTGGCATCAAAATAAAGAATGAAGACACTTACTGGCAACCAGGTTCTTAGAAAAGCATCAGCTAGGAACAATTTATCATATTCCATGAAATACTGAAGTTACATGACCAACAACACCACCAAACAAATATGGATGTGCAGAGCAAACTAACTGGTGAGCTTGGAACCACATCTTCAGGGTTTTTATGTTTCTAGGCTGGCCATTAGTAACTGAATGATTTGCTTCAGCAGAGTATTAAGCATGTTACTAAGGTATATTTCAAGTTTAGTTTCATCCTAAAAGAATCAATTTTATGTGTCCCAAGACAGCTTGCAAAGTAAAACAAAGCAAATGGAGATATCCAAAGGTGTACCTTAATCCAATTTAAAAAACTCAGTGTGAACCCAATCCAAGGCCCAGACTTAATTCTACTGCAAAGGCCCAAGGAAAATAGTCTAGGCCATTTAATGACATCTTCTCTTTCAAATTTCACTTGTAAGACAATCTGAGAGGAAATTAATTTCTGAGGCATCATTCACTGTTTGTTGCAACCGATAATGATGGTAAAATAGATTAGAAGGAAATGTAGAACTTCTGCTTTCCTGGTGCAGTGTTGAATTACTGGTGTTTCAAACTGTAAGTTAATTTGAAATGAAAGAGCAACCACATCATCAATTGCCATTAGCAGTTAACTGACCAGAAATTCACATAAAGGAAGTGCATATTCAGTGACTTTTCCAAGCCAGTAATGCAACTACTATTCTCCAAGTTATTTTATTATTTTATTATTATTTTATTATTTTTTCTTTTTTAAAATTCTGCATCCTTACTGAAAAGCCACTCAGGTACTGGGGGACTAAGTTCAGTACAATCTGCATCAAACTTAACTTTCCAGACTTATTCTATTTGAACATGTGAATTGTTTGATATGTTAGGACACACAGCTACATCATTAGAACAGTAATAAAGCCAGGACTACACAGATCAGAAGTGATATTTAATTTCCTCTTGGTACCATTTTTTTGTAAGCCGTACTCCTAGAACCAATATGGAGTAACAGTATCACATAAAAGAACTAGTCTTTTTCAATGATAAATATAAAATAAAATTACATTTAAAATATAAATCTGCCATTTAGATTTCCATTTAATCAGAGAAATCTGGATTATGACATAAGTCAGGACACAAATATTTTTAAAAAATGCAATTGTTCAAGTATTTGGTATTTTAAGCCTAACATAAATTCTTAGTAAATTCCTGTCATTGAACATTATTTGAAAGTTGATAACCCTTAATACTTAACTTTTATAGCTATTTTATAGTATCTATATTTAGCATTATAATGACATTAAAGGCTATTCAGCAGTTTTCTTACAGAGCACCATCTGGAAGGGATGAGCTTACTGTTAGAAGTGAAAGTGAATGGCTGTGGAAAAGGCAGGTCATTGTTCAGTTTGTTATGGTGTTACTTAAAGTCATAATTATGTAGTATTTCAATATAAATTTTGATACAAATACATGTTTCATAGAATATGTATAACATGGAGAACAGAATGGACAGAAAACCAGAAAAACTATGAAGAGTATGCTTGTGATCAGCCAACATGACCTTCATTTGAATGTGAGCTTTGGAAGTCATCTGTCCTTCCCTCAATATTATTCTTAGGGCCAGATCAGAATGGGACAACTGTGGATGTAAAAAATACTGCAGATAAAATTGCCTCTACCTATAGAAACTGGTGAAATAGTTCCAAATTTCTAAGGAAATTAAATTTATTCAGGAGGATGTTTTTAGAGATGTATGTGAAATAGCACAACTACTATCTGGAGTAATGTTACACTTGATGAAAATATCAACACATGCACTACAAGCAGCAAAGTATGAAATTCTCTTTCTTATTGCTTCATGAAGCCAGTTAAGCACCTTTCCATATCTACCATCTCAAAGAGGTTTCTAAAAATTTCTTCTCCTCCAAAGTGTCATGACTCCTGGAACCAATATCAAATACCGATTTTGACTTTATCACAGATTTTTTTCTTCTTTTCTTTCTTTTAAATCAGTTCTTACTATTTCTCCCACAAGCTGAATGCCATGGATGTAGCTGTCTAATTACAGCAATGAATGGCCACAACATTCTTGAGGCTAAGTGGCACCCCTATAGAGTGCCTCATCGTTACTTGTAGTTGGGTGGAGGCTCTGGAATCAATAGCTCCTGAATGTATAGCTCCTTGACCTGGTTGGAAATAACAAATTAATTTTTTTTCATCATTCCTTCAAACTTTTTACTTCCCATCCTACCCCTCTGACACTTCTTGCACAGAATTTTCCGTGAGTCTGAATTAATTGACCCTTTTACTGATCACAGTTACTGCATCTGGAAAATGTTGCTGATATCAACAACCCGTTGTGAAATGCTACTGTGAGAATTAAAGTACTACAAAAATGAAAAACATAGTATTATTATGTTCTAATTTAATTTCCACTAGAATTGCAGTTCTGAATATACGTTTTAAAACCACAATTAAAAAAAAAAAAAAAAAAAAAAAAAAAGCCAGTTCTTTCACAGCACTAACATTTACTAAAATACCTAGATTTCCAATGTGCTTACCCATGAAGGCAGTTATTTTATATGTTTACTCTTTTATTACAAGAGCTTGGAATTTTGCTCATCAGGCTATGGAGAGTTTAATTAAACTCAATGAAGGAAACACCGAGAGGAAAAAAAAACCAAAACCCCAGGCTCTTAAGTGTGCTATATTTGTTCTGATTTTACAATGTCATTTTTCTCCCTGATTGTCCTGTCTCATATCAATAAACAAAACAATAAAATCTCACCTCTGGATTCTGCTAATTTAAATATTGGCAGCTTTCAGGCTTATTTTGCATTTGCAGCCTGGTTTGAGATTTTTAACACCTCCAAGAGGGTCTAGAGAAGATTTTCGCATTGGAGTTCACATCTCAGGCACATGAAAAATATTGTTTACTTATTAACTGGGGAGGAGAACTGCTTGCTCACTGCAGCATTTATGTCCCTTACTAAAGTTAACAGGAATATCATTGCACACCAACACAAGGACAGGGGAAAGTGCCCACCTTTTACAGAAGAGAGATGAGAAAGGACATTCGAAGATTGTGTTACTCTTAATAGCTAGCATGGATATCTTACAAATGGAATCTGGAACTATGAAAAATAAGCTTATGTTGTGAGACATGCACTTGATGGCACTTGGCCTGTGTAAGCCCTCCCCTCTTGATCAGTATTTCTTCACTCAATGAGTTAATCTTCCACTCAGAGAGGGTACATGCAGGACTTGACAATGAAATATTGTGTGGTGACCATGCTAGAAGACCTGTTTAATCTTTTCTACTGTAATACAAATTCTGTAGTAGTGCTTTTTCACCAATATTAACAACAGTTTAGCCACAGGTCTTCTCTGTCTTTTGACTTGGGTGCACTTTACCACTTCCATGGCATCCATAGAGGTCTCACTTGTAAAAATGCTGGGAGCAAGATTAGGCAAAAAAAGTAGCTTGTCTATGGCTTAAAAAATAACTTATCTACAGATTGAATGCAGAGGCTTTTCTTTTCCAAGGAATGGATTTCTCCTATTTCTCCTCTGGAATACAGAAATTTTTCTTTGTCAATTGCATACTTATAGCTAAAAAACCTAAGTAACTGTAGAATACCCATGCTAAGAAGAAATATTGGAAAAGATGTTGTTCTCAGTTTAGGCCAGTAATGCAGTTGGATTCATGAGGTTGTGACACTAAAATTTAAATCATCATGTACAAAAAAAGAGGACACTATCCTAAATTTTCTGTAGTGGACTATGGGTAATTCTCAGACAGCTACAGCCTGCAGACTATATGCTCACTCCTGCACTTGCCTTGAAGCAGCATGTGAAAAACCTGAAGAGAAGTTAGGGATTAATTTAAAAAGCCTGAGCTGCAGGGAGAGTAGCACACACCATGGGATAGATAAAACCAACAAATAACTATGTCACACTGATTCTTTAAGCCTGGATGTCTAGAAGGTAAGGAATAAACCCTCCTGAGCAGTGGAGAAATCAAAAGGGGAAAAAGCTGACAAAGTGGACTAATGGCTTCTGAACACAGGGAACTCACCATCAAAGAAGGAAAAACAAGGAGATAATTGTCCAGACAGCAATATATTTGCCTTAATTTAGACATACATTCTCTTAACATTCAACTATATTGAAGTAGTACAAAATGCAGTGAACAGTAGAGACTTTAAGAGTCTTTTAGTGGTGAGATTTTACTTAGCTTACACTGGTGTAAATTGATTTCAATGAAAAAAAATTAGTCTTATGATGAACTGTCAGTCATACTTTTCAAAAATGTATCTCTTATCTAACATTTTAAGGAGCTAGCTTTTTATACAAGAAGAAAGCACAAAAATGCTGCTGTCACATCCAGTATGAGATGTAGCAAAGACTTCCAAAGAGAGAAGCTGTGTAGGAAAAAAATGACAAAAAGCTGGCAGAATTTTCAATAATTCTCCAGCGAGAACAATAAGGAAGTAAAACTGTAAAAAAAAAATATTTCAAACATACCCCAAGATTTTAAGTGTTCACTTTATCATGGAACTGGATCTGAGTATCCTTTTGTTTCTGAAACTGGAAAAAGAGGGTGAAAAAGGAAAAGATCCCTGGAAGTCACAGGAATGTGTAAGAGTGGAACTGGGAGGCCAAGGGTTCTCGCTCTGGAAGCACACTTTGATCTGCTTACAAAAAGTTAATGCAGATCTGTGCCACAACTGGTAGTGAAGAGTATGCATTTACCAAAAAGGCCAAAAAAAAAAAAAAAAAAAAAGCTTGAAAGGGATTTGCTCCACTTATTTTCAGTCAAGAACGAGTTGGAATATCAAGGTCAAGAAGAAATGGAAATGCAACTTCCCAAATGTACATACATTTTTCTTCCGAGGAAAAATAAGATAAATGTTGAAAACTTTTTCTTACCTCAGTGTTTCCTGAACTTCCATTATTTGATTATTCAAAATAGCAGATAAACAGATCTATAGGAGTGAGGGAGGTAGGCTAGAAATGAGGCAAATTTACATGAAAATCTCCTTTTGACCAGTGTTCCCATACTTCATTGACTTACGGCAATCACTGGTTTCATCCCTAGGAAATATTTTTCTTTCACCAGGAAGCCCTGCCCCTGTCTGTCTGCCCCCTGCTCCTTTCACTGGACTTTCCCAAGCTCTCAGCTTTGCTGACCTCTTTCTTGCTCCTTTTTTCTGTGTTCACCTCACAGTCTCAACACATCTCTTCTCGAGGGCAGAGCAATTACATTATAGCAGCAATGCTACCAAAAAAGAAAAGCTTTCTGTTCTCTGCATGGATACCGTTGAGAAGCTTCTCATCTCTTCCCAGTAATCTTAATGTTAAAAGGGACATACAAAAAAAAATTAGAACAAACTAATAAAAAAAAAATTCATTTTGGCATAGCCATGTTCTAGATTCTTTTCTCTGGATGTGCAATGCAAAGTAGCCACTGTCTTGGTAATCCATCAGAACTGAAAATTCTGTTAATTATGCAAATAAGAGCATCTGCCATCCTTCAGGACCCATTGTTGTGCTTAGAGTGAGGTCAGAGCTGGTCCCTGTCTCAAAGAATTAAAAATCTATGTTTAAGAGTAATAATATAAGTGGAGGCAGATGGGCAGGTGAATAAAACCCAAAAAAGTAATAAAGCTAGCCAGTAAATTACGTATTTATTTCATCACATGAAATATTGTAACGTGGAAAAGTCTGCCTTCATGGAAGATTTTGTCTTTCTTATTCTTCTATTTTTCACACTGCCAATGAAAAGGTTTATTTTGCAGTTCTGCAGTCTAGATGAGACAAATAAACTTGAGGCAACGTCTTTTTTACACAGCTGAAAAATCTGTATGTAATGCTATTAAACAGTTGCAAAAATAGCCACATAATTGCCTTATTTAGAGTCATCATGTACGTGGTATAAAGATACATCCATGTGCACAAAAAGCAGCTGATCAGCAAAGGGAAACAAGTTTCCAAAGCGAGAAAAGGAAAGCAAGAAGGGGCATCTAACCATCCTAACTGTTCCTGCTTTCATCTCTGCTTCTGAATTCGTTGTTGGGAGCACAGCATGAGGAGTAGGAATGTGTAAGAGATTCAGGATTCATGTAGTCAGCATGTTGCAGTCAGGAAGTAAAAAAACAAAGCAGAAGGAATTGCCTAGAAGTGAAATGAGATCGGATTTAACTAACACCTAGAGTGCATCAGTGACCAGAAGTGCTAACAAGCAGGATGGTCAGGCAGGGCCTTAGCACTTAACACAGCAGCTGGCATGTGAGGTCTTTCAGAGCAGTAAGCACACTGATACACTGCAGGACTTTGTCCTCAGCACTGGCTGGGATAACTATCTCTGCTATGTCCAAAAAGGAGGGAGGACATCCCCTCAGTTATGTCCTTAAGGAACAAGGTCAGCTGGGAAGAGGCAGGAGTCACGTAACAAAGCAGAGCAAGAGCATATTTGACAACTGCCTTGCTAGTTTAGCAAGTAGGACTTGAAACTAGTTGTTTTGGGGATTGGAGCAAAAAGAGAAAGGAAGGAACAGGGATTTGCAGCTTGAACTGCAATATACCCTTGAAACAGTGAAGGCTGACAGCATACTGGGCCATATTAGCAAAGGGCAGACAGTTGGTCAATGTAAATTATTATCCCTATCTACTTGGTTCTGAGGACGCTGCATGTGGAGAACTGTGTCTAGTTTTGCATTGTCCTCCAGGAAAGGACTGCAAAGATGATTAAAGAGTCTATATAATAGTACTGCAAAGATGATTAAAGAGTCTATATAAAGTAGGCCAAGGAGATTGACTTTGTTGAGCTTGGAAAAGGCTAAGGGATGTTCTAATGCTTTATTCAGCTGCCTAACAGGTGGTTAAGGGAAATACAGACACAGTTCTTCTTGAACATTGTGGAAGAACATGTCATAGACATTACAGCAAGGTAAATTCCAGGTAGTTACAAGGAAAAGTTTTTCACCACAAGGGTGATCAAATTCTGGAAGAGGTTGCCTGGGAAAATTGCCAAGCAACACTTGGTGATATTTGAAATTTCAGAAGGTTCTGAACAACCTGATCTGAATGCAAATTCAGTCTGGTTTTGAGCACAGATTTGAACCCTGGTGTTCATTCCAACATTTTATTTTGCATTAAACCATCATTGAATTAAAAATCAGGAAGGATTAGGCTGTTGTGTGAAAGAAGAGAATTTCCTTCTTTCTACTTCTGTTCATAGTACCTGTTTGCAATTTGCTGTTACCTGATACTTCAATTTCAAATAAAATATTTTGAAAAATGAATGATTTCATTCAATTGTAATGAAAAATACTGTGAACAGGGAAAGGAAATAGAAAAAATGTAGGAGTTTAAGTAGTATCCTCCTGCTTTTACGATTTCATACTTGAATGCAGATAAAACTGTCCTCAAAGTAGCTTTAATTCATTATAAATTTTGTGGTAGACTTTGAAATAATCTGCATATATTTTCACATGAGCTGCAGCAATGAAGGAGCTGATTTCAGAGTTGCCATGACCACACTTTATATTAAGTCGAGATGGTAATGATATTTTAAATATGCTCCTAACATCACATTGCTTTGATTCTTCCTTTTAATAATTTGCATACTGCTTTTCTCATCTAGGGTTCATTGTGAGTTCTTCTAAGTTCTTGCTGGATATTTTATATCTTCAATGGTCTATTTTCCTGCTTCAGTTATTTTTATACTTTCTTGTGCATCCCTACTGACCTTTTTTATTCTTTCAGTATTTATTGCTACATGACATGCATAACCTTTTGATATACATTAATTTAGCTTTAAACAGTTTCTATTCCCTTCTCTGCCTTTTTATCATGTTATTATTACTTCCAACTTGCCCTGAGAATTTCAGCTTTCTTTTGGGTGGTATTCAGCTATATACTTTGTGCTATTTCAGATTCAGTAAGCAAAAGTTACTCCTTTAGGTTTTGCAGGTGTTAATCTACAAAGACCTGAATATGAACCCAGCTTGTATTCTACAATGAACAAATCAAGGTGTCCCTGTCTCAGCTGCAAGCCCATGTTCTATCATAAAGCAATTAATCATATCAATAATACTTGTTATATTGCTTGATTTTTAATCATATGTCCCTGCAATACAGTATTGCCTTTGTTAGTAATAGGCTGTAATCTTTGTACTGAGAGTGCAGTGTTTCAGGACTGAGACAACTGGACAATCTCAGCTTTCCCTGACTTACCTGCAGCTTTGTTTCCCTTGTTTTAGCAGTGACAGCAATCTCTAAAAGACAGGGTGTTGTGATCCTGACAGGAAGACAGGGGTTAGTCTGGAGAGGAGAAGGCTCCAAGGACACCTTATTGTAGCCTTCCAGTATCTGAAGGGGGCCCACAAGGAAAATGGTGAGGGACTTTTTAGGATGTCAGGTAGTGATAGGACTAGACGGAATGGATTCAAACTAGAAGTGGGTAGATTTAGATTAGAAGTTAGGAAGAAGTTCTTTCCCATGAGAGTGGTGAGACACTGGAACAGGTTGCCCAGAGGGGATGGGTGGAAGCCCCATCCCTGGAAGTTTTTAAGGCCACACTGGACAGGGCTCTGAGCAACCTGAGCTAGTGGGAGGTGCCACTGCCCATGGCAGGGGGGTTGGAAGTGGATGATGTTAAAGGTCCCTTCCAACCCTGAAAATTCTATGATTCTAAGTCTCAGCTTCCAAAATACACTTCTAATGGTGCACACTGGTCACTGCATATAAGGAAAGGCTCGTAATCCAACAGTTTCTTTTCTGCTCCTTTCTATGGCCAACAAGTGATTTATTTTGAAGATCTCTTCAGTGATTCCCCTTGCAGTCTTTGGCCACCAGGACATAGAAATCTATAGCTAATCTAATTAATGAGAGGAGATACAGCAACACAGAATGGTCTATGGGTTTAAATTTGTATTTTTTTTTCTGTGGCCCCCATGGATGAATACAGTTTGGCATGCAGCTTTAGCTTCAGTCCCTTTTGTTCTTCTTACAAAGCTTTTCAATTTTTATTATATATTAAAAAGTTTGGTGTTATGTGTCAAATCAATGCTGTCACTTAATTTCTCCCTATATATAATATAAATATGGCAAGCGTGTGTTTTAATATATGTTTGTACATATAAGTATATACTTGCATGTACTAAAATTAAGGAAAAGAACAGATATTTAAAAAGTTAATTGTATATAAATATATGGGTATGTAGAATGTTTATGTGTGTATTTATACATATAAAAATAGTTGCAAGTGTACATATATGAAAAAAATGTTCCCTTATGACCAGCCAACACTTAACACATAAACTCTGAGCCAGTTATTCTGTTTCCAGATATCTCCCAGCCTCCCACAATCTCATGTTCCTTTTTATATGCTACCCATATGTCTACTACCTCATTCAGATTCAATTAGATCAATTACAAAACCCCATAGTGCCCTAATTAGTGAAATATACTTAACCAAATCTATCAATAATTATTTTCAACATCTCATAATATCACAGCTAAAAAAACACTCAAGTGAAAATTAATTACTTGCTGTCAACAAAATAAAGAGGTCCTTACATCTCAATACCATCACACCCATAATTAGCTAACAAATTTTAAATGAGTAAATTACATGGTGAGAAAAAAAATCTCAAGAAAAAGAGTTACCTGTGAAAATAATTTTATTCTGCTTACATGAAAAAACTTGTTCAGTATTTTCTGACCCCAGGACATTGTACTTACCACAAATACGTTAAAGTCATAGTTTATTAAAGTGAGAAGGAAAATAGTTCAGAAATCTCATTCTCTTACAGTTAAAAAAAAAAAGCATTATGACCAAGCAGGTAGTAATATAGAGAAAAATGACAGACAAAACAATAATAGCTACAATTGGTGCAACTCTGCAGGCACACTCTTTGATATCTTTGCAGAAAAGATTTGGGCCTGTGAGCCAGAAGTTCTCTGTCACTGGCAATGTGAAAGAGGGTTTGGCCAATAGGAAACCTTGTCACTTGTGATTTGTGTCAAAGAGACTGAAAGAAACTGATTGCGTCAGCTGACGGCACTGGAGACTGAACTGTGTCCTTATGAAGGAGAGTTTTATAGTGATTATGATGCAAACAAAGGCTAGTCAATTAATTGAATTGAATTAAATTTTTGTAGGACTGTGATTAATGAGAAATAGAATTTATTGCTAATAGAAATATTCCCCATAAGAATAGGCAGGTTAACAAACGCAAATGGTCAGATTTCTTTGTGACAGTCAGGGGGATTTCATTCAAGTTAATACAGTCCTATAGATTTGAGCACTATCAAACCAGAATGTTCCTGAAATTACTATTTTTCTGTCCATATTTCTTAAAGTTTCTTACAAGTCTTACTGGTTCTATTACTATTACCCACTAAGGTGTAAAAATATTTTGTCCAAAGGTAAATCATAGATCAATCTTCTCTGGCCCCAGGGATTTAAGCAAGGAGAGAAGTGGAAGGAGGAGAAAATATTTCCTCCTGAAGCAGATGAAGCAATCTTCATTTACAGAAATGTTTATATCTCAAAACCCTGAAAATTCCAATACCTTTCAGTTTGTGTCTCCTTCCTTGCCTTCTGCCACATTTGCCTGAGGGAAAATCCCTTTTTCCATCAAACCTGTTCCCACCATGAGGCAACAGGCTCTAGCCAGATTCTGTTAATGCAGATCATGCATAGGCATGTTCTAAACACTGGTCAAAGGAAGCTATATTCCATATATGATGTTTTCTAGCTTAATTCAGACTTCTCTTCCTCCACACTTCTATCCTATTTTCCTAATTTAAATTAGTTAATTAACATTAGTTTCAAGTCTCGATTAAACTTGCAACCTTTTCCCATCTGAACACCTAATGGATGAAATGTGCCATTAAGCACCAAGTTAGTTACTTATCTGGGAATGAATTCTGTCACCAGGTTTACAAAAGAATCATACAATATGACATTTATATGTAAATTTAATACAAAAAGTGACTGTAATTCACTCAGGAGCAAAGAAATTGGACAATGATAATTGCCTCATTAACAAGACTGGTGGAGGAAGATAGCATTAAAGATGTGCAGCATTGGATATGAAAATAGACTGATTGGTCCTAGGCTTAGGTCTATTTCTTTTATTAGCTTCCTGTTTGTCAGTAGTATTTATCTGAGGTGACGTTAACATTAGAACTAATTGTATGAGCACAAAGTTGAGTTTGAATATGTTACTCATTAGAACTTTTTGCCCTTAATTTGAAGGCAGTTTACAACAGTGTTCTCATCCATTTTCAGATGAATGGCATAATACCATGTCATAGATTGTTCTTATCAGAAGCAATGAAATAAAATTATGATTATTCGATATACATCTAATTAATAAATCCCAATTTATAATTTTCACAGTTTAAGAAAATCTTTCAGGGCTGACAGACTGAAACAAAGCTTGAGATGAAATGTGAAACAGAGACAACATTTCACTAAAAGCAGAGAAGATGAAACAAGACACATGTTTGGTGATCATGAATTTTCTTCATGCAGAAACCATTAAATACATGGTCTTGGCCCCTAAAAAGCAGAGACTATTTTTTATCCTTGAATTTCAGATGTTTTTTGAGCATAACACCTAACTCCATTTAATCATATAGTTAAGTTTTCATTTTATTGTTGCAGGAATAAGACTATACTCTGGAGGGAAAGATAAAAATAAATGAAAATAAGCGTTTTTTTTTTTCTTCTTTTTTCTTTCTGAACAACGCTAAAATGTTCCTTTTTTTTCCCCTATGGGAAGATTTTTTTTCATACCTGCCAGTTTGAAAAGGCATTCCTGGTGCACCATTTTAGACTATTTTCTCTTTTATATTTCATTCAGCATGCCACTGTCCTATCAAAACATATCAAGGGTATCAGAGAATCTAAAATGTCTTGTCATTCTCAAATGCTGCTCTAAATCCATCATTGGCAAATATGAAGAAAACAATGGTGTCAGTACCTCAAAGGAGGAAACTTATCTTCTACAGACAGTAGAAGTCTTCTAGTGCCACCTGTGTCTATTCTAAACAATTATAGGAGGAAATTGTTTTTCTTTACACAAGAATTAATTTTGAAAAGTTTTGAACGAGGAAAAATGCAATTTTTTTTTACACAGTCCTATGTAGATGTTGTTATGATAAAGGGAAAGGGATCAAAATCCTGTAATATTTTTGTGATCATGCCTATTACAGTATACATTATGCACTATATAGCTAAAAGACTTGATGTACATTGGACTGGGGTCCAAAAAAAAAAAAAAAAAAGATGTCATTAAAGGTACTGGGACATACAGACAATAAAGTATCTGTAAGCAGCATAATGTATTAAAGACTGGGGTGAAGGTTAATTGACAGCGACTCCTGGTAAGTAGGGATATTCTCATTGACTTGGTCACCAACAGGAATCAGGAATTCATAGCATGGCTTTTTCAGTTTGACTACAAAATTATGGATAATAGAGAAACAGTGGAAATGCTGACTTTGTTGTTTTAAAGGGCAATAATTTCATTAAAAGGAGAAAAGCCATTAAAGGAACTAAAAAGGCATGGGAAAGAGTGGTATTTTTGTTCATTGAGAACAAAAGTAATTCATTTCTTCAGTTTAGTGGCGTAAAATATTTTATGAATAGAATCAATAAAGGTTTATATAAAACCTTTTTTTCTCAAAGATCAAATGTAAAGTGAATTTTACTGGAAAGAAAGTGAGTATTAACCATGGACATTGTCAAGGCTAACAAAAGAAAATCAAAGCAACCAAATAATTTTATTGTCAAGTCAGTCATGATTAAGCTGTGTAGTTGAATTAAATGGAATATTATTTTAAATAAGTATTAGGCCAGATAATAAACTAAAACCAAGTAATCAGAGCTCAGAATCAGAAGTTTGAAAATTTCAATATTTCACTCCCTCTGTTCAAGACCAAATTAACTATACCTGTTGTCCCTCATGATAGATGTTTTGCTAATCTGTTCATAAAGACACCCAGTACTAAAAATGCCAGGCAATCCATCCCAGTGCTTCACTACACTTTAAACTTTAATATTTTCCTTCATATCTGACCTAAATCTTTCTTGCTGTAATATGTGCTCATAAGTTTTTGTCCTATTCATCATGGTCATGAAGAAGAGATTATTCTTTTCTCTCTGCACTAATCTTTTGTGTTTGTTTGCATATGCTTGAAATCTATTGCCTTATTTCCCATCCCCTTCCCTTCTTTATCCTAAACAGCAGAATATAGTTCAACTTTCTCTCATAGATCACATTATCAAGACCTCTTGATTACTGTCATTGCTCATCACTGCGAGAAATACACATCTTACATGGAATACATTTTTCTCTTTGCCTTCCCAGTAATAGTATTGCCTTGCATCATGTGCTTTGTAGGCCAAACATTTAGATTGTATAGCCTAGAATGGTATTGAGGAAGTTGTCTACTTTTTGAGCTTTTTAGCGTGTCTAGTCCACAGATACCTTGTCATCTACTAGACTCAAAAATATTTTTCTGCAGGAGTCTTGGCCAATTGTTGCTCTGTGTGTTTAACTATTTCTGACCAGGCTCATTGCACATAACCTGACTAAATATCACTATGGTTTCACAGAGACCATCTTTCTAATTTGTTAGAAAAACACTGAATTCAGTACATGTTTTCTAAATCATGTGTAGTCCACCATTAATGGTATCATTAATAAACTAGATGAGGTGAGTCTTTTATACTAAATATATGACTAGTGCCAAAACCAGAGTAGATCTCTTTAGGATCTCAGACAGTAGATCTAACATGGCACAGTTCTCCAGTTGCTATGCACCTGCTAATGCTTTCACTGAGTTATCTGTAAGAATGTAATCTCAAAGAGAGTCAGAAAGCTTTATTGTGTTCAGGACATAGCTTGACTACTTTTCCCTTTATCCATAAGGCCTGGAAGCCTGTCACAGGAGGACATCTGTCTGGCTTCACATATCTGGTTCACAACAAATCCCCACTGGCATTACTGACTTCCTTACTCTGTCCTAAGTATTTCCAAACAGTTTGATTGCTTTGCTCTCCAGCTGATATATAAAAAATCAGATTATTTAAGTATACCAGGAGACTGAGAAGTGTGCTGTTTACTTTAACACCACTGCTATCTAACAATATCTCCCTCAAGACAGACAACCTCAACTGTGCAGCATTTTGCTTTCAGAACCTAACCAAACTATTTTACTTGTTTTATATTATTTAGCTTTAAGGAAATTATTTGTATCCTCATGGTTAAACTAAGCATCATCAAATCTCATTGTCATTCCTGGCAAATCTCTTTGCCATTCCTGGCAAAACCATGCAAAATTATTTCATAATATTGGTTACCTCATAGTTACCTATGATAGGGTAGCAAGTTTATTTAATTCTTTTGAATTAAGAAAATGCTCAGATTTGTTTGACTGTTGGATTTCAGGGTTACTTAATCAACTGCAGCTGTTTTCAAATATCAAATACTTGCATCTGATACTGGCATTCACTGTCAAAAGAGCTCAGGATAAATGAAAACATGGAGCACCTCAACATGATACGGAAACGGAAATTGTAAAATAGACTTTAAAGTCTATTTCAGAGTCTGGTGTAGACTTTCTCATAGATCTCAGAGCTGTGACCATAACAGCTGCCATCCTGTGGTATGTAACTCTTGTTGCTGTGCCTCTTTCTCTAGTTGTCCTCACCCAGCTTTTTCTACATGTTCCCATACCTTTTCCTGCAGCAGCAGGAGCAGCCAGATCAAGAGACTTTTTCACTCTGTTCGTGAACAGAAATAACAGGATTAAGAGGGCACAGCTGACAATGCAGTAAATAGCCATCAGGCTGGCTGCATAAGACCTTAGTCTCAGATAAACTCAAAATCATTTCCCCATTAACCATGCTCTTCCATTCTAGCTGGGTTCCCTCTGCAACAAAGAGATGTTAAAAAAGACAGTAGATGGACTCAATAGTAACAGTTTTGATTTTGCCATGGAAAGCAGTGATTCCTTGTCTGGGTTAGGGAAGAGCTTTTCTTCAGCAGCTATTTCACACTGAAAATTTGAAATAGGGGATGTGAAATGATCTAATGCACTCTTGCATGCTAAGATATCCTCTGTTTCACTGACATTTTCATGTGCTCCCTCTCACATACAAATTGCTGCAATAAATATTCAAGGCACTATCACGCCATTCACAATTTGTTAAATTATGATTCATGCTCAAGACCAACTATAACTGTAATTTTCTAATTATTTAAAACACTAAAATACAACCTTTTCTATTACACAGAGCAACTCTATCCTGTATTATATAAAGCACCAAGTAAAAAATCTATTTTAGTATAGCACTCAAGAAGGCAGTAATCGGAAGCAGTCACAAATTTGTAATTGATCACTAGTCTGAAGCTTTGCTAATCAGCCATTGCAAGTTAAATAACCTTTCTCCTTTGCTTTTAATTGATGCTGTTTACTTTCTTTACAGTTAGTTAGATAATACACATGAAAATAATTTTTAAGGTTAATAACATTACAATACTTAGTATGTACTAATGAAGAGATCCTGACATGCATGATGAATAAATACTTTGCCATGAAGGCAGCTTTTTAATGGTGTATTATCTACATACACAATAGTCATGTAAAAACTGTAAAATAAATTTAAGTTTTGCTCAGTGTCTTGGTGTTTTGTCCTCTTCCCTTCAGATAAGTTGTTAAGGAGAGGATTATATCTTCAGAGCCTGCAGTTTTTCCAGAGTATGTGATCCATAGAAATGCTGGGGGCAAAGACACCTTTATCATTTTGACTTGTCACAAGGCATCCAATAATAATCAGGTTGGGGCACACAGGAGAGGTTGCAAGATTTGGGTTTGCTCAGTCAAGACAGATCTTGCTACTGTCTGCAATTACCTAATTGTGAGAAGAATATTGTGAAGACAGAGAGAGACTCTTAGTGCTATATAGTGACAAGATGAATGAGAGGTAGCAAACAAAGTTCAGGCAAGTAGAGACTTGGAAAGGCTTTTTCATCATGAGGTTGGCCAAGCCCTGTCACAGGTTGCCCAGAGAGGCAGTGGATTCTCCATCCTTGCAGGTATGAAAAAAGGGGCTGGATGTGGCCCTGAGCTGAACAATCTGATGTCATTTAGCTATGCTTTGGGCTGGTGGTTGGGCTGCAGACCTCCAGAAGGCCCTTCTAACACACCTGTTTCTTCCACTCAAGGAAAAGCTACACTGATGGCAAAGGTAAAAAAAAGATATTGTGATTTTACTCTTTGTGACAGTGGAATTCTTATCATGTCTGTTCCTATACAAGCAAAAGGTAAGTTAATGCTCAGGCTTAAGCTCTTGCTGGGTGCTACAGGGAAGGGTACAGGTACCAGCAGCCTATGGGAAAGTTCAGAAATCCTGCAGCAAAGCACGACCTGTAGCAGCTATTAAGTTGCCTTAGAATAGCATTGCTGCACTTCTACTAAGCTGATGCTTTTCTTTGAGCACTGTACTGCAGAGTAACCTGCTCAATTAATCTTGCAGAGAGATGAGTTTTTTAATTCCTTTAATCTATAGCAGTAGCTCTCACCCCAGGCAAATATGCTGTTTATCCTGCTCTCTTTTTTCCTTCTAATTTAGGACTTTAAATAATGCCACACTTGCAGACATTTTTTTTAATGCCTTGACAGACAAAGAACTGTGAATTGAGTTGAGCAAAAAAATACATACATACAACTAAGTTAATTTTGTTTTGCTAGCAATGATAGTAGAAAATAACTCAATAAGAAAAAACTTGATTCATTGCCTTACAATGTCTGATGAGAAGTGTAAATTTTAAGAGTGAAGTCAGGAAGGGAGGACTGATGTTGTTTATTTGTATGAAAGTGTACCTGCTTCTACATATGTATGTATGTATATGATTTACAGAAGTAACTATGTTTCCCCTCTAGAAACTGCCCTCTGAAAATGTTGTATAGAAGAAAATGTTGGCACATAATGATGAAAGGCAAAGCAGAATGGCCAAAGAAGCAAAAACATGAAAACTAAAGGGACTCCAACAAACAACACTGACAAACTCTAATTCCCAATGTAATACAGTTTCCTTTATTCTTTTTCTTTTACAAAAAAATTAAAGAACTATGTAAGAATTTCTGTAAATCTAAGTTACGGGCTAAAATTAATGAGATGATAATCAGATTTTAAATTAGAAACTGTCCTCTCAAGAGGAGAGAAGAATCTTGTTTGCAAAGAATTTAGATAATAAGTGGGAGAAAAAGAAAAAAAAGCTTAAAAATCCAGCCTAATAACTTCTATGCATTTTAGTTTGAAGCGATATTTTAATTATCATGAACAAGACAATGTCTCCTATAACCTTTGAGGATGAGAAGATAATACCAGAAATCCCTGTCAACAGAATTCTGTCCATCCATTTATGTCCCCGTGTATAGAAATAGTGTCATAGGAAGGGAACAGCTGAGCCTATTAATCATCCAGACTGCTCCCTTCCCTCCTTCCTCCAGTTTAGATAGGAGTAACTCCTGCTCCTTCTAATGCTTTTGTAGCAACACTGCTCCCTGAGTCTGTCTCCAGGCTCTGAATTTGATCTCAAAACTAATTATTTCTACCAGGTTCTATAGCTCCTGCTGTCTTTTCTGTTAATAAGGTGGAAAGAAAGACACCCAACTAACAAAAAACTAATGTCAGCTTTTTCTTGGTGACAAAATCCCTGATTTTGTTTTTTTCTGTATGCACTATACCTAACCAAGACTTCATAAGGGAGAAGAATTCTGTGTTCAACTGTCCTGAAGACTGCTTCATCTTTCAGGGCAATGCTCTTACACAGGTAATAGTGACTGTGGTATCCACACAACCAGTTACTATAGGGATGATATTCAGAAAGCTCAAAAGCTTGATGTAGAAATCAGTAAATAGTAAAGTTCTGTAATTAAATTTTTTTTCCTGCAAACTGGAAAGTAGTGAACTATTCAGTCTTTTCCTTTGGCTAGACAAACTTCCTCTGTAAAACACGAGGTAGCAGTCTGCTGCAATCCCAGAGAGCTCCACAGAGCCTCATTTAAGTATGAATATTTATAGGATCTCAAAATGATTGACTTTGGTCAGCATTTTTGTCCAGCAAGAGTCCTGGGTGCAGTTTGGGAGTGCCTGATTGACCAAAATCTCTGAATTTTCCCCTCCTACATATTTTTTTCTTGTTCATTCTTCCTTTATTTCTTATTTATGTTCTAGTAATGATGAGCTTTAAAAATACAAGACCCTTAGATTTACAAATAATAATAAAATGGAATGTAATAAAGGTTGATTTCTACACTTAAAGATGCATCACAAAACCAAAAATATTATAGCCATTATATATATAGTCATTATTTTATTTTGAACTCGTTGTACCTGTTACACTTGTATTTTTTATGGTTTCTGAATTTAGGAGATTTTAGAAAAGATATGACATCCACCCATTAATTTTGTCAAATGTGTACAGGAGTTATACACTTTTCTTTCTTCTATTAGTGTGCTTTAAAAAAAAAATATGCAAATTCATAGGTCAGGTAATCACTGGGGTATTTTGATCCTTTTTTTTTTTTTCTGTAGTCAATAGCAAGCCACTCCCTGGTTGACACTGCTGTCCTAATGTGGAGAACCTTTGTGAATTTAGCTTTTGCTATCCTTGCTACTTCAGCAATGCAGGCAGAAAACCCCACACTGGTGTGCAAGCCATACTAATATAGTTATGAAACAGGAGCTCTGTAGCAAGGACATTTTCTGCTGAAGGTACTATGCTTTCTTTTTGGACCACCTACATGTTTTTTGGATTGACTTTCTCTCAACCCAGGCTTGCTAGACAGTTGCTAGGTTTCACTCTTTTCACACACAGAAATTATTCACCCCTAGTGACTGTGTCACAGAAGATTCAGACTCCCTTATGGATTTTATTCTGTCTTTCTGGTTGCAGTCTTACACATCCAGTGGAGTGCAGGGCCAAAACCATAGCTTAATCACTTTATAATATGTATTTTATAGCATCATTATTTTTTTAATAAAGCTTGTTTTATTCTGTGCTTTCACTTTTAATGTTTGAATTCCATTGAATTATACAACATTTTCTTCTTCCAAACTTTTCTTCTTCCAAAATTATTTTCTTAAGAGTGTCTTCACATGACAAGGAATCTAGTGACCATCTTTTTATTTCTATTTATTCTCTTAGACAGCTAGTTAGAAGATAGAATAATAAAAAAAAAAAACAAAACCCAAACAATTTCTGAAGAGTGCCCCCTGCTTTTTCATCATGAGGGATGTCATTTATCTCAACTGGTGAACACTAATAATACTCATATATCAATAATAATAACAGTAACGGCAATAATAATACAACTGCTGTGTAATTATCAGTAAACTAATTTTTAAGCTATCACAACAATTAGCAAGGAAAGTTGCAAAGCACACATCTGCTGTAGGGATCAGTATCTACTGCAGGATCCAATGGAACATCATTCACATTTATCCACAGGAAATTCATTACAGTCGAAGTAACTATCTCTAAAGTAAGTTTTAATATATGAATTCAGTGTACTATTTATTAGAATTATAAGCAGACTCTCCCTAGAGACACATATTGCACAATGTTTTCCCAGACTGATCTTATTTTTTTTATAAGATGGAAACCACTTGTAGGAATATTAATTAAGAAGAACCAAGAAACTAACAAACAAAAACAGATTAAGAAAATCTTTCTCTTTGAGAAATTCAATTCATCTGAGTCATATTTTTCCAGGAATGGGGTTTTCGTACTTAAAACCCTCTTGGACCATGAGTCATGCCCATAAGTGATAGCTTAATTCTCAGAGGTGAGAAAGTTCCTTAAAAACTCTGGGTTCCTTGATGACTCTGTTCCTCTTCACTAGTACAACAAACAGAAATCTTTAATGCTTTCGGTTTCTCTGCAGTCCAGGAACTTCTGATTGGAACTGGAAACTGTACTTGCCGCCTTTTATAGACCACTGTTCCTCAAAATGAGACTTACTCAGGAAATCAATGATTTTAGAGTGCTTTATACAGGTTCTGAAGTTCTTTCAAAAAATTAGTTTTATATTTGGCAGATAATCCTGTTACTACTTTTACTGAGTGATGGAGCTGCACCCAAGAGTGTGATGCTGTGTGAACACAGAATACAGAACACAGAAGTCTGTCCATCAAATACCAGAAGAAGTTACTTTGAACTGATACTGTAGCCTGTGTAACACTTGGGAAATTAAAAAAATAATCTCTTCAATGAGTACTTCTACTTTAACACAGGTAAAGTGATTTTTTTCAGCATGCTCATGCTATTTTTATTTCAGGGAAATGGATCAAGTAGTTGCAATAACATACATGAGAACCAGTGAAAAGAATGAGTATCTGAGCCTCAGTACTCTTGCTATGGGTATAACATGCATCTTCCTTTTTCTGCTTTCTTCCATGCCCCTTAGAATATGGAGTGGAAGACCCTAAGTGCAAAAGTTTAGCTGCAAAAGACAGTGCCTACATTTTGGAAGTCTGACTAAATTTAGTTCTTATCCAGGGTAGAAGATACCAAATTCTCTTTCCAGATATGTCAGAAAAGGACCTCTGCTTCATTTAAGTCTTTGAATTTAGCAGGCACTTCCAAATTCCATGGACAGTTACTGAGTCAGGTGGGAACACTGTCTCATTTGAAATCATACTTTGTGGTGAATGTCTCCTGTATAACAGTTTTAAGTTAATACTTTAAATTTCCTACTGTTGTGTTTTGTCACACAGCAGGACTTGTATATTACCTGTAGTATTTAAGTTTTGCAGTCAAAAGAAAAGAGTTAATTGTTGAGAGACAAACCAAGCAGGAACCATGTAGTGAGCAGGTTTTCAGCAAGGAAGGTAAAAATACAGGTCCTACTGCTTAGTATATTTCTGCTCTTTTTATCCAGATTGCAGATTATTAAAAGAGGATGCTATCATCATTTCTGGCCTATAGTACAGCTAACAGGATTGATGTTGACATGCTGCTTTGGTGGTATTAACAGATCATTTCCATTTGACCAATGTGATTTCCTAATCTGGGCTGCTCAGTGACTTCTAAGGAGTTCTGAGTGGTGGCATATGCTACCTGGCACAAACTAGGATTCAGACTTCCAGAAAACAACCCAGTCTAAGCACTAGTTAACAGGGCAACAAAAAGAAAAGCTGTGAATCAAGGGGATGAGAACTTAAAAGACTGAAGAGCAGTGAGGAAAGTTTGAAAATTTTTGCAAATGTGAAGATTGCACACAGACAATAATATGCTGGATGCCAGAGAAAAGAAGAAAGGTGCAGCAAATGTGAAAGGTAGAATACTCAAGATGTTGTCCTTCATCCCTGGCATTTCCTTAAAAAAACTTAAAAAAGGTAGCATAGGAAGATCTTTTACTAGATTGTTTTATTTAAGTGATTTTCTTTTCCTGCAATGCTGTCTCCTTTTGTTTCTTTTGGGGAGAGAGTTTTTCTAAATGTCCTCTAAAGGAAGACATCTTGGTTTCGAGAAATGTAGCAAAGATCTACTTGGAACAGAAAGAATCATTAGTAGGCAAGTGACTGTCTTTTTTGACTTCTTTCCCATGTTCTTTCACTGCTTTGCCCTCTTCTTCTGCTATGGGAGTGGTGAGAGAAATTAATGTAACAACAGGACTATGCCCTTCTTGCATTCTCTTCAGCAATGTGCCAGTTTGTTTTGAACTATGTACTGTTTAGAAGTCTGTTATTTTGTTCATTGATTATTTCAGCAGTGCTCAAGTTGTTTTTTTCACCCCAGTTTGCACACATTTCTCCTTTGTTTGGGTGATATTTAATGACTTTTAAACACATTTAGCATCCTCTTGGAGCCACTATCATCTAAGCTTTGGCTTTTCTCCCTTTTAAAATATATATTTCAAAGTTTATTTTTACATTCTCTTGTGTTTCATTCATCCCCTTATTAAGGTTATTTAAATTCAAAGTTCTTCAGCACATTTCAGATTTTCTTTGTTATGGGATATAAGCCATATTCCCTGCTGCATTTCCCTGAAGAGTTTTTTGACCTTTGAAGCTGCAGTTCAGAATAAGATTCTCAGATATCTCCTGCTTTGGGATGCAGAAGTTATATCGCATCCATACTTATGACATCTAGGTACTCTGCTGCTCCATGCCTACTGACTCAGGTGGTGCTGTTGCTGAATGTTAATAGTCTAATTTAATTATTTAGAGCTGTTGGTGCTAGGCAATTTGTGCTGAATACAGCCAAGAGGATGAAATTTGTGACAGTAATTAGGGTACCTGCGCTGTCTGAATCACTCAAAGGCAGGTCAAAGCATCTTAATAGCTTCCCTGATTTGTACTAACCAGTAAATACTTTCCAAAGGAACATAACTGAATCCACTTAAGACCATTCACCCTCTCAACTTTCTCTCCTTAGCTCCATAGCTACTTCTAAGTAGGTGACTGCATGCTGGAAACTGGCTCTATCCACAGCTACATCAGGACTGCCTTCTTCAGGGTTATGGAGGAAGACCAGAAGAAAATTTAAGGATATTATTAACAGTCCCTGATTTGCACAAGTAATTGTTCCAAAGGACAGTATTTGGCACAGGTGCAGGTGATAAGAGAAAAAAAAAATACAGATTTCTAATGAACGCTGGGATGTCTCTACATTCTCTCTAAGTTGCTGCTTCCATAGACATAATGCACAACTAATCCAGTTGGGGCATGTAATTCTGTTCGCATGACATGATTGACCAAGTAAGCAAGGACCAAGATGGATATTATATTTTTGCCCCTACCAAAATTTTTCTCTAGGAAAAACTCAACAAACCTCTATCTTTTTCTCATCTTTCAGGAAGCAGTACTGCAGAAAAATACTGGAGAATCAAATGCAGAACAGAAATTATTCTATTGTCATTACTTATTTATAAGCTGCATACATAGAAACCCTGCTGTGAATATCAGTTCAGTAGTGACAGTCTTTTAATCTGCTTCTTTGTATATTGAGCACTAAGAGCCTCTGGCTAGGCTTTTAAAAGTGATTTTGACACTTGAACAAGCAAATAGCCACCGAGGTGCACCAGGTAGTCAACAGCAACTTATTCAGAGCTAGCACTAATCTCCCTGTATGCCTAAGCTCCCTAAGGCATCTATGTTTCCACAGCTGGCATTTTCAAAGGAGCCTAACTGTTGCTGCCAAGAAATGAGCTGATGAGAGCCCTACAACAAGTGGAAACCCTGGGGGCCATGGGAACAAGATTTGCAATGTAGGCAGGAGAATTTCTATCATGCCATTGCTGTCTGATTTGTTAAGTGTCCTCTGAGGGGGCTGAGGACTTGCTAGTTGTGGTGAGTGGAACAGACATATAAGATAGAAGGGCCAGAAACCTCCTACTGTGTTGGCATGTAAAATGTGAGCCTGAAATCTTACCTATCCTCACAAAACATGTGCCGTATGTACATGAGGAGGAGCAGATTACATGATGAGTCGTGTGCCAGGGATCTGCTGCTACGGTGAAAAGCATTAGGGATACAACACCCTTCTGTGTCCTGCCAGCTCCTCTCTTCTGATGAGAAAATTTGGGCATATGTGAGCCTGACACAACAGTGCTGCAGAGTGCACTGTGGAAGAGCTGGATACTCTGGTAAGAGAGTGCCAGCCTGGAGCCTGAAGTGAGAACTGCTTGGTGTGTGGGCTTTGCTTGGCTTCTGGTGGCAAAGGAAGTAATTTTTAGAACAGGTAGCAGAAATCTTTTTTTATCTTCCACAAATACATAGTTTGACTTGTGGGAAGCAGTCCTATGCCCAAAGAAGTGCTGGGAGGTATGGCACCTTACTATTTCTTTTTTGTTGGTGGCTGTTACAGCGTCATTTAGCTATTGGCTCATGAATATCACTATTTTGGGGCAATATGAGAGCGCCTGTCCTATACCACTACAGGAACTGGAAGCATCATCCATATGAGGATGACTTTTATCTAGTAGTTTGAAATCACTGCCTGGCATATAGCAATATATACTTTTTGTTTTGGGGGAAATCCCTTCTAATTTTCAAGAGTTATTTTTTTACTATTCAATAGGTTCTAGCAGTAAACCAGATATAACCAGTGCTGTTGATAAGCTTCTTTTCTCTATGTGAAGATGATTTTTCCATTGATTTCTGAACTTTGTCAGAAACTTGACAGTCTTTAAATCTGTCACTGCACAGCATTTTAGCTGATGTCCATGTAGAAGCAGTGGAACAGATCCTGTTCGTGCCAAAGCCTTCTATTGAAGGTATAAAACATATGTTCAATGAGTGAAAGAATAATTCATAATGTTATTTAAATTTAAACAATGATGTTTTCAGTCCATGAACATAATATTATATCATCATCATACAAATATAAATTTTTAGTGTTTTAAAAAAAGTAGATATTTACCCAAGAGCAACAATTCCTCCAAATATGTAAATTTTTAAATTCTTAAATTATTGACTTAAAGTTTTGTTTTAAGAGATAGTGTAGTTAGTAAAAAAAAAAAAAAAAAAAAAAAAAAAGTTTGAATATGTTAACTTTTACTCATCTGATTTAACAACAAGAAAAAATTCTCATTTTTATGTTTAAATTGATAAAACAAATAAACTCTGATTCAAATTTAGGAACTGGAATCCCACGTTGTAGCCTGTGGCACTTTTTTTTTAAATTGGTGTAGGGACCTCTGAATTTCACCTGTAAAAGGACTTTGTGGTCTAAGATATTCTTTCCACTCCCTTTCTTTTTTCTCCCATTTCTTCTGAATTATTTTATATCCAATTTAGACTCTTTTTCAGCAGGAGATTTCACATATAAATTTTGCACTGCTTTAAAAACTTTTCTCCAATGCATATTTCATGATTTTCTTATTCTCAAAATCCCAAGCCTTCTTCAAACACAGTCCTGCATTCAAGATGCACCCCTGTGCTATATCTATCAAACATAGGATAGTGACTTTCTAAAAGAACTGCCCCTGTTTTTAATGAAAATCTGGTAAGCAAAAAGAATTTTTTAAGCCATTTTTAAGACAAAAAAGGCATGCCTTACTTTAATGAGTAAGGCAGCAGTTCTCAGAAAGTTGCAAGGTATGGTTTTATGATAACTGCAGTTGGTGAAATTTAAGACTTTCATATTTTCTTGACAGGATGACTTCTATTCCTAAAATGTCAGCTGGAGTCTGTCTAATGAATTCAGTAATCCTGTAATCTCACTATGAGGTTGGATACTTATGATTTTTAAAGGTGGGAGCCTTAATGTTTGTGTGCTGGCCTTGGATTTGAAAAAGCAGAGTTCGGTGTTGATTCCATCCCAACCTTCCAAATGAACATGAACAAATCATTTGGATTAATATAGACCTATCCCTACGAGGATTTAGGGGTCTAAATTCTGCTGAAATTAAGTCTCAAGTATTTCTGCATCAATGCATAATCAGTAACTGGGAAATGCTGCATTTATCTTCCTCAAAAAGTGTTACAGGATTGATGAATTAAAAATGTCATAGGAGTAATGATCAAATTATTAAAACAAGTTTTTAAAAAGTTTTTAATTTTTTAAATTTAAGAATAAATGGGAGGCTTGCGGTTTAAAATAGGTCAGCATTTAACTCTGGAAATTTAATAATAATAGGCCAGTAAATTAACGCATGTCTGATTTGGGTATAAACAATGATGAGTTCACAGGTCTAAGCCTTAGGTCCTGGCAGCTAGTCATTGTCTACTGCTTTCAGAAAATCACTTCAGAGTCTGAAAGCCTTTACTCAGAAACATGTTAAAAAGGCTGGTTGACTTGTCAGCTAGATTTAGGTCAAAGCCAAATCAAAGGAGCTCTATCCCTCTCCCTCAGAAACTGTCCTACCTCACAGTTCCATGACCTTTCATATGGCAGAATTTGTAATTAGAGAAGGGAGTAAAAAGGCTGCTGTGAGTCAAAGCTTAAGGCATTCCTAATTTGAACAATGACACTCTTCCATATTCATTGTGTCACAACAACTTCCATGTCAAATTTACACAGTTTGCACATAGAAGCTGGGTGACCCTAGCAGCAGGTCCTGCAAAGTTGGTCAAGGATGTTGCATTCAATCTGCTCTTTCTTTTTTAGATGCTGCAAAGAATTTATAATATAGCAAAATATGGATGACAGATGTTGTCTTCCTTCACACCAATGTGTTGTCACGAATGATATCACTAAGGGAAGAAGTTGGACATAGTGGAGATCAGGTTTGGTGTGTATTGAGCCCAGATTTGAAACCAGGACTTTGGCCTGCTCAGTCTTCTGGTTTCTTGCTGCGCAGCCTAAATTGTGCTTTTCAGTCTAAATTGCAATAAAGTTCATATGTCAGAACAAGATCAAAAATAGCTGAGCAACAGCTTATGTTCCCTAACATCCATAACTACATAATTAAGTTCAACACTTCCCTGACTTGATAACTAAGTTGCGTAGGCTTAAGCCATGAGTTTCTTTCTCTACACTGGAGAGACAGCATCATGCACAGAATCAGGATGCAGCTCACACTGCCAGCAGATTAATTACTTGGTTGAGCTTTACCCTGGATGGGAAGAAGCCTCTGTGTCAGTTATAGCCATTATCAACATGAGATGGTATTTGTCACTTTGTCACTGATGAGTCTTTCTGAGTCCTCTGCTACTGTACAAAATCAAACAGGTTTGCTTCACCCCCTGTGGGTTATTCTGACCAGTCTGACTGTGCCATGGTTGGCTGGCAGCATTCACAGCAGTGAAAGGCTGAGAAGTACAGACAAGAAATGGTGGGTCCTTAAACTGACTCACATCTATATTGACTAGGTTACTCCAGCTGCAAAATCACAGATCAAATAGCTACTGAAAGTGGTCTAAATGAATTTGCTTGGCTTTGCACCAAAACAAACAAGGAGGGAGCACAGGATCACATGTGCACTTTTTCAACTGGCACTTTGTTTCCTGTCCTGAATTTTCTGAGTATCCGAATTCATCCAGGCTCAGATGCACCCTTTGGAAATCTCTAATTGAACCCTAGATCCTCTCTGATTATAGAGAAGGCTTGATCCAAAACACAAGAGGGTGGGAGAGGGTCTATGCACCAGAGAACAGTGTATACGGAAAAGAAAATTCTTAGTCAAGTTGGAGAAATGGAAATTCCTGTCAGCCCAGCAAGCTCGGTGCTTTCCAGATAAAACTTCCTTCTATACTTGTACTGTTATTTGCCCCTTTTGATTCAGGGTCTCTCTCAAAAGCCTTTTTACCTTTTTGTATTTTATCAAGCTGTTTCCCACAGTGAATAAAATATCTCCAACAAGAGGAGTCGGTATAACTTCCACTTTTCTGTTCATGTCCATTGATTGGATACAGTTTCCCCTTTTTATGTGGGTGTAAATTAGGAATAGAGTCAGGTCTAGTTGGTAAAAATCTGTAGTAATGTAAACTGGGGTCATCATTCGTCATCCATTGATGACCCCTAAAGATTCCCTGAAGCATTAGTTTTAAGCATTTATATTGATTCAGGAAGAAAGAAAAGAGAAATAGGTAATATTTATTGAGCAATTAATTTGTCTTTGATGACTTAAGAAATAGTATGAAGCTGTGTGGTCAAGTAGAAAAGGCAGTTACTGTCAAAATAAAGAATGAAACCTCATGGTGTGAGGACAAACAGAGGTCAGATGCAGACATTCAGGGGCAAGGCAGACTCATAGGAAGACTTTCTATGTATTAATGATAGAAAAGAAGTTGAAATGCATTTTTGGTTAATCACTAAAGTCATTCTGAAGATGACTGGAAACTAGAAGAACATTTTTCAACAATCTCTACCATGTATGCATTCAAATGCCCTGTTTTAGAAGATATACTGTGTGGAAGCTGACTGATACTGGAATATATTACTACTGAGTCCCATGTCTAGTAAAAGGAAAAAGCAGAAACTCATACATTTGTAGAATACAGAATTAGATGATCCTGACTCCCTCAGTGTAAGTTGCTGAATATTACTGTGAAGCTTCCTTTGAAGACTTAATGTATAACACAGGCTTCATTCCTACCTGTGGTAAATGCCCACATTCAAGAAAGAAGATAATAAACCTTTGTCTAAAATGAGAAAGGGATAGCTTGGTACCAGACACAGAAGCCCATTCTACTTTTTTTTTTTTTTTTTTTTTTTTCTCATAGCAATTAGTGCTACAAAGCAGATTTATCTCTGAGTGTGTCTGATCATTTCGGAAATGGATATTGTAAAAATGACAAGTTCTGCCCTCATATTGTCAGAATATGCTTACTTACACCCATATTGTGCTTCAGCCACTTGTTTCTAATCCATATGCTACTTTCAGCTAATTTTGAGATAGAGATGCTGCTTTGTGCTTCTTATAAAATAAATATTGAGTTCTCGCTTTCTTTCTGGTGCCTTAAAATAAATTTAAGCACTAATAGGCTGATGTTAAACAGTATAAGAATACCTATTGCACAGTTAAGGAAGTGGATGGTGAAACAGTTGCTTTTATAATTTGAGCTTAGTTAGAGAAAACAAATGCATTATTATTCTTTCCTTGCTTTCTTGCAGCTTTAAAGCAGGGGCAAAAAAAATGTGTCAATCAATACTACAAAACACAAGGGAAAATCAAACAGAATGAGAGCCAAAACATTTCACCACCAATTCTGCAACAGAAGAACTGATCTGACATAATGATGCAGTTACCCTGCCTGTACAGATTTCATACAGTATGAAATCCCACATAAAGAGCTTAGATTCTTGTATGAAATTCAGGAGAATCATTAGATGTTTACAGCACTGTGGAATTTTAAAACCAATTAGAGCAATTATTCATTTCACAGGTTTGGAAAGTACACATGAGATATAACTTGTCCAAATTTGGGGTTTTTTTGTGTATGAAAATAAGGTACGTGTCTGCATTTGAATGAAGTGTGCAATTATTACCTCTGCATTTTTAGAAGCTAAATAGGGTTCTTTGTATCTCAGGTATAGCACATGCAAACATTTTTGAGATCATTCTGTACCACATGGCACCCTATATACTAAATATTCGCCTATGAAGGACCTGAATATTAAATTAAAATATGAAGAATGATAAAAACATTAGAATAATAGTTATAATTTGTTGTCTTTCTATCTTAATACGGGATCAAATAATTAATCCACAACAGATACACATAGAAATTACCTACTTTCGGTACATCTAGGGTTTGTACCAGTAGATGGCACTGTGGGAATAATGATGGCTGGCTGGAGGACGACGGGTGTTAAGTACCTCATATTACACCACACAGACTACAAAACAATTTTTGTCTCCCACTGGTTTCACCAGTTTAATCCTGTCATCCTATGAGTCAGATTTTCCAGGAATAATTCCTGCTGCCAGTGAAGGATATACTGAAACTGCTGACACCAAGTACTTAATGTAGTTTATGTTATAGAAATAGTAATCTCCTATATTAAATTACTTGCTCACAGAAGATACCTTTTCCTAGCAAGTTTTCTGTCATAATATTTACTCACATATCATCAGCTCACACGTTTGCTACTTGGATGAGCCGTCTGACTGACACAGCGATTGCTGGGGCTGCGAATGGCACTAATGGTGACATTCAAGTCAGCCTTTCACCTGCCAGACTACTCATGGAACTCCTCCTTGTCCTGAAGCAGGGGTCTTCTTCTTCTGCCCAGCCACCACATCCATTCTCACAGCCCAGGAGTTCACCTGAAGAGCAAAACGAGCTTTTCCTGAGCACCAGTCTTTGAAATTAATGCTGGGCTCCAAGAGGCAAACAGGCTTCTTTCCAGATCACCTGTCATCATGAGTAACCCAGAATCTGAGGGCTAAAGATGTGCCCGCAGTGGTACCTGTGAGATTGTTTTGCCTGCAAGGCTTCTGAACAGATGTAGCTATTGGGATTTTGTGAGCAATTCTGCAAATGATGCTCAAGACGGAAAACTACCCAGCTGTCGTAAGTAGTAATTTTACTTTTGCAGGACTAAGAGAAATTTTTTTAAAAGTGTTTATTTTTGTCAGTAAGGTAAGTATATATGAGTCTAAAAAAACATGAGGTTTCATCTGTTCAGTAAAAAGGTGACAATATTACTGTAACCCTTTTCTGAAGGAAAACTTCCTTCACTTTTTTTTTTTTTTTTTTTTTTTTTTTTTTTTCACAGCTGTACTTAAAATACACTGCTTGCATCCTCTGATGTCTTCTGAAACATTGTGACCACCACATACCTCCTTAAGGAATGTTATAAAATTAAAAGATTGAAAATAAGTTGTCTACTACTGACTGGAAGAGTAGTTCAGAAAGCTGGGAAGCCTGACAGGGAATTAATTGCAAGTATCATAGAACTGAATCATAGAATGACTGAGGTTAAAAGGGACCTTAAAGATCATCTAGTTCCAACCCTCCTGAAGAGGCAGGGACATCTCCCACTAGACCATGTTGCTCAAGGCTCCATCCAACCTGTCCTCAAACACTTCCAGGGAGGGGGCAGCCACAACTTCTTGGGCAGCCTGTGCCAGTGTCTCACCACCCTCACAGTAAAGAATTTCTTCCTAATGTCAAACCTAAATCTCCCCTCTTCAAGTTTGAAACCATTTCCCCTTGTCCTCTCATAGTAATAACATATCAAAGATATGAGGAATTGAGAATCAGATTTTTTGCAGTGAGTATATATTTGCTTTACCTCACAAAAAGCATCAGCTACAAATTACTGTATCTAAGGCTGTGATGAAAGAAGGGATGTTTGTGGGCTGGAATCTGTCAATTTGAAAAGTAAACTAGCCGTGGTATCTGGAGTGGACTAGCAATCTAAATGGCAGAATCAAGCCTAATTGAGCCCTACAGCAGTTCTGCTGCTGGATGGCAGGGCTAACATGCCTTCATAGGCAAAAGGTCAAAGGCATGTCTAAGCCCAAATGGTTCACTGGTTTAATTGGTTCGAGCATACCGGTTTTTCTAGCTAGCAAAACACAAGTGTGCTATAAGGGCTGCATCATAACTGACTGCCTTTGGCTCCACAGAATAAGCAATCAGGCACCCACTTATGGCTGGGTCAAATAATGAGAGACTTCAAGAAGAATTCAGAGGGTTTTTTAACTGACACAACTGTATTTGAAGAAGGATGTTGTGGTGACTGTCATGCAGCTGCCATTCACTTGTGGTATCACAGTCACAGCTGCAGTCCTACAGTCACAGCTTTTCCCCACCTACTGTGGCCAAGTCAAAGTATCATTTGTTGATCCCTGATTTTGGGATCCAGATTTATACCAGCCTCCACCGATAATAGATCCCAGAAGAGCAATTACACTCTGAGGAAGATTAGAAAACAGCCACTGTCAGCTACTCCCTCAGTGCTGTGTTATATGTCCTATTTACATAATTAATGTCCTATTTACAACCAAAATAGTGTATTTTGTACTGTATTTGTTCTGCCACTAAAGACCCTTCTCATCTGAAAGATGGACCATCAACTGGGGCATAAAAAGGAATTTTTTTCCCCCTTTACCAAGTGAGGAAGTCAGATAAATATTTATAATATATTTTGGACTAAATGTAATGTTATAAATTTAAATATATTTTGCTTGATAACAACCCAGACATCAATTTCTCATTGTCAGAAAGTAAAACTAAAAACTACCTGTAGCCCGGTAGAAGGTGTATTTCAGGAATGCAGTTGTGCTCCTGAGCAGCAATTGCTGGCAGCAGTGGAGCCTGGAGAGTGCTTCTCTGCAGTTCCTCTTTTCTTTAAGGATGTTGCTTCTCCGTAGCTACAATTTGCCCCTTCTGTTTTGAATCCCTAATACATGCAGTTTTTTTGCATCAAATGGCTGGTAAAACAGTAGTGCTTTTCCCACTGTGCTTCCAAGCCATTTTTTTGACTCAGTAAATGCTGCAAAATGTCTGGGTTCACTTCTCCAGTGTAAGGACTCAACCTCCCCAACCACTGAGGTGTAACCTATTTTTAAATAGTATCAAAAGCTTTAGAACCATCATTTCCACCTCTTGGAAAAATTTAATTCTCCTACTTTTCTTTTTGAGAACATATTAACAACTTAACTAAAGTTTCATAAAGGTAAAGCAAGACTTATTTGTAGTAAAAGAAGGAATCCCACAGTATTTTTAATTTTGTTACTAGGCAGGCTGTGGACTCACTCATTAAGGAGCCTTATCTACAAGAAATATGACTTCATGATATTGAATCAGATCCAAGGTTTATCTAGCTCAGTATCCATAGTGATCACACAGTCCTCATGCATTCCTAATGTTTTTGTTCTTCTAACCACAGCTATGCATCAAGCATCTCCTAGCATTTGGGTTTTTACTGTAGTGGTTAGATATTTTTCTAAGTTGTCTTGATGATCTGATAAATAATTTTGAATCTTGCTTGGTCTTTGTGCAGTTCCCCCTGCACCATTCTCTTTATCAATATTCAATGAAAAAACACTGGCATATTGCCCATCCTCTTGGCTTCTCTATATCCTTGGGAAGAAGCTAACAGCACAGTATGGGCTGGACCATCCTAAGCTTCTTTATGACATTTCCAAAAAGTTGCTTCTCACTACTCATCCCTTTCCCAGATTACTAAGCAACATGACACCTACTCCTGAGCCTTAAGGCCCCCACTATTAACCTTTTGCTAGGACTGAAAATTGTCAGTTCAATCCCACTTTCTAATTTCTGTCTCCGAGCTAGAGTTCAACCCATGTTACAAATCTGTTTATGACCCATCATGGTGAAGTCAATGGAGATACTATAAAGCTTAAAGCTAGGTACTTGCTGAAGCTTCCTGATGAACAATGAAAATGGCTGCTGAATATGGGAAGAAATATTGTTGAAGTAGAGTTTCCAAAGCAGTCTGAAAAAATTTTGAGATATCTTCTGGTTTTGCATGATACAACTGTCCACATGTAACTGTGACAGGAAAATGTGTACTCCTTCCGGGTGTTAGTTTTTAATAGTGTGAATATTATTGTATTCATAAAAAGAGACCTTTTCTTAACATGCACTTATATAAAACTAAGGCTCTACTACTTTGTTACCTGAGAAAGAAAGAAAGAGATAAAGAAAGAGATAAAGAAAGAGATAAAGAAAGAAAGAAAGAAAGAAAGAAAGAAAGAAAGAAAGAAAGAAAGAAAGAAAGAAAGAAAGAAAGAAAGAAAGAGATAAGGAAAGAGATAAAGAAAGAGATAAAGAAAGAGAGAAAGAGATAAAGAGAGAAAGAGATAAAGAAAGAGATAAAGAAAGAGAGAAAGAGAGAAAGAAAGAGAGAAAGAGAGAGAGAGAGAAAGAACGAGAGAACGAGAGAACGAGAGAACGAGAGAGAGAGAGAAAGAGAGAAAGAGAAAGAGAGAAAGGAAGGAAGGAAGGAAGGAAGGAAGGAAGGAAGGAAGGAAGGAAGGAAGAAAGAAAGAAAGAAAGAAAGAAAGAAAGAAAGAAAGAAAGAAAGAAAGAAAGAAAGAAAGAAAGAAAGAAAGAAAGAAAGAAAGAAAGAAAGAAAGAAAGAAAGAAAGAAAGAAAGAAAGAAAGAAAGAGAGAGAGAAAGAAAGAAAAGTACAAAATGAGTTCATTTTTTGATAGTTTATATGGCAATTATAGTATTTCAATGGCAAATGGCTTGTTGATAACTTCAAACTCAACAGCTACCCTACCCTACCATTTCCCTCCCAGACTTTCTTCTTCTTTCATAAGCAAAGAACATTACAAAGAAAAGCAAAGGATCCACTAATTTAGCAACTGATAGTACAGTCTGGGACCAATAGTTCTGAAAATAACCAGGTCACTGACATATAACTACAAACAACATTTATTAGTTTTCTATATTATATGGGACTTGAAAACAAGCTCTGTGGGTTTGGTTGGTTTTTTTGTTTGTTTGTTTGTTTGTTTGATAGGGGTTTTTTTGGTTCTTTTTTTACAGAACACTTTCTTTCTGGCAAAGAAAATACATTTGTGATGGCCTAACATTTCTGAACCCTATAGTTAGTTTTGTACCAAGGAAGACTTTTCATTCCAGTACATTAACAGGAAATACTATGAAGTTGAATAGCCTCATTATACTGGCTCTGAAACTATAAAAGTCCAGTGACAGTGAACCAGTGGATGCAAGATCCTTTTCTGTGAATGAATTCTCTGAATTCTGAGAACTCAGAACAGGCATTTCTGAACTCATTCCACTTACCTCTTGGAAACAAGTGAAGTGGAACAGCTTCAGTAAGTGTTAAAAATCTTGTTGCTTGAAGGATAATCTCAGCTATCCTAGACTTGTCACCTCAGTTTGATGTTAAGCCAGCAAATTCCCTTCTCTCATAATTCTCTCATAACTTCTCTCATAACTATTTTCTTCATACTTATTAGTAAGATCAAGTATTTTGATACTGTACTTAAGAATGTATGTTTTCATCTAGAGAAGATAACAATAAGACTAATAAGTGACAATGATTTTAACCTTATTGACAGCAGATACTAAACTCTCAGAAGTGCTAGGACAGCTCATGAGAACAATCTCATAGGTATAGCTTTCCAAGCCACTGAGCAAGCATCATGTGATGTTCTCTGGGATAAATCTCTGCTGAACGGATTTTTCATCAGTCCAAGCAAAAAAAAAAAAAAAAAAAATTTCAAGCCCCAGAGACTTTGCAGCTGGGGGCTGAAGCAGAGCAACAGTTGATCTTCATAACTATGCCCAGAAGCTCTTGGCAATGCAGGGGGATTCCTAGAAGTAGGTGTATGAAACTCAGAGAAGGTGAAGGCCACTAGGGCAAGAACCCATGGATGTGATTTGACTGTTGCATTTCTATAACTCAAGGGGAAAGCTTATCTAATTCTGCTTGAAGGAAAGCATAAGGTGAGACTGGATGTGTCTGTGGGCTGATTATTTTAAAAGTCCTTTGCCTGCTGTTTTGTTCCAGTGGCTGAACAAACAAGCAAACAAACCCTCAAACAACTTTGTTTTAATAGCTGCTGATCAGCACTGTGGCACTGGGATTTGAGGGTGTGAGTCTCAGAAGCAGTCACAGGGGTAAGGATTTACATGGATGGAAAAAAAAGTGTTGTATCTGCTTTGAGACGTGGACACAGAATTAGATCCACACCCTTATTCAGAGAGACTGTTAAATCTGGAACTGTCAAAACTGGGGGACTGAGGACTGCTAGAGACAGAGAGAGAGTTTGTCACTCACTGAATGCCAAATTTCTTACAGTCTTCCCCTGTCTTGAACACTGCTGGGCACTAGGTGAAACACCTTGGTAGGAGTACAGGTGGGGAGTGATTTAGGCTCAGTCTGAGTGAAGTATATTTAAGTTAAGTCCAAAAACAACTAAAGACACCTGACATTTCAGAATGTAGTCACAAGTACTAGAAAGACACAGATGCAGCCAGCTCGGTAATAATGGCAAAAGGACAAAATACTATTTTGACATTTTCTGTTCAGGCACGCTGGTACTTACATTTCTTCTCCACAACAGGCTGCTTCAGTTACAGACCTGAAACTGCCTCATCAACCACAGCCATCCCCTTATAATTTCATATTGCATACACTTTTTTTTTTTTCTTTCCTTTTTCTTTTTCTTTTTCTTCTTTTTTTCTTTTTCTTTCTCTTTTTTTGGTGTGCTATGCATTACATTTTACTAAAGCCTTATATCTCTGGCCCATTGTTCCTCAAAATGGAAGAATGGTATAATGTAGTATTAATGCCAGTTCTAGAAAACTTCATATTATTGGAGAGTGGAAATTCCTTCTCACTGAAAAGACAGCTCTTCAAACATATATCTAGAGCAGAATACCTATCAGTATCATGAAGATAACTAGAGGGAGACTAAAAAATGTAGCTTTTTCACATCTCCAGCCATGTGCGCTCAGAACTTTCATCCTACTCATGATTTCTAAACTATTTTTGACTTTTATCCTTTTCATCTAGAGCTGGAGCAGTTTAAAACTGATGATGAAGAAAAAGTTTATTACTGAAATTCCTAAAAATGGAAACATAAGTTAATAGGGATTCTACTCAAGTTTTTCTCAAAGTCAATACCTCCTTTTAGATTACGCAAACGTGAAGAAAGCTGCTTTTTATGTTCGCAGTAAAGGATGGAGGCATCCATTTTTACTTTGCTGGACTCAGCTGCAATGCCAAATCACTCCCTCCATGTTCGAAGCTTTTTAATTGTGGAAAATCTGCAGCAATTTGAGAAGATGATGGTATGTGCTGCTTCAGAAGGAGCAGAACTGACCAAAATCTTTAATAAAGAAAAGACAAAACAATTTAGGACAGAAGAAAGGACTGCAGCATAGCTAAAAAGGGCAACCTTTTAGCTAAGGAACTATTTTTACAAATTTGAACTTGGTCAGTTCACCAGGATGAAAAAATTTGAGGAAGTTTGAAACTGGAAAAAATACAAGTTTTATGCTATTATTTTGGACAGTTCACTGTCACTCTTCAGATTTCAATGGTATTGCCCATTGTCCTGGTTTGAGAGGACCAGGATAAAAATTGCCTTTGGCCATACGGACCCAGTGGGTCCCGGACCCGGTCCGGTACCGGTGCCGGGAAGGGGGTCAGGTGACCCACAGGGACGAATCACAGCGCTGCTGCCCGAGGCTGGGGGAGCGGTTCGGGACGGCGCCTCTCAGAGCGCTCCTCTGGTCTCTGTGGCTGCGGGGTCTGTTGTCGGTCCCTGTGCCACTGTTGTTCCCGTGTCCTCTTATCTTTCTGGAGAACGGTATCCTTATTGACACAGGGTGCTTTCTCCTGTCTCCTCAAGTAGGACTGGTTTGGCTGCTCCAAGGTTTTAGGTGGTTTTCTGTGTTTGGTTGGTGTTTTGTTTTTTTGTGGGTTTTTTGGTTTTGGTTTTTTTTTTATGACTTACGGGTTGGAAACTAAGCTACACGGCTTTAATGAAACAGTAGTAAATGAAAAGAAAAATAATGAAATGAATACAAATATATGTAAATATATATAAAGCCACCGTTATGCTCCCCCCCAGTACCACTCGTCATCACTGAGCCTGCCAGGCAAGCCCAGTTGCTCCAGAATTCTTACCACAGAATTATCTTAAGTGCTTTCATGTTACAAGCAAAACATGGCCATCTACAGTATTTCTTGTAGCTGTTCCTTGAACTGGATCCACAAAAGGTTTCAGTCCTCTTCTATTTCGTAAAATGTTAACTCATGTAAACGTGTGCAGATTGAGTTTCTTCTTTGGGATTCCTGCTCTTCTCCTTAAGTCATTGGGAAGGACTACCTGAGATGGATGTGCTGAATGCATCTGTCACTTCTGCAGAATCAGCCTCTTCAGAAAAGATACAAAGAAAAACTAATGCCTTCTGAATGCAGGTGGTAGTGATACGATGCCCCTCCTTTGGTATTTCATTTATCCCCTAGTAAATGCAAACTCTTCCTTTTCTTAGCCACAAAGCTGGTGGTTTTAAAGATAGCTTTTTACTAAAAAAAAGAAATTTTTTTTGTGTTTCTGTATTCCAGTGAATTTTATTTTTTGCTACAAAGCCGCAGTTTCAGTAAGAGGGGATGATACTCTCCTTGTCACATACAGAGAAGTGTCTGCAGTCTAGTATTTAGGACACTCACATAGGAGGTAGTAGATACGAAGTTCAATCTGCTCATGCTGAGCAGAAAAATGACCCTACACCTGCATTTTTTTTTCAGCCCATGTGTTTTATACGAGCACTGTGTAGGTATAGCAAGATTAGGGGATTCAGGAGATTCCTCCCTACTCTGCCTTCTGTATTCTGATGTAATCAGCTGAGTCCCACAGTCTGGGGGGTTGTACACATACACTGATGCAGAAGTTAGGGTATTTACAGGAATAAATCACTTTGACTTGAATTTTTAACAGTTTTTCTCTTAGCAATCAACAAAACCTTTTTTGTTTTTTCTGACCTTTGAGTTTACAGTTACAGTTTTTCTGACCTCCCCACTGCTTACAGATCTCTTCTCCAAGCTTCTGCAATGGAGGATGGGAGGGGGGGGGGACTGGGGACAAGTCCTTGCCATGCATAAAAGCAAAACAAAACAAGACTAGAGTTCTTTTTGTTTTTTTTTTTTTTTCCCTTCTCTTGCCCAACTTTCCAATTTCCACTTTTAGTTGTTGAGGTAGTACTGATAGCAACAGACATTTAAGGTCATTTACAAGAAAGTGCTAGTAGTAAGGACAAAGCAGTAATTCCTGCTTTCCTATTCAGTTAGTTGAATTGGGTTTTTCCACTTTGTTTTGTAGCGTGCAAGTTTTCAGTGAAGTATCTCTTATTATGATTATGATCTTTTCATCTGCAGAATAACCTGTGCAATCAAAAATCAATACTTGTGCAATGGGCAAATCAGACTGTTCCTTCCCACAAGTATCTGCAGCATTGTGTATAAGCAGCTGTTGATTTGCTTTGATTTGGAAAAATGGCTTGTCTGCAGAACTGTGTATGTATTTATGCACAGGGTAGTTTAAGCTGGAGCAAAAAATGTCAGAACTTTAAAACCATAATCTAAAAACAGGGATGGGAGAGATTTCTAGTTTCCAAATGACAAATGACATTTCCACTTTTAGTCTCAGGAAAGAGTACTTCTATCTTGTCTCATAGTGGAGACATTTTAGTAGAGGCTGTTTTAAGGGCTTAGCAATTCCTGTTAAACATTGAATCTGGCTTTATAGACAAGCAGCTATTAAGGCAGATGCTATGACCACCACAAATGAAAGCAAATAAACAAATAGAACCTTAATTCATTTTTCTGTCACACTACAGAATGAATAAGCACACAAATATGTTTCCTAAAAGTTTTATCCTGATTGTCATTTGGGATAGCTAGGATAGATCTTCCATTAATACATGCAATGATAATCTCAGATTCAGGTAGCATTCAACAAAAAAACCCTATCATATGGATTCACATTCTCTTCACATTTTAAATGAGAAATAAATCCACTAATATAGATAAATTAATGCATTGATGATTCACACCTGAAAAAGCAAGACTGATACCAACTAGGATCAACATCATGTTGGAATCAAAAGTGTACATAAATAGCTGCACATATGGGAATTATTTGCAGTGCAGAACAAGATAAACAGGAGTTTATTATTCTTTAAAAATCCAGCAGTTATTTATTCATGTCATAATTTTTAATTTTATTTGGTAATTTATATACAGATATACCTTGAACAGATATAGTGTAGCTGATGCTGATTTTGTGAGCATTACGCATGCTGCTCATTCTGATTTTACTCAGAGTTATTGTGTTCATATGTTGGATTTCTAAATCCCAGCACTACTACTGGATTCTTTAGGTGCCAGTGTCTGGCTGCCATCAGTGCTGGAACCACTGAGTAACATTTGGTGTAATGGGCACTTTTTTTTTTTTTTTCCCCTGTAGTTTTTTGGTCCCTCTGCAAATAGTGTGAAATGGTGTGAGACAGAGCTCCTGCAGTGGTGTCCAGTTCCCAGCACAGCTGGCATCCTCAGAACGAGGGAAGGCAAAGACAGATGGTGGTTTAAAGGACAAGCCAGAGTCACAGCCAATCGATAGCAGAGTATCACCAATTGTAGCAAAGTATGTCTAGTGTCTAAGGGAATGAAATGAAAAATGACAGATACGCCTAAATGTAAGAAAGAGACTGAAATCCCAGTCTGGAAGGAAGCAGGCAGAGAAATATACTGCTGTAGAGCTCTGTGTCAGATCTCCTGCTATAAATCACAGGAATAACAATATAGCTGGAGGCTGAATTCAGACTGAGGTGCTGCTGGGTACAGGACAAAATGTTCAGAAAGAAAAATTAGCATTGCTAACAGGAATTCTTGACATTGTGTAATTTTGGTGCATTTTTAATGAGCGGTGTAGTGGCTTTGAAAGAGACAAAGAAGTTGGACATCAGAAGATTGTTTTCTGCTTGCTTTTGTTCACAGTTCAAGGTACACTTGATCTTGCCGATTCCAGGCATTTCTGCAGGGGGCTGAGTGTGACCAAGTCTCTCTGCTTTCTGTGTCAGTGAAGAGCACTCAATACTTGGTGAGAGAGCTCTGCACCTTGGCAGATCAAGCCCTTGGGGCCTCATTTTTGTGAAGCGAGCTTCTGCTGGAAGCACCAGTGGCACGAGTCAGTTCTCTCTGCAGCAGTTCAAAACGGCATTAATATAATCACACAGTCCCAATTCTGCTATCACTTCATACCAGTCCTTAATTAAAAGTGTATTCACATTTTTCTATTCCTGCAAGAGCAGATCTTTCACCACAGCCCTCTTAGTGGGGATTAGTTGCCTGAAATGATGCATCTCGCAGCCCGGAGGCAAGTAGCTGCTGCTGTTGCTGTGTTCTTTAGCAGTGGAAGCTGCCACTGATGCTCTCCCATGTGCAGGGGAGGAGGTCTGCCAGGCTTTGTGGCCAAGAATTGTGTGGTAGGAGCAGAGGTTCAGCATTTCTCCAGGGGCAAGCTACTTCATAGCTTGTCAGACAGTGATGAAGCTTTTGATCGTGCAGCCTGCATGGATACCAGAGTGTGTTTTGCTTTCAACATACAAGAAGCAAGCATATATTATCAGTGTAAATGGCTTTAACTTTAGATTAAAGGTAAAAGACAAACAAGGAGGAATAAAAGCTGTGTTCTTGAGAGAAGATTCTTTTATTGCCTGTGAATGACCTAACACACTTCTGGATGCTGTGTATGAACATTATAAAATGAAATATGCTTTTATGACGTCTTGCAGTTGTGGTACAGTGAAGTTAATAGGCAACAGTGTCTACATGAAAGTGTTTAAAGCTTTGCTTAGCTGCTGCTTACATAGTTTTTTTGTAACTGCTGTGCTAAATGAAATCTTTTATGGCCAGCTTTATCTATTTAATACAACTACATTAGCAGCACATAAAATGCATACAGTAATAAGAATTCAGTTAAGAATCAGTTTTCATTTACTTTAAAGTCCTTGTATGAAAGAAAACTTTCTCTGTAGATATTATCAGGAAATCATAAGCTTTGATAAACATTTTGAGTTATGTAATATAATATCATAAGATGCATACACCAGAAGTTCCATCTGAGGAATGCATTGACATATACAAGAAACATCTTCCTGCAAAAAATACGAAGTTACTTAGAGGAAAAATATTAAAGTGTTTGACTAGGATTTCTGTTGCTTAAGTTTCGTTTCTATACACAGGCATGAATTTTGCCTTAGGGTAGATTTATTAACTTTGCAGACCTACAATGAAGATGCTACAATATTGGATATGATTCATAAGGACTGCTACAATTTGCTACCATTGACGAAATTTATTAGAAGAATTTGGAACAGTTTCTTTAACTATCCATGTCTTAACATACCACTATTTAAAAAATGACTGTACAGTAGATCTGTACAACTGAGAATTATAGTCAGTTTTGGTTTCACTTGTGCCTATGCCCATGCCTATGCCCTTACTGTTCATATTACCTTTCAATTTCTGTATAAAGATGTAACGACTACAGAGTTCCATGGTGGCAGTTAGTGTGAGACAGGTATCTGCTTCCTTCTACTTAAACACAGTTGATGTAATTTTATATGCCTAGAGATTTTCATTATTCCAGACTTAATCATTTTCCAGTTTATAGTGTGCATTTCTATCCAAATTTTGTGACATTTTTCCAATAGAACTCTGCATTTTATAATAAATCTCTTTGATTCTTCCAATTATCATGATGCAAACAAGGTACTATACAATGCATAGTTTCAAATTTAGCCTTTATTATTAGCTTGAAAAGTATAGCACAAAATCTAATGATCAGAAGAGTGTGTTTTTATTATGAACCTCATAATATATAAAAATACGCAATCATAAAAAAATCTTGTGATAAAAAGACATCAAATATCCAGTATTTATTAGAATACTGGATACCTACTGTATATTGTGTTAACTCAGGGAACAATAGTCCAGGTATTTTATCCAGTAGTTATATGGAATTTTTTAATTTTAAGGTAAATATCAGTAAAATCTGTAAAGAATGCTGAATGTTATGGAAAAGCTTTGTTGTACTTGCTGTTTCTATTCTGACCTCTCTAGCATTTCCATCTGTTTGGCAGAGCAAAAGAGGGTTTTGAATGTAAGCATAAAGTGAGAAGCAGAGTCTGTGTTGCCCATGTTCTGTCAAGAACTGTATAGCTGTGCTAACGGGACACCCCAGGGAAGCACACAGAGCAATGAGTAGAAGAACAGGACATGTAAGGAAACAGTAGGAATTAATTATCAGGAAACTCTATCCACCAAGGGTTCACTCTCCTCCCTCTTTTGAAGATGGTGTTAAAATGAGGCTCTATTAAAAAAGAAAGGATGAAGTAATCCTGCTCAGCCTTAGATTGAAACCACATCAAACAAGCTAAATAAATGTACCTTTCACTCCTCTGTTTGAGGCAGAGCCCTTCTGCAGCTAACAGTGCTAGGTCTGCAAGGTTAGAGAGGTGGCACCAAGATGTCTGTCTCTCACTAAGGGTGGAACAGAGTGGTTCTGCATTTTGCTACAATTGGCCAGTGCCCAACAGTCATTACTGAAGCAGAATGTGGGTCCTGAGCCTTTTCCTTTGACCAGGTGTCTGGATTATGAGTCAGGGTAAGGCTTGCTCTTGCTTTCTTTGTCTCTTCATTCTCATGTTCTCTTTAAGCAGAGAAAGTGCTTTCACTCCAGAGGTATTTCACTCCAAGTATTTGAATGGTAGTTCAGGCTTGTAGGATGTGGGAGAGATAGGATAAGTATACTTGGAGGCTCACCATTCCTCTTCTTCCTTTTCTTTTTTGGTGTGTCCTTAGAACAATTAGATCAAGATAAGGAATGGCATCTCTCTTCCTCACAACAGAAAGTTTTGAACACATTTTCATAGTGATAGGTGCCCATGCAATAATAGGTGATTTTAGGGACTTGCAATGCTAGACAATTCTACAGAAATAACCTGAATTTCTGTGCGGAAGTTAGACAGCCTCTTCTGGGCAGGTAGGATGACATGACAGATAAATTGACACAGAAATCTGTGCTGCAAGGCTGAATGTCAGAAGTTTAGACTTTCAAAAACCCTATAATTTTCTTAGTTTTATTTTTGTTATTTGTTTTTTTTTAACCTTTACTTTTAAAAAATAAAATTACAAGAAGACAAAAATACTGAAATTTCTAATCTTGAGATTTTTTACATTTGCCAAATATCTCTCATATTTATTTCTTGATTAGAATTTGGGTGAAATGTAAAAGTCTCACATTTTAAGCTGCATGTCATGCAAGGTCTTGTTAACTCAAAAGTCTCACTATTTTTCATGGTTTTGCCTCATATGTTTCAACAGAAAATTTCACTTTGAGTTTAAAAGACATTTTGTTTCCAGTAGAATTCATAAGATTCATGTCAATATCAAACTGTGAAAATTAATTTCTCTTCAACTTAAGTATTTTCCATAGCTGAACTACTGCCCTTTAGAAAAGATGTCTATTTGTAACATAGACCGGAACAGAAAGAATAATTCAGTTATCCAAATCCTGCCTGCAATGGATGGAAGTGGAATTATGAGAACCAATCCCAACCACTTTGTTACAGAATAGTACTCCATATGATAACTTTTAATACTCAAGTTTCTATTGCAGTCATTTTTCTTTTGTCCAGGTGTGACCTCTAAAACCACAAATGGCTGTATCCTGCTGTTGTTGGTTAGGCTGTTAAAGTTGCTGAGGAAGAAATAATTTGATGGCCACTATTAATATGTACTTGTGAGCTTCTATCTGCAACTTGTCAGGTTAGTACCTCAAGGCTGTTCTCACTGTCTTTACAGACCCACGGTTGTCACATACTACAATTCTTGCATTTTTAACCCATTTTCTTGCCACCCTTTCATTATATTTTATATTCCTGTTCCTCACATGAAAGCTGGAATTCATGCCACTTAGTTTTAGATATCTAATTCAGAGCAGGCAAGCTTGACTCTCCTAGTTAATGGAAAGCTCTTTAAAACCAAAATGTAATAATCAATTCTGAGTAAAACAAGTATATCTGATCTGACCATGAGCCAGGGAATGGAGTGGGTAACCTCTGTAATTTCTCTCTGCTCCTGTCCTCTGTGATTCGATACTATTGTAAGGTGATCAGACCTGTCAAATTCAGAGTTTGTAATGAATCCGAATTTCTGATATTTCTTGAGAAAAATTTAAGACAAATTTTCAGGTGAGCCAAGGATTTAATGGATTATTTTCCTGGATTTATGTACTTAAATATTGAATAGTCTAGGCACTACCACTCGGAATACGTTTCAGTGACTATTTATCTAGTGCACAGTTGGGGCAATTCAAACTAATAATAGCTGTACATGTATTAGTTTATGATTGAACAAATCCCTATGTATGGCCAGTTTGCTCTAAACTTGAACATTCTTTAGTGTAGAGTAACACCCTATGTCATTAAAGCTGGTTTATATACTCAAATAGAAACTGGTTTTCAACAAATAAATTGTTTGCAATTGATTACTGCTACCCAAAATAAAATTTGAAAAATAAGACCAAGATACTAGAGCTGGAAAAAAAGTCTTCAGATTTTGAAAGTAAAAGTATTGTTCTGTTTTTTCATTTTTTGCCCCTCTTCCATGGTTTGAATTTGATATAAGCTTGCCTTTCTGCCTTGTTATCTACATCGGTGGTTGAGCTTTCAGATATAAACTACTGAGCAGTGGAAAACTTAATTATTCTTCTAGTGGGCAACACAGGTCTTCTCCAAGTATTATATCTCATAATAGGTGTCATGCACTCAACAGAAAGACTAATTGTATACACTAGGAAACATTTCCTTGGCTTAGCAAATATTTATCATCTGTTTGGTGACCCATTTCTTCCTTAGATTTTATCTAAGGCTTGTGTAGTTGTGATTTGTTGGGTTTTTTTTTTAGATATTGTCTATCACACAGATAAAGGGCTTTTGTAATATCTGGTATGAAATCATTGCAGGTTTTTTTTTCCTCTTCTGTCATTATTTTTCATTTTGAAGGTGATAGAAGCATCCTCTTAGATCATATGTTCAAGCACATTCTTATTCAAACAGCAAGACAAATAACAACCCAAAGGTCTAGTTCAGAGCAGTGTTCATTATCATCTTATTCTGTACCGTAAATTTCAAAAAATTTCAAAAGTTTGTCAAAATATCCTACTTCTGTATCAACTTATTAACCCTATGTGGTGTTTGGAGGGGTTATATATAGCACAGGGAAAAGGAGAAATTTAGACTGATGGTAATTTGTGTTATCGGGATTGATAGTAATGTGAGGCAAGTAAGAAAAGCAAGATTTTACAGGTGGGTACAGCTACAGTGTAACCCGGAGAGTACAGGTTACAGAATCCAGTGTATAACCTGGAGAAAATACCACAAGTCAAAAAAGCTACAAGTGGGTTATCAGCTGTTTCTGCTACTATGGATCTCATGCTGGAGAAAGCACAATAGCTTAGCCAGCATCAGAATTTAATACCATTACAAGAGCAGATATCCATTAGGAAATAACATTAAACAAACTGACTAACAAAGTAGAGAAAATTACATTTTGCCCTCACTCCTGTGATTATGTTGCAAACCTTCTTAGAGCAAAAATAGATGTTTAAATGTACTAAGAAAATGGTTATAAATCCATACTCAAATAGTATAAATAATAACAAGGAATTACACTTAACACTGATAGAAGGCAGCATTATCTGTAGTTGCACAGCCAAAGGTAATTAAGCTACGTTGTATGATTTCAATGTAATAGGAAAATTTAAAAAGAGCAATTAGTCACCATTCCCCCTTCTATCTCTGCTACCTCTCACCAACAAAAAACTCCAAAAGGTTTTAATCTGTCTGTCTATCTATAAAATTACTATGCAGTCCTGTTATGCAAGATTGGTTTGCTGATAAAACCAGTATGTTAATATGAAAAACAATATTTAAAATGTATAATTCCATGTATAATTTCTGGCTCAGACTTTTTAAAAGATGCCATTAGGAAGAAGACTGTATTATTTGTTTCCTTGTTTAGATAATATCTTAAATTAAATTACTATCTCCTGGTCTGAACCCAATATGATAATTTCTGAAACTCGAAAGAATTCCTGTCTCATAAGACAATGGTGTCCAGTATTTTAATAATAATTTTATTTGAACTTCAGTAACTTAAGTAAATTATACATTTAAGAACTGTGAGTTTAAGTATAAATGGGAAAAAGAGATGTTTCCTCATTTCTGCTCCTCTTTTTCAGCCATACACGTAATCCTCGCCCCTCACCTCTCAAGATGCTGTAAGAAAACAGCATGAAGGACAAGTTACTGCTAGGATAAACAGAATAGGAAAAATTAAATATATGACAGCTTTTAGTAAGATTGCTTAATGCATTACTGGAAGTTGTTGGATAGAAATTTATAATTATATAACATAACAAAGAGTACTTAGAACACTAAAGAAAGTCAAGGAAAATTAGTACTTACAGCAAAACTGGGCATTGCCATAGTATCTGTTCAGTCCATGAAACCTCTAAGAAAGTATAAGATCTTTCAGTTAATGGAAGTAGATGCTTTTTTTATAAGTGAGGGAACTGTGTCACACATCTCCAGCAGAGGGGCATAATTAGACTTGTGTAAGTGCATGATCCAGCTATATAGGTTACAGTCCCAAGACACAATTTTCTACTTCAATGAGGCAAAAAAGAACATCTGTCTGTGGACACTGCTATGCTCAGTTTTTCAAGTGTACCTAGTGAGACACAGGCTGTGTAGAACCAACTTTCTTACCTTCTTTCTTACCTTTTTTCACTCTGCCTTGAAGTCTTAACTTGTTCAGGCAAAATACGCTTCCCAATGAGAAAACTGTAAAATACCCTATTTTTGCCCACTAGAATGTCAAGGATCATTTCCCACTGCCTTATAGATAATAAACAGATATTTCTGGTTTCCTTCCTGCAATATATACAGCAATGATCAACAGTCTCAATGTAGCTAAGGCAGGCAAACAATGACATTTCTAAGTAGAAATCGCTGTCTGAGCATCTGTTGCACAGAAAAACTGCGCACAGCATGGAACGGTAAGACTCAAAGATCTTTTAATCTAAAAATGATTGCTTCTATGATGTGCTATGAAAGTCAGAACAGTCACTATTGTGTATTTAAAGACCAGTTATTTTAATTTTATATTGATTATGGATCACAACAAGAGAGTGACCATCAGGCATTACAAAATAAAACCAGACAAACCTCAGGCTCACAGTTGGTGTTTATAGAGGAGATTTATTGATTTTCTCTGTTATAGAACTTCTGGTAGAGCTGAATTAATTATTGCTGTATCCTAAGAGACAAATCTTTTGTCTGAAATTCTGGTTTTATTTTCTTTTGGAATTTTTTTTTTTTTTTCCAAAGGAAACGCCAACTTTGAAAACTGCTGAGACTATCATATTTAAATGAATTCATTATCCTCACACTGATGTGATGTTCTGGTTGGGGAAATAAAAGGTGACTTATCTTGTTAAATATAGAACATGACATTATCCAGCAGGCTGATTGTTTAGCATTTCCAAATGCCTTATGAGACTTTCAAATCGATGTTTTAAGGGTACTGAAATTAACACTTTCAGATAGGATGAAATTCATACTATTATGTCACAGCAGGCTACACAGTTTTGTTAGACATCCTGATAAATAGCAAAAAAAGCTTGGATGCTCTGATATAAGATTCTTTCCCACTGCCTTTGCTGCTAGTTCCTATTAATCTTCACTCAAAACTGTGTGGGCAAAACATCAGCTGGAATGCTGTGACCAATTTGAGCTATGGCAAAAGTATCCACTGAAGAGCAATGAGAAGAACTGGAACCCTGCAATACCTGGCATGTAAGCTGAGATTGAAATATCTAGAGTTTATTAATTGAGGGAAGGGAACAGTGATTGATGGGAATGTAATAGCAACCTTTAAATATGTAAAAGTTTGCTGTAGACAAGAGGAAAACAATCTATTATCCAATTGAAAAAGAAGCAAAAATTTTATTCCAATAATGAAAATTTATTTTATATATTTTAGAGAAAAAAATCAAAGTAAAAGCAATAGCAAAGTTCTGAAACAGGCTGCCCAAAAGTTGTGGAGTCTTTATGTATAGAACTTCAACAACAGGTTAGACAAACATTCCTAAACAATGGGAAGGAAACTATGGCAAAGTCTTTTCAGGCTGGAACATAAATTCAGATTATCTTATTAACCTTTGTGAAGCTTTATTTATTTTATTATGTCATTCTTTTTAAATTCATCTGCTCAAAATGGATGAAGAGCTGTTTTAGGGTTTTCTAAGCTCAATTGGATGGGATAAATAATGGATTCTTGGGTGGAGAAGAATGATCTGCCAAATCATTACTTTTCCATTTACATACTTGTAGTTTATGTATACGTGACAATGTTAAAAACACCATTTAAGACTTAGGCTCTGGATTTCTGAGAGTTGTTAGGTTTGAGATGCTTGAGCATATTTCTGGTGTGAACTAAGGCACTTTACTGGTGAAAATTCAGTTTCTACATTTTGCCTACAGGGTTAGGAAGCAACCATTAAAAAGCATTAAAACAAAAAAAAAAAAAGTAGATTTTTCCCATTGTTTTCTGAAATGATGGTTAGCTGCCTAACCTATGAACAGATTTAAGGACCTTACTGCTTTCTTTTGTAGACAATAATCCTTTTTATTCTCGAAAACAGGTATTGAGCTTAGAGCCATATAAAAGTACTTGAGCTGACTGAACCTGTGGGCTGTTGATTTCTGCATACCTAATGAAGCAATGCCTGCCTTGGTTTCAGTGGGGTTTGGGCTAAATAAAGCAAGCAAGATCAGAACCTCAGAGGCTCGTGGAGATGCTCAGAGTAGTGTGACATGACACATGTCAGAGTCAGACCACAGCTCACACATCTGCTTCCTGGCGTGACATAGTCGATAATTGCCAGCTCTCAGCTCCCCAGCTAGCATGCTTTATAGGACAGAGGCTCATTTGTCAGACATCAACTGTGCAGAAAAACTCATTAGAAAAGTTTAGGCATATAAAGTATTCTGCAGTATAGTTTTATTGCTCTGTTTGTGCACATGCCTCTCATGGGTGGCAGCTGTTGGGGGTTATTTCTGAGTTTCAGACAAGGAAACTTGACATATGGTTACAAGGAAAAGATGTATAGCAGGGCAAAATAGTTTATTTGGAAAAGGAAAGCCTGTTTGAGAAACTTTTTGGTGTCAACTGCTATCTTACTATCTTCATTTGAAAGTATGACTGTATTCTTGATATCACCACTGAAGCAGATAGGTGAAAAGAACTTTAAGAAGAAGAAAGTGTCCTTTAAAAATGAAGTTTAAACATTATTTATCGACTAAATATCCTCTGAACAACAGACAGGAATTCTTATGACACGGTGATGAGTGCATCTAGGCCAGATAAGATAAACAAACACCCTCCTCAGGCCCTTCAGCATATAAAGGTAATTTTGCACTTCTCAGGTTAGCTTTGTGCTTCACTTTAAAGTGATATTTACATTAAAAAGACATTCTGGTCCTTCTGAAGTGTTATTGAGCTGAGGCAGCCTGGAGACAGGAGGCCTGTCATGTAATCAATGGTTTCCTTTAGAGTACAGCATCTTTATTAGCAATGCTTCTTACTCAAAATTATGTTTAATGCATTGTAGAAATAATATGCTTTATAAGAAATGCTGAAATATAGTGTGAGAGTACATCCTTGAAGGAATTCTTTTGTCAATGTACCCAATCACATTTAAGAAAGGATGTTTTGCAGGAAGAGGAGTTAGTATGACACACAAATCTTACTGCAGTTTCCATTCTTACTTGGTGGCCAAGTGAGGGACCTTCTTGACTAACGTAAAGCATAATACTGCAGGTGCTTTAAAAGTCACCACTTTGCTCAGAAATAACTTCTTATTGTGATGCTATTGCAACCACAGAAAAATAAAAACCGAGTCAATCTAAAATATATTTTGAATTGTGAATCCAATAATTCTGATATAAAAACATCAATTTCAAAAAAAGCAAACTTTTTCATCAAAGTTAATAGAAAAATATAATAGAATTTTCTTTTATTTAAATATCAACCGTTTATAAAATTAGCTTGTACGATGTCATTTTAACAGCCATATAATTTCAGAAATATTTTGTTAAATTTTAGGATTTGAAATCCGATTCCAGAGGTAAATACCAAGAATTCCAAATGCTTATGTTTTCCTCATCATTAATTAGAGATGTGTTAGTTGTATAACCCATGTGTCACTCCCACTTCAGAAAAAGAGATGGGTAATAGGACAAAAGGAATCAATCTCATTTCATGGTGGAACCAGGAGGTGTGTTAACTCTTTTCAAATCTGAACAAGAAAGGCACAAACAGTTGCAAGACATAACAATTTATTGACAGTGATGGAAAAGGTGATAGCAAGCTATAAAATTTTACATACCTTCTGATTCAGGTAAACCTGAGGACATCATTGGACAGACCTCTGGTCAGGATATGGTACACTGCACAGATCCTGTCTGTGGTGAGCTTTCGTCTAAGGCCATTAGTACTCTCAGAAGAGTTTACTCACAGTACTGGTCTGTCAGGCACTAACAGCAAGCAGTCCTGGAATATGAATAAACCAATAACATTGATTACATGTACGTTGATTGTATATTGATAATGTGCACATTTTAAAATTTTATTATTGACAAGATACACCTTATGGTATGATACATCAAACTGGCTAATAAGTTGATCACCAACTGCTAGTAAAGTAGTCCTCCAGGCTAATCAATACAAGTAGGAAGGATTAAATCCTTTTCTTGATGAGTCTGATTCCTATAGCTTCTGATGCTGAGAGACTTTGTTTCAGTACAGGTCTTTGGACATACAGAGCAGAACAGAAAATTAATGTAATATCTGAACATCTGTGCAATGAGAGATGATTTCTACTGAAATAGAAATAAATCATAATTATAGAATACCAGTCTGGAAGGGACCTCAAGAATCATCTATTCCAACCTTTCTCAGCAAAAGCCCTGTATAGATGAGACAACCCAGCACCTTCTCCAGCTGAATCTTAAAAGTATCCAATGTCTGGGGATTCAAAACTTCCCTGGGGAGACTATTCCACTGGATGATTGTTCTCATGACTAAAAATTTTCCTCTTTCTCCCAAGTGGTATCTCCCACGCAGTACCTTGTACTCATTAAACCCCTTCTTTTTCATGTGACTCCTTGTAAAAAGAGTCTCCACCTTCTTTGTAGCCACCCTTCAACTACTGGAATATGGTGACATAAATAACATATCATATCATAAATAACATACCATTTTCTGTAAGAGGAGGCTGAGCAGAAGTATATCAAAAGTCTTGGAGAACCCCGGGTAGACAATGTCCACTGCTCATCTCAGATCAACAAAGCAGATTACTTTGCTGTTGACAGCGATCAGGTTTTTCAAGTATGATTTGCCCTTTGTGAATCTGTGCTAGCTTTTCCCAGTTATTTGCTTCATTTACCTTGTGATAGCCCCCAGGAGAATTCATTCCATAATTTTGCCAGAGACTGAAATAAGACTCACAGGGCTATGATTTCCTGGATCCTCCTTTAAGCCCTTTTTGGAGATGAGGGTGACATTAGCCTTCTGTCCTTTCCCGCTAAATAATTTCAAGGAGTATATTCAGAAAAAAAACAAAACAACCCAAACCCTAGTACTAGCTTGATAGAAATAAATGACTGTTTCTAAATTCTCAGTAGCTATAATCCCCTGTTTTGCTGAAGAGACCACTTGCCCTGGCCTATCACCGGTTCCTCAGCTGCTACCCTGGTGTTCACAATACTTAGTGAAGAAACTGCTCATTTGTGACGCCTGAGAAAATAAATCAGGCAGACTCCTGAAACATCTCTGAGAAAGCTGTGCCATGGATGAAAAGCAGGAGAGCTGTATCAGCATGCTTTTTTTTTCCTGCACTAGTTTGTCCTGGTTTAGAGCAGACCAGCTCAAGTTATGGTTAGATGGAGCAGTACCATCTTCACAGACTTTTGTCCGATGCTTTGTTGGACGTGAAATGTTAATGCGGCATCAGAACTTTCTGTTACATGATTGCACAGATACTCAATTCCCTTCCTCTCAATCAATAGAAATATGCACAATGTATGATGTCTAACACACATAATGGGAGGGACAACAAAATATGACTAAAACTGTTGCGTCTATTAAAATGTTCCTCAGTATCAAAGTGATAGCCAAAAAACTTACACTGCACAATGAGTCATGCATCCTGCTTCTGTCTCTGAGTAATTACAGAATGTGGGGAAAAACATGTGCTATCTAGTTAATGAGAATTAAGAAGAGATTCATTTAAGATCATACCAGCCTGCTACCACAAACTTTTGTATCATATCAAATTAATTCAGTCAGCCAGCAAGCTCTGCTGCTGGGGATGCTCTTCAATGCAGATGTTGATGTCTCTCTACCTTGCTGAATGTATCTCTCATACTGTAATTTAGAAAATGATGTCTGAGCACTTGATTCAGACAGGCTTTTGTCTAATAAAAATATGGCCACACAAAGCATGATATTAGAAATGTCATCTTATATTAGTAAAAGGGTCAGCTCAGAATAAAGCTATTGTCATCACTGCTAATCAAACTCAGAAGTGGAACTGGAGTAACACTGAAAATATTAAGTCAGATTTTTTGTTCATAATGTGATTTGCTTTGACTCAGCTTATGTCCCTGTTACATTCTCTCTCCACAGCTGCTGACAAGAATACAAATATGGTGTGTGTGTAGCAAGACAATACAAACTTAGAAAGCTCTGTAAAAATAGAACTGAGTAAAGACATCATCATTTGAGCATGCCAACACCATAATGAGACAAGAGTCAGGAAAAATAGTTTTTCTGTTGCACAAAGACATCAAGATATAATAGATACTATAATGCAGAATTTAGGTACCCTGACAATGTAAACTCTACGTTTATAATGACCCTATATAATAACCATACTTTTGAATTTCATTGCATTAGTTTAAATTACATCCATCCTCAACACCAAGGTATCACAAAAGCTTCAAAGTAAGACTGGTCCTTTCAAATATAGAAAAATGGTTCTGATTGGTTTAATTAGCTCTTGTCTGACCACTCACATAAGAGTTACTGAAGTGTTAAGGTGAGCTTTTCTTTACTGTATATAAGCATTGAATTTGCCTACTCATAACAGCTGAGGTTACTTACAGTTTTTTTTCCTCCCATATAAATCTGTGAATAAGATAATTATGTAGGCAAAGTAAATTGAATTAGCTAATGAGAAAGAACATACAGTAAGAACTATTCTATTTACATAGAAATATTTGGCCCTCCCAAAGTTTCCAATTAATTTTAAATGGAACAGTTGAAATAACTAATAATTTCATTGACTGCATTCAAGTCCAGAAGCAAGAAAGAGCTATTTTAAAAAACAAACATTATTTTCTTTTTAACAAAGGAGTGAAATCCTTTCTTCATCTACAAATCAGATTCTGATGCTTCCTGTTGGTTTTATATTACCACCTTACCAGTGTATTTATTAACTCTGCTTACATATGATACGCCAAATGTCTGTATGAAGTAACACTTGAAAGTTTCAACATCTCTGTTAACCAGGGAGCTGACATTTGCCCAGCAATACTGAAGATGGAATTGCTCTGGTCTTATATGTCTGGTCTTTTCTCTAAGCTTCCTCTCTAAATACAGAGAAAGAAACCAGATCATCCTTCATGTGATCCTATAATAGGTATTTAAAACAGGTGAGATGAATCAGCTTCTTGAGTTTTCAGGTGCTAGTTTAGGTTTAGGTGGATGATGCCTGTCATGTATAATAATGCATTGTAAATCAATAAATATTGTATTTTAATCCCTTGATCACCTATCATATAACCTCTCTTCACGTGTGTTGTAGCCTTACCACATGTCTTCATCTCCTTTTTCTGATGCTTAGACTGTTATTTCACGGATGCTGCTGTCTTCTGATTACATAGTATGCATCCATAGGTCCTGTCAGAAAAAAAAAACAACACAAGCCAAACATAAATAACTAATATTATGAATGAACAAGCTTAAGCCATTTTCAGTATCTAAAAGAGGAATATCCAGCCTTTATTCCAACATGATTGCACATGCCTAAGATCTACTCCCAATTCATAAGTCATGAGGAGAGAGCTAAACTACTGTTTCCATCCTCAACAGTATTAGTGTTGATAAAGTAAGATCAAAGCTCTTATCTGGTTTACTGTTAGATTCAAAAAGTGAGATTTTCCAGTTTCATTTTTTTTCTCTGTGCTCTTCAATCTTCATATAATGGTTTTTATTGGCAAAACTGAAGAGTTCACATTACGAACTTTGTATTTTCTGTCAGAACAAGAATGCTGATACAGCAATTGTGCAATCTACAAAAGCAAATGTGATGTTATTCATGGCATGGAAAAATGTTCTCTTTATTAGACTTTCCAAATCATGATGAAAACATTATCATTACCTAAGGTACTTAAGATTTTGTCTAAATCTCCCTTTGCATGTAATATTCTAAAGGATATTGGAAGGTGAATGAAGAAAGAGCATCTTGTGAATTTTCTAATCTGAGAAAATAGTTTCCCAGTGACACAGTTAGATTGCCACATATACTTTTGGTAATCTGTCACTGAGAAACACATGCACCAAATAGCAGTAGAAGACTAGGGAATACTGCAAAGAGGAATGGCAGATGCCTCAGTTCTCAGAAGTTTTATGAATATTAGAAAACAGAAGGAAAATTCTTTCATACTAGACCCAGCTATCAGCTTACTACACCCAGCTGTGGTCAATTGTAGGCTTTCCTACAATGAAAATTGCCATAGAGACTAGCACACAGTGATGTCCGTAGTCATGTAACTTAATAATAAGGGCCTAAAATGGAAGAAAATCAGAGGAAATGGGACAAGGTGGTGCTCAAGGAGTAAAGCAGAGTGATTGACCATAGACCTTGCAAAGAAATCAGCTTCTTTGAGACAACACTTCTTTGGAAAGGAGGGTGCTCTTTGTTTCAGATATATAGCTGTCAGCAGTTGAGTGGATAAATTAGGGGTGCAAATGATTTTCCCTGAATTAATTAAAAAAGTGTGAATGTCTATTGCAGTAAGACAGAGCAGCACGGGAAAGAAATGAATATGTGGCTCAGCCCAACATAGAGTATAAAAACCAGATGACTGACAAAAGTATTTTGATGAGAGCAATGATGGGCTTGAGTTGGCATCAATCAACTCTGACATAACTTTCTGGGGACTTAAAATGTCTGGCATTGTGATGGTGAGCATATTATAGATCAATAATGGGAATCATATTGGTATTGTGATTGAATTGTGCTGTCTTTTGCTAAGTGTAACTTACATTTGTATTGTGTAATGCAGTATATTTTTTTATCATTCCACTAAACCAGAAATCCCATATAAAATCACCTGTCTTCAAATAAAACAATTTGATATTAAACATTACATCCTCCATGCATGGAATAGCTAAAAGATAGTCAGAATATTGAACTCCGGCAAGTAATTTTTTTGGTTTGTCTTCCAAGCTGTGCATTACAAGACTGTAAAGTCTCAATCTATAAAACAGTCATAGGTAAAATTTGTAGTGTGAACCTTAAAACCACTTAGCCAGATTAGTTTCTGTACTGTATCTTAGATTCTTTGTTATATTCTCCTCATCCATCTCTTCTAACTTTTGTGGGAATCGACAGCAGCATAAATGCATTAGGTAATGGACAACATAGATTCAAGCAGTGTTAGACAGAGAGGAGATTAAAGAATGTCTTTCATTTTACTCCTGTCTTTCCTAGCCATCATTAGTCTTTTTCTTGAAAAAACAAACAAACAAACATAGCATTAAAAAGTACTTTTCTGTCACTATAAGCTCTGGTGGAGCCATCAAGTTTCATATAAATATTATGGCTGATGAGACACACTTTCAATAGAATAACACAGTTGGGAAGTGACCTTAGGATGTTTTTAGGCCAATCTCGTGCTCAGAGCAGGGTCAGTGATAGGGTCACACCAGACTGCTCAGGGGGGAGCCAAAGGCAAATGACCGTGTTTTTTATGGATTCTGAATATGTAGTCTGAGACTTATAAGGGTTTCCAAAAGTCCCTAGTGTCATATTTTTAACTCGACATTAAATATAAATTGGGTGGGGGTGTATGTGTCTTTCAAAAACCTCAACAGGTGGCTGTTTGAATCTTTGGATGGATACAGAGAACTTATTGAAACAGAAAGGTACCCATCTCGTTTACAGTAATATAATGATTGGAACTGTGAAGTTTAGCACGAAGGACTGGGAAAAAGCAAGCGCTGTCTCTGTGGAAGCCTGCAGAGTTACTGCAAAAACTTAATGTGAGAGTAACATCAAGATGGGATGACCATGCAAATGTCAACCAGTAGAAAGCTAGGGCCAGGGTCACAAGTGAGTATAGAGTGGCAGAGAAGTTTAGCAGCAGTTCTGAGGGAGTAATTTTCTTTAGCTGTTGGATTTGGGCACGAAAAGAGTCTTCAGGATGCATATGAGAGGAAATCACTCTTGAAAACAAGCCCTCATTTTCTAAATTAATGAAAGAGTTGAAAGGCTGAATGGACCAGCATCTAACTGAAACCTAAAGTCTCAGGTATGCCTGTGCTGTTTTGCTGGCCAACAAATGAATGCATATTAGTTGCAGATTAAACTCCTTGCTGAAATGGTCTTCTCTGGACATGAGTTAAGAAATAATTGATAAAAAATTAATGTTTGCTTGTTTTATTATCAGTTACATGAATCTAATACAAAATAATCTGTCCAATAGAGCAGGATGAGGAACAATAATATTTTTTTTTAAATTATTTTTTTTCAATTTAATTGAGGACTCATATGACTGCTCTATTCAGTTTCAGGAAAGATACATCGCAAGCAGCAATAACGCACATTTTCTCAAATTGCCCAGACAATATCATTTAGCTGTGCCCAGGAAGAACCACCTTTGGGAAGTTCATTCTCTGTGCCCATTTTATATTTGGCCTCACTGCTTACATTTATACAAGGGTGTCAATTTCTGTCAGTTCTGCTGGTGGTTTTTTGTAATGTGGGCATCTGTCTGCTAGGAGCTGGACAAACTGCCAAATTATTATATCTGAGCTGCCAAACAACTATCAGAGGGCCACAGTTTTCAATCACCAGCCATCTGGGTTGAATTTGTAGAAATTACTTATAGAGCAAAAGGCTTTAAATCACATGTATTTCTCCTCTGTTCAGGCATATATGGCTGCACCTATACAAGCACATAGGATGAGGTTATGTGTCCAGCATTGCCTCAGATTCATTCCCAGTGTTTAATTGGAGGTGGTGGTGGTGTCAGTGACATCAGTGTCTTAAGTTACTCACTGGTTTAAGTTTGATGATAGTGGTCCCTTCCTATTTGATTTTGGGTATCTGCTTTTTATAATACTTTTTCTTAGCATGTTATGTATATGTGAGCTTTCTCTCCCATGGTGCTCAAGTATTCAATTTTCTGTTCTGTGTTCTATATAAATAGCTTTAGCAAGATATTACTACTACAGTGACCACTGATGGGCCACTGAGATTTGTGTTTATAGCCTGGGATCTCTTGTCCAATTCTGTTTTTATGCTCTCACAAACTGCACAGATAAGTCATTGTACACAGAGTAACAACTAGCTACACTATAAGCTATATCTATCCTAGACTGCTTATATCATTGTTATCAATAGCTAAAACCAGTTAAAATTAGCATTCCAGGACAAGACAAACAAGTTCTGAGGCCATGCCATGTCAGGGGCAAATACAATACAAGGACTGTGTCCTTTAACCAGCAGTGAGAAAATATCCTATTTACTGAACTACAGACATGTTTTCAGAATGACTCAGGCTTTCATCTGGCCATGTTGAAGGAGGAGGAAGATCCCTTCTCAGATTTTCATCTGCAAGACTTGTTGGAGTCTTCTTTCCACTCTTCACAGTGAAGAGAGAACTGAACGTTCCAAGTGACAGTCAAATACTCAACAAAATATGCCTGGCTTACACCTAAGCACATTCACATTTCAAGAATGAAATGCCACAAGTTCTGCTGTATTTTGATGTGCCTAATTCTAAAGTGTTGTGCTTGTAATAATCTGAAAAGAATAGTCACTTCAACAGTGCAAATGTGATATGAATGAAATGTAAATTCTGCTTTATGCTTTTAATTAAGAATACTGCAAATTATAAAAACAGCCATCAAGTTGATTTTGAATTCCATCAGTGAAGTACAAATGAGAAACATATGGAAAATATAGTTTAAATTCCCTTTACTAAGTTGCACATCTCTGTCATCTGTCAAGGAGCAGCAAAATGGATGATCCAACATGCATTATAAATTCTGCTGAGCTGAACAGCAATATCTCACCCTCTGCATGCCTTGCCAGCTGCAGGAGGAGCAACAGTGAGTCACAGGTAGATGGAAAACAGTCAGCTCGTGGCAGTGATGAAATTCTGTGCTACTGTTCAAAGAGATCTGGTTTTGAGAGATCTTTTCCAGGGAAGCTTTTACCCAGAATAAGCACATAGATGTTTAATGTTACTGCTACAGACAGAGATTGATTGGATGCTGGGTGTTTTCTTCCTGATAACTGAGCCAGGAAGTGTTTAGAATGGCCCTGGATCAAAGGATGAAGTGTCCTTGGGTATGACATGATTTAATTAAGAATTGGTAGTTGCACTTCTTTGCCCAATAGCAAAAAAACCCACAACAAAACCAAAAAAAAACCCCAGCAACCCAACCCCTTTTGAATGAAGGACATACTAGACACAGTATGGGAATTAAATTAACATTGGCTATTATTGTCCTTGGCTATGGACATAAAGAAGGGGGGCTCATTTCAGGTAGGATTCAAGTAAACTACAGTGACTACAATTCATCTACAATAATTACCCCCGAGGCTCCCATTACTGTTAATAAAGAAAAATAGACACCTTGAAAACACAGTTTATCTCATGCTAAAGTGCATGCCTAAAATAGGCAGAGTCATGCCCTAAAAATTTTGCCTTGGTACAAAAAAGAAAAAGCTTATTTGCAGGTAACATGAAACTGGGTAGAATCCTGCACATGGGCAACTACTACAGAGTAGATAATGTCCAGCAGGCTCAGATTTGCTTTCCATGCAGCAGCCTCACTTCTTGCTTTTCAGATGTGTGCACACATACTAATACAGCAAGTTTTTTCACAAGATGCCTCAGTGTCACCAGGGGAACTTGATCCACTCCACTCCTCAGGGTATGCAGAACAAGTACAGGTGGTCCCAAGCAGTTCATGGAGGGTAGTCAAAAAGAGCTGGAGTTCTACTGTCCTTTGTAAAGTAGAAAGGCATGGAGAGTGCTTTCCTGGTTTGAGTGAGGTATTCTGACGAGCTGGAGGCCATGCACTCTGCTCCCACTCATATTTCTGCTGTGTGCTCTTAATTATTATAAAACCAAAAGCACACTCTGAGAAATCCTATCAAATGGATTTTGCTGTGGAGTGCTGGTCCACATTACTCAAGCTGCTGCCTAGCACTGACTCAAAAGGGGAAACACTTTTTACATAGTATAATGACGGGTGGGGGTGTCCAGCAGATTATTAAACTTCACACTGGTTCACAGCCAGTTTAATACCCAATGTTGTGGATGCCCTTTGCCATCAATGAAGCAGTAGGGATGAGATTCAATAAGGTCCACGACTTGGGCCTGACTCTCTACCTCACAATATGCAATTGTGCTTACTTTGTTTTAAAACTTTTTTTCTTTAATTCATTTGAAATCTAGCTCTGAGTTATGATCTCTTTATAGTTATTGGTTTTGCCATGGATTGTAGAAATCTCAAGGGCATTAAAACTCTGCAGTATTTCCAATCTCAAATTGTTTTTTATTCCCATTGAAGTATCAGGATATCCAAATGAAATGCAGAAAGTCACTGATCTGAGATGACCACCATAATGTACAAGTTAGTCATCTGAATATTATCTCTGCTTGATTATGCAGCTTTTGGCTGATGTCTTCAGCCTGAAATACAAAATCAATGCAATATTCTAGCTGTCATGTCACATTGCATTGCTGGATATGTCACATAATAGTCTGCTACAAGAAAGCACAGCACAGAAAGCTTTTGCAGTCTATTACAGTTATTACTTATTAATTCCTGACATTTTTGATAGATGTTAATGAAGCATTACTGTTCTTGCATTTGTTTGAGTTTTACACAGCTATTATATTGTTCCTTTATCCGTGTCCTTTAGCAGCAATGATAGTAGCCAAGATCAGATTTTTTCAGGTTAGGGAGTACAAGAATTATATACACTGATGTGGAGGGAATATTTGTCTCCAGCTAACCTAAATAATATGGAAAAATGCTATAGCATTTTTTTATTATTATTCAAAAGTTAATTTGCATTGTCTCACTGCACCTCTTGATATGCAATGGAAATTCTGTGCAAACATCAGCTTAGAAACAGAGTTTCTGCTCTAAAGTAGCATTATGCCAGGTCTGCTGAAAGCTGCAGTGAAATGCCCATCAAATGAAGTCTCAAGTTTGTGCTTATTTCTCTGCGTGCTTGCCTGTATTGAGCAAGATTATAACACCTGCAGTGAAAATCTAGCTGTATGTTTGCCACAACAGTGGATCAATGCCCCTCTATTACAGTATCAAGTATTAAAAGAAACCTAAATTTAAAATGTGGTAAGAAATCAGTTTTAGTAAATTGTTTCTTATTCCATCTGGAGTTCAGCTGCTGCAACTTTCAGGCTAAAAAAAAATTAACCTGATCAGTATTCTCTCTCTGTTTGAGGCATCCCAGTTCATTGGAAGGGTGGTGGAACTAACTGGTCTTTAAGGTGTCCTCCAACTCAAACTATTCTGTAATTTTATGCTAATCCCATTGTCATTGTCTGTGTTTGACAGGTTTGTGTTGAATTGAATATTACCTAACAATAATTATGTAGCATTCTGTATATGTATATATGAGGACAGATATCATAGCCTTAACATTGAATGCTACTGTTCTGGGTTGGTAATTCCAGAATTTTATTCTGTATAATATTAGACTTGTGAAAATTGTATCAAATATGACTTCTGCCTATCCTTTTTAAAAAATCATTGATACATACAGAATATCACATAGAATATAATGATACATGTAGAATATCCTTAGTTGGGAAGTATCCATGAGGATCATTAGGTAACTCCTGTTTCTGTGCAGGGCAACATAAAAGTTAAACCATGTATCTAAGGGCATTGTGCAAACCCTTCTTAAACACTAGGAGGCTTGGAGCCATGTCACCTTTCCTGAGGAGCTTGTTCCACTTCTTGGCCATCTTCTCAGTGAAGAACTTTTTCCTAATATCCAATCTGAAGTGTCCCTGAAACATTTTTAAATCGTTCCCTTTTGTTCTTGTTTCCCTTCTGTGTAGACAACAGAAAGAAAGAGTAAGCATCATCCTCTCCTCTCCTCCTCCTGAGGAAATTGTAGACAGCAATGAGGTCATCCTTCAGTCCCCCAGTCTCTAAGCTGAAAAAACTCCTTATCCTCAGCTACACCTTGTAACTCATGGCTTCCAGTCCCTTCACAATCTTTTTTGCCCTCCATTGGACACATTCTGATATTCTTATATCCACAGTACTGGAGGCAAATCTTGCACCAATGCTGAGTATTTTGTGCCAATCACTTCTTCTATCGGGGTAGCTGCACTGTGCTCAAAGCATCCCAGGATGTAGTGGGCCCTTTTAAAAGGGCTGCCAGGGCATCCTGTTGACTCATGTTTAGCTCAGCATCAACCATAACCCCTTGATCTTTCTGCAGGGCTGCGCTCCTGCCCTTCATCCCCCAATGTGTATGTACATCCACCGTTACACTGCCCCAAGTGCAGAATCCTGACCATATACACAGAGACTTATAAAGTTTTAGTGAATAGCATAGAAAGTTTTATGTGATTTTAAATGCTCATCCCATCTGGAAATATATGTATAAGAATGTTCAGCATATTTCTGGATGATCCCTGTTCATTCTGCCACTGACAGAGTTATTTTAAGAAAGTATCTAAGCCTTGAAATATTTCTGAAGTCAATCAGATTTAAAGGAAAAGAACATTTTGTTTTCTTTTTAATTTATCACTTAAATATGGCTAATTGAGTTGTCATTTTTCTGATTTGTAATTATGGTCATAATTTTTATTGCATGTCCGTTTTCCAGCAATACTTGTTTATGATTTAGAAGTGAGATGTCTGATACTGACTTTCCTACTTGTTGATGAAGTTGACAAGTGTTTAATACTTTTTATTTCTCTCATTTGTTTCTTGCATTATTCCTTCAGTAGTTTTTGGAAGTCACTGTCTCCCATAACAATTTATTTTATGAACTTTTGCTGTGTCAGCAGTGTGATTACTTCAGGAAGGACATATTGCTATTAAAGGAACATCAGTGATAGCAGATACTTCTGTTGTTCTAGAATGTGGTGTAACTATTCTTCACTCAAAATCCCTCCTTCTGTGTTATTTGCTTGTTTTGTCTCTCTCTTTACAGAAACAGTCAGACTTGAGCTCCGTCTTTCAAATACCATTTTCAAAAGAACATATTAATTGCTCTTAATGAAAAGCAATTTTTGCATTATGAAGCATCTCAAAAAAATTAAACACGTATCTACAAATTGCTTCTCAATTTTTTTTGTGCCTTTCTTTTTTCCTATTTACTTTGGTAGAGTCAGACTTTGGCAGAATTTAGATCAACCATATTAATTCAAATTAGCTTTGTCTGTGGTTAATACCAGGACATGCTCTCATGTTCTTATTCACTGTTTTCAGCTGTGGTTGACAGTAACAACCAAAGGATAAAAATACGCAAACGAGTAAAGCTAAGTCCTTAGACCACCATATCTGCAAAATGGCAGTGTGTTCAAGCCCAGTTGTTTTCATGAACAATTTCAGCACTCCAAATTACTCAGTGACAACTTGAATAATTACTGAAATACAAATCTCTTGCAGTCTATAGAGAACTTGGGAACAATTTTCAATAATCTTTTTGCATATTCTGCTTTCCAAATTAATTACTAATCCTGAGATACAAGACTGTTTTTATTCCACGGATGGATGCTTTTCAAGCTTATAGGACATTTAAAATGGCAAAATAGAACAATTCTTTTTTGAACACTTTTGCTAATATGAACTACATCCATGAATATTCATAGTACCTTCACTTTCTATGACATTTTTAGAACAAGTATTGCCTGACAAAAATGTTTTGTAAAGAGAATCAAAGAGTTTAAGATGCCATCAGACAACATTTTCAGATTTGTTCTCTATAGGTTAACAATAAATTTCTGCAATATTTGACTATAATTACAAGAATCTGACTGAAATGTTTGATGTTAGTTTTCTCTCCCTTTTTGTGTATTTGTATGTCTTCTGGTTGGCAATTAATTAAAAAAAGCAGATATTTTCTTACGCAATATTTTGACTGGTTTAAACTGTGCTGATTACCTTGCCCTTTTTACTCACTTAATTTTCAGTTTTATTTATATGTCTTTACATGCATTTCACTGGCATATAAAGCTCAGGAAAGGAGGATACCTTAATTAAAAAAAAAAAAAAAAAAAAAAGAAATGTAGCTATATAGACTTAGTTACCTGTTTTATTTAAAATGCATTTATTTAAAATGAGTCTCCAGTGCTGTAAGATACAAATACTCAGGATTTTGCCAGACTTTCACAGTATATCAGCTAAAAGATTTTATTTCTGAATTAACCTTCTATCTATCCCTACAAGAGAAAAAAAGAATCATAAGAGATTCTTGCTGATAAACAAATAAATATTTAATTTTTAAAAAAATAATTTCAGGCTATTTAATATGTGTTTTCTCAGTTTATAACCAGCAATTTATTACTGCTTAGATTCTTTATTATAAGCCTACAGGCAAAACGTTCTCAAATGTAACTACTGAATCATGTTTGAAAGATACTGATAGAGGCCCTCATGCTTGTATCTAGACAGGAATATGTATATCATGTATAGGGAGGAATGGTAACCCATTTAAGACCTGTTTATAAGACCTGTAGTGATGAAGGAAACTCTGTGTGCTGCCAGCTTTAGCCAACTTCAGTCAATTTAAGCTCCATGACTTAACATTAGAAAATCTCTCCATGCTGCTTCCATGCAGTTTTCCATGCTGCTTTATTTTAACTGCTGTTTGCTATGGACACAAAGAAAGGGTAGATCCCTTACTTGCTAAATCCCACTTTGTGTCTGAAAACTATTGTGTTATGTCCCATATTTCTAGAAACATCATGCCCCAAACAGTGCATCACTTCAGCTGAGATGTTGGCAGTACATAATAGATCAAGCTGCTTCACATGTTTTATGTGCTGTATTCCTTTTAGTTCATGTAAGTGTGACTTTTTTTTTCCTTTCACAATAGCATGAATTTGTAATTCACTGTTCAATTTGTAGCATAGAATAATATTTATCCTTTTCCCATCAGAACTGTGACTTGTATTTTTGTAGCAGTGTATTTTTTCCTATTTTTATTATCCTGTATTTGTCTCCACTAAGCAGGAAATTTAAGAAGAATATGAAAATATTTAATAATACTAGACCTAGGACAGAACCCTGGAAATCCCAACTTGATATAACCTTAATTCTGTCAGAGAAACATTAATATTGCTTCTAGTCTATATTATTTTCATCTGGATTATGTCTCTTAAGGCTGATTATGAGAATGTCTGTCAAAGCCTTACTTACCCTCCTTACCTTATTCTTTCTTATTTACCTTACTTATCTGCTTTTTCTTCTCTATCCAGAAGGCCTACAAGCCTTGTTTTTCTACAAGAGAAAAACATATGTTTTGGCTGACACAATCCATTCATGACAAATCCATATAACTTTCCACTCACCTCATTTTCTTATATCTTCCCCTAGTGGTTGTTATAGCTTCTAATTGCAGTATAGCTACTTTTTGAAAATTGGTACAATGATGAAAAGCAATGAAGATATTAGACCTCTTGAATTTAGTCATGATTAGCTGTAAAACTCTGCAGAACATCAGACTGACCCTTTCCTTTGTTTTTTCTCTTGTCACTAATGTACTTGAAATTCTTCAATTCTTCTTGCCCTTTGCTAATTGCAGCTTGTTTTTTCCTTTTTTTCCCCCTGTGTTTCTCATTCTGTCCCCTATGCTATCCTTTCATGTTCATCCTTATTAGCCTGGCCTAGTTTCCACTTCCTTTTTGCTCATTTCTTTTTTAAATCCATGAAGTGTTCTTCATTTAGACAAGTAGGTCCCTTAGATATTTTCTGTCTTTCCTCTGCAGAGGGATAGTTTGTGCTTGGGCCTTTTAAGTCTTTCTTTAAAGAATTGCCAGATTTAAAAAATATCTTTTGTGCTGAGACCAACCTCTTAGGATATGCAGTCCACCAATTGTCTGAGTTTATTGAAGTCTCCTTTCCTGAAATCTCTTGTTTTTACTTTGCACTTCTACCCCACAAAAATCTCACTACCTTATGATTCCTTGTATCGCAACATTCTTCAATTAGAAAGGAAGGGAAAGGGAGCCTGGAAGGTTTTACTCTCTGATAGTTACCTCCACCAACAGTGGCTACAGATACATTTCACAGCTTGGTGAGCATATCCCTTCTTCTGCCAGATGGGTGTGAGGTCACCTGGGATACTGGGACAATGGTGCCAACTCCTTAAAGAAAAGCCTAACTCTGTCATTCTGGGATCAATATAAACTGATATATTTTTATATATTATGTTATATTTTTAAGCACCACTGAAGTACATTTCAGTGTTGTACCTATTTCTGTATTCTGGTCCTCAGAGTCATCTACAATATGCAAAGAAACATTGCTTTTTCTATTACATTTGTTTGTTCATGTTTGATGTGTTTGCTTTTTCAATAAAATCCTATCCATGTAAATTGTTCTGGCACTTGCCATAACCAAACTTTTAAAAATTAAAGTCTTGCTCTGATAACAGAAAAAGATGCCTGACTCCTCTGTTTATTTTTAAAATGTCCCTTCTTGGCCTGTCTTTGGCTCTTCATATTTGTAACACCTCTTGGTAGATTCAGGGTACCATTTTTCTACAGTTGTATATTTAAAACCATTTGCAGATACGTATTTAATTTTCATGTTTGTTGTGTTGTTAGCAAAAATAAACTTGAGGCATTATTCTATTTTTGATGCTCCAAACATGACATATTAATGAAACTTCTGAACCTTTTTTGGGTTTATGACCTTTATCCCTGTGCTCCTACCAGAAGTAATAACAGCACAGGGAACAATTCAAAGTGCATGGAGATAGCAGTAGAGGAAGAAAGAGATAATAAACAGAGGGGGACAAACACTGTCCCTATGTGGCATTAAGTGGTGAAATTTGCAATTTGACAAACAACCAAATCCTTTCTTCACACTGTGTATCCCCTCATGGGATAAACCTGATGTCATCAAGCTGTTTTCTGATAACAGAAAAAAGTACTGTTTAAAACTGCCAACAAATTGCCATTCAGATGAAAGGAGCATTATCCTCTACTTCAATGGAAATTTTCTTTTTCTCTAATCCTTTTTAATAAAGATTTTTTTAAAAAAGCAGAGATACCTTTGTGACTTCTGTTAAGCAACCAGTGAAGAAACTCTGAGATCATAGGGATTTACTGGCAAATATACTAAAGAAAGTCACTGACTCCTTTTTATAATAACAATTTCACATAACATGTTGTCTGAATTAAAAATGTAACATAAACTCTCTAGACAATTTAAATAATCAGTTTAACAAAACCACAGTAGTCAATATTGTTTCATGACTAATTTTCTCCTTTACTTTGGTTGGAAATAGATTCCTGATGCACTACATTTCATTATTTGTTAATAAAATAAAATTTTAAAAAGGCCTTTATTTTAAAGAAGTTGTATCTACCTTCTTCATGTTTTTAAAAGCTGCAGGAAAAAATGGGTTGGAATACAGACTACAAGTTTCGCTCTGTCTTTTGAATTGGCCCAAATATCACTGCTTTTGGGGAAAAATAAATAAATCCTCTAGCTTACTAATTAATACCTATTAGCCTTTAGTTAAGCTTATAAATCACAGCAAACCACTTGAATCTAACTGTTAATATGCCACGGCTTTGGAGCTAAGTTCTTATTGATCTGAAAAATAAAATATATCATGGTGACTTTCAGACATTTTTTATTTGACAGTAACAGTAGAAGTCATATGGCTATACACTGGAGCAAAATTCTCTGAGATATCCACCTGCCTATATTGTCTAAACATGAAACATAAAGCCTTGGCCAGTGGCTAGACTATTTCCCTAGAGATATGATGGAGAAAAGCATCCAGTAGAAAATTCAGCATATCTCCCAGTAGGTGCTTAAAATAAATGAGACAAATTGTCCTCCATAGATGCTGCTTTCTCTGTTGGCTCTAGAGAGAGCCTAGATCACTACTTTGAATTCAGCACGCTATCAGACATCCTTCAGTCCACTCACAGTCTTCACTTGTGCATAGACAAGTTTCCTTTCTGAGTCATTTGGCTTCTAGTGAGTATATCTGGTGCCTGCTGCTTTCAGCAAGCCCTCAGAGTGAGCAGCTCTCTGCTGTGATCCTTTTTCTTGGTCTGCCCTGGTCTGTGAAACCTCTCTTTCCGAGTAAGGTCTCTAAGACAGGAATAGCCTTCTTCTTCCTGAGAGGAACATTTGACTCACTCTTCTAAAAAACGACAAAATATACTCAAAATAAACTGATCAGATTATCACTGTGAAAAGAAAAAAAAAAATCCTTTCCACAGTATCTTTTAATGGCAAAAATGCAATTTCAGGGCCATATTAGATACTGCAAGTTGAATTTCAGGTAGACATACAGAGCCAGAGTCTACTCATCACCAGTTATTTCAGCTTGAATCAGATGGATTTCTTTGTGTTCAAGTACTTGTAGTTTTCCTTCATATTTCTTATATCACCACCCCATCAACTTTAAAAAGTTCATGGAGGTCAGAAAAGGCTCCTGACAACTAGAAAAAAGTAAATGTTGGAGAAAAACTTTGAAAAGGGGTATGAGAAGGATGTGGAAGTCAGTCTCTCTTTAAGCACTGAGTTAATTGAGTTACAAGGAGTCTTGGCACACACTTTTAGGCAAATGAAGGTGACCGGAAACAGTGTAAATGGGCTTACCTAGGGAAAATCATACCTGACAAACCAGACTGCCTGCTGTTTTAAGAATGGCTCAGTGGAAGAGACCAGAGAGACTGGCTTGGGGAAAGCAGCGAGTGTCACTTCGAGTTGAATAAGGCCTCTGCCAGTATAAAAAATGTTCATGTATCCGAGTTAGGATGTCGCAATCTGGAGGGGTAAACTACTAAAGGAGTGATCAGAATGACCTTCAGAAGGTGGTGATGAATCAGTTGTAGTCTGTCTGGAGGCTGCTAATAAATGCTAGAGGGGCTTGAACTTGGACCTGTCCTGTTAACGTTCCTCAACAGTTTCTAAGAAGAAACAGTTCTCTCTTTCAAGTATGCCAAAGACACCAAATTTGGGGGAAAAGGCTCTGCTCAGTAGCAGGGCTGCCATCCAGAGACCTAGCTGGGTTGGAGGAATGTGCTAGCAGGAACCTCTTGAAATTTGGTAATGACCAATGCAAAGTTCTTTGCCTGGGAAAGAGGAGACTCTATCAGCAGGGACATGACTGGCTGAACAAGACCTCAATAGGAAGCATTTTAATGGACAACATACTCCTCAGTCAGCAGTGCTTGATATCAGGACAGCCTTTGTCACCATGAGACCAGCCAACTAGTGGAGCAGAGAGAGTGAGCAGACAGCCTGGAGAGATTTCACCCTGCTCACAGCTAGAAAGTTTCAAGATCTCAGTAATGACTTGAGCAGCCTGGTCTGACCTGAGCTGACCCTGCTTTCAGCAGGAGGTTGGGCTGGAGGTCTCCCAAGGCTATGTGATCCCATGAGTTTAGAAATACTTTCTATAACCTGCATATGTCAGAAACACTGTTTATCCCACAACTATATATAATTGACTGGCATTTTAGAAAGGCCTAATACAAGAATGCAGCCACAGAAATATTGATCTTCTATTCACAACAATGTAAAAACTTGTATTTGTTTAATATTGCAAGAATAATTCCCCATCATAGCTGGAGAATGAAGATTTTTTACAGATGTAGGAGAAATACTAAGGGGCTCACATATAATTTTTAGCTTGTTCTGTCAGGCAAAGCTGTGTCAAGTGGTTTATTAGACAGTTTTAGTTTATTGGAAAGGTGTGCTGAAGCTGGTGGGATTTGTAAAATGTAGTACCCTGACAAAAGGTTACAAGAAAGGGTACAAAATATTTATTTATTTTTAATAACAAAGACAAAAAGAGAATAAAAATTGAAAGAAGTAGAATAGAATCAGGATAATAGAAGAAAACTGTCCATTATTGAATTATCCTCAGTTATAGATTTAATCTATGTTTTTTTCTCACCCTGTACTTCAAGAAGTAACAGGCAAAAATGGTTATTTTAAACCCTCCATGAGCTAGGATCTTCAGCAGAGCATCTCATTGTCAGATACAGAACTGCCAGCCATGAAGGATTATTTACATTCCAGGATTTATATTTCAGGTCTCTCCAGTGAATACTTGATATATTTTATTTAATTTTTTCTTTTTTTTTTTTTCCTGATAGGGCATTCAGCTTTTCCTCCGCACTTTGCATATAAATACAAACTTAATCTGATGCCATTTCCAGAAGACTGCTGTCTAGAGGAGGCAGTTCAGCATCCTTCTCAAAGCAAGGTTTCTGCGTGGATGATTCTTGTGTTCTGAATTTCATCAAGAACTGCCATAAAAATAAAAATTGATTTAAACACACAGGCATGCCCTAGCTAAGCTCTCCCTAGCCTCTGGATGACAGCTGGTAGATGTGTGGATTTAAACATCTGTAGTCTGAGAAAGAAATAAGCTGCAATCTAGGAGAGAGGGGCCCAAAGTGCTACATCTCTAGCAATTCTCTGTCACCTATTTCCAAATACAACAATTTGAGTTGAACAGAATGTTCTTCAGCCATTACAGCTTAAAAACATGGGATATTATGGAAAGGAAGTTTTTTTCTGCCAGAAGGGAAACAGTGATGGCTGTTTCACCTGCCATTTCCAGTAACAGCCTCATATTTGAGGCATTTGGCCAAGAATTGGATGATCCATGTTTGATTACCTCTTACAGTTGACAGGATTTAAATTTATTTTCCATTTTCTAGATGTCAAGGTATAAAATGACAAAGAGAAGAAATGGGCTGTGTAGACAAGTAAGGAAGGGGAAACCTGTTTTCTGCTTCTGGGACTGTTCATGAGTTCAACAAGACTCAAGTGTATCATTTAATTAAGGGTGTGTTTGGGAATTAGAAAACCTGATGTTTCTCGAAGACCTAAGAAACCTGTTGTGAAAGTAATTTTCAGAGCTTATTTATCACATTGGTATCACTGCATCCTCATGAAATGCAAAGTGCACACTTTTTAAAAAAAAATAGTCACTGTAGGTTCTGTTTACCTCTTACACAGTAGCCTACTCATTACATAATTCAGTCAAAATGCATTCCCATGGAAACATTCAAGGTGAAGGTTGTTTTAGCTTTGAGCTTCTTACATGAGTTTGAACAGGGAAGACATAGAGTTTGAAACTTATCAATGTGAGAATGAAATTATCATCAAATTTCCAGCCTGCTCTTTGAATATTACAGTATATACAGCACTTATAAAATGACAGCAGACAGTTCTTAACTTCTGAAGAGTTAGCTTTGCTTAATTTCTTAAAGGTTGATGTTCCCACCCTCTGAATCTCAAGAGATCAGTTAGGTGCCTAACACAGATAGATGTGATTCCAGGTTTAGAGTATGGTAAAGGCAATTTTTAATTTGTATACAGGTTTTTATAACTTCAGTGGAGACCAATCTCCATCCTCAGATATGATAGGAGATCTACTGGGGCCTGGGTTTCCATTTGATAGCAGCATCAGACACCATAAAATGAAAGAACTTAATGAATTTCATTCACTGACTGCACAAAAAGCAGAGCCTGAGAGAACTATTAATGTCCAGCATTGAACCCTAATGGATATTTCTGTTTATTCACTGTTTTGTGAATGCTTATAGATCATATTTTCTGACATCCATTTCTTCTTGTGTGGCAAAAAAGCAGCAAATTTTATTCCCACTCAGTGTTTGTGCTCTTTATATATGCCCAGTGTCATGCTATGCATCTTTATTATCTGTGCTCTGATAAAAAAGCAAATAAAACCAATGCTATCAATCCAGTAAAACAACAAAGGAATATAGAGTACAGGGCCTAGGAGGAAATGTGTGTGAATGGAAGGCAGAAACTAAAATGTGTAATATGTATTAATAATTTTTTATAACTGAAGAACACACGGAGCACAGGCAACAGAGAGAGGGGATACATGTGTGTGTCTCCTGTCTTCACTCTATTTATACAGTCAGCCCTCAAGCTGCAGATGAACAAAGCCAGCACTTCACCATCATGATTTTTGGGTAATAAGTATCATGCAGAGTGTATCTCCAATGGTAAGAATAAAATGTAGCTTCACACTAGGAGCTGGATTGTTGAATCTTTTCATAAAATTCTGTAAAAGATGTTGTCTGAAATTACCTGAAGACATCATTTTCAGGGTTTTTTTTTGTGTGTAGCAGGAAACTGAGCAGAAAAAGGTTCAATAAAATTATAATTTGAAATGCCATTGACTCTGTTAGGGCTAGAATTTCACTAGTGACTTTTAACAAAATATCTCCTTAATTTATAATTTATGGGCCATATTTACTTTGCACTGCTCCCTGAAAAAATACTAGGAATTGCCTTGAGGCATTTCAAATAAACTCTTGGACAATCTTTATCTCCTACCTTCAATAATTATAGCCTCTTCTTGAGTTTGTTGTTTTGCTTTTTTTTGGACACACATAACAATGATGTTTGCTGTGACCTGAACCCTTAAGAAAAATATTTCTGCCCATCATTATTTGAATAATGTCCATGCTTCTTGACTACTTGTATTCATTAAAGTTGCTGAAGTTCCTTTAGCATCAATTTCTATTGCAAATATCCAGAAAGCTGAAAGTCTTCCAATGTAATTGAGAGGAGTGTCTGTGGGACATGAGACATTAGGAAGCAAATAAAACCTTACTTAGTGCGGTTCTTGCGACCTGCAGATGAGCCATTCAACTTGCAGATTTCACTTGCAGTTTTCTTTCTAATACTGAGAAATCATAACATATTCGGAGTCTGATGAATTTCTACAAGAAAATTCTCTTTGATTCTAAGTATTCTTTAGAAGTGAAAAGCAACATGTTGATTCAGCCTGAAAGATTAAAATGATCATGGGTTTAGCTCTGCAAAGTCTCTGCTGGAAAGTACTGGGAGAGTTTTATATGATTACAGTCTGCTACATCTAGGACAGAAAATAAAAAGTGCTGTATGATGAAACTTCCAGTCTCATACATCTGTTAAATTATGAAAGCTTTATAAACCCCCCCCACCTTTTTTTTTTTTTTAATTACATTAAGAATTTTTATATTGTTTAAGTCAAATGCAATTTGATTCTGCCTAAAGATACAAGATGCCACAGTAAGGGAAGTATTTCATAATGCTGTTCTGTTCTGCCCCTTATTTCCCAAAACCTGGATCATTTGATCCAAGTTAAAGTGAACTGGAGGTTTCCATGAGGACATATTTTTTGCCTTCACTTTAATTACAGAACAATATTTTGATAAACTGTTTAAATGAGCTGCTTTCAATAGGGTTTTATTTGCTCTTGAAAGAAAAGATTAATCAAGATTTTAGATTAATAAAATGCACTAATTTCACAGCTGATGATTTAAAAGTCAAACTAAGCTCTGTAGTAAAAACACATACTTTGTTTCTGCAAAATTCTTCACCAACAAACTAACGCAAATAGCAATCCATTTCTACTCATTCTAACCAATCTATCAGATATGGTAAATTTAGAAGAGGCCTTAAATAAAACTGTAAAGTTATTATAGTTATGGTACCCTAATGTTGAATTTACAATAAAATCAGAGAAATTATTGGAGCAGCAAAAAGGATTAAATTAAGCAATAAGTCATTATGAAGCCAGAAATAAAAGATCAAACTGTTCTATAAATGTTAAATTGGTGGTTTACTACTTTTCACAGTCCATGGAAAATGACTCCTTGCTGATTTCTTTATATTTGTATTTGTTTATTTGATTTTTTTCATACCTACAATGAAAAGCAGGTATCTGACATTCTGATAACAATCATATTAAAAGCAAATTATTCCATTTCAGCTAGCCTTAGTCACACCAAGGATCCTAACAACAAAGAAATATAACACAAATATAATTATTCTTCCTCCAATATTTATATAATATTTCTGTCAAACTTTAACTAACTGCTGTGTTTTTGTGAGTACAGAAGTATGTGATTGATTTTATGGTATGTCCTGAAAAAAAATAAAAGATTCCAGAAGTTATGAACCAAGACAGGAAACAGTACCAGAGCCAGTGAAACAGTAATAAAAAGATGTCAGCTACCTTTTCTGATATATACAGAAGTCCAGGTCAGCTTTGTCTCATCTCAGAATTATAGAGATAGAGCAGAGGCTGAAAGACAGGTAAGTCTTATATATGTGTGGGGCTCTATCCACTACAGATCTAAACTTAAACCATAATATCAATCTGACAACTCTAACACCAGCTCATACAGATCATAGTGCACACACATAATTCGCTTTCCTAAAGAAAAAGCAGTGCTTAACAAACAATGCACTACATCTAACACCAAAAAGATGTAGTACTTTTTTACTGTACCAATATAGCTTTAGTCTTGAAATGACTAAAGCATGGGCAAAACTGCAGAGCTGCCACCTAAAAGAAATGAGCCTAGCCTTCAAGCAGCCAATAAATAAAACCAGTCATTCTGTCTGTAACTCTTACATGATCATCTAGAAAAAGCAAGTCATTTTGAAGACCTGTATATTTCAAACTCCTTAAAATAAACTATGGACAAATGGATCTGTTTCTGTTACAGATATCCCCTGCCTTTTGAAGTGCTTTTCCCCAGCCAGTTCAAAGTACATGGGGGTAGGCAGGGACTCAACTTGCTCGTCTACATCCAAGCCTGAAACTTTCCTAAGCAACGTATTTGACATTGTATGTAGTGTTTGTAGATGGCTGTAAATGCTACCTAGGAAAAAACCTCAAAAAAACCCTCAAAAAAAACCCCAGACAGACAAACAAAAAAAACCCCAAACCAACCAACCAAACAAAAAAAAACCAACCCCCCCCCCAAAAAAAAAAACAAACCAGAAAAGGAGAGCATCCTTGAAGGACTCAGAATTTATTATCTTAAGGTAGTTTTAAAATTTTACAAATTTCAACACAGAATTTTGAATACCTAGCTTAGTAAGATCAGATATGTGCTTTCAGCAGCCTGAGCTGCAGTGTATTGATATGAATGAGGCAAGAAAAGAAAAAATAAAATAACTGAAAGGAGAATTGGTTCTTTTCTAATTCCAACTAGGACAAAGTGTAATCCTAGTTTGGAAGGCTAGTGAAGACTTTTGATACTATAACCTATAAGTCTCTTTCATAGAGATGCTATGTCCATGAAGTCTGGATGAATGAACAGACAGTGAAGGGGGTTGAACACTATCTGAATGGCTGTGCCCACAGGGTGGAGACCATAAAATCATAGAATGGGTTGGGTTGTAAGGGACTTTAAAGATCACCTAGTTCCAAACCCCCTGCATAGGCAGGGACACCTTCCACTAGACCAAGTCACTCAAGGCCTCATCCAGCCTGGCCTTGAATACTTCCAGGGATCCACATCAGTGGAATGAAGAACAGCTGGAGGCCAATAGTTTACCCCAACTGTCAATAGTGAGTCCTATGCTGCTGAACATTAATGATTTGGATGATTAGATAGAATGTACTCTCAGTAAGATTGCTCATGATACAAAACTAGGAGGCATGGCTCATATACCACTGTGCTGTTATCCTCTGGGACCTTGTCAGGGTGCAAGAATGTATTAAGAGGAACTTCATGTAGTTCAACAAAGGGAAATGCAAACTCCTGTACCTGGGAAGTAACAACCCCAATACATCCTGAGGGCCAACTGGTTGGAAAGCAGGTTTGCAGAACAGAACATAGAGCTCCTGTGGACACCAACTTAAACATGAGCCAGAATGTGTTCTTGGGGCAAAGAAAGCAAATGGTACCCTGGCTGCATTAAACAAAGTATTGCCAGCAAGTCAAAGAAGGTTATACATCCCCTCTGCTCAGCATTGTTGGGGCCACATCTGGAGTATCGAGTCCAGCTTTGGGCTCCCCACTGTGAGAGAGACATGGACATGCAGGATAGAGTCCAGTGAAATGTGATAAAGATGAATCAAGGGCTGGAATGAGCCAGCAGTGTGCCCAGGTGGCCAGGAGGGCCAATTGCATCCATGGCCTGTATAAGGAATAGTGTGGCCAGAAGTACCAAGGAGTTATCCCTGTACTTGGCACTGGTGAGGCCACACCTTGAGTACTGTGTTCATTTCTGGGCTCCTTACTATGGAACGGGCATTGAGCTACTCGAGCATGTCCAAATGAGGGCAACAAAGCTGATGGAGGGTTTGGGCATATGTCTTACTAGGAGCAGCTGAGGGAGCTGGGGTTGTTTAGCCTAGAGCAAGTGATAAGGGAGACCTTATCACTCTCTACAGCTACCTAAAAGGAGGTGTAAAGAGGTGGGGATTGTTCTGTTCACTGTAGTTACAAGTGACAGGACAAGAGGTAGTAGCCTCAAGTTGTGCCACAGGAGGTTTAGATTGGATGTCAGGAAGAATTTCTTCATGGAAAGGGTTATCAGGTATTGAATCAGGCTGGGCATTAGTGGGGTCACCATTCATGGAGGTATTTAAGAGACATACAGACATAGTACTCAGGCATATGACTTAGTTAAGGTCTCGTCAGTGTTAAGTTGATGGTAGGACTCCATGATCTTGAAAGTCTTAGCCAACCAAGGTCATTCTGTGATCTCTCCTATGAGGAAAGACTGAGAGAGCTGGGACCCTATCTCAGGGAAGAGAAGTTCAGGAGGAATCTTGTCAGTGTGCGTAAATACATGAAGGGTGAAGATGGAGCCAGGTTCTTAGTGGTTTCCAGTGACAGGACCAGAGGCATTGAGCATAAATTGAAACACAGTAAATGTCATATGAATATCAGGAAAAACTTCTTACTGCAACAAAGCACTGGCACAGATTGCCCAGAGAGGTTGTGGAATCTCCATCCTTTGAGATATTAAAATGCTGGAGTTTGGACAATATGACCTCCAAAGGTCAACCTCAGTCTGTGTTTCTTTGATTGAAGTAAGAATTTTTTTTTTTTTCCTTTATTTTCTAAGATGTGCAGTATATTCTGTCCTCACTATCTGAAATCATTCATTTATCTGTCATCCTTCCATTTAATAATAATTTTCTTAGGTATCATGTAAGTTTTGAAGGGCTAGTCTCTATGAAAATATGAACCTGATACAGAAGTCATTGAAGACAGGAGGGTCCTAAGTGACCACATAATCTCATTTCCACACTTTTTTTCCTACTCACTGAACATAATAACATAAGAACAGGATGGAGACAAGGAGAAAAAGATTACATGGACACTTGGGAGGTTAACGCATGTGGTTCTGATTTTTTCATAAGCTAATGCATAATTATTTTCTTCAATTAGATGAAATCAGCTAAAAAGCTTAACTAATCAATTAGTGAAGAAAACTTAAACAGAAAAGAAAAAAAAAAAAAGGGGGGGCCCACAGACTTTAATTTCACATTATTTATCAAGTTAAACTAACAATTGAATGTTAGTCATATACTACACACTCTAAGAAAAACTTTCCTCTTAATTTCCTTTTTGTCTGGGTAAACTTGACTTTTCTTGTATCACCACTTAATTCCTCAACAAACCTTTAGAAGATTGGTTCTGATTCTCAAACAGATCAAATCAAGATGCCAGTTCCCATAGTTTTGCCTGCTTGCACCAATAGTCTTGTATGATCTTCCAGGCAAAGACTACTAGTAGGGTATCTGTGCACTTTTACAAAACATGGAACCAGAGCTTGTATTTTCACCATTGGCTAGGCACTATGCACAACAGGTGGTTTTGCCTTTTCGACCACTGGGAATGGTATTTCCAAACTGGCTGCAAGATGAATTTCCAAATTTCATCAGAAATCCTTCTGTCTGACTCCCTTGGGATTCAAGTCTTACTTGTTCTGCAGCAAGCAGAACACATGGAGGTCAGGAAGAATTGTCAGACAGAAAAGAAAGTATATTTTTATTTATGTAAATTAAGGCCACAAGGAATCAATGGAACATGTTAGCTCATCTCCTACATGAAAGTCTACCAGACTGCATGCAGTTACTTCCATGTAGTGCCCAGTATGATTTTGCTGAAGTATATTTAACTTGGAAAATACCTGTTTTTAGACAGGAGTCCTTGCTAATAGAGTCTATTAATAGTATGCTATTTATTTCAATTTGTACACTTTCCCAATTACAGTTATTACATCCTGCTATAACTTTCTCCACTCGATCTGAGAGTATCAGGAACTAAATTTGTTTTCTTCAGAAGATGCATTGAGACAGTTTGCAGACTTCTTTTCACGAAGCAAGCAGAGGAGTTTTTAAGATTAAGAGTTTTTTAAGATCTACATGTAAACTACAAACATTGTACAAATACAGATTCTCTCCAGAGCTACTTATCCAAAAATCCAGTGATTCTTTCTGTCTTTATTTCTTTCTAAATGCCAATGCATTTTACTGTCTTAAAGATGTGCTTCTATCTTATAATTACTTTAGTAGTTCTAGATGTAGTATCTGGAGATTTTTTCAGTAGTAATTTTGTATTTAGTTTCAGATAATTGATTAAAATTGTGAATGCCTTTAAGCTTTATAATAGCCCCTCTGAAACCTCACATGGGGACTGCACAGACTCCCTGAGCAAGCTGTGCCAGTGCTCAATCACAATAAAAAAAGTGTTTCCTGGTGTTCAGATGTCACCTGTTGTGCTTCAATTTATGTCCATTGCCTCTGGACCTCTTACTGGACACCACTAAAAAGACTCCATCCACCCTAAGTTCTCCCTTCAGACATTTCCAGACTTTGATGATATCCTCCTGAGCCTTCTGTTTCCACATCTCTTGTACTGGGGAGCCCAAAACTGGAGACAGTACTCCAAGTATAGTCTCCCCAGTGGTGAGTAGAGGGGAAGAATCTCCTCTCTTGACCTACTTGCAGTGCTTTGCCCAGTGCAGCCCAGGATGCCATTTGCCTTCTTTGTCCCAGGAGCACATTGCAGGCTCAAGCCAGAGATCTCCAGTAATGCTTTGGAGTGCAGACTGCTGAATACAAATTGAGGTACAGCTGCTTTTTAATATTTACCTTCAGGAGGCAATTGTTACTTGGTAATGAATAGATAAGGGCCTTATATTCCTTCTGTGATACATATCTGCATGTGGACTGTGTGTATACCTCTTATCTTTCATTAAAAACATACAAAAAAACCCCCTAAAAGAAGCTTTTTATTTGAATAAGGTTGAATTTTCTGCATATTAATAGTATCAATGCCCTAATTCAGTAATGAGCCTATGCTGTTCCCAAGGTTTGTCTGTCCTTAACTTATTTAGGTAAATAACTACAGTTTGCTTTCATATTGGCTGCTTCCTGCCAATGGGATTTTTCCCCTGGATGACTTCATTGCTTTTATTAGTCTTCTGCACTTAGTAAGATCTGAATTATTATGATATCTTCCCACATCTTTTTTTCCCCATTCAGTACAGATTGGTTTTATTCCTAATTATTTCTTTCTCTTTAAACAAGGACTAAATTAAGGGTTAAGAATCACAGAATTGTCACAGTTGGAAAAGACCTCTAAGATCACCACATCCAACAGATGAACAGATTAGTGGAGGAAACAGAAACAAATTAGTGGAGTTATTATATGTATTTCAATGACAAAATAAAAGCACTGTCTTGAGATGTGTCTTTAAATCCTTGCACTGTTTTCCCCATCTTTGACAGTTCTTATCTGCTTATGTGTTTCTATAATATGCTGTGCTGTATTTTTTGTATACCTTCTTTTATATCTCTGCTGCACCTATGTCAGAAAGGGAAGCAATTAGGATATTTTTAGAAATTAGCACATTACTGCTTTTTAAAGCAGTAGGTTACTTTCTTGCGAGAATAATTTTATACTAGTGAAAAACATCAAGAAAATGCTGGAGGTGCCTTGTAAACCTACCTGAAGGGATTTCAGTGATGTGAGATAGAGTATTCTACACCTCAGAATTTCATCTAAGCTATCAGAGATCAAGTGATTCATTGTGTTTTCCTATGGGAAATTAACTATGAGCCCCAGTGAAGTAGAGATTAAAGCTGCCCACTTCCGTCAAAGTGGCTGACATGTCTGGCAGTATGACTTTAAATATCTTAAAATCAAAAGTATCCAAACCAATTTACATGAAAGGAAGTGAAATAAAAGTACCTCTTTCCTGGCTTAGATGTAAATTGGCATATATGAATTCATAGAGATAAGATAACTGTGAACTGAAAGAATTACCACCAATTTTTAACGGCAGTATAAATCCCTGTAGATGGAAACTCTGACAGAACTTTGGCTACTAGATATTTCTGTTACTAATGACTCACAAGGTGTTAAGAGGAATGAGAAGAAGAAATTCAGTGTTCATTGAGTCATTTTTTCAGGGATGACTCTACTTAAGAGCAAAGTGTAAGTATGTGATCTGTAGCTTTTCCTCCGAGGCAAGTGTTTGAAGTAGTGCAATAAACACAAACTTTAAATCTATTTACTTACCTGATCTCTGACTTAATTTGAAATCTAATGTGATTTCATTATTTTACTAGTCTCAGTCCACATTTGCAACAGAGGGAAGAAGACAAACTGCCCTATTTTTAGATCTTTTCAATTTTTAGTGATTTTTTTAATTGCAACACAAGATTATTTTTAAAAAGGATTATGCAGACCAAGAAATTATGAAAAAGCCCAAACCAACCAACCAACCAACCAAACACAGATAAAAGAGAACTCTCCCAAGCCCTCCTACCCTTCTGAAAATATACATCCTGGAGAAAAGCTTCTGAACTAACAGGAACAATAAGTAGCTGACATCTCCCTTAACTAGGAAAGTTTCCCTTCCCTTCCCAAAAAATTATTCACTATACTCAGATTTTTAAAATTGTCCACTAAATGCAAATATATTCCAAGCCTGAAACTGACACCATAAGGTCATGAAATTCCAAATAGATTTATAACAGTCTCTACTTCAATAGTGTGATATAAAAGGGAGAAATGAAGCAGCATTTCCAAACTTCAAGGCTAATAAGAATTCACTACTAAATGATGAACAGAAAGTTTTTTAATATTCAGTTTTCCAAATGGAATATTCATAGTAATTTCCCTCCAATCAGAAAATAACAGAGAAGGATGCTTGCAAAATGCCAAGGTGGCATGCAAAAGAAGCCACTTTGCAGACTCCAAATCAAGATCTGGGATGTATTTATGAGATGCAACGTTGGGTAGAGCTTTTCAGCCATCTGCAAGTGAGAAAGGCCCACAGGGCAGAGGAGTGAAGTTCAGGAGTGGGGTGCCAGGAGGATGCTGGGCTGGGCTGACAGCTGCAGGTGCCATTTGGGATCCTCCTTATGTGCAGTTCTGCTTCTAGTTCCAAGGTGAGATAGCTGGCTTGAGGAAAGTCTTCATCACAAACCCATTGTAAATATTCCTCTAAAACATGGCACCCATTTTCTGATAGTCTTCAGCCACACTGGGAAGACAAGTATTCTTATTACTTTAAGGCTGCAATTTCTCAGAGGTCTTGGAGTCTGTTTTTAAAGGAGGTGAGGAGGTTCATGTAGCATCTGAAAGAAGCTTTCATCCTCACTGTGAGATACAGGGAGCAAGTTTTTACATTTGCCCTTTGGAATTTTGTCATTGTCAGCAGACAAAAAAGTTGTGTAAGCACTGAGGGCACACAACTATTCTTCCGGATGGCAGACCAAAGAAATAGGAGAATTCTGCAGCCTATTGTTCATAAAAAACCCAAACTCCACTTGTTCAGCTATATACAAAGTGATTTTTTTCTTCTGTTTCATGAACCTGTGAACTCTTTAATCCATTAGTATTTTTGGCTGGGTATGCTTTGTCATGATAGTTCTTGAAAATTTTGTTATAGCATCCATTTGAAAAAAATTATTTGCAGTGGCAAACATGCATTTAAAAATTCCCAACAAAGACACTGTACACATTTTGAGAGTTCTTATGTGCAAGAAACTAAAGTATGTTGATGTGTGGGAATTATTTTGACAATTTTTCTGCATTTATCTTAAAGCCAATGGGTGACAGAAAGGGATCTTCCTCATTAAATTTCAGGCTCTGCAAATATTATTTCAAATACATTTTAAAAACAAAAGTTGAAAGTTTTACATCTTTCACTTTATAGCTGAAGGGAAAGTTGAATTAGTATATGTTTCTATCCAACAATGAGAAACTCTTATCTCACTTTTAAAACTTGAGAACGACTAACTTAAGATACTTTTCATTCAGAAAGTGAGGACTAAAGTATCCATGGTTTTGTGCTGAACTAGTACTTACAGTTTGGATCCATGCAGTATTTGAAGTGTGAATATACATATACGTTTGCTGGGGCAAACCATCAACTTAACATGATGGAATTTTAGTAGAATTAAAATGCCATGGCATGCTTGTCTTAACATTTCTTAAAACTGTATGGGCTTGTTCATGTGGAATATATGTGAAGAACAAGTCTGATGAATTATAATTTCAAAACATATTTATATGAATAAAAAATACAGCTAGTATTTAATATAAGAATAATTTGGATGCGTTTTCCATACTTTACACTTTCTCTGTTTTAAAAAAGTAGATTAAAAAATGTATTTATTCCCCCAACCTTGACTGAAAAATAGATGAAATGAAGACAGAGACTAAGCACAGAAATAGAGGATGTGAAGTGTTTAGAGAAATAGAAAACTGTCAAAAATTAAATTTAAAGTATCTTGGAAAAAAATATCATCAATCATCTTTTTCAGTCATCACAAAAGATCATTGGAAAAAGAAGTGTCAGTCCACCAAAAGTAGACAGAAAGGGATTAATACAAAAATTAAAAAAAAGGCTTACCTTGAACTCAGAGATGATGTGTGCCAATCAAAATGAAAGGTTGCAATATCAATGCACAAGACAAAAAATGTGCAGCTTTTAAAATGCAGATAATGTTTGTTTCTAATTAAACAAAGATGTTCATTTCATCTATTATAGGGATATAAATGCCAAGTTTCACACTGTGTTACACTTTGTGTTTTTATTAAAGCCTATAGTGAAGCTACATCAGAGATATTTTTCTACAATATGGTATCATTCTGTAGTTTCTTTTTATTAAATTAGTGCCTTTTTACACATTGTGTTTGCTGCCTTTTTAAGGTTCATAATATGCACTGAACAGTCGAAATTACAAACTTGTTTTTTTTTTTTTTTTACAAATCTCATACACTACAAGCCAATCACATAAGTTGGAAAGGCAGATTCATTCAAAGTTTAGGGTTGATAATATGGAGAGTGTTAATTTGATGAGATTAAAATTGCAATTTTATTATTATACTTTATTTATAATAATATGATTATAATAGATCAGTATAGTGATCTGGCTACACTAGTTTGTGAGGTCACCCCTGAGAACTGGAGTCAAAAGGCTGCCTCATGCTCTTATAGTGTTTTCATGAAAACCCACATGTTTTTACATTCCAGGAAGACACATTAATCTCCTACCATGAGAGCAGTGTTACAAGACCCCGTGAAGCCAGCTTTTCCAGTGACAAATGCCACACTGACTTATCTCTGACAGGTTTCTGGGGGCTGCTAAAATCAGCTCCTCTGAGTTTTGAGATTGCTTTGTTCTCAGATGGAGAATGATAGCACTGATTTATGGACACAAGGATTCATAGAGTGAATTGGAGCTGTATGGTGCAGTATCCCAGTGTGCTGCAACAGAACTAGTTTGAGGGTCCAGTCTGATCTTGATCTTGCTGAACTTTCTCCCTTTGTGCTAGTCTTATGCAGCTGTAGCACAGCAGTCTGGCATTGTGCAGATCTGCTGCTGCCATACTGGTGATGATTCTAGGTTGATCTCTCTCAGGATCAGTCCATGTCCTGCCCCTCTCTTTTGTTCTGTCTGCTTGAGGTAGGGTCTGCAATGTTGGTTATATTCCTAAAAGGGGAACTACAGAACTATCTATATGGGCATGTTTGGCAGAACATCAGCACCCTTTCTGTACCTATTCTCAGGCTGGGAGGACTGTCTCCTGTTTTTAACTTTTAGAGTTGTGAAGATTCCCTCTTCCATCCAAGGATATCAGTGAGAATTGCTAACCTGTAAATTAACTTATTCCATTACTTGAATGTAATAAATATATAACGTAGAGCCATAGAGCAGAGTAATCCTCCTCCTGATTTCATGTGTTACTTGGAAGAATTTCTTTGGCCAGCTTCTGGAGGATGGCTTTTCTACTACTGATAAGCTAAGTTACTGATAAATCAAATTATAGCAGACATGTGAAATAAATAAATAAATAAATGATGAAGCAGCAGCAAATCCTATCAGCTGCCAAAACATTTTAACTACTAAACAATGTGGCATCAAAACTGTTTCAGATGATGAAAATGCACACCCATGTTTTAAGAGGACTGATGTTTAAAACATTTAGTGTTGATTTATACCTGGTCACAGCCCACCTTAAAACAGTGAGTGGTCATAATTTTTAAGAGGTCCCTTCTCCATTCTATCTTCTTCAGCTTTTGTGTTGTTTAGAAACTGCAGGAACTTTGTTGTTGATTGCAGAGCTAGTAGTATGTCACGGTTTAACACTGGCCCGGCAATTAAACCGATGGCAGACGCTCTCTATTAATCTCTCTCTCCTCCACCAACAGTAGTGATAAATAGGGAAAATTGCTAAATATATATATATATATATAAATATATATATATATATATATGAATACATATATATATAAAAATATATATATATATGAATACATATATATATATATAAATATATATATATATATGAATACATATATATATAATATATATAAATAAATATATACAAGAAAATGGATACCACATTCCTCCCCCCTCTCTCCCAATAGCTCTCACGTCAACCGAGGCTGCAGGGCAGCCCTGGGAAAGTCCAGGCTGGACTCCTGGAGTTGGCAGCAATTGGGAACTGGAGGCAGGAACACAGGCAGGCAAACAGACGGGATCCTTCCAGGATGCCAGGTGGAGAAAGGGAAGCAGGAAAGGCAAGAAGGGCAGACCAGATGGAAGCTTCTGCTGGTGGCCTTTTATAGCATTACAGGTAAGACCAATCAGCTGATAAGGGGGTGGTGCCCAGCACGTCTGCTGGTGATCTCAGGTGAGGCCAATCAGCTGGTAAGGGTGTGGCTCGGCCCTCGTGATCCCTCAAATTATAATGAGGATGACGTATATGGGATGGAATACTCTGTTTGAGAAACTTGCTGTTAATTTCAGCAAGTGCAACTACCTACAAGAGACTTAGCAAACAGCAAGTATAAGACAGAAAATCACCTTTATCCTGGCCCAAACCAGGACATAGTATTAAAGTATAACTAGTCTATTATCTCAGTTTCCTGAAACAACATGCAACATGAATTTCAAATTCTAAGGTGGCTGCACAGTGAGCTCTATTAAAAGTAAGATCTCTTGCCTTACCTGCATCCAGGAAACCAACAACTGCACTTGGTAATTTTGGTAGGGTGATACTGTCAAAAAGTTTGGAAGACTGATTCATGCCTGTGTCTTGCATGCTCAACCTGGCTGCCTCTATCCCGGTCTGTGACCAGCACAGGCAGGTTTAAAATGATGTACCAACACCTTTGTTACTGTGGTAGGTAGTGCTGGAGAGAAAACTTCAGGAGACACATTAGTTTGGATAACCATGAGACTTAGTGACAATTGTGGCAATTCTAGCAGCAGGGGGCAGTTTAGCTCCTGCCATGAGTCCTTCTAGTAGTCAGTGTTACCAAGCATCAGAAGAAATTCCACATAGAAGGCAAAGTGCAAATTACACTTTCTTATATAATCCCAGGCACTGGACATGCCTAAATGTCTCATATGTGTTTACTTAAAATATGGGAACTAGACATCATGGAGTGAGTAACTGGGAATAAGCCTGATCAAGGGCTACCAATTATGAAGATCTGTACATGTTAGAAAACTTTCCTTTTTCTTACAAATCCTTTTCCTTATATATACTTTTAGTATCTGTCACTATCCAAACACTTGTAATTTGTGTTACTGAGCCTCCACCAAAAAACAATTTGATTTTGTTTTCCAAAATGTAAGATTTCAATGTAATTTGGTTTCTAACCAAAACATTTGGCCTAGAGAGCAACATATTTTTCTGGTACAAAGTGTCACGTCTTCAGTTCTGGCTATGTCTTCCTTTATTCCTGTAAAATCACTCATGTCAGGACCTATTGTTGGCTTCTCCTGGCTTTCACTTTCAAGAAAGTGTTTTAAAAAAAAATGTTTCTCTCTGACTTTAGTTTGGAGAAGTACTTTATGCTTATATTTAAAGAAAGGAGTAGCTTATTGTGGTTTCCTTTGAAGAATATGCATAAACATATTGCTAAAAAAGACAATGTATGCTACTGCACTAGCAGGTAGGCTGCAGAAATTGAACCACAGCAAACTCAGGTATTTTTGACATGTCATGATCACACAAGTTTATATGACACATTAAACCTGGATTAGAACATGTGCTTACATCCTACATCATATTTTGTCATACTGATAAATTCTTTAAAATGTGATTCTCAGTTTCCAGCACCTCTTTTCAAGATGAAACCACAGTTCAACATGAAAAGCCCTTCTTCCTCTCTCTTCTTAGGAGACAGAAGGCAATATTTAAAGCACACAATGAACCTGGTTCTCTCATTCTTGGCACACATACTTGCAGTTCTCACTTCATTTGAAAAACAGAGCTATGCTTGTTTTGAGGAGGTGGTGAGCTCCAGTCTGAAAGGAATAATGATGCTGTTAGTTTCTGCTCTCCATCTTAAATCATTCTGTCACTGTTTCTTTGATCTCCCCTTCCAGTGCTGGCATAAACTAGTTTTTCTTAAGTCAAAGGTGGGGTAGAATGAAGTGGAAAAAGAAGTCACATGGACAGATTTCAGGCTTGTGTAGGGGGTGAGGGCTACTGAAACTCTACCATTCTCAACTGAAAATGATGCCTGGTTCTGTGAACTTCTCCACTGAACTGGGAGATTAAGTGAGGCAGAGTGACGCAGGCAGTGCTTACTGAAGCTTGGTGCTTTCAGTGTGCCTGTAGGCACAACGGTGGGAGATCTATTTGGTCTCTGGGTCACAACTTGAGTTCAAGCCAGGCAGCTAGATTTATAGCCAGATTTATTCCTTCTTCATTGGAAAAATAATATATAGCAACCTGAAGGATTCAGTGATTAATAAAAGTAGGATGTCTTGTGCATTTACTATTATTAAGTGTGACAGTTTAATACACTGGAAGTTAGGCCCACAAGGAATAAAAATACTAGCATAAGATAAAAAATCTTGCAAAAAAAATGGAAATACCATGTCTACTGTGTATAGGTTTCCTTTCAAACTTTAAAATTATGTTGCAGATATGAATCTTCTACAGTTTCTGTGGGTAATTTAAAAAGGCCCACTTAATAGTCTGTAACATATATACATTTATATATACATATATCATATATCATACATGTTTTTTTCCCATTTCACAAGACACCAGGTTGTGATTCTCACTGTCTCAGAGACCTTGAGATAGATGCATTTGGAAGAAGTACGGATGAAGGAAATGGTTTCCTTAGCAACAGGAACTTTGTATGAAAGGCGTTCAAATACATTCTCGTCTTCCTCTTTCCTGTTTATGCCTTATGCAGTGTTTTCGTTCATGCACTCAATACAATTAATACTTTAGACAACTATTCTAAAAACATTTGCAATGCCAATGTGCAAAATACACCCTTACCCTGAAAAAGCCCTGTGTCTCTTAGAAGTTCTTCCAATGAGTTTAAATAATTCAATAAAAAATGTACATTGTACTTTCCAACAGCTTTCCCAGAGACACTATTCCATGAATTATTTAAGATCCAGGTTATAAAAATAGACTTATTCATAAAGATCATCCCTAAGTTCAATTTAATTTCTTTAAAAACTCTACTTATGAGAGATTTAATGGATATCTCTGGACTAAAAGTTTTCATTTCACTCACACATAGTCTTTATATATAGGCATAAGCTAAAGGTTTCCTAGACTGGTGAATGTTCAGCTATACCATGAATCTCTGTTAGTACATACAGTTTGACTCAGTAAAGATTGTAATGCTCATTGACTCAGTCTTTCTAAAGCCCCAGGGACTACCTCAGCTAGGGAGAGGGCTTTATTACAACTGTTTTGCTGGCTGCAGTTTGCAAGCTTGTTTTCTAGCATGTTTTACTTGCATGATGTTTACTAGCAGCATAACACGTATTCACAGATAATTATTGCCTTAAGGTTTTTCCCAAAATATAGGCATGATAAATTACTTTTACTCTTCATTCTATTTTACTTCTACTTGCACTAATGTCAAGTCAAAAGCTGGCAAAATCCAAAGAAGTTGACTCTGATGTTCCTAGTCGTTATCCATGAGAGTTTTTTTTGGTGGTTTTTTTGTTTGTTTGTTTGGGGTTTTTTTGTTTTTCTGACACATAAAAGATCTTTAGTATTGAAGGCTAAGAATTTATTCTAAGTCTGTCTTTATCACTGAGAGCTACCAGATTCAGTCTTTAGTTAGGGTGTCTTTGAGAAAGACAACATTTAATAATTCCTAAGAATTCCTAAGATCTTAATAGATTCATACAATATGCTCAGAACAGGTTTCACACAGAGTTAATCAGGAAAGCTCTGTCAGCTTGCTGGGAAAAGAGAAAGATATACTAGGTGCAGAATATATTCACAGTCTTATGGCAGGATTGGAAGATGGGACTGATGAGCCTGTGGCAGAGGGTGTCAGTGTGTATGTGTGAATTTCTAGACTTGTCTTACCCATTGTCTCCAAAAATTGCATACAACCTAACACAGGCTGTGACACTCAGAAAATGAAGAGCTGCAGCAAAAATGGTCACGGTGTCTAAGATCACTGTGTAGCATGGGCACCCAGTATAATTGTTTCATAAATTTAAAAGGTTTTTGTGTATGGGTGGAAATGCTGACAGGCAGAACTTAATCTCAGTGCCAGAACTGAATTCTAAATTTATCGTGCACCAACTGTTTTTAGCCAAAACCTGTCAGGCTAGCCTACTAGTATATTATTCATATCCATGACAAGTTTGAAAAGAGCAAGCACCATCTAAGTGAGAGAGAACCATCTCTGTTAAGATTTAGAAATCCCTTTTCTTTGTAGAATAGAAGCTGTGCTGAAATACATAGGCTGTTCATAAATTCATATGAATTTTTACCTTACAGTATGCTGAATGCCATTTTTCACCACAGATTCAAATTTTTTTTCTAGGGGAAAAAAAAACATCCAAACCAACAAATCCTGATTCAGTTAATGTTTATGAACTATAAACAAATATTGGGAACTTTTAAAAACAAATGAGAGACAGAGATTTGTTAGATTGTGTCTGAAGTTTCTGGTGGGAGAGATATATGTCAGCAGCAAGCCTATTAAAGTCAATGAACCAATATCCACATTTAGATGTATTTAGCCAAAGGTTCAGTGGAGAAAGCAGCTCTCAAATATAGGATGTATATAATATATTTTCATAATTACAGTCAGGAGTTTCATCACAGACATGCAATTCCCTTTAAAGAAACTCAGTTGAATAGCAATCTCAAAGATAATGAAAAAGGACAAGTGGGTTTTCAACTAGTTCTCCTTTGACTAAAGTGTTATAGACATCTATAAAACCCTGAATGACAAAGGGCTATGAATGCAAAAGAATAGATACAATATATGCCGGAAACTGTAAAAATAGGAGGTAGTAGGTTAAAACTAGAAAAGGAATTATATTTTAAGGTGTTAAATGGAGGCCTAAATTTATAAATAAATGAGTTCTTTAGAACCAGATAGCTATCTGGAACAGGACCATCACTAGCTATTAATAGATGCAAATTGCAACACCTTTTTCTAATATTTATATTCTTTCAAGAACATGACATGAATTTGCATGATTTTAACCCTCAAATTGTTTTACCATTATTAATTCTGTTTTGTGAGAACGGTGCTGAACTAAGTGTTTGGTTTCATTTCTCATGAATGAATATTATCCTTGCTAATCTTTTATAGAATAAGAATCTTACAAGAGCTAGAATCAGTGGACAACTGACTATTCCAATCAGTGGAATAGTCAACACAGACTCATAAACACTCCAAGATGGTCTGTAAGGCTGCTGATAAGGGAAAAATTTTGATACAGTCTGTAGCAGACAGTGCAAGCACAGAATGATATCAGAGCTCCTATGAGAAAAGGAAGAAAGGGAGAGCAGACAGAGGAATTGCTCTATCAGTGCCTCTCCTCGTGAACTGTACTCATAGCACATTGCCAGTGTCTGCCAGTGACGTGGAGCAGGTCCCCACATCCTCAGTGGACAAAGGAGTAATGCCATACCCCACATTTTGCTTCAGTAACTCAGCAATCACATGTAAAGTGTTACCTTTTCTTACATGTGATAAGTAGGTTAATGTTTAAATGAGTAATGTGCATGTTTCTGCTCAAGCCTGCCCAAGCAGCAGAAGTGACTGATTCTGCAACACTGGTTCCATGTAAACGTGGGTGTAGTAAGTCTGTTTGTGTTTCCAGAAAGTTTGTTGACAAATACTATCAGCAAAAGAATTTAAGATGACAGGGCAGAAGAAAAAGGTCCTCATAAAGGTAAGTAACTGGCCAAAATAAGAAACAGAACAGGACTAAATTATTTTAAGAGAGCAGAGTTCTGTCAGCAGTGGAACTCATGAGGAATATGTGTTGTAATCTGTGTTGCTCAAAGTACACATAAATGATGTAGACCAGAGAGATCAGAGAGGCATGAAAGTTTACTGAAGATACTAGATGTTTTAGAATAATAAGGACAAAGGTTAGCTGAAGATATGAAGAAATACGAGACTGAGTAACAAGGAAGTTAAATGACAGACACAATGCTGTTGAGATAAATATGAAAAAATGCATTAGCAAAAGTTTCATGCAAAATCATAGACTCTGAAGTCACTGATGTCATCCAGGAGAAGATCTTGTTTTACTGCAGATTGCTTCATAAAGTGTCAACTCAGTACCTGGTAGCACTGAGGAATAAATTTTCAAAATTATTAGGGAAGAAGAAAGAATAAAAAAAAAAAATTACTGGAAGACTTTTTATTAACACCTTGAATACTACCCACAGTTATGGTCTCCTTAATCTCTAAAAGGAAATACAGAACAGAACACTAGAGGAAGACAGTATGGACTGGTTACAGTGCCTAGAAAAACTAAATTTTTATGTTTGGAAAAAAAAGTGTGTGGATAGGGCTTAAGAATTCTTGCAGGTCAGAGATTAGAGACTAATAAATGAAACCAAATCAAAATAAAGACAACAAAATTGTTCTTCTAAGGAATGGAATTCTTCATCAAAAGACACATGACAACAGATGGAAACAGGTTATATCTCTAGAAAAGACATGGATTTAGGTTACTAAATATATAGAAAGCTTGTCTAGATCAGGAAACCACTGTGCTGAAATTAGGACATTAAGCTCAAGCACGTTTGCATTTTTCTTACTCTTGCTTAAGTGTTGACTAACCACAACTGCTTGAAAGAGATGAAGAGAGGGGCCTAAAGCCTTTCTTCTCCTATTTATCTGCAGACACTTTATTAAAACCCTTCACTGAATGCTTACAGTATGTAGTGATATAATCCTGAATATCTCATTCTTATTTCCTTACGTTAATCACTCATTTATTATGCATGTCCCCTTTCATATATTTTTGATAGTCTCCAGCCACTCCTGTCTAAGTCCTTCATATTTATTCAGTAATCATACTCTTTAATAGAGGTTGAACTTCAGTATCTGTTGCTTTTTTGTTTTCTTCCAGATATTTTCCAATCTAATATTCCTATGGGATTTTACCAAATGTATTGAGACTAGTGAAGAGTTAAAAGAAAAGTAAATGAACAGTGTAAACCTTATTATTTCACTTCTATCTGTTCTATTTATATTTGGGACCATACTCAGATTTTCTTTTTCTTCCTAAATTTATTTTTAGCCAGTTCTGCTATAACATACATAACTATAATATATATAATTTTGAGACTAAAATTCCCCTACAGCACATGATTTTTGTGTATTGCACTTTTTATGATACACAGTGAAACACGTGATACACAATGAAACACGAATTCCGAGCCATTTTTTTAAAGTTTTGATCCCTCAAATACCACTGTTGTCTGATTCTTTGTAAAAATTTGCACTGCTTGATGTTTTGCCAGTACTATTTCCTTTCCTGATTTCCAACTATAGCACCTTAGAGGCTACAGTATATCATTGTACTTGCCTCCAGATTTGAGATAAGGAAAAAAGTTAGACACCAACTTTACCTAGGACATAAGCACTAACCATGTTATTGGCAAAAAACATAAAGGAGGAGCATACCTTGTACTGACTGTTGATATGCATGAAAAATGTAATAAGGTTAAATTTTCATTTAAACCTTGAAGATTGTTTAAAATAATTTGAATTACTTTAAATTTATCCCATCTATGCTGTGTTTATTAGTGTAAATGAAGAATCTTTTAATTTGTATTTTTGTTGATCTTTTACCATTTGTTTAAGCTATTATTTTTTTTTTTTCATTATGTTTTCTGATTAGTATCCATGCAGAAAGATCCAAAAGCCTTTTCTGTAGAGTTCATCTGTCCTTGGAAATTCTCTGAAAGTAGGTCTTGCATGCTTTATCTAAGCAATTCTTTACTGTTTAAAATTCCTTAACAGTAAAAATTCTTTACTTTTAAAACTTAGCCCACATATTTTAATCTCATTGAGTTGAGCCATCAAATATTACCAAATATTTATAAAGGAAGATCTTGGAAATCTTAGCAATCTGAATAAGAGACCTACAAACTTGTATGTAACATAATTTAAAGGGTATAAGCTTGTTATCAGTTGATACTGATATATGAAATGTAAATCACTTTACCACCAATACCATAATTAAAAAGTAATCTCTTGTATGTCAGGCAAGTCTCTGACAATAAACCTATACATATGAAAACTGATACATCTATCCCTTTCCAGGAATGTATGCTGTGTGATTAGTGCAAAAGTACAGTTTATCATATTTTAGCACAAGGAAATGTTTTTATAAAAGTCTTGTACGTCTATCTGTGATCATCTAATCTAATTGTGTGTCTTCAGCATAATTTTATCACTAAAACCAACACTAATTTTTTTAGTATTATCTGTTTTTACTTTCATTTATTCATTGTTCTGGACACAGATAGTTCCAGCTGGCTCCAATGGATCTACCACAGAGTATAGCTGAGCCCACCAGCCAGGTTGGTTGCACCTTTATGAGAACATATTTTTAAGGGCAAAATTGCCCAATTAGCAGGAGTGAGGAGAAATAAAAACAAACATAAGAATCAACAGTACAAATACCAAGGTGAGAGAAGGAGGAGGGGGACATTCTCCAGGTGCCAAACCAAAGATTTCCCTATAGCCTGTGAAGAGGACCACGGTGGAGTGGAAATCTGTGGAATTCAGCCCATGATGAGCCCATACTGAAGAAGGTTTATTCTGAAGGACTGCAGCCCAAGGGAATGACCCATGTTGGAATGGGAGGAAAGTATGAGAAGGAAGGAGCAGAAGAGAGGAGCTATTATGGACTCCAGTTCCTATCCCCACTGCATTGCTTTGTAAAGTAGAGGAATTAGGAATGAAGGAGTAAAGTCAAGGCCGAGAAAGGAGCGAGGGTGTAAGCTGTTGTTTAATTTCTGATCTATGTTTGTGATTATTCAAATGTATTTTAGTTGGCAGTAAATTTTTCCCCATGTTAAGTGACTTTTGCCCTTTATGGTAATCCTTAAGTGCTCTCTGTCTTTACCTTGATCCATGATTTATGTCATCTTGAAAGAGCATCTTTCAATTCACTGGCAAATATTCCAGTTATTGGACTATTTACTATTCTGGCTTGCTTTGTAATGAGAACTGTATTTTTGAAATATGAAGATATTCCACTTAAGGGTTTGATCAAGTAATTTCCTTCAGTTTGCTCATTTGTTTCAAAGTAGTTAGGCTTACACTCTTATTAGTACTAGTCTTTGCTCAAGTGATTTTCTGACCTAAAAAACAAGATATCTTGCTTTAATCATTTGCCTTTTAATAACTGTAGTTGTCAAATTTTGGCATCTCCTTTCAGTGACTTTCATGAACATTCTTAGGTGGAGCCATTTTTAGTAAATATCCTAATTAAATTAGCACTTTAAACATGTAGAGAGTATTCTGCTTGTGTCAGGAAGTAAGTCCATTATTTCATTTAATGAATTTTCAAATAAACAAAAGTGGTGTTACCTCAGTGGAACAACTGAGAATACTTGTGCCAACAGTCAGTGGCACAAAAAATTATATTAAAAAAACGGATAACTGAGTTTACTTCTAGTCACTATAAACATAATAATCTGAAAAATTCAAACTTAATCCAAGCTTCTGATGTTTTCCTTATAATAAATTTCTCATTCTTCTTGAATATTTATGCCGCTTCCTGTTTTGAAATTCAATGTTAGGTCAAACAGCTAAAATGCACAAGAGATATTTAATCTCATCAAGGTGAAACCATTTAAAATATATCATTTATATAACGTCTGTGCTTCTGTAAAAGCTATTGAGCTCAAAAATCAAAGGGTAACTGAGTGAATCTCTATCTCCCCAGCGTGGTAATAAATGAACTTTAACACTGACATTTCTTTGGGCAGTACCCTGAAGAGCTATTCTCAGTGTTTAAAATGCTGACATCAGTTAATCCATTTGTTACATCACGAATTTAGGCATCTGTTAATTTTTTTGCTTGATCGCCTTGTCTAAGGCTCATAGATCTAAGTACAATGTCAGCTCTCCTGTGCATGGTGCTACTTTATCTACACGGTGTTTTTCTACTTCATTGATTAATCCATTTTGTTTATTATCTGGAAGCGATATTAGCAACAGTGATTTCCAAAATTCTTATTAATTCACTTTCACACAAAAATTGAGATTTTTATGGGCCATGTAGATAATAGCTCAATTTAACTCAAAAAGTGAATTTAAAGCTGGCTGTCTTGCTTAGCATCAGATATAATGGTTTAGTCATGAGGCTGGGATGATGATGATGGGATTTTTGAGTAGATGTCTCAGATGTGACATGGGATATTTCAAAATATGGCAATAAAAAGCCATCCCCAGTAAGCAGCAATGTCACTTCATTTGGAACAGAGCTGTAGTTCTAATTGAGCAAAAAGATGGAGAACTTAATGTCTTTTCTAGTCCTATCTTTATGAAGCAAATTCTTAAAAGTAGGGACAACTATTTTGTGACATGTCACTTTTTTCAATTAATCTTAAACTGGGAAATAGATCAGCAGGGGAGACTGAAAGAAATATTTTTCCTCCCACCCTGACTGCAGTACTGTCACTCTGTAACATGATCCAGAGTAATGGGAAACTTAGTATCAAATTTTCTAATAGCCGAGTGCTGAAAGGTGAGTCATACTGATTATTGAGATTCAGGAAAGCCACATGATTTCATTTGCATGTAAATTTTATTTTTCCTAGGAGTTTACAGACAGAAGAAATATAAAAAGTGTTAATTTGAAAAGATTCCAGAGATACTGGTTTAAAATAATTTGAATTAGGTATCACACTAAAAGATATCACACCTTCCACAGTTTCACAGTTTGTTCTGAAAATTGCATTTTCTCCAGAAAAACAAATTGTGTATAGATGTAAGGGATTGGTGGTTTTGTCATCTCTTTTCCTTCTTTCTGGTCCTGCATTATTTTTCAAAAGACATTTAATATTTTCTTACTATATTTCATTAAACATGTGTTGTAGTATTTGAAAAAATGTAGGTAAGCACTGAGAATATTTTTTAGATAAGCTTTGATGTGCAAGTGATACTATTACTCTCCTAAATTCCAGCCTTGAATTATACTTCAATGCAGTTTCCTGAATCAACATTGTTTCTTAAATCTGTCCATGATCAATCTTCATTTCCAGTGTAAGACCTTGGCTTTTGGAATTCTTCATCTTCCATAGATGTCTGTGTCTGGTACTTAACCCCAGTATCTTCTACATAGTTATCCCTACACACCCCTTATGATTTGGACAAATTCAGTTACCCATTTTACAGATGGGGAATTTAAGCACTTAGAGATTAAGGGCTAGCTCATAAAATGACTTGAGAGTTAGGGTCTGAATGGTGCAATCTGTCACTTTCAGGTGTCTTTCTGATAGTAGAATATACAGGACTAAATCATAGTTAGAACATCAGTACGAGCTGGGAAATTAGACCAATATAAGAGCTATACAAATAAATACCCAAATGCTAACCCAATTGGAAATGCTGAGGAGAGGGATTGGAATTCTGTGACCAAGGCAGCCAGATATTGTCCAAATGCATTGTTTTCAGTTGTTGTCCCCAGTGGCATTATCTCAGGATTACATCTGCCATCTGAGACTACATAGCCCTGTTTTTCAATCTCCCTGTCACGTGAGCCATAGTAGAAATCTATATATAGATTCTTCTCTCTCGTAGTTTCCATCTATTACTTTTGACTGGCTTGAAAGCAGATGTTTAATGTTGAAGATTTTTTATCTTCTATGACTATTAGTATCATTGGGTCAAACCAAAGTCTTCAGGGATTTATTTAGGCTTCCAGCTGTAGCTTATGAAGTGGTCAGGTGGAAAGAAATGCTTAAATTCAAGGCAGCCACTCAGACCATGTGTTGCCCACAGGTGCCAAGTCTTGGCATGCCTTACTTCATTTTGGACTGCTATGTAACCACTATACCTATGGACAGGTTCTTGCACAGCTGTGGAATTTTGTGTTTGAACTCAGAAGTTGCTGAGTTGAGCTGGAGCTGAGTTGCTCCAGTTGAGCTGGAGTTCAGAAGTTTCATGAGTAGAATTTGTTAATGCTGTGAGGTTTTTTAGTTATGTAAATATATTTACATGCTAATATTGCTTCTGAAAGTTCTAATACTATTAGCTATTTGCTGTTTTATTACACATTTTAATTTTCTTTTATGGCTATATTTAAATCCACTGATGTCATTTACCACATAAGAGTAATTGCAAGCATAGTAAAAACATGCTGAATATGCTAACTCGAAATAAGGAGATTCTTTTGTAATAAATCTTTGCCGTTACAAATAATAGAAGAAAGCTAGCATTTATCAATATTTATGAATTTCACATATTTATGCTTTGTTGGTGAAAATGTTTGAGAAGGATACATAAATTATATTTCTCCAAAGAATAATTAATCACTTTACAAGAAATTATTTTGAAACTGAATATTCTCAGACTTGACATTAAATAATAAGTGAGTTAATGCTGGTTGATGTCTTTAAATATTACTTAGACTTTATTTTTCAGCTTAGAAACAAGCAGAAACTAAGTCAAATACTAGTGCTCTATTGATCTGTTTGATACAATAACTTGAGCTGTCATTTATCCTCTTAATATCTCATATTGGACTCTGTCGCTGAGCGAGGCTGAGCTTAGTGCTGTCAGTTAAGGTATAGGAGTCAGAAGTGATAGTTTTCTTTTTCTTACTTTACTAAATAAGTCTTTTGTGGAAAAAACAAAATATGTTGTGTCATAGTTTAACCTGGCAGGCCACTAAATACCATGCAGCTTCTACTTATGCTCCCCTGCGGTGGGTGAGGATGAAGAGAGTTGGAGGGCTAAGGAGACTTGCAGGTTGAGATAAAGACCATTTACTAATTGAGAGAAAATTAAATAACAATGGTTATAATAAATGAAATAATAATAGTAGCAATAATAACAATAACAACAGCAATAACAATAGCACTAATAATAATTAATATTAATAATAAACATTAGAAAACACATGAGTGATGCATAATGCAACCACCCACCCACTGACCAAGACCCAACTCACTTCCCACTAGCAATCCCAGAGAGCACATTGTCTTGAGTTTCTGTATTATGATTCAGGATGGAGTAAAGACTTTCATATATTGTCTCCTAATAACTTCTTATTTTGCTGGGAAGGTGTCCAATTTCTGTAGATACCAACGCAATAATGAAGGTGATAATTCATTAAGTATCACCTAAGTTGTTTTCATCACTCATTTATTCATGATAGCCTTCTTATAAATTTATAATATATAAATTTGCCACTGAAACTGAAATTACAATTCCAAATCTGACTTGAAAATTATTTTATAGGGACATTATAGTATTTCTACATATTCCAGGTTGACATGTGGATATCAAAGATCAAATTTCAATCACACATTCAAACCAATGCTGCGCGGGGGGTTATTTTGCTTATTATAAAGAAACAATTTAGTTCTTCCTTGGAGAAGTTACAGTGATTAAGTGGACAAGAAAATACGTGTTAGTCAAAACAATCCTATTTACAAAACCCCTTGATATTCATGGTAGCATCTGAATGTATAAAAAATGTAAACACCTACCCGATTTGGGATTGGTTTAGATTGAGATGGTATCCTCTTGTCATTGTTCTGGAAGCATTAATTTAATAAGACTTAGAGTCACATCAGTGGTCATTTAAATTGATTTATTAGTTTTCTTATAAACTTTATATCACTATACATTAAAAAGAAGGTAAAATCATGTTATGGTACTTCCTTAATGTCACAAAGGACATCAAGATGACAGCTAGAAGGAAATGCAGAGTGAAAATTTCCCTAGTTTAGAAATTCTCCAGTAAAGATAAAATAGTCTGGAGGTTTGGCCCTGTTTATCCCCAAATAGGAAGAACAAGGTGTGCAACAGCTGACCTTTAAGACTGACTTCTTTCCCAGATGCTGCAGTGTTTGCCAAAGAACCCTTTGTCTTTCATTAGCTGTTCTATCACCCAATGACTCCCCCCCAAAAAAGGAGTCAGGAAAAGAAAAGGAGACCCATGAGTTAAAATGAAACAGATTTAATAAAATAATATGAAAAACCTGTTATTGATTCTAACACTGATATAAAAACACAAAGTTATGCTCAACCTTGCCTTGGTAAGACAAGCTGCCCACTTTGTAGCAGTGAATGTCACATGTCAAACACTGTGAGCATCACATCTCCAGCAAATATGCAATGGTCACAAGTGGGAGAGTAGGCTTAGGGAGAAGAAGGATGTGCAAGACCCTCTTGGAAGGTGACCATTTAAGAAAGAAACCTTTTCTCAGCAGACTTTCCAATTTATAGTGAGTGTGACATTTACGGTATGGCATACTTTTGCTGGCCAGCTTGGGTCAGCTGTCCTAGAATCCTCCTAGATTTACCACCCAGCTAACTCAAAACTCCTAAAGACTTTGATCACTATGGAAACCTATATGCCATGGCTGGCCACAAATTAAAACAATGTGTCTTTTGAACTCTGGTTTCACTGAACAGGGTGCTACAGTCTTCTAAAAAATGCAGTTTCTTCAACAGAGAATTGACTCTATGGTCCTAGCTCAGCAAAATCAAGACACACTTAAAAAGAATAGACACAAGCTATAAAAATACTAGAGAGTAATGCTGTAGATTGACTCTGCTATAAGAATGCAGTACCTGTTCCAGGAAAATTTTTCTGCTAAGGAGTTACGAGAGAGTATTAAGTGATTAGATAATTTGAATAAGTTCATTTACAGCATCTTCATATTTGGAAAAGAGTTTTTATTATCTTAAAATGACAACATATAGGTCTATTAAGTAATATGCCTTACAATTTGTTTCATGAAAAATTCTTCCCACCTTATATCAACATTGTAATATTTTCTCCACAAAGTGACCATTGTTAGGTTATATGAAGGTCCATTTCCGTCATCTTGTCACAGTGGAACCTTAGCCTTAGGGGCTGGGGGACACCAGGAACCAGAGAGGGCAGCTCCCTGGGACATCTCAGAGACTGAGAGAGGCGGTCACTGTGTATGGCAGTCTGTCCCATCTCCTGATTAAACTACATTTATAACTGTTTTTCCTCAATAAAGGGCTCTATTCTGTGTGTGTCTGTCTGAATGTCAGCACCAGGAGTCAGAACACAGGATCATAAGCATGGATGATCCATAGATACTGGAAAGAACAACAAGCCTGAGAATTGGCTGCTGGAAGGCCCAGGTTGCTCAGGCTTGGAGATATTTTTTGTGTCTCAGGACATATGATGAATTAAAGAACAAGGAGGTAGTTACAAGTCTGCTTTTCAAGACTTCCCAGAAAGAACAAAGTAATTTATTGGATATTTTTTAATTATGAAACTGAAAAACTACAGCACTAAGGAATAAGGTAGTGCAGCAGAAAAGACTAAGCAGAATCCATAAGATTCTAAAATCTGTGAGAGACTTTGAAAATCTGAGAAGTGAAGGAAATCAGCTGCTAACATATATGCTGTACTGTATGTATATTCACCCTGGGCAAAACAGCATGGAGGAGAGGTTCATTAAGAGGCTGGAACTTTCTTGTTTGCCCTTGTCATTGGTATCGGTTTACACTAATATGGTGGCAGAAACCATAAGAAGTTCCAAGAACTTCCAGACAAGGATCCAAGGATCTTTTTTTGTAGTCATAAAATTCTCCTTGCATTCTTCTAGTTGGCCTCTTTTTCTGACTACATATGGTGAATCAGAACTTGCCACAACTAACATCTCAGAATGCTGTATGAAGGGTGACTTCAGGAGGTGCTTATATATGCTTATAGATGGTATACATGCATAGTTCAGCAAATATTTCAGTATTTTAATTCAACCCAGTAATAGTTAAACTGACTCATTTCTGCAGAAAATACCTGACTGGAGGTATTGCTGAATGTATGCCTTCATGTAATTTCTGAACTTCAAATAATTCAAGGAAAACAGTAAATACTCCACAGGCATTCACTTCATCAGATGAAGTAAAATTTACTTTTACAAACAAAATAAAAGAATAAAATAAGATGGTCTTACAGGTTATTTACTGATTCATTTAATAGGATTTGTTTTAGCATTTTCCTATGAGTTGGGTTTATTTTTAATGATCAGTGTGTTTTAATTTCAGATTTATGTATGATGCTGCTTGGAGGGTAAAATGTGTGTCATATGCAAACATCAAGCTTTCTCTAGTATGCAGTTAGATGTTATACATTTCTAAAGTTTACAGTATTTTGCTTTTTCTGGCATGTATTCACTGATTGTATGTGCACTGCGAATAGTGTAATTTCATACCTAAATGAGATCTAAATGTTCTAAAATCAAGTGATATATACATGTATATATCACACACTATAGCTTGATTTTTATAGAAATTCTTAACCTAGTTCTGATCTGATATTACAGTTTTGAGTCTTCGTTAAAATTCGTAGTAACTGTCTCTCTAAAAGAATACTTTCCAAATTGTTTAAGAAGCTATAAAAACTCCTTCCTCTTCATTTCCCTTACTCTGGGGAGTATCTACCTACGGAACTTCAAAGAACTTTTCAGCCTTTGCTTATTTCTGACTTTCCTAGTTAAATGGTCCCTCTCACCATTGTCTGCTCCCAACTTCATTATTTTTTAGATTGTTCGGTTCCAAGGGGAGGACAGTAAAAAAAGAAGTTTACAAGAAAATGTCAATTTTTCCTACCCTGTGGCAGCAGCATGAAATTCTAGATAAGGACAGAAATTTGGTTATTTTTCACTCATTCTAACATAGTAATTCTGTCTAAAATAGAAGAAGGTCAGGAAACATGCTTCTTTTAGGTTGTTTGTACAAACTACAGGGCAGATCCTAAACTTTCTGTGATATTATTCTCTTTCATCACAAATTTTGGTGCTAGACCTTCAAACCAAAATTTTACAGTCATTAATATTTGTAGAATTTTTTTTATCCAGGCATTTTCCACATAGTACTGCTTTGTTACATATGGTAAAATATGTAACATCTCAAAATATTATTTACTATTGTTAATATAAGTATCTTAAACATTAAAATTAAAATCATCAGTAAAAATTACCGGGTCCAAATTTGTGTTATATCATATGTATCACAAAATATCTTACTTTTGTTTATTTTTATATTGGATAAAAATAATCTCCTGAGGGCAACAGACAGTGAGTCATTATTGACTAAGTCGATGTTAGGTAGCAGTAGTCCAAATGATAAAAAAAGAGATAATGTGCCTTTTGTAAAAACCATGGACCAAGATCCGAGGTACTAAATAAATTCGGATTCATCTGAGTATCAATAAACATAAGGTGGGAATGCCATATGTATAAATGCCATATGTAAAAAATGCATTAGTATAAAAACTTAATGAAATGAAAATAAGTTACCAGCATACAGGAATGCAGACACAGGAAGAAAAAAGAACCAGGGAGAAGTTTTTCTCTTAGGCTGAACTAAAGGAAGAACTGTAGAAACAGAGTGACAAAGGAAGCCACTTGAAGAAAACTCATAAAGCTACAAACCGAGAACAAGAAATGGAATGAGATAAGAAGAGAGTAAAGGATATAATACCTCAAGTTATGCCAAGTGCGACTTGTTATGAAGTATTGTATAAAATGACATACTCTGAAACTCCATTTGCCTACAAACATGTTTAATTCAACATTGGTACGTGCTAATTCTGCTGTTTCAAAAACAATTACTATCTTCTGCTTTTAATGTTGATCTTATCTAAACTATTATTTGGTTGGGTTTTTGTGCTTTGTTTTTCTGTTGATTTTGAAGGGAAAGGATATTTCCAGATTATTTACCTTTTCTTGCTATTATGTTTTTTACATCTGATTTGAAAAACTGTCACTCTACACTTATATTGTTGGTGGTGTGACATTGCTTTCTCCCTGCACAGTAATACCATGGCTTGGCCATTAGATAAAATATCAGGTAGCAGAAAATGACTAGGAGCTACTGGTAAGAAAAGCAAGAAGTTTAACTAAGCACTAAATAATTCATGGAGATAACATCAACACGAGGTAATATGTGTTCCTACCTAACTGTCATCCATGCTTGAGAATCATGTCAACATGGAGAAACAATGATTTTATGTTCATTTTACCAAATAACTGCCCTATTAAAAAACAATGCATTCTATTTCACAGTACAGCTCTGCAGAATCTTTTCATATTTTCTTGTTATTCTATTCATACTGCAATTTTTTGTGTCTTTGACTTCTTATACATTCCTCAGGGACTAGTAGCTGTGGACTTTCTCGTTCTTTTCAGCAACCACTTAAGCAGCATCAGATTTTCGACATCTACATCTACATTTTCTACATACACTGCACTGTTCATTCACTTAGCAAAGCATTCATTCTACTTCCAACTGTTTCTACAATTCAGGTCTACAGTATTACATAAAGAAAGTCTACATTAAATGTGGTGACTTTCAATATTTTCTCTGTGAAACTACTCCCTGAAAACTCTTTTACAAATTTGGTGCAAACCTGGAGAAAATATAAGGGGCTGAAGTAGCTTTTATGCTGCCCATGAAAAGAGTATCTCTGAAAAAAGCATACTGCCAGACAGTAAATTGTTCTTTAAGAACAGACCACATGCAACAAGAAAACATGATCACTTCTCTGTTCTCAAACACAATATTTCTAGCCTCAATAAGGCAGATAAACTGCTGTTTGGTGGGTGAGGAGGTCTGGTGGTGAATGCCCATATCAGTCTCTGTAATAGAGAAGAGTTCCATCAGAGAAAGTATTACCAAGAAAAAAAGTTTCATTTTCTTATCAGTTACTTTGTGCTGTTCTTCTAATTAAATATTATATCCTTATAGATTCCCATGAAAGTAAATAATGTTAAAATTACTGTGAGTGTAGTAGACTGGACCCTTGCCTAAAGCTTTCTGTTTTTTCATTATGATACTACATGCACCATCAGAACACGAAGAATGATAATGAAAGCTCATTCCAGTGGAGAGAAATAGCTACTGAAATAATTTAGAGGTTCTGTTTTTTCCCCTCTGTACATTGCATCACTGACTGCAAATTAGTACAGCCATAGCAGAGCTTTTTAAGTTGACTGTGACACTGAAGAAATGAATGCCTTTTATTTGATTATGAGCAGGAGATCCTAATGTAACACTTATACTTCTAGAGACTAAAGATATGAAGGCTCTGGGACTGATTTCCATTCACATAGAAATGTGAAGGTCTATTTCATTCCATTTATTCTAGGCATCAAAATGGAAATGTTGAAATTAGGAGCTTACTGCCTGTGCAGGAAGAAGCATCCCCAAGGTCCTTCACAAATATGATGGAGAAACTTACTGACCTGAGAGAATTCCTAAACTACTGGATACATACCTGTCTTTTACTAGCTATACTTAGTATACTCTCTATACCTACCTTCAAAGAGGGAACCATATATATGGACCTAAGTTCTGGAATACTTTTTTCGTTTGTTTTTACAGTCTAGGACAGTTTAGAATTTAGCTTAATTGGTTCTGAATTAAAAACAAAATAAAAAATCTTATGGTTCTCATTTCTGTTCTTGGTTTGGCAGTTTTCTCTGAAATGAGATTCATTCACATAGTGTGTCTGAAAGTAACAGGCAGGTAAGAATAAACAAGTGTGCTACAAAATATTCTGAAGTCTCAGTTGCAAAGTAGAAGATATTGTTATTAGATTTTTATTTTTCCCTCAGAAGAAAGGTAAAAATGGAAAATGCAATCTAGAACTATCAGAAAAGTAAGGGCGGTAGCAAAATATGAGGTTATTCTTTTAATGATCCTCTACAGCATAATCGGTGCCTTTCCAGTTAGTTGAACCTTTTTTTATCAACTGCAGTACTCCATATAGGAGAAAACCTTCATGATATGAATATTCTTCTAATTTAAAAACAATAAAAAAAAAAAATGGTATTTCTGATGTAACGCAAGATTCTTAGACTCCATGTCTTCAACACTTCCTCTTTTCATTGGATGAAGAACATAGTCACTACTGGCTATTAAAAGTGTAATCTGAGAATGTGCAGTCTCTTCCCTCACCTGAATTTCAAAGATACATTTTTCCTGTCTGCTAAATCATAAATCCATGTTGCTTTCTGCAGGTACTCAAAAAAAAAAAAAAAAAAAAAAAAAAAGATAAAAATGGAGAATGAGATTATAAGTAGATCTAAATAGAAGATGCTCTAAGTTAGAAGATGCTCTAAGTAGAATTACTGTAACTAATCCATGTTGTTAAAATAAAATCACAAACATGATAATAGAAAATTTGATTACGTTCCATTATGTAAAAATGCCTAATTCCACATCCCTGACTGAGATGAATGAAGTGGTTAACAACTCATAGTTTTATTTCAGACTATTTTTGGATTCAGACTGCATCATTGCCTTGGTTTATGTTTTGTTTCACAATACTAAAGTTTCCTGGAAGTAGAAGAATTTGAAACACCAAAAAAAAAAAAAAAAAAAAAAAAAGACAAAATGGGAAAACTAAAAGTGTGTTATAACACGTCATGGTTTTACCCCAGAGTCAGGGTCATGAGCTTATTCATGACCACAATTTTCAAGTTGCTCAAGGATGACCTCATGCACAGCCGCTGATGCTTCAAGATGTACCTGACTCAAGTATACACTGAAGTTCCAGCCTATCCAATACATCAACACAGAAAAGGCAGAAATGCCTTGGACATATTTCTGCCCAAGCATATGGCTATTGTAGTTATTAAAATGTTCCCAGGCACAGTAAGATGATAACAGTAGTGCAGTACAGGAATCAGTGGCAGCAAAAAAACATCTACTAAGGAATATTAGACTCTAATATACAGTGAGGCAATGAAGACCCATGGCAAGCACAGAAGCCTGTCAATTAATAGCTAAATATCTGTAACAGCTATAAATTCATACCAATCAAATCTATTACTATCCCAGATCCTTAGAGCCCCATGTCAGGCACAAAAAAAAAGGACTGTTGTCATTTAATCCTGTCTGGCAACTAAGCAACATACAGCCACCTAATCACCCTCCATCTTGTAGAGTAGGGAAAGAACTGGAAGAATAAAAGTGAGAAAATTCTTGGGTTGAGATAAAGACAATATAATAGGTAAACAAAAGCTCAGTTCACAAGCAGAGATAAATGAGGAATTCATTCACTACTTCACATCAGCAGGCAGGTGTTCAGACTCCCCCAGGAAAGCAGAGCTCCATCATACATAATGCTTACTTGGATTGACAAACACCACTACTCCAAACATCCTTCCCTTCCTTCTATTTTGTCCAGTTTTATATGCTAAGCACAACATCATATGGTGAGGAATATCCCTTTGGTCAGTTGGGGTCTGTTGTCTCAGCTTTGTCCTCTCCCAGCTTCTTGCACACCTCCAACTTTCTTGCTGGGGGGGTGGTGTGAAAAACAGAAAAGGCATTGGGCTCTGTGTAAACTCTGCTCAGCAACAATGAAAACATCTCTGCATTATCAACACTGTTTTCAGCTCAGTTCCAAAACACAGCTCCACACTAGCTAGAAAATTAACTCTATCCCAGACAAAAGCAGTATGTAACCCTCAAATAATAGGCTGGCCTGTTACAGAATGTTGAGAGCCATGAGCCAGCATTGTGCCCTTGCAGCCAAGGCCAAAGGCATCCTGGGGTACATTAGAAGGAGTTTGGCTAGTAGGGCAAGAGCGGTTCTCCTCCCCCTCTACTCTGCCCTGGTGAGGCCACAGCTGGAATATTGTGCCCAGTTCTGGGCCCCTCAGTTCCAGAAAAACAGGGAACTGCTTGAAAGAGTCCAGTGCAGAGCCAGAAAGATGATTAAGGGAGTGGAAAATCTCCCTTATGAGGAAAGACTGTGGGAGCTGGGCCTCTTCAGCTTGGAGAAGAGGAGAGTGAGGGGTGAACTCATCAATCTGTATAAATATGGAAAGGGCAAATGCCAGGAGGATAGAGTCAAGCATTTCTCAGGGGTGACTAACAATAGGACAAGGGGCAGTGGTTATAAACTGGAGTATAGGCAGTTCCATGTAAACATAAGGAAGAGTTTTTTCACTGTGAGGGTGACAGAGAACTGGAACAGGCTGCCCAGGGAGGTTTTGGAGACTCTTTCCATGGAGACATTGAAAGCCCACCTGAATGCATTCCAATGTGACCTGGGGTAGGTGACCCTGCTCTGGCAGGGGGTTTGGACTCGATTATCTTTTGAGGCTCCTTCCAACCCCAATTCTCTTTGATTCTGTGATTCTGTGATTCTATGATTCTATAAATTTACTTAAATAAAAATATAAATGGCTAAAGAAAAGAGCAAGTGATCCAGACCTTTTACTTAAATACAAATATTATGAAAGTTATAAGTAAAAAAAACATTAAGACAAGATATTACATTCTAGGCCCAGTTGGTAACAACAAGGCCTCTGCTCACTGACCCCCCACCTTCATTGTGGGGCAGGGAGGAGAAAATCCACTGAAAGTCTTGTTAACCAGGACAAAGAGAAGAAGGTTTTTGCTCCCCATTTATGGTAATGGGCAAAAAGCAGACAGAACCAACTTGGGGAGAAAAAAGTATCAATTTAATCTGTCAGGAGAAAGAGAAAATACATTGAGATCTTAAAATACCTTCCCTCCACCCATCTCTTTTTCCCAGGACTAAATTTCTTCACTCCTGCCTCCTTTTCAGTGACACAGGGGGACAGAGATTGGGGGCTTAGGGTCAGTTCACCACACCTTGTTTCTGCTGCTTGCTAATCCTCAGGGTTCCTCTTCGATATCCTTGCTCTGGGACTGCTATGTCCTCCTCCGTTCCTCTGCTCTGCAAGTCCTTTTTGCCGTTTTGTTTTCCCTTTCTTGAATATGGTACTCACAGAGGTGCACCCTACTTCCCAGATCTGCTCGGTCTTGGCCACAATAAGGGCTGGAGTTGGAGCCAGGGGAGCTTCCAACAGCTTCTCACAGGAGCTACCCCTGTGGCTCCCCCAATTCCAAGAGTAAAAATGATGAGTCTAAATAACATCATTACGCATGAATAAAATGTTGACCTAGACTTCATATAAAATCCTGGCTTTGAAATAATACATCCTGTGATCTCTGATAAATTAGTCTTTCTTTCAGATTCTAATTTTTGCCATACGTAAAATGAGTAAAATAAAAAATGAATGAACATTTATGTAGAAATTAAGACCTCATAGAGAACTGTATTCAGAAAGGCATCTACTTTTATCTGTACAGAAGTGCAGGGCATAATGCAATTAATTCACTTAAAGAACCATGATTTAAAAAGACAGAAGTCTGTCATCAAATGAGAAATTGCAAAACAGTGAAATCTCAACATGAAGGAGTTCCAGAGATCTTCAAGTTCCCTCATCCAACATCAAATTTAGAGTTGCACTTCTTTGGCAATCTTCTCTAGAAAGGGAATAGACTGGTGTGTGATGCCTTGCTTTCTCTTCTCCAAAATGCTCTTCACATTTGCTTTGACTGAATCCTAGGCCTACATGGCTGTTTATTTTTGAAAAAAAAATTCTTTGCTGGGTTCCATACTTAACAGACAACCAATAATATCTCATGCATTTAATCCAATTTTTTTTAAACATTTTGCATACCAATAGAATAGCTTTAATAAATCTCATTAGTGGCAGAACAATAACTCAAAAATAGATGGCTTTCAACCCTACTCAGAATATGCTCTTTATTCAGTAAGTAATCATTGGCTCACTCTATTTCTTTTGAAAGACAGATACAGAAAAATGCTTTTTTGAGTTGTCATTGTGTTTGCTTAGAAGAGTATTTATTCTTTTATCTTTACCACATCTCAGAAATATCAGATTTAAAATGTTTTCCTTAGGCTTTATATATCTAAAATAAACAAATACTTGGGGAGCTCAGAATAATAATGTAATTATTGACATACTAATAAATGAGCTAAGCAATTAAAAGTTCCTAGGTAAACAAGTTTATTAATCTATTAGAATGCACTGGAAGCTAACACTATGTGTGATAGTTTTACAGCTTAGACCTGTCAGATAATTCTTTTTCATGCTATTCAAGCTGTGTAGCTTAAGTCTTAGGTAGCTAAAATAACACTGATCAATCACCAATACCAATTTTATGTCTCTTTGTCATAAAACAGAAATACTGTAATTCATACAGAGTGATACCTTCTTGTGCTGCAGTCTCTCTTTATTTTTAAAGCACCTAATAGAGGCAAGTATCTAATAGATATTCCATGGATGAAACTCTTCTGTTAAGCATCAGCAAGGCATTTATGGATGATGCATATGTGTTGACAAAGAAACACAAGCCAAGTATTTACACGTGTCAGCTCTGTTTTGGAACTTGAACAAACAATTAACTAGGGCAGTGAAGATGCTGTAGGCTTCATCAGCTCTTCACAGCTTGATGGTGCACTACATCATTGGGCACAGGCAGCACATTATGGAGCTGTGTTCTGCCAGAAATCTTACTTCTTTCTTCATTGCAAGGCATATACAACAGCAATAGTGGGCAAATCTGAGTCTTGTAAAAGATGTAGACAATGTGGGAAATTAACACTAGGAAATCAGAATGTGTTTTAAAAGAATGTGGAGGAATAAAAGGGAAATGAGGGGGAAATGGAGGTATTATGATAGACTGAAGAAGATAAAGCAGAAGTGGCACAGAATAGTTGAGATTGGACGTGATCTGTAGAGATCATCTGATTCAACACCCTTTTTTAAGCTGATCAGCTAGAGCAGATTGCTCAGGGCTGTGTCCCATCAGGTTTTGAATCTGTCTAAGCATGGATAATTGGTACCAGAAGGCAACCTGCTCCAGTATCTGACCAGGCTCATGGTACACAGGTAAAATAGAAATTCCTGAGTTTGCACTCATTGCTTCTCGTATTTTCACTAGATATCACCATGATGATTCTGCCTGTATCTTCTTCACATCTTCACTTTACTGGGTACACCATGACAAGCTCTCCACTGAGCCTTTTCTTTTCTTAATGCAGCTCGGGAGACCATTGACCTTTTTGTCAAAGACACATTGCTGGGTCATGTTCAACTTGTACAATAGGGTCCTCAGGGCCTTTTAAGTAAAGTTGCTTTCCAGCCAGTAAACATCCAGTACACATTTGGACTTAAGGCTATTCTTCCACAAATGCAGAAGTTTTCATTTTTCTCTGTTGAACTTGGAGAGCTTCCTATCAATCAAATCTTCTGCTTGTCAAGGTTGCTCTGAATGGTGGAACAAGCATTTAATATATCATGTATAGTGTGCTTCCTAGTTTTTTACTGCGTGTAGACTTTACTGTTGTGCCATAATCCAGGCCATTAATGAAGATGTTAAACAACGTTGACCCCAATACTGACCCCTTGAGGTACTGTTCCACTAGTGACTGGGCTCCAGCTGGACTTTTTTTTCACTGATTACAATGAGCTGGGCCTGGCTGTTCGGCCTATTTTCAAGCCACTCTTTGTCCACTTATCTAGCCTATATTTTATTAGTTTTGTCTGTGAGAATGTTATGGGAGACAATGGTGAAAGCATTGCTAAATTCAAGATAACCACTGCTTTCATTCACCCTCTTCCATGAAGCTAGTCATCTCTTTGTAGAAAGGTATCAGGCTGATCAAGCATTATTTCCTCTTCATAAATTCATGCTGACTACTCCCAATTACCTTTGTGCCCCTGTCTGTAAATAGTTTGCAGTCTGCTTCAAGTTCTCAGGGATTAAAGAGAGGCCTATCGTTTCCCAGATCCTGTTTTTTCCCTTCTTGAAGGTAGGGCTTTTATTTGCTTTCTTCCAGTCTTCAGAGGCTGTCCCTGGTGACCATGATATTTTAAAGATAGTCGAAAGTGGCAACACAGTGACATCAGCCAGTTCCTTCTGCACTTGTGGGTGCATCCCATCAGGCCTCATGGACCTGCCTATAGTTGGTTTGTTTAACTGTTCTGTAACCAGATCCTTCTCCTCTGAGGGTAGGCCTTTCCTTATCCAGATTTTCCCTCTGGTTGCAGGGGCCTGGAATTCATGAAAGCTTACCAGAATAGACCGAGGTGAAGAAGGCATTAGAGTATATTGACATTTTTTGCCTACTATCTCAGAGGTCCCCTAAAGATCTAAAGATCTTTTCCAGCCTCTTCTGTTCCATGATTCTGAGATTTTATATTCTTTACCTTTAATTATTTAACACTGCCTTATACAGGTTTGAAGATGACTGGGACAAAGGAAGTATTGTATTCCTTTGTAAAGATTTCCCTCTTCAGAGGCTTCAGAGGATATTTCTGTTTTCAAACAGTGCCCCACCAAGACTTCTATAAGGCACATTTTTAATAGCATTGTAATAATGAAAATTGCTTGGTTAATGCCAAACAGCCAACCTGAGCACCTCCTTGAAGAGCAAGGCATGCCCTCATTTCTTGTTTCTAGTGCAAACTTGTGATATCTTCACTTAAAGCACTGTTAGGTGAACCAAAGTGTCAAGCTATAACTTTCTACTAACCTAAAAAGTCATGTGAATGTTCAATTATTTACGTTCCCTGAGAAGTGTAGTTTTCTAGCATTGTTTAAGCAACTTAGTAGTCAGGAAAATAAGAAACATTGATCAAAGCATCTTAAAATTATTCTTTCAAAGATAATGTATTCAAAGATTTTTTTCTTAATAAAGGGAAGCAGAGTTTTCACTGATATTAGCGCCTGAGGCTAAACCAAGTAACAATATGGCACAAGAACAAGAGAGAGGAAAAATGTTCACTTTAAACATATTCTGCAAATCTATTCACATTACAAAAGCAGTGTGGCCTCAAAGCTGGAAAAGAATTAACACAGTCTCCTACATAAGCATTAAGGAATGGCACAGTCATGAAAAAAAGTTTCCCCCAAGCCATGTCATATAACTGGAGTCAATGAAATTACATTGGGGTAATGGTTGGATACAGAGAACGTCTGGATACATCTACATCTTCCACTTCCTGTGAGATAAATGACAAAGTATAATTCTTTCTGAAGTAAGATGCATCTCCCAGAACTGGTCATATCAAAAGACAAGGCTGTATAACATCCTGAAAAAATATTAAATTCACAGTCTAATATTGGATCTGCTGAATGACGTATAGCTGAAATTTCCACATCCACCATGACATGGAGTATTGCTGAGGGGACTCTATTTAGTATTTAGTTGATTCAAAGATGTTAGAGAAATGTTATGGGGAACTGCTAGTTTTTTCTTCTTTTAAACATAGTGTTTTTCTTGGGTAAAGGCCTTTGTTAACATCCTTAAATGAAAAAATCTAGGATTTAGTCTGATGTTACGATCCAAAATTGGTACTAATTTTTCTCAAGATTTCTCTTAAGGAGGGAGAACCAGTGGGTTTATAAAGGCAATACATCCCTTAAAATTTCCTTGGTAAAAATGCTTCTAGTATATAATTTCATTTTTTTTTATATATTTCATAAATATTGGTTAAAAACGTCTCCCTCTACTCAGCTCAGAATGACAAGATTCAGTTAGCTTGACTTTAAGTTTAAATTCTATTGTATTTACAATATTGTATACCTATATAATATATAATATTATCATATACTGTCACAAAATCATATAATTTCATATAATGCCATATAATATCATATTATAATATTGTTACGTGATACTGATGTGATATTAATTGTATTATACTATATTGTATTCTATTCCATTCTATCTATTACATTATATTGAATATAAGGCCTATGATTTTGTATTCTCTAAACTACATATTTTCAACAAGATGAAGAATAAAATTACCAAACATTCCAAAATTTTCCTCAGTGTGAAAAACAATGCATGGAAAAATGGGGAGCCTTTTCTGATTCCTATTCCCTAATGAATTCTTTGGAGGTATAGCAAATAATGGTGATAATATGAAACTCACCAATTATAACAAAAAATATTACAATTTAAGAAGAAAAGTGTTGGCATTTCCCTTTCAGGGAAATTATAGAAGAAAATGGTTGTCTAGCAGGTATTTCATATTAAAAGCTCCATGATTCTGACAACAGAAATGAGATCACAAAATTTATCAAACAAATTTGTGAACTCAGTAACTTTTCTTCTTTCCCTTAATATTTAATGAATAGGAATAGTTTGTATTGTAAATATCCTTCTTGCTGTATGATTTATAAGCTTGTATCACTTCTGATCCAAAACTGGTGCAGTGTCAAACATGGAAAAGTATACAGAAAGAAAAATAACACTAAGGTAAAAATAACACTATCCCTTCAACCTTTCCATTTTACATATTAAAATAATTCAGACACACAGTGCTATGGTTTGAGTACTGCAAATGAAAGCTTAAAAATTGGATGAACCCTTGGGAAAACACTGTGTAAAAGAGGGTAATGAAAAAGCAAGCATATATATATACTAAACCTACAACAGAAAAGTAACAGTTGCAACTACTCAATGTTTTTCACTAAACAAATAATACTATTTCTTAATGACCCAGAGTATCTAGAACATCTATCTCTCAGAATGACTTCTGTTACTGCAGAAATTAATTTTTCACCATTTCATTGTTTTGTCACATAAAAATTGATCACAGATAAATAACCTCCACGTCCATGTTCCTTGACATTTATTGAGATTGATTTTTGGAGATGTGTTAAAAGTTTTGAAACAATAAATTAATTATCTTTTAACTAAATAATAAGTGGATAAAGCTCCCCCTTCTTTGTTTCTAGAAGAGATTAACCTAGAAATGATAGTTGATTGAAAAAACTCAGAAGATTGGTATTGGTTCTCTTATTTGGTTCTCTTTTTGAACACAGTATAATTTATCTTTGTGCACAAGAGCACTGTATTTTTTTGTCTGCTCATGTAATTTCTAAATGCAAAAAGCCTAACTTTTGTGTCTTACATAATTGCCAGAAGTGTCTAACTTATAATGCATCATAGAAAAGCAACACCATAGAAAGACAAAATAATGCTACATATATCCCAGTATCTTGACTCTGTTAATGACCAAGATTTTCTTGGAAGAAAGAAGTTACACAGTCACAGAGAGAAAGTCCAATAAATTTCTATTGAGACAAGTGTTTTCTCAGCTTCTCTATGAAAAAAAGAGTGCAAGATTTTTCTTTCAAAATACAAATAAATATTCTGGCTATCTGAGCTGTACATCTTATGCCTGAACAGACTACGAAAATGTGGAAGGATTACCTGGATGCAGTTATAATAATAAATATTTGTAATTGTTTTTATGAAGTTGGCTTTCATGGGAAAATTTGAACTTTTGCAGAATTACATAAACCAAATGAAATGTCTGTGAAATGTTCCCTAGGCTGGCATTTATGGCAAAGCCAAAACAAAGGAGGAGCTGAGTGACTAGCACCCATCTTTGTGTCATTTGCCTCCTTCACCATGTTGAAAGCTACTGGAATCTGCCTTTCTCTGCCTCTCTTGCCTAATTTGTTCCACTTTGTTCAGAGTAATAGAATCTGGATCCATCTCCTACATTGCAAGAATACTCCAGTTATACATCCAGAATACAGATGATTGTCTCTGAATCATCCATTACTTCTCTCTCAATCAAAGCAAAAAAACCCAAAAAACATTTCAACCAGTCTTTTTGTCATTCCATTACTTAGACAGTTGCTGTCAAAACTTCATAACTCTCCAGAGAGAGCTGACTGTAAGCAGACAGAAAATATTTCCTCTAAAAGTAGTACAGATTTGTCGATTTATGCTCTCTGGTCATTTTTTATAATGTAAAACATATTCAGCATTGTACTGTTATCAAGAATGCCTTCCTATTTTGTTACAGTTGTGTTTTTTCATTGAATATAGCTACTTTGCTTACATGTTCTTCTCTTTTTCTTTGTTTATTTCTAACAATTTAAGGCTTCTGATGTGCTATATGACCTTTATTCTCAGAGTTGTACTAGAGGTACTATATCAAATCATACCTCTGAAATAGATGTCTCTTCGCTATTCTTTTTATTTTATAATTCTTTTCTCATCTTTCTATCACACTTATTCCACTTGTCACCTCTTGTCTCTCAGTTGTTAACTTTTTGTAACTTCTGCTGTGCACTCTTAGGAATCCAGATGTATTTGAAAATCTCTATCATGTCTCATGATAGCATTTAGGTGGATTCAAGACATATTTTATTCAAATGCTACAACAAGCCTGCTATTCCACTAAATATATAAATATATAATAAATATATAGTGTAAAACAAACATAAAAACCATTTTTGTTGTTTTGTATCATTTTCTTTATTACTCTTCTTATCTCCTTTACTTAATCACAGTAAAGCTGGGGAATAGAAGGAAACAACGTTTTGAATGAAAGGATAATCAGAACTAAACTGGTAATTTGCCAGACTGTCTGAATGACAGTGGGAAACTGTCAGCACCACCTGACAGCAAAGTAGCCCATGTGCAGCTTTCAGCACATTTACAGTTTCTGAGTAGGCTTTATATGTCTATAATATATAGGCTTGCTACTGCTGAGCAGAGAGCCGGAGTATGCATAGATTGTAAAACAGCACAACGCTCATTATGTCTTCCTAAACTGACTCCCCATTAGTCTGATCATATCATTTTTTTGCAATTTTGTTCATTATAGGATTCAAGACTATAAGAAATAATTAAGGATCATCTACTCTGACCTTTGCAAATCAAAAATCAGTCTCCTAATCTAACCCTGTATTCAGCCTACTAATTTGGGAGTGATGAAACCTCTTTGACTAACGTGTATCTATGATAATTTCCATGATGTCTCAAATGCTTGTATAAAATATTTAGATGAGAAGTATTTAAGAGAAACTCTTTTCAGTGTATTGGTTTCCTTATGGTAAGAAAAGATTCTATACCAAGGAACCCATTACTTAACTGTTCTCAAGAGGAAATTAACATTTTTTTATAGAGGACTAGAGCATTGTCAAACATTCTTTTTTAAATACACCGAAGTTTGAAACTGAAATTCCAGGGTCAAGGAAGAAGAAAAGGCAGTAATATTCAATTTGGCTATGGTTTATTGACTAATTACTGGCAAATCTGAATGGCCTTCAGGACTGGGAAGTATCATGTCATTGTACTTCATGTTAAAAAGCAAAAGTGATTTTTTTCTATTATTGTTTCTCTTGGATTCTTGAAACATTTTATATCTTAACATATTCCTTGAATTCTAAAATAAGTATAATTTTATTTGATTGTTTTTCTAGAGATTGTATATGAGTACCGATAGAATCTAAGCCTAAGATTTCAATCCATTTTAGCACCCCTTGATTCAGTATTTACAGGCAAGCTAAACCATCCATACATTCACAGATTCACCAAATATTCAAAATATAAATGTATGGACTATGAAATGTGTAATAAGAAATGAGTCAAATAAGTTTATCATATTGTCAAATAATAAAATGTAAGGGGTCTATACAAAGTATATAATCTTGGAAAATGTCATTTGATGATATTTTAAAAATAAACTTCTCATTATTGTATCAATGTCAAAAAACAAAGCCTTAGGTTGTAAAGAAAATGCTGTAATTCACAAGCTGGAATGGATTGCAGCAATACTTTACATTTCAGTAACAGGCTATTGACTTGTGCACTGGCTTGTGACTTGTGCACTGGCTTGTGATCAAGAACATCATGGAGAATTTTTGGTCTGCAGTATTATGTGACCCTCACATGAGAAAGTATATTATTCCTTATGAACAGAATAGCCCTGACTTAAGAGATTACTCCATTTAACCATGCTAGTATCCATTCTTAGTGACATAACCTGCTTATTGTATGATGTATGCCTGGAAGGCATTTTCTCTGAAAAATAAAATATTGATTCTGGAATAACATTGAGATTCCCTGAAATGTGGAAATGTGTCATTACTTATACAAGTTGTTTTTTTTTTTTTCCTAGAATGAATAGGGAAAACTACTTTATTCCTGTGACTGTAGCAAAAGAAACAACTTCTTGTTACACTGTCTGTAGTTAAAAATACCTTGATTTTAATAGTCTACTAATTTTGCTCGCCCTTAACTGAATCGTACCCAGTAAAATGCTGTGCATTTTCATAAATAGCTATGCTATTTGAAAAGGAATTTGTGATCTTTCTTTTACTCCATCTAGTAATGGAGTGAGTAGCAAGTGAGATCAAAAGTTGCTATTCCTATCATGAATAAAATGATATGGATATATGCTTGTATTTAGCAAATATAAGCTGCAAAGGTACTACTTTGGTCTATGAAGTTAAACCCTCATCTCAGGTAGGATTAAGTCATTTGGGCAGCTGATTTTTTAAAAAGGCTTCATCTGTCTTCACTCACTTCTTGATGATAATTTCTGGTGGAATTAATATGATCCTACTACCTGAATGTGACTAGAATTTTTTAATAGTAAAATCTAGGTTTTAAAAAAAGCTGTCTATTAAGATGCAGATGGACACTTACAATTTTTCATCTCGTATCAAAAATTTGCAAAATTCTTTTAAGAAACCTCTCATAAACATGCCATTCAACACACAGCACTGTCCCCTATTGTGCTTAACTTCTTACATTTTGGGGTGTGTAGATGTCATAGGTTGATCCCACACAACAGTAACTCAGCCTCTCACTGACTCTCCTCTCCTGTGGGACAGGGAGAAAACAATAGGAAGGTAAGAAGGCTCTTGGATCAAGATAATGATATTTTAATAAAGCAAAAATTTTCCCCAGCATTTTGAATGATTTTGTGAGACTGATGTTAAAGTAATTAAATTTTCCTTAGTTTCAGTGCATGTCTGACTACATGATATTGTGTGAAAAAAAATATTGATAAGGTAAGTAGTACAAAAGACAAGACACTTGGAATCAACAGAATTCAGAGATAAACAAAGAAATGTGTATATTATTTTGTTAGCCTGACCAGGAAACTTTTTCCACATGTAGGTTCTAAAATCTAGTAACATGGTTAACACTTCTCCTTTTACAAGATGATGGACTGATTATCAGATGTAATTATGAAATATGATTGAAAAAGCATATCAAGTGTACAGAGAAAGTGCAGACGACCCCGTTGTCCTACAGATCCACATATGTTAGGAAAAAAATATTAACATGAGAGTGGTAAGACACTGGAAGAAGGTTGCTCAGATAAGTTGTGGCTTCCTCATCCCTTGAAGTGTTCAAGTTGAAGTGGGTTGGTGTAGTGGCAGATGTCTCTGCCCATGGCAGCAGGGTTGGAACTAGTGATCCTTAAGGTCCCTTCCAACCCAAAAGATTCTATGATCTAAGTGGGAAATACTGTTATGGATGAGTCTGTGCCAACCTCCAGAGGAAAAGGAGGCTAAACTAAGGCCTCAGTGTTTTGATGATTTGCTGTTTGCTGGCTACATTATGATAAATCATTACTACTTCTCAAAGGAACTGTCAAAACTCCCCAGCAGCATACAGTGCTTTTAAGGTGGTTGTGGGAAGCACCTCATCAGGCTTATATGTTATCATGCAGGTTGCCCATACATGTTTAATAAATGGGAATCTACTCTCCAGAAATCTAACTTAGCATTTCAAGTATCTGCAGAATTATCCGTGATATAAGGAGGAAGCAAAACCCCCATGTATCCTAGTCATTGACCTTGATGTTGTGAAAGAGTAATTTGACTTACCATGAATTAGAGGCATTTTTCTGCATTCTGCTTGCAGCTGTGCTCTCAGCCTGAGTGCATTCAGTCCAGTTACCACAAAAGCACAGAATGTTAGAGGCTGGAATGGACCTCTGGTGATCATCTAGTCCAACCCACCTTCCAGAGCAGGTTCACCTAGATTAGGTTGCACAGGATGATGTCCAGATGGGTTTTGTATGTCTCCAGGTATGGAGATTCCTCTGTGGGACAGCCTGTTAGAGTGCTCTGTTAACCTCACAGTTTTTCTTTATGCTTTGGTTGAACCTGTGTTCCAGTTTGTAAGTATGACCCCATGTCCTGCCACTGGACACCACTGAGAAGAGTCTGATCCCATCCTCCTGACACTCACTGTTTAGATATTTATAAGCATTGATGAGATCTCCCCTGAGTTTTCTCTTCTCCAGGCTAACCCAGACACCAGCTCCCTCAATCTTTCCTGATATAATAAATGCCTCAGTCCCCTAATAAATTTGGTGGCTCTGTGCTAGACTCTCTCCAGTAATTCTTTGTCTTTCATGTTCTAGGGGGGCCAGAATTTGACTCAGTATTCCATATAGGGTCTCAACAAGGCTGAATAGAGGGAAAGGATAACTTTCAACCTGCTTGTCAGACTCTTCTTGATGCACCTGACGATCTCACTGGCTGCAGGGGCACATTGATGGCTCACGGTTATCCTCTTGTCCACCAGACTCCCAGGTCTATTTTCAGAGCTGCTTTCTAGCAGGTCAGCCCCTATCCTGTACTGGTGATGGGGTTTTTCCTCCCTAGGTACAGGATACTTGTCTTTGTTGAATATCATGCAGTTTCATTCTGCTCCATTCTCCAGCCTTTCCAGGTCATGCTGATTGGCAGCACAGCCCTCTGGTGTGTCAGCTACATCATCCAGTTTTGTATGGTCAGCAAACTTGCTGGGGGTATGATCCATCCCTTCATCCAGGTCTTTGATGAATGTATTGAAAAATAAAGGGCTGCAGAAGCATTAACTGGATCCAGGATAAATGTCTGCAGCATCTTCTCTACCTACAGGCAGGAAATATCAGGCCCGTCATTTTAGACATGTGACAGAGAAATATACAGCATCTGAGGTTACAGCTCTGTCCAAGAAGTATGTTGGTATGAGTGTGGCCCAACTGAACCTTTATAAATTGCTAATAGCAAAATTACAAGATTTTTTAACATGTAGAGTCTAAGACTGAATCTGTACTTGTCTTAAAAACAGGCCTATTTCTGATTTAAAAATTGGAAATCTATTCAATCACCTCATTCTGATCAGGCCAAAATAAGGTGCTGTTTGACTGTGATAGTACTGTATGGGATTTTCTGGGTTTGCATGACAAACAATCTGAGGTGGCAGTGTTTTCTTTTTCTTTCTTGCTGATCTTAGCTGCACACACGAAAAGTAATTTACCTATTTCAGTACATGAAGGAGAAAAAGGAAGTATGAGAAATGAATAGATTTCTGATATGGGATACTGTTGTGTCTTTTCCAGAAGGGGTTTCAAAAAAATATCAAGATTGTTGGTCATTTTCAAAATATTACAGTCTACTGAACTACAAACATAAATAACCCCCCTTTGGGACATATTTATTAATTATTTTAAGTGTTTTACTCCACAATTACTCTGTGAACCTGGCCCTACAAAATACACTAAGGGAATATATGTGACTGCAGTATGATCTGCAATCAGAGAACTTTGCTTCTGTAATCAGTTAATGCATCATTTTGTAGCAAAACACACAGAATTGGAAACTTTCTTTTCTGGTTAAAGTTTAAAACTGGCATATTTTACTCATTTGCCTAGTCCTGATGGGTCTTCATTACAGTACAGAAAGATTAAATAGAGGAAAATTTGCCTCTTTCAAGGGTGTGCATGAGTGGAAGAAGAAACCGTGTTCACTAACACTGTTCTGTTGCTTTTTCTTTTTCTTTTTCTTTGCTTGTTAGAGTAATTGATAAGTGGTTAAATATGAGCCTAGGAGAGGACATAACTGTCCTTATGTGCCCAGAAATCCCTAATTAATTTCCCTCTGGATAAAGTGTGCCAAAATAATGGCTGTCGTTGTTTTAATAATAAGACATGGAAATTGTAAATTATGTACAAGTTCACATTATTTTGCTGGAAATTAATGACTTTTACATCAATCTTCTAGTTGCAAACTACAGACTTGAAAGATCTATTGTAAGAAGTTGCATCTTCTCCTCTTTTTGATTCTTGTTGAGACTTTTTTCTTTTCCTCCAAAATTAATTAGCTCAGTAATGATCCAGTAGTCATTAAAAGAGAATCTGTCTTCTTCAAAAGCTTCATTCTCCTTAATAGCAACAAATACAGGATCTGAGGCATCACTAACCTTTACCCTTTCTCCCCTACCACCCTCATAATTAGACATAACAATTGACAGAAAGGATGTAACCAATTACTACAGAAAACTATTAAAAAAGGCCACATAACTTTTGTTAGATCCTAGGCATGTTTTGCTGTATTATTAGCTGTAATTACTAGCTCTGAAATATATTATTATAATTAAAGAGGGAATGAGAAACAGTGGTTATTGAGCCAGAGTGAATTTATATATTTTGGGGCAAATTCCAAAATTTATTGAAATAAATATGAGCATTCTCTGTATTATGTGATTATGTTTAGACACCGTTTCTGTAAGAGTGACAGAAAAATACTGCCCAAGTCAAAACCAGTAATGATGGACAACTTTTTTTTTTTTCTAGTCACCATGTGACTAGGTCAGTGAATTGTGTCTCATCACAGAACCATGGAATCATAGAACAGTTTGGGTTGAAAGGGACCTTAAAGATTAACTAGTTCCAATACTTCTGCATGGGCAGCAACACCTTCCACTAGATCAGGTGGATCAAAATCCCAGAGTCTCTAATTTCAATGTCTTAGTAAAGCTTGTATATATGTGATATCTATACATCTTGCTTTTTGTCTTCAGTCACTTAGGTGCATCTATTGCTTACATATGACATAGATTTGTAGTTAATTTAATGTGCATTCTGAGTTTGGTTTAGGATATTTGGCATACTAAGATTTTAGATCAGATGGTTTATATAATTCCTTGTGATTTCTTTGACACTGATCCATTTATTGTACCCTGCCAGAAAAGTATTTTGTTTCTATCAAATATGGACAATGAGAAAGATTTTACATGATGCATTCTTTGATATTTCTTGTGTGAGATGACAGATGAAGAAAGAAAAGACTATATAAAGATATATACAGAAGAAAAACTTAAAATGGACATTATAGAATAAACAATATGACTCTTTTGTATCCTTTTTTTGTCTAAAATAATTTTTGTCTGAAAGAGGTACAGACAGATGTATTGACATTCCTTTTAAAACTATTAAATAGCCAGTTTACTTAAAAACAGTGACTCTCCCAAGGTCCCAAAGGGATCTTCAGCTGTTTTTTATTTACAAGCAATGATCCACATTATGTCTGGGCTATGCCAAAAGCAGTTAAGTGTACATCCCAGCTTAAGTTGTTTTAACTTAGATTGGATTTAAACAGTAATAGAAACCTTCTTCATATATAAAAAGAGAAATTACAGTATGGTTTAGTAACAAATAATATCACGTAAGGTCTTCTTTTGCATGTATTTGTTCTTACCTAACAAAAATTAATTCACTTGAATCTGACACAGAAAACATGGACTAATTCTTCCTTGTAATTTTAATCTAATTTTTAGGACCATTTTCAGAGACTGTAATTTGGTATTTCTCATTCCCTTTACCTGGAAAAATATCAACGATGTGCAATTCTAGAGTTAATGTTTTAAAGGATTTTTACTTATTAATCATCTTCTTCTTAACTGAAATTCAACAAATTTGTTGGTGCCTGGTTTTATTCTGCTTTAATCTAATTTCTCAGAAGCTGCCACATACATTGGCTTGTATTTTTAACATTTGAGAGCATGAAAATATATGGAAAATATTTTTGCATTTTTGGTTGCATAAAATAACCTGGTTATTCGACTAATTCCTTTTTTAGCTTGTTTAGAATTCTTCCCACAGCCATGTCACATTGCGTTCTTGTTCAAAACAGAAACTAATAGTTTTTATTCTCAGGTTCAAAATAGGTCACCCCTGGATGAAAAGCTGTTCTTGTGCTTACACACAGGGCAGGCAGCTAGTGACAGAGCAACATCATGAGCCCCAGGAAACGGTGACCTGAACTAAAGAAAACACTGGACTTAAAGTTAGATGCTGGACTTTGTTTTGGATTCCTCTTTACACTGCAGTGCACACTATATGTATCATTGCTTTATAAAAAAAAGACTTGCCTTTCTTTCATTTTGAAATGACATCAGGTCTCTGTGAGCAAAATGTGCCATGCTGTAACAGATATACATTTTAATTTTAGTCCCTAATAACTAAGTTCACTTCTGTGCTGTTCACACTTCTGGCTGAATGCTTCCGAGTGTCTGTTTGTAGATGATAGCAATATGCTAATGCAAACCTGTTTCTCTATAAACAATGGTCATAAAAATCACTAATTCATCCTGGGATAAGAAACAAAACCTCAAGAGAAGTTCTTATTAATTTTCAGACATCGTTTACTTGATAGAGGTCCTTTATCATTTATAGGAAAGCATACATGATGTGGACATTTATAAGACACTGGCCACCTAGTAAGGAAGTTTAGGTCATGAATGACAAAGTTACTATGAGTTTTTGGAAAGAGTAAGTAGTGCAAATGCCTCTTGCTATTTAACTTCAGAGATTCAGAAAGTTTAAAAAGCAAGAAGGACTATTCTAATCTGGACTAATCTAATTTAATCTGCCCTCATATATCTGTCATAGTTCATTAAATGTCATGAACTTATTTCTGTGTTAGCCCAGTAATTTGTGAACTTCTGTCTGGTCTTCATTTTGTGAGCTACGTTTGATTGTATTTGTAAATAAATATCTTAAGTGGAGTCCCAAAATCCACTTTTATGTCTGCACATTATTGCAATATAAATATACAAAAAGGATAACATGCTCTTACAAAAGTGGTCTAGCTGTCAGATTGCAGTGGATAACAAACCTAAAAATAAAATGCAGTGAACTGCATGTCACTCTGTATCCTGTGAGAACTATCAATGGACTGTAATGGAATCAGTCTTTCTGTTTCTTTTCCATTGGATGAAAACTGGCCAATCCCTCTAACAAGAGCAACAAATATTCTGACTTCTCAGAGAGGAGAGCTATGCTATTTCTGTGACTTATTTATAACTTATTTATCTGCTATTTTGTGGAATATATCACTGCACTCCAAAGAAATGAGGTTACTGATACAAAAATGTTCTAAATAGTACAGTATGAAATAATAGAGAAATCAGTATTGTAACTAAAGAATAATTTGCTTCCTTAGTTGCAATTTATTTTGTCAAAGCCAGAATTGTAACAGCCAGCATGCAATTTTAGAATAATATTAATCAAATCATGCCCTTCTGGGCAGAGATCTTACTTTTCTCTACTATTTAGAAGTACAAAGTTACAACAGAACCTCTGGCAAAATCCAATAAATAGCAAAAAAAAAAAAAAGCATTCCTGATAATTTTACAACAAGGGCATCAAACTAAGATGTTTCTATGCTTGTGTAATGTTACTTTTACCTGTGGGTTATAAAGCTATATGATGCCAATGGGGCTACAAAGTGAACCAAAGTTAAAGGTAAAATTGCTGATGTTCCTTAGCATCACTCAGTTTTCTTCCTGTCTCTGCTATGCACCTGAGAAAGAAAAATATACAGAGCTATCAAAAAAGAAATGTTAAGGAATTAGTCAGTTGAAATATGGAAAACAACCTATGTACTAAAGAGTCTCTTAAAAGGATCCCACAGACAATTTCTCAGATGTAAAGCAAAGATATCACATTAAGGGAATATTCTTTCATCATTTTTGATGTAAGATAATTACTTTTTCTTTTGTATAAATGTGTGGAAAGTTTTCATCGTATCACCACTCCAGGTGATGTAGGTAAAAAATCACTATAGAGAACAATCATACTCCTTGTATTTAAGTTGGCTTCTTCATTACAAAGGGGCATTAGTTTAAGCACAAAGTGAGTTTAAAGGACAGATATCAGCAACAGCTCTGTCCTTGACTGAAAAAAAGAGGGAGGTTTCCACAAAATGTCTGTGTAATCAATGGTGACTTCTTACTCTCCTGGCCCCTTCTATGCATTGTACCTCAAAATCAATCAAAAGAACTTCCTTAAAAGTCCTTAACACTCTTGGTCCTATTCTACTTGGATTGAATATTTCTGACATCGTAGCTTCTAAAGAAGTCTTAACCTGTGACACCACTGTTGCAAAAAGAGCTTGATTTCCTGGAGAAGGAAAAGGTTTTTACCTAATCATATGTCTAAAGTTTGCAGGGAGAGATCTGCACTTTTGGCAGGTTTCTAAGTTCACTCTCTGAAAAGAAAAAAAACAACCAAACAAAAAAGCTGTGTTTTTATTATCTTCTCTCAGGTAACTGTTAGTCAGCTCACCATCATAGGTGACTGATATACTCATTGCTATCAGTTAAACAGAACTTCAGCTATAATTTTCAGATAGCTAAAGGAGAGACAGGAAATGCACTACTGAAATTTCCATCCCAGCTGTGTATCTTCGGATAATCTTACTCAAAAGACTTTGTGAAGCAGTACAGAGGAACAGCTTTGTTAGATCTTGTAACTTGACTCGTTCACAGTGTATCAAAAAGGAGAGTTCTCATGCTCTAGTTAATTAATTGGATTATTCCTTCAACAGGATTGACACTTAATATGCCCTCATTCTATGCATTTTTAAAGAAAGTTTGCAGAACAGACTTCAGAAGAACAACCTAAAGACGACCTTTCAACTTGTGCTATAACAGAGTCTTTGGAAAAGGAAGTTTTGGAATACAGGTAAAAAGTGTTAAGGAGAAAATGAAGTGCCATACTTTTATGGAGTCTGGCACCTAAAGAAGAGATACATCCTTAGTGGCACTTTAAAAATGTCACTGTAATGAGTGCCTACTTTCTTTGCTCTGCGGATGGCTTCTTTTTTTCTTATCAGATAGCCTTAAGGCTAAAAGATTGGTCAAGTATACCCTGGACATTAGTAAATATGAAGTATTAGACACAAAAATCTACAAACTTTTAAACTAACTAATTATTGATTGATATTCTTTATCATATTAGTTTCCAGTAGACTTAGTCTCAATATTAATTCAACACATAGAAGTATACTTTGAATCTAGCTGTATTAGTATAATAAATTCTAGAAATAAAAATACTGCTAATCTGAAATATAAAAATACTAAAAATACTTTCATTTTGGATTGAAATTTTCTCCAGAGAAACTTTGTATCCTATATTCATAGGCATGAATGCTGTGTCTTTAATAACTCTGAAAAAGAAGAAGATACATTTTTCTTCAACCTTTGGATACTAATTCTACTCGAGGAAGGGATTTTTGATGTTATTGATGTTTCGGGCAGGTGAAGGACTCAAGAATCTAGATTTTTCCCTTAAACTGTATTGACTAAAAATGCTTGGTTGTGGAAAAAATGGTGCTTTGTAACACAAAATCACTGCGGACAAGGAAACCATGTTTTTTAACATGTAAGTAATAATTTATGCTACATATTTTACATTGCCACAGCACTTTCCATTTCAAGGAATTGTGGAACTCTGCATGCACATATGCTAGTCCATAGCCTGACATTCACCACAGATAAAAGGAAGAAAAAAGTAGTTTCTTGTCTTGATATCAGAGGCATGACTACTTATTATCAATTTACCTGTAATTCTTAGTGAAAAAGAGGACAACTGGTACACCTGGTATATAACACCTTTTTTTCAGAACACAGAGAGATCAAAATAAACATCCAGTCACTAAGCCTAAGAAGTGCTCTGAAGCAGGAAAAAATATATTAAAGTTATTAATATTTAAAACTTGTCTAGAAAGAGCTCTTTTCAATATTTATAAGACATCTTAAAACTGCACAAGAAATGCTAAGTACTGCAGAAAATCTTAAAATCCAGAATGGGAGTCTGTGTCACTAACACACTTTTATTTAGACAGATTCCTTACAAATTCTTGCAAGAGAGACACTTTTAAGTATAAAATCTTGCCCAACACAATTCCATCTCGATTGCTTAATTCACTGTTGAAACACTGAACATATTTTTAAATTTTTATTATGCAAACACTACAATGACTATCTTGCACCTCTTCTAGTTTAGAGAATGACAAAGGATTAAAATATTCTCACTTCGCATACCATTTTTACCAAGCCCTAATATAAAAAAGTAAAATTTGGAGATTTGAAAATGATTCTAAAGAAATGTTAACTTGGAATTCAGAACATCTGATTTGTGGTATTATGATATGCAATGAATAAGAAACACAAACCCCAAGAGATTTATGGACTTGTTTTATTTTCTTTTTCCACTTAATTTTGTAACTGCTATACCAGAACTGAAAATAATGATTTTGTGTCATGACCTGTTGCACCCCATTGGTATCTTGGGATACTCACCTCAAGTCAGCATCAGCCAGACACTCTGAGGGAGAGCTATTGTTATAACACCTTCAATACAAAAGTTTTATGGAAGCCTTAGATAATAATGGAAATAACCAGATCACTGTGTTGCCATTTCTTTGTGTTAGGCAGGATTCACATGGAACTGACAAAAAGAGATGACACTAGGAACTTCTTAAATCTCTCCATGCAGTTACTGAATTTACATTTGAGGACTGTACTGGGAAATGCATCTAATCAGTTTATGGACAAGAAATTTTTAAGACAGAGAGGCTTCTTGGGTGTTTTACTAGTGTGACTTCTTCTCATCTCTGTTCAGTTTCATGAGGAAATCCAACTTCACATCATCAATTGCTGAAACCAGACCAGAATCATGTTACTATCACTTTCTTCAAAAGCAGGTGTTGGTGTCGTGTGTGCATTTACTCTCACTGCTATACTGTCAGTCAGCTTTGTGTGTGGGAAGAATGGAGAAGAAAAAGCACATATACCAACAGTGTTCCCTAAAATTTCATTTTCCTTAAAACAAAGACATAGTAAAGATTTTTAACTATGACAGATGGGCTGCAATAGCGAAATGTAATCAATGGTAAACCAACAAACAGAACTCCTTTCTCTACCAAAATCAAAGGGAGGCTTTGTTGATGAAAAAGAGCAGCACTGAGCAGGCACAGCATCCTTAGCCAGAGGACAGTGCTGCAGCAGCTGCTCTCTGCTTTCCTCTCTGCTTGGTTTCACTTTTATCGAGGTGGGTTTTGCCATTTAGACCTCTGTGTTTTCACCAAATCTAGAATGTTTAGATAATTTGGACATATGCTCTCTCTTTACATAAAACTGGTACTACTCAGGTCCCAGCATTTCTTTCCTTTAGTAACCAGAATTACTTTATCAATTTCTGGAATAAACTTCTGTGACTACACTATGAAATTTTTCTATAAAGAGTGTTCTATTTTGAACTTCCACAGAATTTAGAGCATCTACATCATAAGAGGTTAATAAAATAACTTGTTTTACCATCACACAAGATTCGAGATTGTCAAAGCCCTATTTAAGGTATAAGTACTTGATCCATTTTATTAAAATAGGTATTTTATTTTCTTGTAAGCTTTTGACTCTTGGGCAGTGTTGCAGTATATTCACACAAAACATGGTGAAATAATAATATAATATGTGACTGTTTACACATGGGTAATTTAGATACAAAAGGATAAAGTGCAAAATTAACTCTAATTTTATGTAGCTAATTTTATGTATCTAAGACAGATTTTCCAAATCCTTAATTGATATATTAAATAGTAATTTCAGTTATGTATACTTTCAAGCATCTTGTAGGTACAGTACAAAGAAAGGCTATCACTTCAAGCTTCCAGAAAATAAAGAAGTTTAAAAAACAAGAACTTTAACTCCAGACTTAGTTCATACCAAGAATAATGAAGCAGTGTATAAAAAGGTCTGTATTCTAGTTCTGGTTCCCAAACTAATCCTTATCACAGTCAAACCACATTTTTCCTGTTAGTCTAAATTGCTTTAAACCCAGTGTTACCCTGGAGTGTTGCTATTTGTTCTGAATACCACACACAATTAAACTTTTTGTTTCAAATAATGTCATTTTGTAGCACAGTTAAATAGTTTCTTTTAGGAAGAGTCTACCAGATGAACAAGTAATTTAAAAGTTCGCCCTAATGTTCAAGTTATGTGGATTGTGGTAAATTTTCCAGTGTCCACTACCCAGTGTCACTTAGACAATGCTCTAGGAGAAATTACTTACTTTTGTTCAGAAAGTCTCACTTTATGACTTTGCTCTACATGTTTCTTTACTCAGGAACTCACTAAAAATACCTACTGAAAGTAGACCTCTGCAAATGTATGACCCATTGATGAGTGAGACAGGGGTGGGTAGACAGGAAAAGAAAGGTTAAAGAGATTGACAAATTCCCTCTGTTCCCTAGGAATATTACAGTCCTTGGTATTCCTTCCCAATTTTAATTGCAGAGAAAGTAATTGACTCAACAATAATTCCTGAAATTACTAGTGTACTTCAGATACTTGGTGTCACAATGTAACAAAAGCAACTTAAAATGCTTAATTCTTACCCGTTCTTATCACTGTCATCCATTTTAATTCAATGGCCATATTTTAAAAGCCATTTCAGATATGCAAATGTATGAAAACTTTATTGTTAGAATCTCAATGAGGTTTAAGTACAAACCATAATCTGACAGAACAATAGTGTTTAGAATTACAAGCAGATGTGAAAAGAATAAAATAGAAAACAATTTTCCTGCTAGGACACTTTATATTGTTAAAAGTTTGGAATAAATTATTTCTTTTGTCAGAATCAGGACACAAATTTTAAACATAAGCAAACCACAAATGTAGGTTATAACAAAAAGTTGTTGATATTCTGTGCTTTGAAATTCTAAATAATCAGTACTTAAATATAAAAGTGAAATCTGCTAAAATAGAGCCTTATTCAAACAACTGAGATTTTATCACATAAAATTCTAATTTTTCATAAAGCCTGAAAAGGAGAAGACGAGAGAAAAAAAAAATATCTCTTTATTAGAATTTTAAGCTAGCCTTATCTGATCTGTAGTATCTGCAGAATGAGCTAGATGTGGCAAATATATAATTAACAATGTAGTCGTAGCTAACAAATCTATGAATCTATGAATCTACTTTACTAAAAAAGATGTTGAATGGCCTAAATACGTTACAGATAAAACTATGAATAGCTATAAAATAGTTATGAAGTAACAATGAAAGTTTTATGTAAGAGAAGATCAGGTTTGTGACCACCTGAGAAACCTGATTATATGTAAGTCTATGGGACCTGATGAGATGCATCCAAGAGTCCTAAGGGAACTGGCTGGTGTAGCTAACTGGACACTCTCCATGATATCTGAGAAGTCATGGCAGGCAGGTGAAGTCCCTGGTAACTGAAAAAAGGGAAACATTACATCAATTTTTAAAAAGGAGGACTCTGGGAACAACCAGCCTGTCAGCCTCACCACTGTACCTGGGAAGATGATGGAATAGATCCTCCTAAGAAGCTGTGCAAAGACACATGGAGAACACGGAGGTGACTGAAGACAACTAGCATGGGTCCATCAAGGGCAAGTCCTGACTGACCAATGATGTGACTTTCAGTGATGGAGTGACCCTGTCAGTGGACAAGGGAAAATCTACAGAAGTCATCTATCTGGACTTCAGTAAGGCCTTTGAAACACACACAACATCCTTCTCTCTTAATTGGAGAGATTTGTATTTGTTGGGTGGACTGTTCAGCGGATGGGGAACTGGTTGGATGATCACAAGCAGAAAGAAGTGGTCAGCCTCTCAATGTCCAGATAGATATGTGGTGTCCCTCAGAGGTGTGTGCTGGGACCACGACTGTTCTCTTCATCAATAACATAGACAGTAGGATCAAGTGGACCCTCAGCAGTTTTGCAGAAAACACCAAGCTGAGTTGTGTGTTTGACATGCCCAAAGGATGGGATGACATCTAGAGGGACCTGGACAAACTGGAGAAGTGGACCCATGTGAACCTCATGAGGTTCAACCAAAACAAGTGCAAGGTTCTGCAACTGGGTTGAGGCAACCCCTAGTATCAATACAGGCTGAGCAATCAGTGTATTGAGAAAAACCCTACAGAGAAGGACTCGGGGACACTGGTGGATAAAAAGAATGAATATGAGCTATCAGTGTGCACCCATAGTCCAGGTCAATTGTATCCTGAGCTGCATCAATAGAAGGGTGGCCAGCACGTTGAGGGAGGTGATTCTCAACTTCTGCTTTCTCGGGACCAAGCCTGGACTCCTGTGTCCAGTTCTGGGAACCCTAGTATAAGAAAGACATGGACCTGCTTGAGCAGGTCTAGAGGAGGGTCACAAAGATGACCAGGGTCTTGAAGCACTTTGTTTATGAGGAGGGAGATCTGGGAATGTTCAACATGGGGAAGAAAAGGCTTTGGGGAGACCTTATAGCAGCCTTCCAGTAGTAGATTCCTTGTATTACTGGTGTTGCTGGAGAGATGGGGAAGGACTCTTTGTCAGAAAGCATAATGATAGGGCAAGGGGCAATGGTTTTAAACTGTATAACTGTAGATTTAGATTAGTTATCAAGACTAAAATTCTTTATTGTGAGGTTGCTGAGACATTGGAACAAGTTGCCCAGAGAAGCTGTGGATCCCCCTCCTTGGAAGTGTTAAAGGCCAGGTTGGATGGGGCTTTGAGCAACTTTATTTAGTAAAATATGTCTCTGTATGGCATCTTCAAACATTCTTTCCTACATAAACTGTTCTGTGATTCCATGACTGTGCCTTGGTGACCAGCTGTGAAAACAATCATCAGCAGCCAAATTTGTTCTTCTGATGTCACCTTTGGGATAGCTATTAATACAAGGAAATAAAGTAAATAATAAAGTGTCAATCTGTTCTGGACAACGATGACAAGTACTGTACTTTGTCAGAGCCTGTCTTCCATACTCATGGGAAAAAATGAACTTTGACTTATTTTCTGAGTTGATTATCATGGTCTCATAAGACTTAAATGATGAATTTGAGCATTACATGAATCAAATTCTATTTCTAATTGAAATTATAAAAAATAATTGAAGGTATAAAACAACTGAACTGCGATAGATACGGACATACAGAAAAGGTTTGTCTGTCAGCTGAGGAAATTCTTCAGGACATACATTTTTACCTTACTCCAGTTTAAGCTAAGCAAGAACAATATGTTGCAATACTGCACATATGAACATATGGAGCTTGCATTCAAGAAGATGTGCTTTTTTCAAATAAGTATATGTTCAGTTTATAGAGATCAGCAATTACTTTACCACTAATCCACAGTTCCTGTGTTTTGTGCAGAAAAGCACAGTGTGAAAAGAAAACCCTAATTTCTTACAAAACTGTGTGAAGAACACCTAATAAGCTCACATGCCCGTGTGCTACTTACCAGCTCTCACCTTAGAACACTTATCTGTAAATTAGCAGCAATGGTTTCTCATGAAAAGGGAAGGTATAGGCCTTTTCAATCAGAAATATAACCTTGCAGGAGAAAAACCTCATTACTGCTTTAGTCTCAGCAGTATGAATAGCAGACTGCTTCAATTAATGATGCTGTGCAAGATGCAGTACTTTTTGTATTAGCTAGGCCTGATCCATTATCTAAGATTTTCTTACCTCACCCCTGTTTGCAATCATCAGTTTCTACTCTCAGCAATTAACCACAGTGAAAGTACCCAAATTCTATAAATTAGATAAATGCTGAGCAGTATTAGGCCTGTCCACTAAAGAGAGATAGTGCAGTCAAATTTCTCAGAAAAAGGATAAAAAATAGGAAATGCTATTATCCTTCAGTTATGATGAAACACGGAAAAATAAAGTGATTTGATGAAGTCATCTATGGAACTGAGTTTTAAGGCAGAACTGAACACTGATTCCTAGGATTCAATGCCATGAAAAAGTTCATGAATATTGCATTTTTTTCCAGTTGTCTGTCTATACAAGTTTCTACTTGGATGAGGTTCCTAGAGGTAATGTAGCTCAGACACTCCGTGGTGCCCTCTCAATTTTATACAGGAAGAAATTTTTCAGTGTGAGGGTGCTGAGACACTGGCACAGGTTACCCAGGGAAAATGTGGATGCGCCCTCCCTGGTAGCGTTCAACACCAGGTTGGATGGAGCTTTGAGGAACCTGGTCTAGTGGAAGGTGTCCCTGCCCATGCAGGAGGGTGGAACATATGGTAACAAGCAAAACTGTTCAGCAGTCTTAATACTTAAATAGCAAGGAAAAAGAGAAAACATGGATAGAGCTTAATACCCTCTCCCCCCACCTTCTTCCCAGGCCCAGATCCCTTCACTGCCGCCTTTCCCTCAGTGGCAGAGAGGGACGAGGAGTGGGAGTTAAGGACCAGTTCACCACGCAGTGTTTCTGCTGCTCTTTCCTCCTCAGGAAGGAACTCTTCACAGCTTTCCCTGGCTCCAAGGTGGAGTCCCTTTCATGGGAGAAAGTCCTTCATGAACCCCTCTGACATGAGTCTCTCCCATGAGGTGCAGTCCCATGAACTGCTCCAGCCTGAGCTGCCCACAATCACAGTCTACTTTGGGAACAGTCACTGCCTCTGGCACAGGGTCCTCCATCACTGAAGGTCCACATCTGCCCCTCTCCATGATCCTGCACCAGCCCACCTGCGGGGCTGCAAATCCACAATTACCCCACCATGCTCCTCCATGGGCTGCAGGGGCACAGCTGCCATCTTACCATGGGCTGCAGGGAAATCTCTGCCTGGGCACCTTTTCCCCTCCTTTTTCACTGACCTTGGTGTCTTTTCTTCGGCACTGCTCTCTCACTTAATCCTCTACTCTGCTCTGTGCGTCCTCCCATATCTGCTTGTCCTTGGACAGAGGCAGGGCAAGGAGTGGAACCAGAGGAGCTTCCAGCAGCTGCTCACTGGAGCCACTTCCAAAACACCTCTGCACTAACCCAAGACAATATGCATGGTGACTGCTGTCAGGTACACAGTCACCAGAAGATGGGATCCTCAGCCAATAAGACCTGAACACAGATTAGAATTGACTAAGTATCAATGCTTGATGGAAGGAAACTTGATTTTGTCCTTCTCAGAGCAGAGGGTCTGCAGTCAAGGTCTCTCCCCTTGGATTAGGACACTTCCCAAGGTAACTCCTCAAGGCTGAGAGTCCTCACCTCATTGTGAGCAATTTTGCATTTCTGAAGTTTATGGATTCTTAAGTCTGCTGGGTAGTATTGGTTTTGTTTGACACTTGAACCTGTGGTTTACTGATGTTTGTTGGAGTGTTAAACAATTTTGATTAGAATAAACCTAATTTTTAATGTCCCCCTTGTTTATTTTTTGAGCATCCATGACAGCTACGTCTCTATTTTAAGAGAACAGAATGAGTTCACAAAAGGTCTAATCCAGTGTCAATAAAGTAAACAGAAAGAAACTGACTTGAGGGGTCTTGGGATCAAGCCATAGCTCATTACAGACATCCAGTGTCTCATTGTCAAGGTAAATCTTAATCAGACAAATTAAGATATTTATGCTTTAGCTTCAGTTGCAAGGCATAAGAGACAACTTAATGACATGATGTTTAGGTTTTCAATGAGAAAAATATATCTACCAACTTGGATTTTAATAGCTCTGTCAACCTAAATTACACTGGCAATAAACTTCAGAGAAAAAGTCTAGCTGCTGGATTGTTAAGGTGTGTTATAACTCTAAAATACCATACCTATAGTATTGTGACATTTCTCAAAGCTTTACACAGATAAATAAGTTCCATTATCTTCTTTTCTTTCCTTCAATGCCTTGGAAGATAGAAACATAGAAGTGACACCTCCCAAGTATTAGAAAGGTGGTTTGTGAAAGTGTCCTTCTATAGATCTTGTAACTGTACATGGGAAAAACTTAGCAGTGATTCAGTGGCATCAGAGTTTCAAATACTGCTATTAGATCATTCTCAGACATGTTTCCTTTAAAAACTTCTAGCTAATAGTGGACAGGGAATACAGATAATGTTCAAACACCAGTTCCAGTGTACATCATTCTTCACTCCTTTGTGTTTGAAGACACATCTGAAGCAACCAGAATATGCTTAAGACTTCTGATTCTGCATTAAGAACTTTTAAATGCCCATAGATATCTAGTAATATCAAAAACATTCTTTGCTCCAAACTTATTTAATACTTAACTATCTTGAAAAAATGATAAGCCCATTGGAGGGATGACAATGAATCTTAAATAAATTTGCACGATGTGCTAAAACTAAAGAGAACAGAGAAAGAGGGTAAAAATATGTAAAGAGCAAACAGTGAAACTGAAATGTAAATGTGGTCAACCCTTTTCTTCCCTGAGAAATATGTATTTATTAAGGAAAAGCTTGCTTGAATGACAGCTACATTTCTAAAACTTGCACAGAAAATTAACAGTGCAGTATCTGAGAACTCTAGTCACACTTACAAGAAAAAAGTCTTTTTTTCTGCTTATCCATGGAACCAACATCATAAAGCACTGAAGTTTATAATCTTATTTTCTGAAGGGTTCTGATTGTGGAACATTCATAGAATTGTGGAGTGGTTTGGAAGGAACTTTTGAAGACGGATTATCTAGTCCAACCCACCCTTCCAAGGGCAGGAACATCTTTCATTAGATCAGGTTGCCTCATGAGGACTGGCAATAGTGGGGCATCAGCACCTACTATGGGCAACCTGTTCTGGTGTCTCGCTATCTTGTAAAAATTTCTTCCTTATGTCCAATGTAATTCTACCCTGTTCCAGTTTTAAATTGCAGTCCCTTGTCCTGTCACTACAGCCCTTGGTAAAAAGTATTTTTCTCACTTGCTTGTAACCCCCCTTCACATGTCGAAAGCCTGTCATATGTCAAAGTCACCTTACTCTGAACTATACTGATAGCTAAGTGACAGGCAATGAGGTTTGCTTCTCTGGGCTACCAGGGTAAAAAAAGTCTACCACTCTCTTTTAAGAGATGTCTCAATATATAAAAAGGTTGAGAAGACCCCCCAGTTCTTCTCTACTCTCCTCGGTTCCTCTATGAAGGAAGTGTGATCAGCATATATGGAAAAATAAGTGTAACTCCTGGAGAAATGATGGAATGACAATAATTTGCTCTACAGTATCACAGAATGAAAGACCATGGATAGCATGTACTAGCCTGTTTTATAGCTACACGGTTCTCTGTAACGTTATTTAACAGCAGTAGAGTGCATGTTGCTGATTTTCTGTCTTTTTGCAGTGCTAGGATAATAGCTCACTGGAAAGAACTGAGGAAGCAATAGGAGAACTGATATAAGTTTTGGAAGAATTAGTTTATGATAATAACGAGGCAGCCTGTGGTTTATTTGTTAAGCTATCAACTCATAAGTTATGGGAAGAAGTATACAATAAAATTAACATCCCTTTCAGACTGATTGTGGGAATCTCAGTGCATCCTGTGCAAGAGAATGAATTCAGAGAGGCATATGTACTAGATTATGCAGTAGCATTTTTAGGGAAATTAGGAAATTGTATGCTCAGTATGTCCTGATATATAAGATTTTCCCTGCCCTAATATCAGAAGATCTCTACAAAGCCTCACTAGTGTACAATTAAAACCTAGAAGTTGTAGGCTTAAAGCTAAATAGATGCAAGATATATCTATAAACACATAGTTTCATCTATCATCATAGAATAATAGAATCATAGAATTGGCTGGGTTGGAAGGGACCCCAGAGACCATCAAGTCCAACCCTTGATCCACTACCGCTGCAGTTACCAGGCCATGTCTCTTTTTAAATATCTCCAGTCTCTTTTTAAATATCTCCAGGGTCAGAGAATCCACCACTTCCCGGGGCAGCCCATTCCAATGCTTGATCACCCTCTCCGTAAAGAAATTCTTTCTAATGTCCAACCTAAACCTCCCCCGGCACAACTTGAGACCGTGCCCTCTTGTCTTGCTGAGAGTTGCCTGGGAAAAGAGACCAACCCCCACCTGGCTACACCCTCCTTTCAGGGAGTTGTAGAGAGTGATGAGGTCTCCTCTGAGCCTCCTCTTCTCCAGGCTGAACAGCCCCAGCTCCCTCAGCCTCTCCTCATAGGATCTGTGCTCGAGTCCTTTCACCAGCCTAGTTGCCCTCCTTTGGACCTGCTCCAGGACCTCGATATCCTTCCTAAACTGAGGGGCCCAGAACTGGACACAGGACTCGAGGTGTGGCCTCACCAGGGCTGAGTACAGGGGCAGAATCACTTCCTTGGACCTGCTGGCCACGCTGTTCCTGATACAGGCCAGGATGCCATTGGCCTTCTTGGCTACCTGGCCACACTGCTGCCTCATGTTCAGCTTCTTGTCAATCCAAACTCCAAGGTCCCTCTCTGTCTGTCTGCTCTCAGCCACTCTGTCCCCAGCCTGTAGCGCTGCATGGGGTTGTTGTGGCCAAAGTGCAGGACGCAGCACTTGGCCTTGTTGAACCTCATCCCGCTGGAATCAGCCCAACTCTCCAGTCTGTCCAGGTCCCTCTGCAGAGCCCTCCTGCCTTCCAGCTGATCGACACTTCCCCCCAGCTTAGTGTCATCTGCAAATTGCTGATGATGGACTCAATCCCCTCATCTAAATCATCAATAAAGATATTAAACAGAACTGGTCCCAACACTGATCCCTGGGGGACACCACTGGTGACCGGCCACCAACTGGAGGCAGCACCGTTCGGCACGACTCTCTGGGCCCGGCCCCCCAGCCAGTTCCTAACCCAGCACAGAGTGCCCCTGTCCAAGCTGTGGGCTGACAGCTTTTTCAGGAGAATGCTGTGGGAGACGGTGTCAAAGGCCTTGCTGAAGTCCAGGTAGACCACATCCACAGCCCTCCCCTCATCCACCAGGCGGGCCACCTGATCATAAAAGGAGATCAGGTTGGTCAGACAGAACCTCCCCTTCCTAAACCCATGCTGGCTGGGTCCATATCACAGGGAGGACTGTATTTCATCTGTGTGGCAGGCATCTATCTACCTGCATACTTGTCTAGGTATATTGATGTGACATATATATATATTTAAATCTAACATATACATTTATGTTAGTTATAGAAAGAGATAGATAAATCTATACCTGCCACAGAATTACAATATCTACCACAAAATCACAGAACAATTCAGGCTTAAAGTACCTCTGCTGGTCTATATTTCAAAAGCTTATTCAAAGAGTATCTGTAATTAAATCACAACAGGTTTCCCAGGACTTCATCCAAATGAGGCTTAACAGCTCCTAAGAACAGACACGAACGACTCTACTAAACAACCTATTTTAACAACTCAATATTTTCAAGATGAATAAAATTTCTGAACACTAAGCCTGAACATCTGTTTCAACTATGCCTCTTGTCTTCTCATGCACTGCTGTGAAGAGAGACTGGAGCAGGGGTTCCCCCACAGCCCCCTCTGAAGCCCATGGACAACTACAGTGGAGCAGATATCCACACTGTAGCTCATGAAGGACCCCATGCTGCAGCAGGTGGATACACCCTGAAGGAAGCTGCAGCCATTGAAAAGCCTGTGAACAGCCAGGCTCCTGACATGAACTGTCTCCTGTGCAGAGGAGCCCACACAGGAGCAGGTTTTCTGGCATGAAATGTGACCCGTGGGGGACCCACACTGAAAAACTCTGCCAGATTGCTCCATGGGAGGATTCATGCTGGAGCAGTTCTTGAAGAATTGCAGCTCATAGGGAGGATCCATATTGGAGCATTTCATGAAGGACTCTCCTTTGGGAGAGACTCCATGCTTGAAGCAAGGAAGCAGCATGAGGAGGAAGGAGCAGCAGGGATGAGATGTCACAAAACTTCAGACCCTGTTGCCCGTGCCTCTGCAATGATCGGAGAAGGAGGTAGAAGAATGCTGTTTTCAGAAGATAGCACTTTGCAGATAAAGAATTTGAGTCATACTTTTGTAAGAGAAAAATTATTTACCATACTGATATGTAAGGCTAATATGATTTGTTTCCCCTACAAGTACCACTAATTGTCAGTATTCTCTAATTTCACCAACATGTTTCAAGAAGATATATTAAATGAAATCACCTGCTGAAATGAAGTGTCACTCAGTAAGAGAGGTGATAAATCCTAGCAAGTGTTATTTTAAGTTTTCTGAGATCTCATCAGGTAATGTTGTATCAAACCTTAGAGTAAAATATAAATTTGCTTGTTGCAATACAAGCGAAGCAGCAATTTTAATGTGCTATAATGTGATAGAACCTAATATGTTCTAAAAATCCATCAATGGGTACACTCCAACTGTATTACATCCCATGACATTTTGATAACTTTTACTTTATTTATATCACCAAAAAGTGATGTGCAAAGTAAATATTGAAGGTCTGGTTTGAACAAGTATACCATATCTGTGCTTGTACCTCTTAAGCAACAGGAAAAAAATGACTGAATTTTATACAGATCTAACTTGCAGGTGATCAGCAAATACAGCAGTAATGTTTTTCTCTTCAAGTAATTACTTAATAAAATCCAAATGATAAATTAATGTTCTTTTCCTCATGATTATTCTTAAAAATAGCAGTCTTTGAAAGAAAAAATATCTAATAAAATATCTAGTATAATGAACACATTTGATGGTATACAGTGTTGAGGACCTCTACCTTTAAAAAACAAACAATCCCACATTCTGTTAGTCAAAGAAGAAAAAAAACTCCAACAATTTAATCTCCTCTGCATTCGAAAAGGCAAAATTACCTCAGCCCTGCACAACATACTTTTGATCTGTCTGTTTTCCAGCCACTTGAAGAGAAGGAAAATGCAGAAAATCCCATATCCTCTCCTATTTTCCCAAGTTTTTTTGTATTGGCATAGCCTATATCTCCTAGCTTTCCACAATTCCAGAAGATTGAAAAATTTGCATTCCCACCAAATAAGGAGAGATATCATACTCCTTATCACAGTAGTCCTGTATTTATGGCAAGTGGACTATTGAACTTGAGTATGTGTGGAAGGGAGGAACTTGAGGGCTACTAAAGCACAAGCTTTTTCAACCATCCCTCAAGCACAGTAGATCAGAGATGAAAAACAAAATCTCTAATCCCACACCTGTATACTCAACTCCATCTTTAGTCAGTAAATACTTAGCAATTTACCAGAATCTTGCTGGTGTGATTCTCAGTATGAGCTTTTGCACATTACAGTATCACCTTGAGATCTGAACTCCTTAGCTGCTGTTAGAAGTCTAATTCCCTTGATAACTCTCTTCACACTCCAAACATTTCTCCTTAATATATCTTGATTTTGTGTTCAGTAAGAGAAATTTGATTATAGTTCTCTATTCTCTTTCCCCGTGCTGTTCTGTTCTTTGCAGTTGATAATACAAGCTATGAACAAAAATATGTCCTTTCATGTTCTTTTATAACCATTTCAAAAAGTACACATTCCACACATGGAAGAATACTTTTTATTCTGAAAAAAAGACAAAAATAATCTTTGTTGCCAAGAAAAGATCATATTTTTAAGGTTCCCTCCAAAAAATAACATAACAAAAAACATTTGTTTTTTTAAAGTGTATACTTAAAAAGAAATTAAAAAAACCCAGACAAGTAACATAACATACAAGAAAGAAGCACGTATACAGAAAGAAAAAAAGGATGGGACAAATTTAACTTCATCAAAGCCCAACACAGGACAAATTAGGAACATTTTCTAAGAGGCTTCAAACGTCATCTAAGAAACTGCTGAACCTGCTGTAGTTGTAAGAAACTGCTTTTCTTTCTAAGAACTTATTATACTGACCTTTCCCTCTAGCTGGGCTCTGAGAACTTTCATGTTTCTGCAATATATTTTCAAAAGAACACCAGCTGCCACTGTCCATAGAGTTTGTTTGGAAGGCAAGATGGCTCAGACAACTGGAACAGAGTAAAAATACATTTGGAATCTTCTAAATATGTTACATTAAGAGGAGAAGTGATGAACATAGTGAACCATTAGGAGATACTAAAAATAAGTAATTAAAAAAGAATAAAAACAATAAAAATCCATACAGATTTTTTGTTAGATATACTATTTATAAACACTCTGTCTCTATAAACTCAACTGATACAGCTCTAGTTTTTGTTTGGTTATTGTTTGGTTTTTTTTTTTTTTCAAATTACTCTACCAGACAAAATAATTTTTTAAACATAAATGTGTTGAAAAAGAGCAATGGTTTGCATTTGAAGCAGTATTAGCTGGGATTTGATTAGTATTTTATTATGCAAGTTTAAACAAAATCAAAGGACAAATAATTTGAAAAAAAATGAGTAGACTATTAGTTTTCTATTTTAAAATAAAATTTTTTTTTTCCTTCACTCAAATTTAGGGAACCCTAAGACAAGTACATATTCTGGCATTTGTGACATGTATGCACTAAATCCAAGATGAAGTTCTGTCTTAATGAGTCAAGGGCATTATCCATTAATTTTGAAAGGGTATATTAACTTAGTTAATGATCCCACCTTTGATCGATGTTCTTACAAACCAAATTCACTGCTTCCTAAGTTAGATTCAGTAATTTATACTGTGGAAAATCTATATTTTCAACATCTATGGCATTGTATTAAATTTGTATACAGGAAACTTTTAATCAGCTGGAATTTTTTGACTTATAAATTGCAAAAATAGGCTGGGGAGTTGCTCCTGAAAATGAATCTGTTCACAGTAAAGTACATATAAAATATTTAAATAAGGCTGAATTTCACAGCACATAGTTTAGGGAAGAATTTAGCAAGGCTGAATTTTGAAAAATAGGTCTGCCTATAGTAAAAATAGCAGCAGTAGATTTTCAGAATTAAATACACTAATAAAAGTCCACGAGATGTTGTCTGAATTTTAGCTTACCCAGATTTTGTATCCTTTGCTTCTTTCACTTAGCTAGCAGAGGCAGCAGTCTGAATCTTATACATAGAGCAGCTTGTACATGAAGAAATTTAAAAAATTATGTTCAAAAGTTGTAATATTTTACCCTGGAATTCTCTGTGGTAGCAGAAAACACATACAAAACTCCTCTTTGCGTGTTTATAAATCTTCTGGACAATGTGAGCAATTGTCTTTTTCTGTTTTACTTTAAGATGGAAGAAGAGGTAACAGTTAGAAAAGGAATTTAAGTTCCTTCCTCCTTTTCCTGACCTCCAAATTTTAGTGCTGTATGTATGAGTTTCAGCATTGCATTCCCATATATAAATTTGGGGTTTTTTTGTTTTTTTTTTTTTTTTTTGTTTGTTTGTTTGGGTTTTTTTTTTGTTTTTTTGTTTTTTTTTGTTTTTTTTTTTTTGTTTTTTTTTTTGTTTTTTTTTGTTTTTTTTTTTTCTCCAGAGGTATTTTAACAAAATGTACTAATCCTAGTTATATAGAAGAAGTAGACTTTCTCATTTTTTAATTTAGTTTTATAATTCTTTTGTATCTGAAAATAGGTCAGGATCACTTAAAAAGGCAGAACTCATACATACCAATGCCGTATTTAAGAAATAAAAATGAAAAAGAGAAAAGAAGAAAAAAAAAGGCGGGTGGAGGAAATGAGGAAGAAACGTGTTTTAAGAAAAAATGGAGAGAAGAAGCAATGGGGAAGGATAAAGATATAAGTAAGCAGGAGGAAGATGCATGAGAAAATTACGTGAGAATATTGTTAGATAGAAAATCTAAAAGATTAGCTTTGTTGAAAATATTACAGCTAAAGGATCAGAAAGGTCTATTCTTTCAGTTTAGAACTGGACATGTATGAATATCTCCTTTAATTTATTTGTTTTATAAGTTTAAACCCTTATTTTTATATTTCATATTAACATTTCTTCACAAGGAGTAATTGCAGAGAGAAAAATAAGGATTTCCTTTGAGCAACATGACTGTGTTATAGGTAAATTATACTCTTACCTCTGCTCTGTTTTATATAAAATTAAAATATCTTACCAATTGGTTTATCTTACCAATGATAAGTATTATAAGTCTTGGTATGAGTACAAAATCACCTTGGTTTCAAGCATACCTGCCAGGAAAGCTTTGTGATACAACTGAAATTTTAAATCATTCCCTCCTATGTGGTATTAAGTATCAGGAAACTAAACACAGAAAAGATGTAGGCTTTGTGACAAACACCTTAATAAATCCTGTAAGATTTATGCCTATGAAGAAGATATAACTTGGTGGAATATGCAGGTTATTCCAGGCACTCTCTAATTCATTCAATGGAGTGGTGGCTTCTAAAAGTGATGGAGGTGGTTAGTGTGGGAGCAGAGCATGGGTGCCACCCTTGGGGTGTCATGGCATCACCTTCAGTGCTGTCCACACTTGGTTAGCCTGGAGGGGAAGGGGAACTCCCATGGTCAGTGGGATAAAGGTGGGTGCACACTCCACTGCCTCCATGGCAAGTGGCACCCCTGTACAAGTGTACAACACAACCTGATAGAGGTTTTATCATGTGTGATAAAGTATATTAGGCCTAGCTCAAGTTTGTTTTTTTTTTTTTCTTTTGTTGGGGGGCAAATATAAAAATGGTCTGAGAGAAAATTAAATCCTTCAGAACTATTAAATCCTCTCTCTTTTACAAATAACTAAAAGGGACATAATTTTTCCATCTCTGAAATCATCATGGAGAATTTTAGTATAACTGACTGAAGATGATACTCCATAAACATATATATTATCAGACTATAAATGATTGATGACACCTTCTAGCAATCTTCTTTCCAAATAAAACTCCAGAAATCAAAGGAAAAAGGACAAGTATGCTTCCACAGATCTATCTTCTGAAGGTCAAAAAAAGTATTTCTGAAACTATTGTCAGACTTATACTTATTTGGTAATTTTAGCTCTGCAGATTATACCTAAGGTATTGGATCTGTGTTTAAAAGGCAAATCTGATTATCATAAGACGAAAGTACATTATTTATCTTTTTCAACTTTTGTAGGCTTTACCTACTTGGAATTTTTTATTATGGAGTAAAATACATTGACCAAAACAGTTTTTACTTTGATTTTTTCACTTGAAGCCGTGTCCTCATACATTAGACTGTCATAATTATGTCTTCTTTCAGTTTCACGCATTCCATAGCCAAATCTGTCTGCGAAGAAACATTTCACACAATTTTTTCCTTACTGAGGACAATTCTAGCTGCAGTAAATGAGCTGCTGCTACAAAATTAATGTCCATATTAATGATTTCAGTGTTAGCATTGGGATCATTCGCACTCATAATTATTAACATTCTCCCCATTCTCTGACCTCAGCTAATCCTCTTTCTTCTCTGAAAGGATTCAGAGGAGGAATTAAAAACACCTCTTAAAGTCAGGAGGTACCAAATATATTTCTCTGTTTGAAACTGATTTTTTTCTTAGTTGTTTTTCTTTTTTTCTTTCCCTATATTCTATCACTGTCTCATTGTGCAAGAGCTTTACAATTATTTCCCTGTACACAGATTTCCAGAATCTTCAGAAAAATTCTTTGGAATAATTAAGTGCTTTAAAACATGATACTTTAAATACTTAAGAAATTAAAAGCTTATATATGGATTTCTTACTGATTATTTTCATTAACAGCTTTTCACTGACGCTGTATTTGGTTATGTTGCAAATATATCTTTGCTCTACTCGTAAGTATGCAACTTGTATTGCTAGTCTACACTTTCCTACAGCAGACAAAGCAAACAATATTTTTCAGCCATCTGCCTCCTCTAATTCATATAAACTATTTACCATTTTGAAACATTAATATATAGGATGCATTAATTAATATTTATTCTATGAATGAGAACAATGCAAACTCTAATACAAGTTGCAAATGTCTGCATTTTTCACATATTTCCCACATTTTCAGGCAGCTGGGCCTATACAATAACTCTGCCAAGATTTTGTAAAAAAACCCCATGACACTATTAAGCTTTTGTAATTTCTTTTAAATACGTACAGCTCAATTTTTAAATTCTTTTTTTCATGGACCTATCAATTAGAATAATCCACTTACCTTTTAGAACTACTATACATTGTTGGGAGTGTAAAGAAGAACTTTCTAATTTGTGATAACTCACTTGTGATAACTCATTTCCCTCTGTGTCCTAAAAGAGCCTCTTAAAAGTTGAAAAATGTGAATAAAATCTTTTCTGCAACAGGGATCTCAAGTAAGGATTCAACAGGAATGTCATAGATACTGTTTTACAAAGATGGGACTTATCAGAGTGAAAGAAAAGCTAAATGACACACAATTCATCACTGTTCTTTTGCCATGAGACTCATTAATGATTTATATTTGTTAGTGACTGAAAAATCGTGTCTAGGACAAGTAATTGTTCACACTTGGATGCTTTAAAAATTCTGTCCATCTATCTTAATATTAACACATTATACAAAATAAGTCGTAATACAAGCCCACGGAATGTTCACTGTTAACTTCAAATTTATCCATTAAAGATAAACAAAAATTCCTAAACAGGAATAATGACTTTGATTTCATACCTGTTTTACACTTTCATAGTAAAATACTTTAACATGGAATGAACATCTGTGTTGTATAAATCGAACGACACTCACTAATGCTTTAAAATATACACAATTCAGTAGATGTAATGAAACGTATATTTACACACATATTTTTGGTAGGTTGTTCTGTGCAGGTGGCACAACAGTATGTGATGAAAAGTGCTGTCACACAGCAAGAATTCAGTCATTGTAGAACATAACTGACTTGTCTTTATAATCCTTTCAGATGAATGATCTAAATGTTGGTCCCTGACACTATTAAGTGTTTCCAGAGGTTACATTGGTGCAGCTTTGAATTTTGCCAATGATTGTCACATGTTGCGTGTTCCTGTGAAGTCCCATAAGGTTTATTGACACTCTTGGAGCACTGCATGCCACTGTCATCTTCACACTCATTAAAAAGTCATGACGTGAGATCCCACGTGCATTGACACAAAAGCACTACATTTTTTAACTCTAGTAGCTCTGAAAAGTTATTTTGCAAAACTGCCCTGATATTTGTAGTATGTGCCTGCTGTTTCCAGAAAGGTATGAAGAAACCTATTTATGGTAGTGTAGTGAGCATTCTAATTAAAAGAGAAAGAAATTCTCTTCAATATATTGGGCAAAGTGCTGCTGAATGTATATGCAAATATTTAAATTTTCCAAATTCCTACAGTTAAATTCTATGCAATTTTAGAACACATGCTAGAACAAAATTATTTCTACAAAATATTTCTATTCTACAAAATTATTTCTATTTTTCAACCCAGCTAGTCACTGAGAAATATATGATAATACCATAACCTGTGTTGGCTTCCTGCAATGGTATAACTCCATCATTGTAGTACAGCATATACAAGAAGAAAAAGAAGAAAAAAGAGGAAAAAAGAAAGAACAAAGAAGAAAAAAGGAAAAAAGAAAAAAGAAAAAAAAAAGCAAAAAATATAAAAAAGAGAAGAGAAAGAGAGAAAAAAGAAAAAAAGCAAGGAAAAAAAAAAAAGAAAAGCATCCAGAATGGGTAAACACAACATACACAGTCCATTTGGGTTTAAAATGGTGAATTCCTGAAAAAAAGAGGTTAAAGTGTAAGGCACATTATAAAACATTTTAAAAAATGACCCTAAGCAGACTCTGGAGCAAAGAGTAAGAAACCATCAAATCCTTTGACAAATAACTGGATGCTAACAATTCACTCTAGCTCACTATTTTTCTTCATTGATCTTTGAACCCAGAAGAGTATAGGAAAGTTGAACTAAACACCAGAGGAAACTGTACATATTTTTTAACTATACTATTTGGAATGATATGTAATAATTGGATAATTTGGACACTAACATTGTAACAGGAATAATAATAATTCTTTGGTTGGATTTTTAAGACTTTGGTTAAACTAACCATAAATACTTGAGTTTGCACATAAGGTGTGCTTCTTTAGCCTACATAAAATGCAAAGAGTGTTTTTTTCTGATAATATACCCTAGAACACTTGCTGTTAAACCTAAATTTGGTGCTGTGCCATTCTTATTATATCAGTTGTACCACTCTTGAAAGCACATGGGCGAAAAGATGACACAAGTCTCTAGATTGTGCACTGTTTTATTTCCCTAACATTTTCTAGTTTGTCTTTTTATCCTCCCCAACCTACTGTTTTTTTCAGCATTGTTACAGAGAAAAGGTTAAACTCTTCCTCTTTGAAGCAGCAAAATACTCTTTTCCTCTTAATCTTGAAGACTATTGTGTATGTCCTAACAAAGAAATAAATCCACATTGCTTAAATGGCAATGCAATTTTCCTTCTCAAGCACACAATGGAAAGAGAAAAATTTCATTGTTATTCTTTCTTGAAACTATATTTCATGTATTTGAGAATTAATAGAGTCCCATTAATTTGGGTTTTTTAGAATATTTAAAGTGACTTTGACAGTCTTTCCTCAAAAATCAAAGTTTCTAGAATACCTCCCTGTCCAGCCTGGCCTTAAAAGCTTCCAGGGATGGGGCTTCTACCATCTCTCTGATCAGCCTGTTCCAGTCTCTCACCACCCTCATGGTGAAGGACTTCTTCCTATCTTGCAATTTAAATCTTCCCTCCTCCAGTTTGAACCCATTCCCCCTAGTCCTATCATCACCTGACATCCTAAAAAGTACCTCACCAGCTTTCTTGGAGGGCTCCTTCAGATACTGGAAGGCTACAATAAGGTCTCCTCAGAGTCTTCTCCTCTCCAGACTGAGTAACCCCAACTATCTCAATCTGTCTTCATAGGAGAGGTGCTCCAGCCCTCTGATCACCCTTGTGGCCCTTCTCTGGACACACTCCAGCATGTCCATGCCTTCCTTGCAATAGGGGCTCCAGAACTGGACACAGTAGTCCAGGTGGGGTCTCATGACAGCAGAGTAGAGGGGGAGAATCACTTCCCTTGACCTTCTAGCTACGCTTCTCTTGATGCAGCCAAGGATCTGGTCAGCTTTCTGGGCTACAAGTGTACACCAACAGCTCAACTTCTCATCCACCAAGATGTTAACCATCTTAGAAATGCACAAACTGTAATAGACTTCCAAAAATATGACATAGCATCTAGTGAAAGTTTTATCATTGCTGAAGATTAGGTTGCACTTTTACACATCCCACAGTGGCATCTCTATTCTCTGCAGAGGCATAATATTGCTAATTCAAGTGTCTTGTGATACACAGCACCCACCACAGGTTGTTTCTTCAGTCTATGTTGTTCTTCCTATACTCTTATAGATGATCATTACGCTGGGTGGCTGGCCAGATACAGAGGTAGATTGTTTAAAAATCTATTAATCTTTAACTATTTGTAGTTCTTTCTGGTTGGGAATTACTGGAAACTTCTTGGAACATTAAGTGTTTAAAGAATAGCAATGAATCCAAAGTCATTCTTGTTTTGCCTTCTTCCATCTCCTCAGAAGCAGTGAATATGACCTCCAAACTAGTATTTACCTAGCTTTGCAGCAGTTCTGAGTAAAAAATGTCCATATAGTTTCACAAATCACCTTTCCTTTAAAACTGCATGAGACGTGTAAATAAACAAAACATGTGTCTTAGTTCTAAACTGACAAAAAGAAAGGCAAATGATCATCCTCACTTTTCTCATCTGCAATAATGACATTAGTGTAGGCAATAATATCCAAGGTTTAGAATAAAGTCAAATTTCACAATCTAAAAAAATCCATGAGCTTTACAGAGAGAACATGAAGAGGTACATTAGCAAATCTAATCAAGTCATCAGTATGCACTGACTTGGTAAAAAGTCTTTTAAAATCATTAATCAGTGATCTATAATTTATACCTTAGTTTACACCCACATTGCACTGAAGGAATGCATAAGTATAAATCTCTGCATACAGGAAGATAGCAAATATTTTCTTGCACCAGCTGCTTGAGTGTAATACTTCAATTTGGTAAAGAGTGCTCAAAGTATAATGTTAGGGGTGTTTTCTTATATCAGCATCTCTACCAGCCAATAAAAACAAAATCTTAAACTATTTCCATGAGTCAGTTGTTTGAATTGAATCTTATTACCTTATCTTCTACTATTGCCAGAGGTGTTAATGACCATTATGCAAGACAATTTAAGGTTCTTGACACAATATTGATAAGACTACTTTTAGGTCTTCTTGCATTTTAGAATTCAAGACATAAGGAGCTACCGTGTTTTAGAAAAGGACAAAAAATTATTATATGCCTATTATTCTCCAAAGCAGCTAAGATAGCACCTGTGGCTGGCAGATACAGCACCAGAACTACAGGAAACCTGTAGCTGTGCACAAACTGAGTTACCTGAAAATGTAACAATTGGAATCAAGAGTCTGTGCACAGACAAGGAGGCCCAGCACCTTGTTCTTTACTATAATTAGTATATAAACACAACAAACATGGAGACATCTCTACAACTCTGTATTTTATTCTGTGATCTGAATCCCCCTCATATTAGACCAAGATGCTCCATGTAATCATAAACAACAATCTTTAAAGGAAACCCAGCTGGTGTATTTAATGCTATTGTGGATTACCACCCTGTTCTGCAGCAGTTGAAATGATTCCTGTGCTCTGTCTGAGATAATCTATAATCTGATGTAATTCAACTTATCTGTCTCTCTCTTTTTTTTTTTTTTTTTTTTTTTTTTTTTTTTTTTTTTTTTGTAATTGAAGATATTTTCTGCTCCAGTGTATTTTGTCATCTATTTTTCCTTGCTTTTCACTTCATTTCTGCATGCCAGTAAACGAAAAACTTTGCTTTGCTCAGTATTTGTGTTTCATAGAGTGTATATAGATTTCATGATCCCTGTGAAGCTCAAGGTTAATTGTGAGGCATAAAACTTCTCTTGTCCAGGCTGAAAAGTCCCAGCTCTCTCAGCCTTTCCTTATTGGAGAGATGCTCCAGTGCCTTTACCATCTTTGTGGCCTTTTGCTGAACTGTATCCAGTATTTCCTTGTCTGTCTTGTGCTGATGAGATGACAGCTGGATCCAACACTCCAGATACTGCCTAGACAGTCCTAAATAAAGGGGAAGGATCATTTCCCTCCACCTGCTGGCAAAGCTTTCCCTGGTACAGCCTAGGACACCATAAGCTTTCTTGTCCTTTTTGACTACTGGACTTTCAGGAATACAAACACTGACTACACAGTAACAAATTGTTAATTTGTATTCTCTCAGAACATTTTATACTGCCAACAACAATCTTGTAACCTTATCGTTAAAAACCAGTCTTCACTGATCTTATACACAGAACTCAAAGGAAATGAAAGGTCACAGAAAAAAGTCCTAGGACCAGTTGGAGCTGTCAGACAAGATGATTTGTAAAAAAGCTGCAAGAGGTTATAAACTAGGCTTAGAAACAATACTTACCCAACTAAATACCAAGAATGTTTGTCCAATACACGTGGGTTTTAAAAAGCAAGTCTGACAGCTTCAAATATTTATAAAATCAAATTTGTAGATGTGGTTATCTTATTGGACAACTATTTAAATGCTTGATTTTCTGGAAGAAAAACTGCACTTTCTGCTCTTGCTGCAGTGCTTCCTGCTGCCTCACTGTGGAGGTGGTAGTTGCAGTGTTTTATCTAGGCTTCTTCCCTTTGGGATGTGAGTATCTCTGGAAACACTTAAGCTGAAGAGTGGAGTATTTGATATGTAGATTTCTTACCTTTTCTCCCCCCCAAAACATTAAAAGTGTACTGAGGATGAAACAAAATGTCTGCTCTGTTTGCTTGTGAATATTGAAAGAAAGGCAAAATATCTGACCTTACACTTGCAAGATTGCAATGAGCTTTGAAGCAACTTTTTAAGATCTGGTCCATGTTTTTATTTCCAAAAAGTAGCTGATGGAAGGAACATGGACTATAGTTTCCTAAACCAACACTTCACAGTAATATAATTAAACTGGTTTAGCTGTAATTTCTAAATATTGCATACATTTTATAGAGCAGATTAGGTAAGAGAAGAATCAGAAATCTTTCTAGTTAGCTTTCTACTATGGAGACAGAAGGGACATATTATTAGTAAGTGCTTATGAGTACTACCTTTGTTCATTCCACAACTATTGTTCTGTAACACAGTTTTAAAGGCAAAACCCCTGTCTCAATGATGGCAACAGGCAAAATTAGCACACCAATTAAAAATCTACGAGGTCAAATTCATTTCACATGTTTTAGTCAGTACTTTTACTGAATTGTATATTTACAACACTGGGAAGAAACAAATTAAAAACAACAACAACAAAAAAAAAAACAAGCGTCCCCCACCCCCCCAAACCAACAAAAAATCCCCCTAAGTTTCACTAAAATCATCAGAAACCCTCTAGTCTTGTTAACTGAGCTGCTTTATTCTATCTGTGAATGATATAGAATGTGTTTGGGCATCCACTGGGATAAGTATCTAATATCATGAGCATTCATCCAAATTTTGCAACAGCCTGATGGCATTTAAACACAAAATAGAAAGACATGACACACGCAGCAGCATGGAACATTTTACCATACCTTTTGGAAATGAGACATGCTAGAGTGAAAAATGAAATCAGAAAGATCTTTAATCTGACATATCTGTGACTGAAAATCCCAGAGTCCTAGTATGCTCCTCGAAATATCTGTATGCTTTGCACGAGGCTTTTTCACTATTGGTGAAAAGGAGAAATATCCACCTGTCATGGTTTAGGCCCAGTTGGTATCAACAATGCCTCTGCTTGCTCACCTCCATCCTCCCCACTATGGGGCTGGGAGGAGAAAACCCACCTTAAGGTTCATTAATCGAGATAAGGACAGGGAGGTTTGCATTCCCCAGTCATGATAACAGGCAAAAAACCAGACAGGTTCAACTTGGGAAGGAAACCAACCAATTCATTCTACAAGGAGAAAAGAGGAAACATGGTCAGATCTTAATACCTTCTCCCCCTGGCCCTTCCCTTCTTCCCCCATTCCAACACAGGGTCCCTCTCACAGGAGACAGCCCTTTTTGAACCCTTCCAACATGAGTCCCTCCCATGAAGTCTCAGGAATGGAGTGCTCCAGAGTGGGCTATCCACAGAGTCACAGTCTATTTCTGTTCTGGGAACAGTCACCTCCTCCAGCATGGGGTTCTCCACAGGTGCAGATCCACATCTTCCCCTCTCTGCAATCCTGCACAGGCTGCTGCTTCACATCAACCCACCTGTGATACTGCAGGGGTTACAAATCTACATGTACCTCACCATGGGGAAATCTCTGCTTGGCACCTTTCCCCCTCCTTCTTCACTGACCTTAGTTTCTTTTCTCTTGGCATTTCTTTCACTTATTCTCTACTCCACTCTGCAGGTCCTTTTCGTGTATTTTTACATTTTCATTTTCCATTTCTTAAATACTTTACTCACAGAGGCACATCCACTTCCCTTTGGCAGTGGCAGGACAGGGATTGGAACCAAGGGAGTGTCCAGCAGCTTCTCACAGGAGCCACCCCTATGTCCCCCTTTCCCCCCACCCCAGCTTTCGAAACAACACTGCACTAAGCCTAGTAAGAAAACAAGAAAGAGCACCAGCAGGAAGCAGTGGGAGGGCCTTACCACATCTACAGCACACCAGACAAGAAAAAACCCTTAGAGGGCTTTCTTGGGAGCCATTTTATAGTGAGCACTATAGGAGGGAATACTGTGATTGGTTCATTTAGGTCGCATGAGTCATCGTGTCCTCCTATAGGCTCAGCTGCTCCTCATTATAATTGCTACATCAACAGCATGGGAGTTGCTGGTGGTGTCTCAGGCAGGGTTTTTCTTGCCTGGTCCTCTCAAACCAGGGTACTATCTGAACTAAATTCTCCCAGGAGACACTAATTTATGTGAAAAGCTATAGATGTGACCACTTATGAAATTTAAAAAAAATAAAAAAAAAATCAGTGATATTTGAATAACTTGTCATGTGAACACTTGTCAATGATAGCTTAACAATGGTGTTTGTCTATTTAACATTCATTTAACTCTAAAAGTAGGTTTAACATTATCTAATTTTATGTATCTGCATGCAAATCATTCTGCACTTCTTCAGTTGTAGAGGAGTGAAATTGATGCTTCTAAGGCAACTTCCGTGATCTGTGATGCTGGGAGAAAATATATCACATCACCTTAAAGTGCATAATATTTTCTAAAAATTACAGTGAATCCTACTACAACTAACTTTAAAGTGCACATTTACAAGATGTGTAGTTCTAATATATTTATTTTCTTCTTAATGCTATGTATCCCTATTAAGATACTGTTCCATCTGTTCTTAATTCATCCTTTATAGGGCTGTTCTGACCATCTGCATAACTTTAAGGATTTGAGTATTTATTTATCTATCTGTTAATTTTAAATGTGTATGCATTAGAGACAATTGCTGGAATTAAATTTTCACTGCTCAATTTTTCTGTTGTAAGTTCAAATTCATTTTGGTTTTACAGTGACAACCTTTTAAACTTACCAGGACAAGTTCAAATTTTGTGGACTGCCTCCAGTTATCTGCCAGATAGTTATACATATCATTGTGTTTGTTTGTGCCCAGAAAAAAAATAGTATTTGTGCAGACCTTTTTTTTGATTTGGATCATATCTCAGGGGCAAAAAATGTCTGCAGAAACCAAGAACACTGAAAACCTCATAACGTAGTTTTTCTTGATGCAAATGTAAATTTACAGGAACAGGTATATTAAGAAACAAAATGACACCAAGATCATTTACAAGCAAACAAGCTTCACTGTCTTGAAAGTTGAAAGATAGTTGAAAGTTGAAAGATCCAATAAAAGGCAATTAATAGACACTATGTTAGATCAGATATAAGACAATTAGTAGCTAGTTAGTTTGTTCTCTGTATGAATGGCAGATTTTGGAGAACAGAACTGTAGAGTGCAGTACAAAGAAAATTTAAAACCCAATTATTCTGATACTGAGTTGTACACACTTTTCATGGGTAATAGTTAACAGAGTGGGGAGGCAGTTTATGTAACTGATTTATGAATTTCATTATTTTAACAGAATTTTAACATTGCTAAAATTACTAAACTTATTAAAATTCCAACTCTGAAATAGCAGGTTGCAAAAATGTTCTAGTGCTATACATATATATATTTACTGCATCATTATGTAATATGGTAAATTCCTGTTTTGCTTTAACACTTTACAGTCTGCTTATTAAATTAATAAAGTTTCTCAATATGTTTTCTTCTTTAGCAGACACACAGTTTTATACTTAACTTACAATAATATTACTTAGAACAACTTACCTTGCTTTTAAGGTTGCTCTGCAATATAATATCAAAACATTACCAGTGTCAATATACATTTTCTATGAAAGACATCTCTGTGTCTTTCTTCCACAACATTAAGGACTCTCTTGTATAACACAGTGGTTTATTGTGATCCATTTTTGAGAATTCCATGTTGCCTTATGCTGATCTCATAATCAGTATTGTTCAAATGCTTATTAATTGTTCCTCTTATTCTTCTTGTCATGTATTTTTTAACAACAAAAGCTGTCTGGTTTATAATTACCTGTAGCTTTTTTTACATTTTTCTAGAGATAGATATTATGTCTGCCTGTCTCCAGTCTTAAGTACTTAAATCATCATGTACTTAATTTAGATAGCTTAGACAAAGCAATATTGCATTTGCTCAATGAATGAATGTTTTTTATCACTACCAGTTCACTAGATTTTAATTCTTACAAGTAGGTATTGGATTTTTTACTAACACATAAATGTATATACTGTTTTCATTAATGTGTCCACAAACTTAAAAAATCTTGTTATGGTACAATGCTGATAATGCTGTCCTTAATTTTAGCTGTACTTTCAGGTTAGTAGCATTTATCTGTTTCTTAGGTATTTATGTTCCTGTGTTATCACTGATTTTTCTAGGACCTCTGCTGTTCATTCACCAGTCTTACTTTCATTCTGATCTTAATAAGATAATTTCATTCCTGTTTATATTTCATTGTCTGAACTTTATAAAATAATTACTACTGAACTTTTCTGAGCTTAAAATCTGTGATCATTAAGGCAAAAAGAAAATGAGCATTAATGCTTATTGCATTTTAATTATTCTCTTTCTTGTACAGTACAGCGATTCTCTCAGTAGAGTTCAATGCCTGCATGTCTGGACCTCCCTGTACTTATTTTCCTATTTTCAGAGATTTGAGGGGAGGGTTATTGTTTTCCTTTCCCAATAGTGAACATGCTATTTTTTAAATTCAATTATTTTTTTACAGCATTTTACCAGAAAAGGGGCTATATTTCATGCACAAAAATATCACATTCTCACTGTTCCTTTCCTCATCTGTCTTTATCTGTCAGTACTCTCATTCTGGAGATTAGCATTTGCATGGAATGTAAATATCTTTTCCATTTCATACTATATTTAGGGTATATGAATCAGAAAATCATGTCCAAGCTGTTGCTACAGAGAAAGAATAAAATAAACCAAGAATTTGAGGCTCATGGATCAAAATTGCTAGAAATTAAGAACAAGCCAGTATTTCCTTCACAGGTTTGCCTGCCTATTCTGATCGAAATGGATGAATGGCAAAACGGAAAGTAATCTCATCTCTTCTGGGTCACTGAATGCTGTTTAATGCTACAAGAAGTTTACCACACAGCAGATATATGGAGGAGCAAGTGCCACGCATGTTTTTGAAAGTCTCATGTGGTGGTGAACAATTCATTATCTGTAGAGTACTGTACCTTTTGTCCCAGATGTCTACATCTGACACTGGGACTTGAAATACAAAAAGTAACTAACTTGACAAGAGAAGGGGAAAAAAGAAATTTGATAAAAAGAAGAGTAGAAAAAAAAAAAAAAGCAAACAATCTTGCATTTGAGTAGTTTTCATCGAGGTTCATGAATTGGTATAAAAAATCAATATCAAATGACACCCACAGTTAAAGAAAAGCTATATAAGCTTATCCAAAAAATTTGCTGTAGATAGAAAACTGATGAAGTGACATTTAGACATAGGTTTAAGAAAAGTTCCCAAGATCAAAAAAATTCTATTATCTTTTGAGGATTATATACAAACTGTTGGGTATACTTGTCATGCATAGTACTGACATCCCTCCTTTTGACTCAGAGCATGAAGTATGTCTAGTTACTTTCAACACCACGTTATTTAGAAACTTCATAAAAGTTTTATTTTATTAATGATAAAATAGCCTCAAATAACTCTTAAAAAAAAAAAACATTCAACTATCGCTGGTTTTGTTTCCACGTGATCCCCCAAAAGGAAGTAGAATTAAATAGAAGATTAAAAAAAAAAAACAACCCAAAACATAAATATATATATATGAAAGAAAGAAGATAAGAGAATAACAGAATGTTTTGGGTTGGAAGAGACCTTTAAAGATCAAGTCCAATCTCCAGGTGTGTCTTTAACATCAGGTTGCTCAGAGCCCCACAGAATCTGACCTTGAATGACCTCAGGGATGGGGTATCCACCACCTCTCTGAGCAACCTGTTCTTGTGCCTCACCATTCTTGTAGTTAAGAACTTCTTTCAAACATTCAATCTAAACCTACTCTGCTCTAGTTAAGACCATTTATCCTTGTCTTATTACTACACACCCTTGTAAACAGTCCCTCCCCAGCTTTCCTGTAGATCCACTTGATATAGTGGAAGATTGCTATACAGTTTTCCTGGATCTTTCTCTTCTTCAGACTGAAATATCTCAGCTCTCTCAACCAGTATTCCTAGGAGAAGTGCTCCATCCCTCTGATAATTTTTGTGCTCCTCTTCTGGACCTTCTCCAGCTCCAGGTCCTTCTTGTACTGAGGTCTCCAGAGTTGGACACAGGACTCCAGGAGAGGTCTCATGAGAGAGGAGTAAAGGGGGAAAATCACCTCTCACAATCTGCTGCCCATGTTTCTTTTGATGCAGCCCAGGACTGGCCCTCTGGTGGGCTGAGAGCATGTGTTGTTGGCTCATGTCCATCTTTTCTTCCACCAGTACCCCCAGGTCCCTTTCCACAGGGCTGCTCTCTATCAGAAGATACCCCTGGATCATTCCGAGCCATTGCAAAGGAGTCCACTACTAGATACACAAATACACCTTACTCCCTGTAACTGGCAAAATAAGTAGTGACACATTTGTTTAACAATATTAATGAACTGTACAGGACCTTTGGCAACAATCTCTAAAATCATCAAACTAACTTACATCCATAGGTCTTCTTTTTACTGTGCTAAACAGTGGCTCTTAACATCCTTCTTTGGAAAAATTTCTTTTTTTCCTAATAGGAAAATATACTTCATATACCTAAATGATGCAAACACAACAGTAACATAACAATTAGCCAGTAATACCTGGGTAAGTCAGTAACACAATTCAAGGACAACTATTTTTATTTATTTATTTATTTATTTCATTGTTAATGAAAATATACAGTCATTATAAAGTTAAATTAAATAAGAATTAGTTTTTGCCATAGATTTCTGACATCAGTATGAGTTTTAAAACCCAATCTCTGAGTATAAGCTTTGCAAGTACCTGTAGGGTGGAATTAAAAGCTGGAGAAATTGGGGAGCAGGTTGCCAGTGAAGTTTAATTTGGATAGAAAAATGCAGAACATGAGTGAATGCTACTAATCCACACATGTTTAAAATATTATTCTATTTCAGATCAGTCAAAGTGTCACAGTTTAATGCTGGGCTGGCAAATAAATGAATAACAGATGCTCTGTAGTCATCTGTCCTTCCTCTCCTGTAGGGAAACAAGAGAGAAGGGAGAGAGACTTGTGGGTTGGAAACTAAATTACACAGCTTTAAGGAAACAGTAGTGATGTCTATATGACATAATTTTAAGAAAAGTCAGGAAGAAGTAGGTAGAGTAATATAATAGGTGTATGAGGATTCATTGAAGTTAAGATTATAAAAAATTATCCTTTTATGAGCTCATCAGAAAGACAAGAGCTATGGTATGTTTCCTTCCAGGATTAATCTGTGAATTATTTTTGAAAATTAAGATATTAAGCAGTGTATTAAGAATTTTGCAAGTGACAGCTACCTTAATGAAGTCAAGGAAATTGTATGAAGTTAAACAGAGTTCAATATTTTGGGCTGGAAACCAGTGGCTGCATACTTTTTAAACAGCTGAAAGACTTCAATGATATTGCACAGGTAGCAGCTTCACACGAGTTTTAACTAGTGGTATAACTAGTCCGTGTAACACTGAGTGGAACAATTCAGATGTTTGCAGTTGGGGTTCACAGTAAAGGCTCTGCTATCAACCTGTCCTTGTTTAAATTTCTAATAATCTGGTATCTACAGGGGGCCATGAATAGTAGCTTTCGTTTCTTGTTTTCATTGTTGCTTTGGGAAGTGTGTTTGCAGAGCTTTCATCCTTAGATATTTATAATTAAGATGCTATTATTGAGGGCAAAATTCACAATGCTGACAAGAATGACAATTTTACATATATTTTATGTGAGACAATGTATTCAGTATTAGAAAAATTAACAAGACAGCCACATATTGGCAAATCAAAATATTGCTTGAACAAGAAAAATACATAAATTTGCCCAAGGAGCAAAGTCCTTTATACTTTCCCTGTTTTTTTAATCTGTTTTTGTTTTCAATAAACAAATGAAGGGAAAACCCAATTACACATCCACAAGAAAGAGGTCATGAAGGACTGTAACCTGTGTGAGAGATCCCACACTGGAGCAGGGGAGCAGCTGCAGAGAGGAAAACTGTTATGAATGGCCCTCAACTCCTACTCCCCATCTCCCTACATTCTTAGTTATATGCATTTAGTGTATTTTTAATCAATATTTTTCCTTTTTATGTCTATCAGCTACCTTACCATTATATTACCTAACCAAAGAGTTATAATCTTCTTTTCTCTTTAAAAAATAGATTTGCCAATACATTTGGAGAGGAGTACTAAATTTTACACGCTAAATCCCTGATGGTTAGTAAAAAATAAAGATGTGCTGGGGGGGGTTCTGCATTATTCATAGTATACCTATATGATATAGGAAGTTATATGTTTAATACTTTATTTAATAAATGCATTTCATCAGCAGAGTAACACTGAACTAGAAATAGCTTGTTTTGGAAATACTTTTATAGCAAGTATGGACAACTTTGATGCTGGAAAGCTTATAGTTACAGAAGAAGTCTAATAAAACTACAATAAAGATGTATACTAGAATGTCTGGTTTTCTAATTAAGTGATAATAGTACTTCTGTGCTATTTTACAAGGTTATAATCCTCTTCTCAAACTATGAGGCTGAAGGATGAATGCTTTATTCCAAAACAGGAACTACATTATTGCCTCATAAAACAGTGCAGCAGCATAATTCTAGTCAATGATGTGTCTAGGATTAGTGCTACTGTAGCTGTTTGTTCTTTTTAACTGCTTAGACAGTCTAGTGAAAAATCTGATTAGAGTTATATGTCATTTATGAACACATAGGATGATATGAAATGATAATGAATTTGGAACTGAATAAGAAGGTGAAACCACGAAAGACTTAGTGAAACTGAATTCTGCCAATTACTACTTTTTAAATGTATGCACATTGCTTTGAAAGGGAACTAAAAACATGTGAGAATAATGATCATTTTCTGTTTGCATACGACCTGGGGACTATTGACTTACACTGTGCCTTTAGTCACTCAGAGAAGTGAAATGTATAATGCAGAAAATGCTGCCTTAGAGTGGATCTGCAGACATCTGTATTTTGCATTAGTCCTGTGAATAGTCATAATGAAAATGCAGCTACTCAGATATGTAAATTTACACACATATGTATTAGAAGATTCAGGGTTGTTGATGTTACTTTCAGCATTTTAATATTAGACAATAAGAATAAACCCTTCTCATTACCAATATAAAGCAGTAAGAATATATGTGGAAGGTGGGTGCTGGCTGCAGATGTGGGGTAGAGTTACCCAGCCAGTGATCAATGGACAAAGCATGTCACATACACAGAATGATTCAGTACATGTTGCCTGTCACTGTAGGCTCTTCAGTCTTGGTCCAAGCCTTTTTGATTTCCTTATCTAGGATATGACCAAACTGTCATCCCTCTCATGCTTGAAAGCTTCTTTGTTATATACCACACATGCTAGCACCTTCACTGTTATTAAGTTTGATGAGATTTACTCAGTTGCCCAGTGGAATGTTTTGTCAATTAAATGGAACAGAAATTTGCAGTTTCTTCTCTAGCTACTTTTTGAGAAGTGGTGAATATCTAACTGGTTGAAGAGCAATGATAAAAATCTATTTCCAGCTACAGTGAAATGTAAATAAATTCAATGGAGCACAAAAATGAGAAGCACAGTACAGTAAAGGAAGCTGGAAATCAAACTAGGGAGACACGTTCTCTTTTCTTTTTATTTGTGGTTCAACTATTCAGTCAATCAATCAAAAAAATCACCTTATGTTTTTGAATGTCTCATTTCTGGAATCCCAACTATTTCTGAAATATGGCTGTCAAGGTTTAACATTGGGCCAGCAATAAAACAAATGATTGATGCTCTCTATTAACCCCTCTCCCTTCCCAGAAATGGAAAGAGAACAAGGGAGATAGATTTATGGGTTGAAAAGTAAACTATCCTGTGTGGCATTCCCTAGGTGATCCTGCTTTGCAGTGGGTATGGACTTGATGGTCTCAAGAGGTCCCTTCCAGCCCCTGAGATTGTATGATTCTACATATCTGTAATGAACACAATAATGCTGAAAAAGAAAACAATAAAACATATATATAAATGTTTACAAAATAAATATGGTATTCCCCCCAGAAACCCACTCATGTCACCACTGAGGCTGCAGGGTAGGCCCAGACTGGACTCCCTGACTCAGCAGCAGATGGGAACTGAATACATGAACACATAGATTCAGGAATGCACCTATAGAGAGCAAAGACAGAAAAACATAGTCCTGCCAGGATGTCAGCCATGGAGAAAGAGAACTTGACCCTTATGATACCACAATTATATACTGAGTATGACACCTTTGGGATGGGATACTTCATTTGGTCAATTTTGGTCACCTGCCTGGTCCTCTCTTGCCCACAGGAGGGTCACAGATGCAGCCTCTTTATCACTTTTCGGTTCTGGCACACAAGAAGTTTAGCAGACCAAACAGTGGTCTTGCTTTTCCATAACATTCTCCAGCAGTAACTATAATAATCAAGTGTTGTCAGTCCTAGAAGCAGACACTGATTGAAAAACATACTGTTAATTTCAGAAAGAGTAGCTACATAGAAGAGTCCTACCTGAAAAGTAAAATTACTAAAAAGAAAATTTGTTCGTTTCTGGGTCAAACCATGATACTCTCATTATGTCAGAAGTCAGTACATGAGGATGAATGAAAAAACTCTGGGGGATTTTTTTTAACTGATTTCAATATATGCACACAGAGGCACTAATATGATTTAATAATAATTATATATTTATTTTATATATATTTATATATTTAATTTTACATATATAATTTAATTATATATATAATAATTTTTGTTTACTATTTCAGATGTTAGAAGTAGGAATGATCTTCTTACAGTTAAACTCAGGAGTAAGTTGTTTACCTATATCAGCGTTGCAACTTTCTCTTTAACAAAATTGCCAATACCAATATTAATGTCAAAACAATTTATTTGTTTTTCTTTCAGGTTCCAAATTGTTTCTTACAAAACAAAGAAACATCCAAACAGCACTAATGGGAAAAATACGAAAGAGAAAGAAAAAAAAAAGATCTAAAAGCAATATTTCAAAATGGCTAGAAATTTTATCATTTAGAATAAACTCTACCTAGTTAATTTATCAAGATTATATTATATGTTTTAAAATTTTAAATTAAAAAAGTTCTTGAAAGACGAAGATACAAAGCACTTTCATAATCCTCACATGAAGTACAGAGCAGGATCTCTTTCCTACCACAGCAGAGAAAAATTGAATGAAAACCAGCTTCTGTGCCCATCTGCCGGTAAAAGCATTTTTTTCAACACCCCATTTTCTCATAGATATGCTTATCCACATCCTATTCAGTTATCAAAGTATATGCAAAGAGGTGACATCAGTGGATTCTCTCCTTTTTGCAAAGTTTACCTCATTACTTTCTTTTTCTGCTTTACTTTTTTCTTTTTTTCTTTTTTTTTTGGTACAAAATTAATTATTGCAATGTAATACACCAACTAAGTTAGAGTTTGAAAACTTGATCCTTGTTGATGTTCAAAATCAGTATTTGCTCACATATTTTCTATTCTAAAAGTTAGAAATTACCAAAATAAAAAGTTACTCAGAACAAATTTCTTTGAAGAATGTATCATTTTCTTGAATAATTCTAGTGTTCAAATGATGTAGATGGTATCCTTACAGAATAGGGTTTGAGAAACTCTTGTTACTGTGAGCAAGAATATTAAGCCTTAGGTCCTCATTTACCATAGGGGAAACATAGTTAATTTCTGAACCTTAAATGTGGTTTTTGTGTTATCCAGTTCTAGAAATACTTCTCTACAAAAAGATTTCTTTTTAAAGATCATTGAAGGAAAAAATGCAGCTTGGGGATTTTTTTGATACTCAGTTCAAGTGGAGAAAAAATAGACAATGCTTTGACCAGCTAACGTGTCCTTGTGTATGTCTGCCACAGAAATGCATCTCTGAGAGCAATGACAAATGTGAGCTTCCCAAAAATACATATTTATTTTTCTTGTGTACAACCTTCACTGCACTCCCTAGCTATTCTTTGACATTCTTGTCTTTTTCCCCTACCCACCTTACTGAAACTGCATGTAGGGTATAAAATTTGCTCAGAAGTGGAGCTAAGCTACTTCTGTGAAAACCTATATTGTTTTCAGCAAACACAAAATACTGCAGTTTTTCATGTGTGTTACTGCTGGCAAAATACAGTCTCTTTTCACCTTCTACTATATACAACCATTTGATACTAAAATATCTCAGTATTTTTTACGGCAAGAGAATACCTTGCCTTTTATATTACTGTGTAACTATTAAATAATTAATCCTATACTGGATTAATGTCTCTGTGAGGTTGATAAGTATTAACTTTCTCCTATAGATGAGGCAGTAAACACCAAAGACTAAATTCTATTGACATCAGCAGAGGGTTATTAAGGATTTTGTAGAAGATTACAAACTTAAAGAGTCTCTAGCTACTAATTCTGGCTGGTCCAATAGCTTAAACTATCTAATAATAAACACATTTTAGTGCTTCTCTTATAGAACCACACATCATCCCTAAATATACTGGATACAGAGGGGTATAATTTATCCTCTGTATCAGATGTTCTCCAGGAGGATATAAAGACATGAACTTCAGAATAGTTTCCTGCTTTACAGTTCCTTCCTTTCACCACTGAGAGAAAAAGCAACACAGCATCAAGTCCATTTGTTATTTAGGAAAAGTGAGAAGCTGTGATAAACCCCTTGTGATTAATGTTTTTTAGGATTTATCATTCAATTACTTTTGTACTATGTAGCATTGGTCCATGGAAAGCTGTAATACATGCAGTTTGGCACACAATTAATACAGGAAAAGAATTGAATTGAATGTAGCAACTTTAATGGATCACTGTTCCAATAGAATACTGACAAAAAAGAAGGTGAACTATCTTCTTCTTTACCATGTAATTCCTGAATAATTTTATTCACGTGCAAATACATCTTGTTAACAAATCCTACTTTAATTACAAATTCAATGAAGCACAGTACTAAGGCCAGCTGATGCAAAAGGATTTTGTATAAAATCTTAGCCTAAACAGAAACTGGGAACTAGCATTGTTTTGGGAGATTTCTAATTTGTAGAGATCAAAAACATACCAAGGTCGATTCTGAATTATTTTAGAATAATCCATTGAAGTCCAGCACCCAGCTATGTTCCCAACAACTTTAATCTACCAGCATTAGCATAGCCAAAGATGCCAGTAATAGATGTCACCATACTGTCAGATAAGATTCTGTCCTCATTTTCCCCACCTACCTAATCTTACCTTCACGAGTAAATGCAAGATGAGATAGGGAGATCTAAAAGATGTAGCAGTAGGTGGTGAGTGCATCTGCATCTCTGTGCATCAAGTTAACCAAAATGTCTTGTTAACATAATAACAAACACTGATAATTACTTAGACAATTATTCAGTTTTCAGGTACTCTTTTTTCACAATTATTGACCATTATTGCTGATATCTTAAGTGTTTAGCATACATGTGGATGCTTCATCCCACCTCCCTCTTGATGTCTACAGCCTAAATGTTCATACTGGTCATCTGGACTCCCTGTAACAAAGGGAAAGAAGGAAGAAAAAAACAAACCAAACCAAATGGAATTTCTAGACCACATATAATTTTTTCTTAGAATGACTGCTAAAATAATCAAAATCAGCTGGACCTTTTATCCCCAATTACTATGAACAAGGTCTTCATACAGGATAATTAGACGTCTGTAGATACTTAAATGTAAGTGAAATTATTTTCATATAAGGAATCTGGTCTGCTAGGTAAGATCAGAAGAGTACTTTGGACAGCAGTGAGTATTACTTTGATAGTGAAATGAGCTAAGGGATCTCCTTCCCCACCATCTGCCTAGCCTTACTTCAAGTTGGTTTGTTTTATGGAAAAGGTGATTGGCTGGATCTTTCAAGACTTGTAAACTGACCCATTTGAAAGAAAATATTTTACCAAGGTATTTGCTAAGTTAAGAAAATATATCTGTCCTGTTTATAAAGCTACTAGAAGTTAGCATTGCTTTCCATAGAGTGCTTTCATCAGGCTTTTCTATTTTTCGCAGTTATAGCACTTGATCTAACAAGTTATTTTACCTTTCTTTGTTTTGTGTAATTGTAACTTGTAGGATGAAATCTAGTTTACTTGAATATTTTCTCATAATCAGATTTCATATGTCTTCAGAATAATTTCTGAGAATTTTATAACTTGAAGATTTTGATTTAATATCAACACAGCTGATATTGATACTGATATCAACACATTGTTTTCTGTGAATAAGGGAAAAGTCAGCCCATTGAAGCACATAAAATATTCTTGTGTTCAGGGCACCACACTGAGACTCACAAACAATAAATTTAGTTTCAAACAGTTAAGTCATCTGTTCTACCTTGTGAGGGAAGGCTTGTGAAAAAAGAATCAGTGACTCTGTAAAAAAAAAAGTGTATCAATGAGTATGAGCTGAAAGGCCATTTTGCAAATAATCTCAGTCACCTAGACAAGTGTTGTGGAAACTGGAGTAGATGACCTTTAAAGGGCACTTTCACCCCAAACTATTCTCTGATTCTATAACTCTATGACAGGTGGAGTCCACAGCATCAGTTACAGATTTCTGCAGTGAACCCATAAACATGAAAAATTGAACTCACTGGAGCACACCCCAGATTCTTCTCTGCCATTAAACCTGATCAGCTCTAGAAAAAGCAACCAAAAAACCCCAACAAACCAAAATAACATTGTCTGATCTGCTGTTGAGACTGGAATCAGGAGCAAGGTCTGCAGGGTAGATTTTAAGCAGCCAGAAGATTATGTCTCAATTTCATTTTCTGGTACAGTTTTGCTGCAGGTGCCTGTTGTGTACTGAATATATCTTACACATTATTGAGTTATAGAATCATAGAATCATAGAATCATAGAATTGGCTGGGTTGGAAGGGACCTCAGAAATCACCAAGTCCAACCCTTGACCCACCGCTGTGGTTGCTAGACCATGGCACTAAGTGCCACATCCAGTCTCTTTTTAAATATCTCCAGGGGCGGAGAGTCCACCACTTCACTGGGCAGCCCCCAATGCTTGATCACCTTCTCTGTAAAGAAATTCTTTCTAATATCTAACCTAAACGTCCCCTGGCACAACTTAAGACCATGCCCTCTTAGCCATAGTGACAGTGTGTGAATGTACTTACCTCATGGCAAAGGAAATACTTCATTCTCATTAAAATGTTTTAATCAGCTTCTATTTCTATGGCTTTCTGCAGTTAGGAAGATACACAGAGTTAAGTTACTGCAGCTCTGTGGACACACAATAAATTCTTAAGCTGCAATAGCTCCATTGCACATCTATGGCCCCAGACATGGAATTACAAGAAGGATAAGGTTTTTTGCTTTGTAAGCTGGGAGATGGGATCCTGAATATAGGCTCCCAAAAAAGAATGTATTGAAGAATTTAATCTTAAAAGTACTAGATCCCTCCTCAGGGAAAAGCAAAACAAACCCCAAACAAATAAAACACAAGCACACAAAAAAGCAAGCAAACAAAAAAACCCAAACAAATGAAACTAACAAATTAATCTTCCTCCCCCTACCAAACTAAAAAAAACCCCCAAATCATAGCATTTCTTGATACACAAGACAAAGAACTCGATGACATGGACAGAATATAAATATCAATTTTAAGAACTTGCCTATAAGTTCAGTTGCTGAAGCTTATAGCAGACATCAGTCACCACTTCAGAAAATTGTTTATAATTCAGGTTGTACTCCATACATGAATAATTCTGAATGTTCCTGAAGAAATGACAATAAATATGAAGGATATCTACATATAGGGATTTTCAGGGAACAATCTAGTGTTAAATTCAAGGAGACAAAAAGCAGAAGTAGCTTTGTCTGAAGATATGTAAATAAAGATGCACTCATAGATAAAATGAAGGGCATGCTTTCGGATCTGGTACATTTTACAGAGATAATTCAGCAACCATTATCTGAATCACAATAAATTGGGATTCAGTCTGCAGATGCCCAGGCAAAATGGCTGAAGTTTCTGGGAAATTAATATTTTAAGATGTTTTGATGTGTGAGGAGAAAGAATGTTTTCACTTGTGGAAAACTAGTGATAAAAACAACATACAGCAATCCATAGTTCAGATCCTAGCAGTCTTTACCCCTTATCCATACAGTTGAACTCCAGCTTAAAAATTAATCTACTTAACACATAACAGTGAGATATATTAATTCACAGAGTTTTTGAAATGTGTAAAAAAATGTACTAAACTCATCATTGCAGGATAAAGGACTTAATAGGAGTAAAAAAGACATAGATGGAGGTTCAGAAAAGTAGTATTTTGTTACTGAAATGTGGCAGTGCTCTAGGAAACAAACAAAATGTGTATGACTTGACTTCTCTAAAAAAGTAGAGTATTTTAAAAAAGTAGAGTAGAGGGTTTTAAAATTGTTTCTAAATTTCATAAAATATACATAATTTTTAATATTTGCACACATTTATTTATCTATTACATATATATATACATATATAATACAAGTTACAATGTATAATACATTCCTTCCCAATCAGAAAAATACTGTAACTGAGAATGTAAAACTATGAATAAACCATATTCTCACAAGATTTTAATTTTTATTTATCATTTGTAGATGCATGAATATGAAAATAGTTTGGTTCAGGTTTGAATGTAATTAGCTCTCAAACTAAACTAGATCTTTTGCACAATGATCAGCTCTTTCTGTAAAGGTACACCATAGTACAGCACATTTTTTTTATATCTCTCTAATTGCAATTAGAGTTCATAATTCCACCATGATTAGCCTTTGATTATCGTGGTGTTTTTTGAATAATAAAATAATTACTTCACATAATTGATAACAGCATACCACAGATAAAAGAATCCCTTTTCTAAACATGCAAAATGTGTAGAATAATAGATCAAAAAACAAATCATGCTTACCTTTATATGTCCTTTTATTTTCACTCAATAAATCTTGAGTATGCTTTCATTTGTATTAAAATTCCATTATGAAAAATGTTATATATATATATTTGTATTTGGGGGTAATAACTATCACAAACTTTATTTGGAATAGTATTTTATGTACTAATATAATGGATAATATGATTTCAGATTCCACAACAAAATATGCTTCTCATTTGTTCATGGACACTCTGCTTAAAGATTATCAGAGGAACTCTTCCTACAGTAGCTGCTGCTATTTATAAACTGTGCAAGAATCAGCAGGCTTCGAAGAGGTAGAAAAAGCTATATGGACTATTATCAAATAGCCAGATATTTTATATGTTAAGGATTTCTGGTGTTCAGTGCAATCCAGCCTTTCCTTCTCCAGATAAAAAAAAACCAAACAAAACCAAACCAGCTATTTCAGCTATTTCTTACTCATGGCCAGTCTAAATCTACCCTCTCTTAGTTTAAGACTATAGCTCCTTGCTCTGTCACTACAGACCCTGGTAAAAAGCCTCTCTTTATCTTATAAGCCTGCTATTAAATATTGAAAGGGTGCTATAAGGTCTCTGCACAGCTTTCTCTTCTCCAAACTGAACAATCCCAACTCTCTCAGCCTTTCCTCTTTAGGAGAGGTGCTCTGGCCCTCTGGACATCACTCATTACTGTTTTCCATTTGGGTGCTGAGCCAATTTGCTTGAATAACAAGATTGCTTTATATTCTCTGGGTGCAGCCACACAAGCAGCTCCTTATCAAGTGAATAGTCCATCTATCAAATCTATATCTCCCATTTAGAGATAAGGATATTGTGGGGACTGCACAGAAGTTCAGGTAGATAACATCAACTGCTCTTAATTTTGTTTTTCCTAATGCAGTCACTGCAGTGTATAAAACTATTGAAGGAGTTAGGTCAAAATTGTCCTTAGTGAAGGTATGTTGACTCTGTCTAATCTCTTCTTTGTTTTCCATATGTGTCAACGTATCTTCCAAGAGGACCTGTTCCGTGATCTTACTAGTCACTGACATAAGCCTAACTGGGTAGTAGTTCCCTGGTAGGTCCTTCCATTTTACCCTTTTCAATTGTGTATGATTGTACTTCTCCAGTCACTGGAGATTACACCTGACTGCTGTGGCTTTCCAAACATGATGGAGAGTAGCTTAGGAACTACACCTGTGAATTCTCTTAGGACCCTGGCATGCATCTTATTGGGTCTGTTTGACTTGTGTATGTTCAGATTCCTCAGGAAGTCTCAGATCTGATCTCCTCATAAGAGAGTAGCTACGTGGTTTCCCCAGTCACTCCTTGTAGTTTCAGGGAAGGGTGATTTCCAGGTGATTAACCACCAGATTAGAGCCAGGGAAGTAAATACTTTAAAGACCTAAGTTTGGTATGTGTACTGTTTCAGTTTCAGGTATAGCACTCTCTGCATATTTACTTTTTCTTCCACTGCCATGTACAGTAAGACAAAATACTAATCTTTAATGTTTTCTGTTTATCAGTCTTACTCCCTTTCAGATAAGAGGCTCACAGAAACACACACCCTGATGCAGTCAGAATGATTCTTCCAATTTTCCTTTACTCTTCTGTGTCATGACTTTTGATTCTGGACTATGAATTAGATCATTATTAAGGTGAAGGAAGAAAGAAGAAACCAATCAGTGAACACAGTATTCTTGTGAAATCTTTATTCCTGAACAATATATAAATGGAAAAGATCTTGAATCTATTTAGTAGTTGAGAACAGAGTAAGAAGAGGCAGATGTTCAAAACAAAAAAGTGAATACAAAAAGTAAGTCAAACATGAAAACTGGGTAGTTTGTAGCTACAAATGGTTCAGTGCTAGCTATCAAAATATTATCATTCCTGTTTCATACAAATATGGCTGTTGTGGCATGATGAGATTACAAGTTTGTAAATTCTAAACTGATAAAAAAGAAATGTTTTTATGTAGCATGTGGTTAGACTACAGTACTCAATAACACAGAAAAACATTAAGGTTAAGTATAAGTCAGATTCAGATAGGTGTTTATAATGGTACAAATAGTAGAGTTTGAAATATTGAAGGAACTTTATGTACTTTTTTTCTAATCACAGTAAATTAGAATCGCATCCACCTCTTGAGGAATTCTTACTACAGCTACTAAGATAGTAGTTATTGTCAAACATGTTAATGGACTCATTTCATTGCTGTTCTAAAGCAACAGAAATAGTAGTTCCTATGCTTGGCATTTTATCTGATCATCATTGGCTTAATTTTGGAGTCTGCATCAGTGTTGGTTAATATCAGTGGAGGATTGATATTTTCAGTGTTTCAACAAACTGGCTGTTGACTGAACAACAAAAATTCAAATTTATGTAATTTGCATACACACTGGCACACATATATTAATAAGTAATTTCAGATACAGTCCTTGTACTCTATCTCAGCTCAGTGACAGGAAAACTTGGAATAATAGATGACTCACAAAACTACCTTAATGTTTGTAAAGCTACTTAAAAATCTTTGCTGAAAATTCATAGCAAACTGAAAGGTATAAATATGTCAGACGCGTTAAGGATTAACTCATAAAATGTTGTATTATCAAGATAATGCATAATAAGGCTAATCAATACCACCCCCCAAAAAAATCAAACCAAACCAAACTGAACCAAACTGAAATGAAGCAACAAATGACCCCAAAAGGAAGCCTCATAAAAAACCACAGAAAACCCCAAACCAAACAATCCCCCCCAAAAAAACACTTTACAGTATCTTTTAACATACGAGATATTTTACTCAGTAAAATATAAATAAATAATACTTTTACTTGTGCATCTCCACACTAGAATAAATGTCCTGAAAGTATCTTAATTAGGTACTTGTGTCAGAATTTTGCTATCTAACCTCAGACAAAAATCTGTGTTGATTATAAATTTTTCAAAGGTTAGAATTGAGACATCATCTCACAAGTCTTTAAACTTCATAAAATCCTTTCTGTTATTTACAAAAGTTATTGATGTATTGATCTATTGATATGTTCATGTTCTGAAGCAATTGGAAGAGACATCTTCTAAAGTGGTGCTGAGGCTCCCACTCATATTGTGTGTTCTTCAATGCTACTATGTTAAATGTTTTCCTTTTATTCCTTTTTTGATCTTTAGTTTTAAAATTTCAATGAGATAATATTAGTCACTGGTAAGACCTCAGAACTGGAGCAGTTTAACATCAAATTCTGAGTGTTTCTCTAATTGTTAGCAGATGACCTAGTAGTCTGCTCATGGGTAAACTAATGTCAACTAATCAAGTCCCAGAACAATAGCTCTTAGTAATCCCAAGGTATCAACTAAGTGAACAAACAGTTGTAATTTTCACTGAGCAGTTTTCTTCTTGGATAAAAGGATACATCCTGTCATGAAATTTTTCATGAGAAAGGTCTTTTTTAACCTTCTGGGAAGAAACATGTTCATTTTGTGATATGTCAGAAAAACTCATCTACTTCATGAAAAACCTCATTACTTAATATATCACTTTAAGAAAATTAATGACCTTTCTGTGTCAAAACAAATTTTTATCAGAATTTTCTCTACTAGTTCTAAAACCTTGATTTGTTTTCTATATTTATTCTGCCCTCCAATCTAATGTCTATCATCCCAGATGTATATTTGAAAGACTGATAAAAATACCCAATATATACTTATACTATAGGGAATACTCAGAGCCACCTGGTCTACCAAAGTAATACAACCTTGCTTTTCAGCAACCTTCAGAAATCTGTTTTTAGTTTCCTAAATGACATATCAGACTTAACTCAGTTGCCTGAATAATGAAGTATCTATAGAATAGTATTGAATACTATCCAGAATAGTATTTCTTTTAAACAAATATGAGAAGCATCTGCGTTTAAGCAAGAAACCAGGCTAACCAGCATACATTTCCACAAAGGTCCATAAGATGTTTGTCTACTGCTATAAAGTATTATGTTTTCTGATATACATTACTGAGCACATTACTGCATGATTTTGTCAAATTGGATTGAGAATCAACTTCTCATTTAGTTAGAGAATCCCATAAAGGGAATTATAATTAACAAAAAAATAAATTGTGACATAATTCATAAGAATGTTACCCAGTCTAACAAGACTATAAATACATCATTGTGTAATCTGGGCAAACCATTTTTGTTTTCTTTCATTTGAACACAAATATCCAATTGCATGGAATCTTTAAAATGGCTGTAAAATGTCAGGAGTAAAGTCTCATCTTTTTAGTTGCCATCATTCTTATAGTGACCCAGATATGTCATGTTCTGAGCAACTAAACATAGGGCTGAGTTGTGGAGCTTCCAAGAAACAATTTAGCCTCAGAATAAAAATGGTAGCAAGGACTTTTTAGAACTGTCTATCATGACACAACTAGGTACATGGGAGAGAACATGGAAAAAAAGTGGAAATTGAAAAGACAAAACCTATACAAAGAAAACTTTGAAATAACTTTTATTTTACTGAAGAAGAGCTGACATTTTAAAAAGCAAGTTAAATAGGTTTATGCAACAGATGAAATTAATAGAAAAATTATCAAACAAATCTTAACCACTGCTCTTTGAGTAGCACATTGTCCACACTCCTTCTAGTGAATTAAAATTGCTTCTCCTGTGTAGAATAGCCTAATAATCACCTGTACCCAACGTATTTTCCCACTATCTGCTGCAGAGCCATGAGACAAACTGAGAATACTGTATTTCATTATTTTGTCATGATTATTTTCTTCGCAGAAAGAGTTTCTCTTTTTAACCAGACCTTGTGCCATATATAGTGAATACAGAAAAATGTCTAAAAAACTTCTCTGATTTAGCAGAATCACAAACTAAATGGAGAGGATGGGATGGAAACCAGTGTTCAGTATAGTGTTCAGATATCCATTAACTGCAGCAGCCTTTATTATTCACCTGATCCAGTTCTGACTGCACTCAAAGGGTTGCATCGATATTATCATCACCCATATGTAGATGTTACATTCAATTTGCATAGCAGTTTCCATAATAATAACTTTATTCTCAACCATCTAATAAATATGCTTACATATTCTCCATATTGTGTTTCTACTTTGTATGCACATATATATTTATAGAGTAAAGCTAAGAAGACTACACATTAGATATCTCAAAACAAAAGATGACTAGAAAGAATTCTTAAAGAAAATTCATGTTTTGTTTTTCTGGTTTTCTTTTTTCTTTTACATATATGTACACAAATATATAATTTAAGAAAAACACTATAAATGCTTAGTGAACAAAATTCATGTATTTTCTTTATGGTATTTCATGACACGGCATGTAAAGAAAGGTCTGTATCATGTATGCTTCTCTTCCACCTCTGTGTAGACATGATCTTATATAAGCTAAGAATCAATTTTCAATTTCACAGTATTGACAGCAAACTGATTAAGAATATGCCTCAGCAATGTGATGAGACCAACACCTCTCACTTTCTAGGAAAAAGTCATCTAAAGGCTCATGTATTTTCTGTAGTGATGTTATAAAGAGTCATTTAAATTATTGCAAAGCGACTTTAAACATATTTTTTTCACTAAAGTAGCTGGAGTGTTTTTAAGGTTAAATTAAATTAAATTAAGTGTTAGATTAAATTAGATTAAATTAAGTGTTTCTTAATCTGTCTGGTGAAAATGCTTTCAACAGAACTGAAGGTATTGCAAATTTCAGCACAATACAGGATGATCAAAATCCTTTCTTTTCATAAATATACCTATGCTCTCTCTCTCATTTCATTTCCATGCAGCTTGCACTAAAAATAACAAATGTTACTCAGAGGTAAATATCTTTCATACTAAAGTACAATTAAGTTTTATAAAATGTTAATACCCAAACCTATGGGAGAGGAAAGCAGTTGTAGTCCATTTAGTGTTTTCAAAAAATGAAGAATCTCCATATTATTATGACTTTATATCACTCAAGAGTTTATTTTGATTTCCAGGTAACAAGACCAGCAAAAAAGTTGAAGATTTTCAGTTCACAGTTTAATTTTAAACACATATATACACACATAGCAGTTTGTACCTAGAGTAACAAAGACAAAAAACTGTTTTGCTCCAGAAGTTGGCATTGTAATAAGGATTGCCTCTCCTTCTTTCTTTTAGCATTTATTTCTGGCTGCACACCTCCTTATCCTTCTCTCAGTTAAGGAGCCTTTGGGTGGATTTTCTCCTCACTGTCCCACAGTGGGGGTGGGAGGTGAGTGAGCAGAGGCCTGGTGGATACCATGGAAAGAGATGATAGGGAGTGAGGAGGCAACATAATCTCTGATGAAAGGGTAGGAGTTATACACCAACTTCATGCAGCATGGGTGGGATTCTGCTTTTAAAATACCTGGGACTCAACCTGGACTCTTATTCCAGTCTTTCTCACCACTGATATTTTAACAAGCCCTCTAAAGCCTGACATGCAGTGAAGTGTTTCTCCTTTGCAAGTTACTTATGCAGACAATATCAATGTCAATCAATGTTTATGAAACACCTTTTCTTTGCTAATATGAAAGAAGTTAAGGTTGTACTATCTATCATCAGTGCTGGAAATGCTACCCTCCAGTGTAATTATATACTAGTAGGTTCGCTGCTGTTACCAAATTGGGTCAACAGAACAATGTCACTATATTTATTTGATCACACTCAGTCTTTCCATACAACCTAGAAAGTACATCTGAGGAAGAAGGGCATAAAAAAGAGATGAAATCAAATAATATTTAATTTTTATAAAATATATCAGATTAAGTTTACATTCTCTACCAGAACAATGAAAATAAGGACTAATGGTTGCACCATGTCAGGATGTTTTCTTTCTGATGTTTCATTCTGTTTGTTTTAAGGATTGGAATTAAATTTAGAATTTAATTCAATGAATTCACTTGAATTAATGAATTCATGAATGAATTCAATGAATTCACTTACTGTATTATTTAAAATTACTTCAGCTCAGACTTTTCCATGAGTACATAACAATTGTACATATTTATATTTATCAATTTTAATTCTTTTGTGAACAGAACAAAATTGGAGCAGGTACCAGAAACAACACTGGAAAAAACTAGTCCTTATCAAGGTAAAGTAATTCAATTAATATATTTTCCAAGTTAAGACAAGAAGTTATGGAGCATTCAGAAAAGTTGGACTTCATCCGCATTCTTCTTCGTTGCTGACTGTATGTGTTTTATTCTAGTGGATCTTCTTCCATGAGATACTACAGCTGCACCATGTCTAGCTAGAAATAATCACTGAAACAAGAAGACTGCACTGAAAAACTAGGTCAGAAATGAGATGACTGCAAATACAGTAACATTTGGATTTTTATATACTGGTTATATAAATTAAATGTCTTGGGGAAGATTTACAGAGAAACTGGAAGAAACTGTTTCAGTCAGGGTCTGAAAACCAGCTGTGGGAAATATGAAAATGCTAAATATCTGCAATTTAATCTTGTCTCTACCTACCAGTGACATAACTTAGTGTTGGTGAGGGCTATATCCAACCCCCAAATTTGGACTTAATCTATTATGCATGCAAATATCATTCTAAGCACATATGTGTGCATTAACATGCAGAACCATGTTAATGTAGAAGATTTTCTGGGAAAGAGGTTTGGATCACTTACAGCAGTGTGGAAAGGAAAAAATGAGGGATTATTCACATGAGGAGGTAAGAACTCCAGAGTATAAGATGAAAAGGAAAAATTTTGCATCTTCTGAAGACTAATCCTCTCATTTATCCTTTCATTATGAAAGAACACATACATTGTTTGAACCACATACTCTGAAACAGGTGCTCAGATACAGGACAAGTAGGCTTCTAAAACAGGATTGCAGAAGATGGAACAAGGGCAACATTTAATGCCTTAAGGAATTAATTGCTCAACTTATTTGCAGTATAAAATATTTCCTGTGATGTTGGTCCTTTTGATCTTTCCCTATCCACCACAAATTAAGGCTCAATAAATGTCAGTTCTTCAGAATATGTCTAGTCTCTGTCTTTCACCCCATTTTCCTTCTGCTTCCATTCATAAGGAAAAGTAAAATGTCTCTTCACAGACACTCACTCTCTAGATGGGTTTTCACCCAGTGCCTCTTACACCTACAACATTCGAGTTTGCCTGGGCACCACACACATATGATGACATATATAAAATAAACCAGTTAGCACAGTTACCTAATGTTAGGAAGCTTCTTGGTTTCCGTTAGTGGAATTTCATACTGTACTGCACATTATGAAACATTTATTATTTCACTCAAAAAAGGCACAGAAAAGTTGGCTCTTTGTAAATTTTAGACAAATTGTGTGAAGTGCATACTAAGACTGGGGTTTACATGCTATTGGAAAATGAAGAAAATCTGGCTATTAGTACATAACAGATTCCTTGGAAGGATGAATGTATATCAAGGTTTAATGAGAAAGTGCTGCTGTAACCTGTTTTTTTACTGATGCTTCTCACCGTTAAGCAACAGGGAATCAAATGCATTGCTAAGTGATGTGTGAAGGGCCAGAACCTGATTGCACTAGCCTCAATTAAAGACTGGGTAATCAATTTCAAATCCCAAGGGTTCATGTGGACATCATAAGTCAGGGATTTCTGCGCTCCAGTATTATACTACAAGCTTAAAAGATAAAATCAGATGTTTTTTTAATCAGATAATGCATGCTTTGCAGTATAAATAGTATGTTTGATTTGACAGAAGAGTATTTTTGAACTAAACACACTGAGAATTGGACACAGACAGTACATGTTTACTGTCACGTTTTTTCTTTGCATGTTAAATGATTAAGCGGTAACAAAACCTCAGACTTTTAGAGCTGCTGATAGTTATACAAACCCATTTCATCTAGATTTTGCAGTAAGACTAAATTTTATGCTGAATTTCCCTTGGATATTTTAAAAATATAAATTTATTATCACAGAAAATTGATCAGAGCAGGTCAATATTAGCTAAGATTTTTGGCCTTATATTTATTGATTATCTGATGACTAGTAATCACTTTTTATTCTCAGTTTATTTAGAAATATACTAGTAAGCTCTGTTTAGTAATTAATCACTTAAATTTAGGAAACTGCAATTTTAAAGAATTTAGTAATTAATATATAAGTATTTTCATGATGGAAGGCTTTGGTACAAGCAGAAGAGAAAGAGAATACTTATGCAGTAAATATTTTGAAGTAGATATAACTTACAGCAGCTGTTAAAACTCATGCCCTATACTTCATGCTTTAACAATGGTGTGAAATGTTTTCAATCTCTGTATCTAAGTAAACAGCTCAACACCTTGGAAGATCTGTCACTCACCCCTGTTTTATTTAGGTACTGGTCTTAAGTTGCTCCTAAAAATTTATGTCTTTCATAAGACCCATCAGCTTGAACTACTCTTGCAGTGATTCATGAAATGCTTGCTTTCTGCTGTTCTCATAAAAAATAAAGTGATTTTGACTTACTACTTGTTTACTTTCTGTCTTTCCTCAATGTAATTCCTGTATGGATTGCAGATAGGTAAAGCCAGGAAAACATAGTGTTGGATTTAGTCCACTACATTGAATAAACGGGCACGTTATGTTTGAGAAAACAGAGTAGTGATGTAAATTTCTAGACTTGGCAGCAGGAATAAGACTGTACAGGCAAGAAACTCACATGCTCATCTTTCTCCCTGGACAGCAGCAGGAAAGAAATATGTCACAGGAATAATACCATCAGCTTCTTGAGACTTTTAAGCCACATGTGGAAAAATAAAAAGAATGCTAATTGCTTCAAAAATCTTGTTTAAAACAGTAACAATATGGACTTTTTAAAATAAGTCAGTTGTAAAAGTTTAAGAACCAAATCTGTAGCAGAAAACAAAAAATTGTGGTTATAATCAAATATAATGAGTCTGTTTGAAGACATATTTAATGTTTTAATGTATCTTATGTGAACATTTCCAGTGGAAGATCACTTTAAAAAATTCATAAAAATTACTTGTTGCTGCCTTAGCACACACCCCTTTGCCCCTAAATTCAAGGTAACTTGATCTTAGAGTTTTGTAATATTTAGGAGATGCTGCATCACATTCGGTTGTGACAAAAGATATGCCAGGTTTTTTCATATTTGAAGTTGGACCTGAGCTTATAGAAAAAGCAATAACTTGTTCCTATTCTTCAGATAGGTATACAGTGCTGTGTCATAAGGAAAATTTAAAGAAGCTAGATCTACATAAGTAGGGTAATTAAATACGTTCTGATAAGTATTTATGAAATGGCATCTTTGGAATTATAATGCTAATCAATGTAAAAATTTACTTTAGAGCAATTTTGAAAAGTACCAAATCCTCTATTTACCTAATCTTCTCTTTAAACTGTGCAGAAATAACTAGAATCTACTAGTTAATTATCATTGTGCTGTTCTCCATCTTATCTGTCCTACTTTAAAGCTTTAATATTTTCTTACAAAAATGAAGTTGACCTTTTTTAATAAGCTTCTTTTCAAAGATCAAATATATCTATAATATTTTCTCAATATCCCAGACTGTGCTACCTGTGCATAAGTATGTATGAATATGAAATTCTGTTTATTTTAAATTTACTGTGATACTGAAGAAGTCCCAACTTTCTTTATCTTAAATAATTTAAAAAGCTTTGCTCATTTGTATTTCTTCCAGAATGCAAAGCGTTATTATTTTGACAGTACAATATTTTCAGGCTGATCATGGTCTTCACTTTAGATATGTTCTAGATAACATGTAAATCCTTCTCAGTTTGCTTAGAGGCAGAGAAAAAACAATAAAGCTGTGTTCCTCTATCAGTTGCCTTTCAAATCCAATGGCACAGAAAAGTAGCTATAATCTTAGATTTTTTTTAGGGTTGTCTACTACTTTACTCTCATTTTACATAGGGATCTTCACCAATTATCCATACTTCATGTAATTCATTCCAAGATATTTTTTAATGAATTAAGAATTTCTCCGAAAAGGAAAAATGAGCATGGAATAGGGGATAGTGTAAGTAATAGTGCTACTGCTTATCAGCATAACTTGCAACCTACCCATTTTGTGGATCCTTTGTGGATGCTTTTGAGATAGCTTTCTAGTATCCAGGCTTTACTTGGGATGGCAGCAACACCATTAGGCCAACCAGATCTTGAGGAAAGCAAAGCAGAAGCTGAAGAGCCATGCCACTTGTGCCTCTTTTTTTGGCATTTGCTGAAGTGCAGGTGAGGTAGATGAGCCAGGAAGTTTGTAAGTGCAAAGCATTCAGGGATAGTGTTCATTCTGTGATGTATTCCCACTGATATGCAAGTTGGACACGATTCTTTTGCCCGAACAGAATCAAAGCTTTCTGAGAATAGAAACTGACCTATCTGGTCCCAGAAATGCAGAGTAGTTTCGGATCACTTTCTGAAAAATTCAGAAACGTAGCCTTAAAGAACAAACAAGCAAAATATGCCAGACCTTGCAGCTCATCTCTTACTCCTCCCCAAGGAAAGATTTTTAACCTGCTTGATGTACAAAACCATGTGAATGCCAGCTAGGAAATTTATTTCACAAAGCTTATTGATTTCTACAGACAAATCTCTTAGTCTCTACAAATCATAATGCTCTGTGACTTTCTACCTTTAGGTTATAATCCCATGCAGTCTAAAAATCCCAGTTTTATTTAGGAGAGGTTCTGCAGCAAAAAACATTCATTCAATTTGGAGTTAAGTGAAAGTAGTCCTGATTTATACCAGTAAAGATGAAATAAGAAATAAACTGTAAATAACAGAGAAATAGCAGACTATTATCCAGCAGAGAAGTAAGGAAGATATTAAATAAGAGAAAACGTCCCATCGTGTGAAGTACCATGGCAACTGTGTGGAAAAATAACCTGTGAATGAGTTTAGATGGTATAGGTGGAAAGACAAGCTATCTTGTGTGCTTGGAAAGAGCGTATGCTGTCTTCTCAATCTTGTTCTGATCTATCAATTTCAGAAGTTCTATTACCTCACTCCTTCTGAAGGTACTATGTGATATATATATATATATATATATATATGTTTACAAAAATCCAATTCAATATATATTTTTTTTAAATTCCATCACTGTTCAGTTCTTAGGCACAGGTCATCCACTTTCATGATTTATTTTCTGTGTTGTTATAAGTCTACACTGAATAAATGGTGTTAAGATGAATAGTTATATAGTAATAGTAATAGTCGTTATAATATCAGTCCTTAACCAAAAAGAAGGATTGTCTTCAATTAGGGTAAAGATGTTCCTTGTACATATGACATAACTGGACTTCAACTGTGTCTAAATCCATCTGACTGGAACATGTGGGTATGCAGTGCCAAATACACCAGACACGTGGACTTTCCACAGTTTTGTACTATGCATTGGCAAGGTTTGACTGAAGGTGAGACTGGCAGATGGCAGGAGACAAGGCAAGAACTCTGACATGGAAAGAATTGGAAAAAGTGAGAATATTTAACATCTTTACTGTTTTATTCATAAAATAATATTTTAGCTTTATCAGAACATCTGTGAATTAGGAATACAGTGCTACAAGAGAAGCCAAATAAGTTTTCAAAATACTGAATAAATTATGTCTCTCAGTTAAATATTCCTCAGTGGCTATAAGAAGTAATTTAGGAACTCATCTTTGATCCAACACACAATGCCTTGGAGGCTTTATATTGACCTGGAGGAGCACTTAAAACATACACAACTACTAATTCATAATACAAAAAGGAGTTTCAGACTCAATTTTTTGGGATACATAAATACCTTGCAAACAATTTGCTTTTGATCAGTAGATGGCAAGCTTGCTACACCCAGTTTTCAGAAAGTATTTTGCTAGCATTTACAATGCACCTGTTATGTTGTATTATTATTTCTGGTATCTATAAACTCATAATATTTCATTTGTTGGAGATATGATTAGCACACAAGATGCTGTGTACTGGTAAAATGTATTTTTAAAATAGCCTAAAGAAATAATTCATAATTAAAAATATATGTGCTTGCTTCTCTCGTCTAGCTTTTATTTTAAATTACTATATCTTTTAAATCTTCAAGTTTTTTTTTAAATTGTTTCTAAAATTACCTACTTTACTAATGCTAGTGTATTCTCTAGTGTTTTTATGGTTTCTGAATTTTTTAATTTGTATTTCAACCAGAAACTTTGCCCACATTTCTCTATAAGGATTGAAACACACAGCTAAAAATCAGGATTATCTTTAATACTTGTGACTGTAAACCACAAAATAAGAATAATAGGTATACCTTTGGTTTACTATATATACATATATATGCAATTATTCCTTGTTCTGGGCATCTATCTTATCTAATAGCATACTAATCATATTTTTATAATCGGGGATTACTGGATAGAAGTAACATGACTAAAGGAAGAAAAGTAAGTAAATAAAGTAGATAATACAAATATGAGAATACAAGAAATTTAAGTTCTTAAATAAATTAATAAACAGGACAAAAGGAGGTGATAAGAGGACAGAGAAATCAAAATTTTAAGTGACTGATGGCAAATTGCACATTGAGTTAGCTTTTCCCATGCTTTCCAGTAGTTAGCCTTGTTTGCTGTTTTGAATATTCCAGAATGAGTGTGAGGAATGTCTATATACTGCAAGTAAAGGCAATTGTTCTCTGATATTAGAAGGGGGTTCTTCCAAGGTCAGCTCTGAAGTTCATTTACACAGCTTTAGGAACAGAGTCACACATTGCTACTGCCTAGCCTTGGGACTTGATGTAGTTCTGTAGGAGGAAATGAAACTTTTTCTTTATTTGTGTTGTTGGGTTTTTTGTTTGATGTATGTCTTTGAGCATTTCTGTATGGTTGTGTTTGTTTTCAGAGAATCATGGAATCGTTTGTGTTTGAAGGAACCTTAAAGTCCAACATCTCTGCATTGTCAGGGGCACCACCCACTAGACCAGGTTCCTCAAAACCCCTTCCAACCCAGCCTTGAACACTTCCAGGGAGGAAAAATCCCCTCACCCTATTGCTATATGTCCTTTTGTTTTATTTGATTTTTTTTTTTAAAGAAGAAATTTCAGTAATTATTTAACATAACATTAAACACAATTGCTTTAAGTTCACTGGTTAAAGCAGCGAAAATATTACTTGCAATAGTAGCATAATATAAGTCATGAAGACCTATTTCAGGTCCTGTAAACCTGTGAAAGTCCTTGTTAAGGATTTGTTGCTGAGGATAACCAAGCCTAAATGGGAGACCAAATCATTCTAATAAACAAGCTTATTTACAAGCAACAGTCTTGGTTCACAAAGGGTTTTTTAAAATCAAGACAGAAACATGTTTGCATTGAAAATATAGGATGACTTTTAATATATTATGCTTATTCTTTGGGTGAAGTAATCTTAAACTGTTGACTACTATGTTGCAAAACTGTATTCTCACTCTCACTACAAGGTGCCTCTGCTACCCCATCTTCTGTTGTTAGAGTAATCTGAGACTATGGAAAGTCCATTTTCTTATATATATATACCTCATTAAAGAGTGGGTATCAGCAACATATTTAATCTATGTGCCTAATAAGTGGGAAAGCACATAATAATACTTTTAATTCTAGTATGAAATGCTTTTATTATAGCATAAAAATCAGTGAACTGAAAAATAGTAATGTACAAGGAAAACAGAATGATATACATAAACACATGCAAACATATTTGAAATTCCATAGGGTTTGAACATAAATAGAGTTTCCAACAAAAAGCTTCAAGTTATAGCTTGTTAATATGCATTCAAGAAGGCCACAGTAGGGGTTTTTGTTTGTTACTTAGTTTGGTTGGTTATTGGCTTTTTGTGTGGTTTTTTGTTTTTTTTTTTTTCAAGTGTGCTCTTTTCCAATGTAGCTTAAATTAAAATTCCATGGTATTGCAGGCATAGTACAGCAGTAATCAGTACATAAGAAAGAAATTATCATACCTGATAAGAATTTCATACCTGATAAGCAATTTGTAGAGCCACAAATATTTTCTGTCAAAGCTTCCTGCTAAATATAAGCAACATTTCATAAAAGGTCCTAAACATGATTCTATTGTTTTGCAAAAACAAAACAAAAACCCAAAAAACTAAACCAACACCCACTGATTCTTTCTTTGAAGAAAATTGTCTAAAGTAAGCAAATTTATTTACATATGTGCACAAACACATACAGCTTCTTAGATGGAAATTTTACCTTTTTAATTCTATGTAGTTTTTCCCATGCTCTAGTATATGTAAGGTCCTCTGGGTACAAATGTCAGACAAGTTTCTATTTGTATACCTCCAGTAACTCCTGTGTATCTTTGGAATTCTCCTGAACCATTCTAATAAGCAAAAGCAGTATGGTATAATTAGGCAAGACTGCAAAATATTTCATAGGGCAAATTTAGAAATAATGGTAATTTTCAGATATATTGTTGAATTTTAGTTGCTATAGTAACAAGACATTTTTTCTTTGCTGTACATTTCTTTACTGTATACTCAGAGCTCAACGTGACAAAACAACAATTTTACAGTCTACAATTTAGTCTCAAGAAAAAGATTTTCCCCCTCTGGGAGAACATGATTAGACTGGAGCTTACAGAGCTTCTAAAAGTTTGGGGTCTGTCAGCATTTCTGACTTAATTTCAGGGGTTTATGACCTACTTATAAAACTTCTTTACGGAAGGAAGCTTAGTACAGTTGTCTACTTCTGGAAACATCCTTTAGTTCTTTTAATCAAAAAATTTTAAATTCATTTCACAGCTTAATTTATAGGGAAATTAAAAAACAGTAGACTAGACTAGCGATTCTGATATCAGTTGCACTAACTTATACCCTCATTTTTGTGTGTGTGAATGAGATAAAAAGCTGATGGAGTGAAAAAGAGAACAGCACCAGGAAAATGAAGGAACTGATGTAACTGAGCTGTTAAAAATGAAATGAAACTTCCACTGATCCTCACAAATCTTTTCAAATCTTCATTTACCTTGTATAGCATACCTGCTTATTGGGGTAAGAATGTCAGTAGCATATTCTAACATATAGAATATCTATAAAAGTAAGATGCAAGAGTTTAAGATTTTTTGTCAAAAGCAAATCAGACATTTAATTCTATTACAAGTAATTTGGGTCTTGATTACCACTAAAATTATTAGCAGCTTAGTGTTAAATATAAGTATGAAGATTTGGGGTGAAGAGACCTGTACATATGTAGCAATGTACACAACAGTTGAGATTTTCCACTGACATGTATGACAACTTGTAATCTCATCTGGTTTGGTACTTTTGAAATTTTAAGGAGATATCTGTTTGCATCATGAATGGTACAGATCTTTTCCAAATCCATTCTGACAGATCTACCAATACTATGCAATTTCCTGTCTGAAAGCTTTTAGCAGGAATAAAATGTTTAAATCCAGGAAATCAAGGTAGATAAGCCATGCTCTGGGAGCTTTCCAAAGTCAACATGACATTTCCAGGTCTGACATTTGGGTACTTCTGCACGATCAGCTCTACCCCTTTGGAAGCAACCCAATATTTTGGGCAGAGATGAACAACAGGTTATGACAAATGGTGGGTTTCCTAAAGTAATAAATACAGTGTGAACATGCCTTAGCTTACATAATTTCTAAGATCTGGAAAATATACTTTTCATTCTCAAATCTCAATTTCTTTGTAAAGTGAAAGGATAAGCTTACATAAACAGTCTTATTCTGGTATTTATTTTTTAATTTGAGAATGGTCTCATTAAGAGAGTAAGTGTTTTTGAAAGAAATCCCAGGGTCTACAAAAAGTCAGCTCATATAACATAGATTTTTTAATACAGGCTCTTCTTTTTAACTTTGAGAATGAAAGGGAAGGAGGGCTTCCTCTTCTGTAGCCTGTTTTACACAGTATCTGGGTATAAGAGAAAATCTCTTTCTATACACAGCTAAATCCAGACCAGTACTGACAAGACTATACAAACTGTTACTCTGCTTCCATAAACTAAAGGTAGAATGTGATCTCTGCCTCTAAAATCTGGGCTACAAAGAGTCTTGTGTCCTGCATTTTTATTAGAAACAAAAGCAGCAATCTAAATAATACAGCATCTCAAGTGATTACCACTTTTGAGAAGATATTTAATCACACTTATTAAAGGTTCATACCTCTGAGGAGTGGCAAAGTCTGACAAAAAAGAAGAAGCAATGACATTTGTCAGAGATGACAGCACAAGATTAGTCAGGAGCATATATCTTCACAGATGCACAGTACATAACTTGATGAGTCCTTTAGGTGAATCATGGCTCCTTGGTGCAATAATAGCATGAATAGTAACTTGTGCTCAGATGTATTAGAAAAAAACAAAATGGAGCAAAACAATATAAAAAAACCCAAAACAAACGAACAAAAAAACCAAATCCTAAACCTGTTAAATGACAACAAATTGAAAAATTTTAGCAGGAATTATTTTGTGTGACATTCCTGCTACTTCTGTCATTGAAATGTTCTGTTTTCAATGAGGTTTTAGTGTTCATACTTCAGTGAAGTGAAAGTGATGTAGGAGATACGAGTTTCTTGCTTTGCTACTGTTGTTCGATTTGGAGGCTATTCATTAGTGCTTTACTAATGGTTGTGATGGCTGCGTCTTTGCAGTAGAAAAGGTCATCCTATTATAAAAACAGCAGGCACAGCATTTTCTGAACAGCATTGCATGCAGCCAAATCCACCATCAGGGGAGGCACTAATTTTTTTCCACCTGCCGTTTTCTTCTTATTTTATGAAATCCTGATTTTTCTGCATCGTTGTGTTAGAAGACATTTACCAACTTTACACCCTTATATCTGTCGAGACCTCCTGATCAGATCAGTAGAGGCAACATGCAGGAGTTTCAAAATAATAAACCCTTGATCTGAGTGCTGATGGACACTATCAGCTGCTTATGATGGATGCAAGTGTTGCTTGGTTAGCTCAGTTTCAGATATCCTACCAGTGCTTTCATATGGCAAAACATGGGTTTGATGGATGGACCACTCGGTGTATTAAGAACTTGCTTGATGGCTGCACCCAAAGAGTCCAAGTGGAGGCCAGTGACCAGTGGAGTCTGCCAAGGATCAGTGTTGGGACCGATCCTGTTATCAACATTGTTGGTCACGTGGGCAGTGGCATTGAGTGCACCCTCAGCAAGTTCGCTGATGACCCCAAGCTGTGTGGTGAAGCTGACACACTGGAGGGAAGGGATGCCTCCAGAGGGACCTTAACAGGCTGGACAGGTGGGCCCAGACCAACCTCATGGAGTTCAGCAAGACCAAGTGCAAGGTCCTGCATCTGCGTCGAGGCAATCCCAAACACTAATATAGGCTGGGCAGTGACTGGCTTGAGAGCAGCCCTGAGGAAAAGGACTTGGGAGTGCTGGTGGATGAGAAGATCAACATGAGCCATCAGTGTACACTTGCAGCCCAGAAAGCTGACCAGATCCTTGGCTGCATCAAGACAACCGTAGCCAGCAGGTTGAGGGAAGTGATTCTGCCCCTCTACTCTGCTTTTGTGAGACCCCACCAGGAGTACTGCATCCAGTTCTGGACCCCCTGTTACAAGAAAGACATGGATGTGCTGGAGAAGGGCCACAAGGATGATTAGAGGGCTGGAGCACCTCTCCTATGAAGACAGACTGAGAGAGTTGGGGTTACTCAGTCTGGAGAGGAGAAGGCTCCAAGGAGACCTTATTGTAGCCTTCCAGTATCTGAAGGGGCCCTACAAGAATGCTGGTGACATTTTATGATGTCAGGTAGTGATAGGACTAGGGGGAATGGGTTCAAAGTAGAGAAGGGAAGATTTAAATTGCAAGATAGAAAGAAGTTCTTCACCATGAGGGTGGTGAGACACTGGAACAGGTTGCCCAGAGAGATGGTTGAAGCCCCATCCCTGGAAGTTTTTAAGGTCAGGCTGGACAGGGCTCAGAGCAACCTGAGCTAGTGGGAGGTGTCCCTGCCCATGGCGGGGTAGTTGGAACTAGATGATCCTAAAGGTCCCTTTCTGTCCTTAAAATTCTATGATTCTATCATCCTGTGATTCTAGAGACAATTTAAGGTTCTGCCTGGTCACAGATTAACACCAGCAGTGCAAATGTTGCTGTCCAAAGGGTAACCTTGATTAGAATAGGGCAATCTCACCAGAAGCTGATATCAATAGCTAAGCTGTATAAACATACATGAGGTCACCCCTTAGCCTGGAGGATTTCAAACCCTAATGAAATATTCCAATAGCATAAATCAAAATTCGTCAAATAATACTGCACTCTTAGAAAACTTCAGTAAGCACAGATTCTGGTTTTATATGTCTGACAAGTGGTATGAGAAGAAAAAGAACCTGACCCCAGGCAATGTTTGCTAGAATGACTGTTAGGAGAAAAAGAAGCCTAATTTTATTACGAAAAAAAAAGCATAATAAATTGAAAATCCTAACAATGACATCCAGAATCTTTTTTTTGAGGAAAAGCTTAACCTTTGAAGTCACACTCAGGGATTGCCTCTTTCATTCACCTCAAGCTAGGGGAATGACCTTTACTCACTCATTCAATACCTTACAGGCTGCAACACAGCCATCCACATTACAACTTTTGTTCTTCAAGTGGAGACTCATATGAATTAGTGTGGAATGGAGAGTGGTAATGAGATGTACAAGATATGAAATCAAGATTGGGGAATTTTGGATTTGTTTCAGGCAGATCTATTGCAAGTGTAGCTATCTGTAGCCTAAAAAGTCACTAAGTCCTACAAAGAAAGAGACAAGCTACGAGGTGGGCTAAATATTAATCTAGGAACTTTGGGCTGAGCAGAACAGGCCCTCTAAAGGGCACTAATCTGTCCAATATTGGTGGACTTTCTGCCCATAAAAAGTCCTTATAAGTGTTTTAGAACAAAATTGTAGAGAAAGCAAAACCTTTAGAATATGCAGATCCACCACTGTGAACATTTATTCCTCATTCCCTTTATCACAACTTTGCTAAGAGTTCTAAATGCATAACTTTGATCCAGTTCACACACTGGAGAATTATTAGTACTGCAAAATAGCACTGTAGATCCTCCCCAAAATGGTCATATATTAGTTCTATCAAACATGTATAAAACAGTGTGCTCTAATGGTAGGTGAGCTGCACAAACACTTGGAGAAAAAGGTTCTGCAGCTAGCTCCGATATTTATTCATGACAAGGTAGTGACTTCTTCGTTCTGTGCTCCACAACCAAATCAAAATAGTTATGCTGTTGACACCACAACGTGGTAAAAAACCTCTTTTGATCTGATCAATTTTCATATCAAATTATCTTATGTAATGAAGAAAATTATGAACTGTGGTGTTTGTCATAGCGTGCAGATAGTCTGAATTCATCTAGAAGATGATGACCTAGACAGCTCCAAAGCATGGCTCTCTGTCACTATTTATTTTTTCTTTCAGTAGCAAAATATCTATATGTACAGGAGTCACTCTGAAAATACAACCAGAGCCCAGATGTTTCATCTTTCAGCATTATTCTGTAGTCCTCCCAAGCGATTTTATTCCCTGCAGTACTTGATAGATCTGTTTAAATAAACTTTCTAGTCTCTATACAAGCTGAAAGAGTTTGCTTTCTCCTGATAGAAATAGATCTTCTGTAGCAGAAAACAAACCTGGTTTATTTCTTACAAAGGCTAGAGAACTTGACTTTAAAATATCCATTGACCTCATGCTCCCACTTTTGTGAAGGTCAGCCTGCATCTCTTACACCAGGTTGCATTTTCTTTCCCTATGATGTGGTCCTACACAATATTGTATTGCAAAGGTCTTGCCTGTGGTATTCTAAGTTTGCTTTCTTTCAAAACTGAAACTTCTTTAGTTGTAGAAGAAGAGAATTTTTTGCAAATCAGGAGCAGAAGTGTAGAATCTCACACTAACTAGACCACACAATACGCTGTTCTGTTTTCAAGGAATTTACCAAAATAACAGTTTGCTACTCTAAAGCTCGGTTCCAACTTTTCCAGTGGTAGTTTCATTAATTATTTTTTTAATTTTTAATGAAAGGAAACATGGTCATGATATTTTTACTGAATGTATTATGTTTGAAACTGGCCATACTTAATGGACCAGTTTCCCCACAGAACTTTGACAGAAGCTGTCAAAGACAACAGGTTACTGTCTAGTTTTGAGCCACCACAGAGTACTGGTAGAATCTAGACACTGAACTGGTAAACCACCCTGCATTTAAGGTTCCTCATAACTGTTATTATAACTGCCTGGGGAATTTGATCTAAAATTAAATCTAAACTGATACAGAATCTGGGACATCTTAGAATCACAGAATCATAGAGTGGCAGGAGACCTCAAGGACCATTTGGTCCAGCCCTTATATTACTGTTCTTTATATGAGATGTCTCAGAACGCTGCTGAGCTGAGACTTCAAACTTTCCAAAGTGGGGAAATCTAACACCTCCTGTGGGACTCCATTCCAATGTTTGACTGTCCTTATAGTAAAAAAAATATATCTTGTGTCCAATCTCATTCCATTAATTTTGGACTTTATGTTAATCTAAAAAGCAGGCTTACAACAATGACTTGATATAGCAGACTCCTGAAGGATAAATTCCCTGCTTTACCACAATGTAATGCATAGATATAATAATCTGTGATAATCTACATTACTCTTTAATGAAACTGGTGTACCTGAAGAAACTGATATTAGTCCTATTAGAATAAGTATAACAGAGAGTATAAAACTTTTAGAGTGCTGAAAGGACACGAAGAGTGACATTTCTTAATATATAAACAAACAAGTGTTTAAAATAAATAATTTTTTTCCAAATAGAGTAAGGCTGCAGGAAATAAGAAAAAAACAGCAAAGAAAATGCTTATAAAAATCAGGGGAAAGCAATATTTAATATATATATATATTCTTTTGTATATGTACAATCTATATACTCTATAACAATGATTTTTTATGCTTTCTGAGGAAATTATCTATAGCAAGAGAATACTTGTTTTAGTAGAGCTTACTCCTATTTAGCAAAGAATTGCCTTTAAGAAAAACAAAATAATGTATAAAACAGAAGACTAAATTTCAGTTACTAGTTTGGGGGAGGGAAGAGAGAGTAAGTGATTGCATCACAAAACATGTTTCACAGTGCAGTTTAAACAGATGATTATGGCGTAAGTCAGAAATTTAAATTTATCAGAAAATAAGAGGTCACCTGAATGCTTCCTTCAATGCATACATTGAAGAGGTAATATGTCACTATGTATGGAACTAACCACTCTGCTAAAGCTGTGGTTTTCATGTGATGTCAGAAGTTTAGGCTCAGATCTTTAGGAAAAAGTTCTTTTCCTCTCTATAAACATGAGTCAATGTCCTATTTTTGCTCCTGTTTCCTTGTAGCACTCTATCCTAATCCACATTAACTCACTGTATCTGTGATGTGAGAGTAATGTTGCAATTTTGTCATTAGCAACAGTAATTCAAATTCAGCATTTCACAGAAATGGTTGACTGTGTTTTGCATACTGTACATTTTATTCTCTCCTTGTTATTGCAGCCAACTATTTGACACACACTAAATTTCCCTGCAGAAGCATTTTCTCTTTGCAGATAGAAAGATAGAAGGTTTCAGAAAAGGCTGTCAGTTTTGAAAGCTCAGTAGATGTAGGGAACTGCTAATTGCATAATATGGTACTGCAAAGATAGTTAATTTTGTTAATGAATGTGGTAAAGTATTTTTCAAAAAAGATCAAAACAGGAAATCAGTCTGAGTGACCCTTATTTGGAAATCACATCTGAGGCAAACAGGAAAAAATTGTATAGACCTGACATCTGATTATTCAGATGCTGAATAAGCCTCCAGCTTTCTGCAAGTTGGAATTTCCACTGGGAAAGGAGAAGTTCCAGTAATGGGAGACATTATGGCTGGGTTAATCTGTGTGAAATGTGGTTACAGAGGGTGCACCCTGCCCTGGTAGTCCTGAGGCATCTGTGGAAGGAAGAATATTTAGACTTCAATATTTCCATTACTTACAGCCCTGGAAGGGTATAAGGGGGTCTTGGGATGTGGGTGTGTTTGGGGAGACATTGAGGAGGCTGGACAGGTACAGTCATGCCTGTTACATTATATGCCTGTGGATATTAAGTGCCAGCAAAGCATGTGTCAATAATAATTTCACTATTTTTGTATTAAGCAAATGTAGGTTTTTTTAAAGGTGTGACCCATGGAGAAGTCAGCACAACAAAACTCATAGTAGTTGAATCATTGTCATCATGAAGAGAAATACATCCTATTCCCCAAACTGTTCTTTAGTCTCTTATTTACAAGCTGTTCATTTATGCATCTTCTCTTGCCTCTTGCTTACTTTCATTTTCAAATCAAAAACCTCAGCAGTAAGCTCCCTATTTTCAAACACAGTTTTCTCAGGACTTTTTTCACCACTGACATCACTATTTGCTCACACTGTTATGGCATCAAAATTTTGACATATGAATGTTTCTTGTTCTTATACTATTACCTAGAACTCTGATTTATCTAGGTAATAAATAATATAGAAATCATGAAGCAGGTAACACTGTTGTCATGCAAATGGGTCACCTGCAGCAGCTGGAATATTCAGGAAAATAAGGTTTATACAATCAATTGCATTTCACCTTACTATATCTCAAGGAGTTCACAACTAAATAACACAAAAGCTACACAAATGATTTGTGGGGAATCTGATGAAATTGTGTTGGACTTAAAGTAGGTCTGAAGATCATTTTTCTTTTTTTTTTTTCAGATTTTTTTGAATTTTGTTTATTTGTGGATGTGATCCAGTATTAAAAAAAAAGAGAGATCTGGAAATAAAACTGTGCTATGTAAAGATCCCTTAGTTGTGTCAGGGTTCTTGAGAGATCACAACTGATGACAGTCCCACAAGGACAGTAAGGTTTCACAAGTTCAGTCATGAAACTAATGTTTTTAACAATACCAACCATATAGAGCAAAATGTTTCCTCTGAGATTTCATTAAATGCCTCAAATCTCAACTGTTTTCAGACCCAAAACTACTGTAGTCGCATATGGGTTCTGATCTTTAAAGAAAATCTCACAAACTTTTAAAACTATGTACATCTTATTATGTAAGAGTTCCAGAGGTGGGAACCAAAAAATATTTTTCTTCTCTCTGAAACACAATGTTTAACAGATACTGGGTGGAGAGGAGCAGTTGGAAGCAGAGAAGAGAGCAAGGTAGAAATAAAATCCTTTAGTTATTTCTTATACTTTTCCCACTCCATATAAAACCTAGAGCTGTTGGGTTAGGCTGTTTGAGAATGTCTTGTTTCAAGCATGTGTGATCTCTGGTTGAAGACATCATTATAGATTTGTAAAAATAGAATTTGTAAAAGAAATCAGTTGTTTAATTATAGTGCTTTTATCTTGAATTATTGGTTTCTGTCCAGATTGCCTCATTTGCCTGACAAGTTTTATCCTTCCTCTGTATCCCTTCTTGCATCTAATTTAGTTTGGCACTGTCAAGAATCTGTAGATAGCCCACAGAAACAATGTTTCCTCCCAGTACTGGGATGTGTTAGTCAATAAGTATAGCACAAGTGATTTGTCACTCCTACATTTTCGAATGCTCTTTTCATCTGGGCACTAACCGAAAGAATTCTGTTCTTCCAAAATAATAAATATATCTTTACCTTAAATTCTGAGCACAACTCAGACAATAATAGAAGTGTATTTTGAATATTATTCCAGAATCCAACTTCAGAATTCGAACCAGTGCACAAGTCCAAGAAGTGTCAGTGAAGTGCTGCAGCAATAATTAGACTTAACAATACTTCAGTACATGCACTTCCTTCTATTAGTGAAAGATGATTATGTCTCTTAGAAAAAATCTCCTAAAAGAAACAGAGAAAAAAAAAAAAGCAAATTTATACTAAAGTTTGAACAATTTTGATCTTAAACAAAATGGAATGGAAAATTTTAAACAGTTAAATTATGCACTTGGAAGTAAAGATGAGAGCCACTAAGCAAGCAAAATATGTTGCCTAGGGGAATTTAAATATCTGTATCACATATATATGGTATTACCACTATATTTAATTTTATTAAACTAGCATTCAAAGGAAGCTTACATGTGAAAATGTCCTTGTACTAGGTGCTCAACAAGATGACCCCCAAATTTTGTTTCTTTTCTTCTTGTAATATGGATAAGACCCTTTCAGTGGTTTTGTTTGAAAATCTTTGATGGAGTTCTTCAAGGAATGTAGCAATCTGACTAAATGTGTACAACGATATCTGTGCAATCTATGTTGTTTCCCTTTACATTCTACAGAGAAATGTTTTCTACTATGTAATTAATCTCAGTCTACCATTAATACCTAAAATAGGTCCATTATAATCTGCTCTGAAAATGCCTGTTTCTCTCCACTGAACACAAAATGAATCCAGGCTGAGTGATTCAAAAGCACATGCATACCTTTTAGGCACTTAGGTGAAATTAATCCCATACCTGATGCCTTGAAGGCAGTGCATCAGTTGTTCTGCTTACTTTTGCTGTAGTAGTTCTGCCCCTCTTTTCTGTTTCAGGGCTCTGCTTTTATGATGTAGCTGCAGAAGGGAATGTTTCCTCACCTCTGTCAGTGGTGCAGGAATAGCTTCCCAGCTGCCTGTCCATAGTGCCAAACTACCCCAGACCCTTGACTTGAAACTATGCAAATAAAGAATACATTGTCTGCTGGAGATGAATAATTAAGAGTTTTTCTTTACTATTTTTAAGACTTGAAATCATCACTCTTTATGTAATATAGCAAATTTTACTATTGTTACTGCTGATACCAGATTACATTTTAAATTTCTAAAGCTAGAGGCTACAAGGAGATATTAAGTAAGCACATAGTGGTACTGCACCTCAAGCCTCTCTGCTTCCTGTTCAGGAATATTTTATTGCAACATCTGTTCCAGGGTATTTTCTGAAGAAATGAGTCAAGAAAAATTTAGTGATATGCTTCGAACATTTACATTAATATTTTAACAATGCATTATGTTTTATGGGCTAGAGTATTTTTGGTTTAAAATGAATGGAACTGCACTGATAAGGTATGTATTCTGTCACTGCAAGGGCAGGCCAGGTTCATTGGTACTTACTAGAGCAATTACACTGACTGATAAAAAAATACATGGATCAGAATGGATCAGGATGTTGATCACTTCCTTTATGTTAAAAAATATTTTAAGTCCATCTGATTAGAAATTGAACTGGGTCCCTAATCAGTGAAATATTGTCCGAATTTCAATAGCTCTTTTTGGGTTGCGTGGAGCTGTACAAATTATTTGCCCTTTACTTTCTTTAGACCATTTTGGTTTTTTATTTTTTGGTACCTTTTAAATTTTCAGAAATGCCCTGTAAGGATTCATCTTGCACAGACTAATTAGAGACTGTTTCACTGTATTCTCTGAAATATTTTGCAGCTTATTTTATGAAAATCTCTTATCTCTGCTTCCCTTGTCTATTGGTTGTGATTCATTTTCATTACAATTCTGTGGCTGTAAATTGTACTGTAGTGGCATTCTTTTTTAGGAGTTCCTGCAAGAGTCACGTCATGTTTTTCATATTGCTTATTAGTACTAATTCAGTAATAATGAGCTGGGCCCCTCCACAATCACTTGGCTGTCACTGTACTAGAAAGGGATTAAGTCAAGGGTCTGCATGTCCCAACTTTGTGAAGCTATTTCTATATACACACTGCATATATCAATGTACTCTTTATGGACAAGGAGTGGTGAAGCTCAAGAGAATGATACAGATCTCAAGGTGCTCCCAGACAGCAAAATCCACAAAATCTTTTTTGGGGAAGAAAGTGTTTAACAGCATCACTAAGGAGTTATACTGTGCCACAGGAAAAGCTTAAGTTTTCATGACATTGATAAATTAACCTGATACTCTGTTATGGATATGTAGACAGTGATTTCCACATGGAGATGCTATGGGACTGCTGGATGTTAAATCATTGAACTGAATTGCTGGAAAACCTGTAGAACTGGTCTAGGAACATGTTATGGAGATGAAGAGGTGAGTTTTTTGTTAAGACAGACAAGATCTGATAAAGATTATTTTCTCAGAACTATGCACTTCTTTAAATCAGCATTCAAAATCATGCTCTCCTGGCTGCTTTGTGTTGAGTTTGTGCTTCAGCTTGAACCCAAGTTGTCTGTTCCCTGTGGCTTGGCTAACTTGTTCAAAGGTAATTCACAGTTGACTATACTTCATAATATATCTTGTTTTAATATTTGAAAAAAAAAATTACCTCTTTTCCATCTACCACTACAGGAGTGTTTAATGATAGATCAGTACACAGGCTGATTTCTGTGATTCACCACACACACATTTATAACATCCCTACTAATTTAATGTGCTACATTGTCACCTGTTTACAATATTTTGAGAAGCAGTAAAGAGGCTGATGACTTAATAAGTGCTTGCTTCTATCCAACAGCCCTGTCATAAACAGTCATACTAAAAATTTCCCCATAAAAGAGTGTATTTTTCCTGCTGCAATCTATATCACACTCTACTTTCAGAAGGTGTATTTGAAGGGTCGCACACTGACTACTTTTAATGCAGTGTTTATCTACAATATTATTAATAGAGTGAAGTACTAGAGAAATACACTCAACCTACAAAGCATAGATTCTACATACCTCTATTTCAGCCATGCTAAAATAAGACTCACAGGAGAGGATTCATCTGACCAAATGTGCTTATATGTTATACAGATATTTACTCTGTGTAAATTGCACTAGGTCCTCTCCATTGTAGATGGATAAAGCTAGGCATTTCTTGTGTGTGATTTATAGGACCTACACAAGAAATGTCCTTTAAAGAGCGACATCTTTCAGTGGTGTTTTCTTTAAGGTACTTAGTACAGGAGCAGTTTACATAACCACCTCAAGTATAAGAAATCAGTTTAGAGAACTTTGCATTTCAACAGATGAAACCTGCACATTATTTTGCATTCAGTTTTGTGTACTGACTTCCATTTAGCTGAGCACAAAACTTAAAATCTTTGAAGTTTTTAAATTGTGGTTAAAAAATTTAGTTCATTTAAAAAAATAATAAAAAGCAGACAATATCATGTTACAGAAGTACATTGGGTGGTTAAATAAGGAAAGAAAGTACAGGATAGAATGGCAGTAGATGGGGACAGAAAGGAAAGTATGAAAGAATATGGTATTTAAGAATTAGTTAGTCTACACTGTATTCCATCAAATATGTTTAAACCTGACAGGAAAAACATTGCATCATAACTGTAATTTTTAATGCATGTTTGTGTGAGATGCTTTGCAGTGTTGAAAACTGTTCATTATGAAAACATGAACAACCGTTGTAGTTTGAAGATCATTTTGTTGACAAGCAAATCATTTTACTAGTCTAAGCCTTTCTTTAGGAATTACGAAAGCATAATCAGAGCTGCTAAACATATTACAAATGAGATAGCTTGCCTACAAGAAGACTTGCAATGATCATTTATGTGACAAGGAGGTACTGGAAAGAAGAAACTCCAGAAGACACTTGAATGATAATTTAGATGCCCAGGCAGAGAGTAAAATGGGATGATCTTTAATTCATCAGCGATCATTCTCAACATTATAGTTAAGTGAACTCCTACTTGGTATTGATTTTCAGACATGCATTATTTCTGTAAAGTGAAAGAAACTTTGCAAAATGATCTGAAGTTTACTGAGGAAAAGCCAAGCTTCTAATTATAACTGTTTCTAAATTAGTGAACCTAAATATGGCATCATATTCATATTCCAGAATCTTTCTTTGATTTGTATTTATTGAACATATCACTAACTGATCTAAGGAGTCTTGCAACTCTAAAAGATGCACAGACCAAAGGATAGTTCCAGTATATAGTATAAATTACATAGTGTTGTCTAATGACTGTGCTTTGAGCATCTGTCTTGGTGCATTAGGTGCAAAATTTCCAAGTGATGTGTGTGCAGTTCCAGTGAAAACTCATTCTGAAAAGAAAGAGATCTGCAATAAAGAGCAGTTGAAAACTGCACAGGTAAGTAGATTTTATACAGAGATGCTGAGTACAAATATTTGGATTCCCATCCTCTAATTAGTTCTTCCATATGTAGGTAAGTGCCAGGAGGCACTGCTTCCCTCTTTCAATGTAGTTAGAAGCAGAGACTGATGGTTAAATTCTTTCCTTATAATAATATAATATATAAAGGATCATAGAACCTGCCAAGCTGGAAGGGATCCATTGGGAACATCAAGACCAACTCCTGTCCCTGTATAGGGCACCCCCAGAATCACACCATGTACCTGAGAGCATCATCCAAATACTTCTTGAACTCAGGCAGACTTGGTGCTGTGACTGCTTCCCTGGGGAGCCTTTTCCACTGCTCAGCTGCCCTCTAGGTCAAAAACCATTTCCAGATATCTATCCTAAAACCTCCCCTGATTCATCTTCCTACAATTTCCCTGAGTCCTGTCATTGGTCAGAGGAGTGAACAAATCAGTACCAGTCCCATCTCTTAATATTCTTGTTATCTTATTGCATTTGTGCATAGTAAACAATATTAAATAAAAATGAGATCCTGCTATATAAGAACTGCTCTGCAAAGCATTGGCGGGACAAAACCAACCTTAAGTACTACTGAGTTGGTTTTAATGTTTTGGCCTAGTGAGAGTTGAGATGTGGTTATGGATCTGTAATGTTAAATCTAGCCTAATATTTCATATGCTTTTAAGAAACTTGTTTCTGAGGGGTAGCTTCCTATAGCCAAAATATCCAAGACAAGAAGCTTTCAGTCCACCTGGACTAATGAGTACTTAAAATCACATCCTATTCTGGGCATGAGTGATCCTAGTTATTCATTACTCTGTTCTAATAACCATAAGATTTTTTGAGTTAGACTTGGATCTTTTAGTGTATCTTGCAAGTGTTCAATACATCTTAATGAATGCTCTGAGTGAATTGCTGCTTATGGGATATAAATAGAATGGACCCATGATAACTGAGAAGAAAATGATTCCCATCTTATTCAGCACTCAATTCTCTTGCAGTTTGTAGGCAGTCAGGATTGATGGAGCAATATATAACTCTCTGTATCTCTCTGTGGTTGCATTTGTCTGCTCTAATGGAACGAATGAAGAAGATTCTCTTAACCTGTAGAACAGTTTCAGTATGAACTTTGAGGAATCCATTATAATCCATATAAGTCCTTACCAGCTTTCAGATTTTTTTTTTTTTCTGGCAGTACTTTAGCCATCACCTCTCCCTCTTTATCCTGCCTACAGTGCAATAATAGTGCACGCTACAGTGTATGCTATGAAAAAAAGTGTTGATAAAAACAAAATATGTAAATGGAGAAGGCTAGTACTCAATTATAATGACTCATTGGATTGTCAGCTCTTCATCCAGGAAGTGAATTACCCAGTTCTGAGACCAAGTTTTGATGGGACTTTAGTATTGGCTTGTTAAGAGTCCTTCAAAGGTCATTTGACAAAACTAGTAGAAATTGACAGAGCCATGACTTTGTAGTTGGTTCAGATTTATTGTTCTCTCTTGAGAGCACAGGGTTTTGTACTGGCTCAACAATTGTCTGTCGAAGAAAATCTATGGCTTTCATGTCCTTGGTTTTTGAAGCCTGATGTCAGGCTCAGCCCACTGGCTTAACCACAAATGATGTCTAGAAATCCTGGTGAAGTAAAAGAAGAGATGGCTTTTTCTCATGGCCTTGCCATTTTAGATTCTTTTTAGAAAAGAGATGAAAAAAACTGTAATATTTCCACACAAGTTTATGATCACCCAGCTGTTTGTGCTTATAATGAATGCAGATTAATGAAAGATACACAATTTAAATTTAGAAAACTTTCACATTAGTCACTAGACTGCAAGGAATAAAATGTCAGTAACAATAATAAAAAAAACCTTTCAGACATGCTAACTGTAAATCATCGTAAATTTAGTTCACTTTTTCATTTAAAAATATAATGTTACCAACCCTGTTTTGCACTTGTTCACATTTCCTAGTTCTTAAAAAAAGAATATGCATATGCAAATTTTATTCTTGCCAGTTGGCAGAATGCAATGCATAATTCATTATCAGCTTGACATTTAATTAATACCACCACTTACAATCCAGTGGAAACAGACAATGCTAACAAGTTATTATGTGTTGAAGTAACAATAAACTACCCGAGGTATAACTGAAAATTAAACAATGTGTTAAAAATTCTAACTAGCATTCAGTAAATAAGTATTGTGTAGAGAGCAAATGTTTTGAAATGGAAAGGAGTCAACTAGTCTGAACATATTATGATTTGGAAAATACTACTATTCCAGAATGTATTGCAGGTTGGTGTCCTAGACCAGATCCTTCATCCAGTACAGTGCTGTCATCTTTACTGAAGACACTGCAAAACCATGGTGAATCTCCAACTAGGAGACTCTTGTTTTTGTCTCATTGATAGCCTATGCAAAAAAGTCTATGGCATTTATATGCTTGATTTTTGAAGTCAGAGATGAGGCTCAATGAACTGTTTTAAACATAAACACAGTCTAGAAATCCTAATGAGACAAAAGAAGTCACAGCCTTGGTGTTTTACTTCTCATGTCCTTGCCATTACTACTGGGATTTTTTTACAGTTTGTTAGAATGTTAACAGACATTATTATAAATCAAACCATCAAATAATTTTATTAATTTCATGCTGACATAACACACTGGAATCTGTCTAGAGGTTTGTAAGGATTTATTGGAAATTTCTTAATCAACTTGTTTTTCCAATGACCATGATTACATCATTGTGTTTACATTTTATTTACATTTTTTAAAATAGGACTTTTTAAAAGCTTTTATGCGAATAATAAAATAGACTTTGGCCAACTCTAATCCATGAATTAATGTGCTTGTAAATACAGGAGTGGATCAACAGTAAGAAAGTACAAGTAAACTTTCAAAAGAACAAACAAACTTAAGGTGCTGGCTCAGCTTTAGTCTTGATTTCACAAGGTTTGGCTTTGTAACTTTATAGCACCTGAGCTCTTTAAGTTACATAAGGAACATAAATAGTTATAATTAAAGCTCCTATAAATCATTACAAAAAACAAAAAAAAAGCATAAAGAGAAACCAGAAATCTATTGCATAATGAGAAAGATGAACTAATGTTTCATAATACATGGAAGACTGAAGCAATTGGGAATGTTAGCTAACACAGCTGGGCATAAAAGATCACCAAAATAATAGAAACATCAGTCCAAATAAAAAAAACTAACTAGAGGTTGCTTACTTAATCCAGACCTTCTAAGTCAGTATGACCAGTTTAAGTCCTCCTTAAAGATCTGAAATAAGTACCTGAAATAATTTGATATAAAAGTGATTTCCAAAAATGCAGGAAAAATTTACAAAATCATACAATGTAGAACAATGTTAAGGAAAATTAAGTGTACCAAGAAAGGATAAATTAGGGTATTTTCAGTATGAGGAAAGGTACTGGAACAAATAGTAAAATAATAGATTTATAAGAATTACATAAGAAAAAAACAAGCTGGATATGTAGAGAATAAATTATATCATACCAATCTAATTTCTGTAGTTGACAGAGCTGTTAACCTTGTGGTTGAGAAAGAAATACTAGATGTGATATGTCTTGACACAGTTTTTGAGACAAACTACTATCTTATTCTCAAGGGCAAACTCAGAAACGATGGTCCAGATAGAATTAGAAGTAAATTTAAAACTTTACAAAAGACTATTTACAAAAAATTCAGTGAGTTAAGCAAGGTCTCACTGGGGCTTTTTCTGAGTACCATTCAATAATTTCAAAAATAACTTAGATGATGGAATACCCAGTGCACTTCGATAGTCTTGGTATCGCAACCATTTGTGAACAAAAACATCAGAATGACTTTGAAAAAGTGACTGATATTAATACAAATAAATTCTGTAATGGCAAGTGTATATTCTACACTCAGAAGAAGAGATCCAAAGTATAAATGCAAAATGGTACTTAAATAGCTAAACAGATGCAGTATGGTAAAAATGGTCCAAAGTTATTATGGGCCCTGAATTGAAGAGGTATCAGTGATGAAATTGTAATAAAAACGATAGATAAAATTCTGAAATGGATTAGCAAGAATGGCATAAGTAGAGGTATGAGATAATTATTCTACTCATTTTGATACTGAAAAAACCTTAAAGAGAGTCTGATGATGATAATTTAACAAAGATGTAAAATAAATTGGAAAGTCGAGGGAGAGTGACAAAACTATTTTTTTTTTCACTCTACTTTCCACCATTATGTGTGGGTTTACTCTAGAGAACATATTTTATTTTTCTACCATATCCTCTGATTTTTCCTTGTAATGGGCTCCCTAAGATATTGTTGATTCTTGGTCTAAAGCTGTGTATAAAAGTCTAGTTCTCTTAAGTCCTGAGAATCCTAAAATTTTTGAAAAAATAAGATGGAATACATTAGAGATAGAATCTTTATATTTTCCTGTAGATGGACACTTGAGAGAAAGAGTAAGAGAAAAAAGAATTTAAACATACTTTACTTTGGTTACTTTGTATAGAAGAAAATAAAAGGCACATGCAATAGGATTGTTAAGAGCTTATGGTTATATGGAACTGAATGCAGTCTTCTGAATTTGTTTCAATTTTTGGCAATTTTTTTTTTCTCCTAGGGTTAACTCAGTGTAATAGTAACTCTGTCTTGGACAGAATGAGACACAGTTCAGCCCTACCATCCACTATTGTGACCATAACACTGCTAGAGGAGGAAATCTGGTATTCAAAACATCTTATGCTGACCAGAGTGAGTAGATAATATTTGTCTCTCATGATGGAGTTTTAGATTAAGAAGACATGGACTCTCAGTCATGATGTAACAGGTATGGTTGTAGAGGCCTTAAGGAAGTCATTCAGAATACACTCAAATCAATTGCAATTTCTTTTCTGTTAAATCAGGTGAGGTCATAAATGGACATTGGGTTCATTAACTGGAGGATAGTGGATAATATGCTGCTGCACTGGTAGCATAGTATATACACCAAAATGCATACGCAAATATGATATTTTCACAACATATAAATAAATAACTGATTCAACTAGTGTCATAAGGCCTCTTATTTTACCCACTGCACTAAGAGAGAGTACAGGAAAAGCAGTGAGAATATCAGCCTTTTGGAAAACATGGTTTACAGGGAAACAGTGAAGCATTCCTTATTCTTCTGAAAGAAAATCTGTCTGGAGCACAGTCACAGAAAAGGTAACCACAAAGATGAAGGAAATAATCCATTTCCATGTCAACTGCTAACAGAAGGAAAGCAAGAAGATATCTCCTTACTAATAGAGACAATAAAACTGGTAGTTTCCATATTTGGGGTTTTTAAGAACAGGTTAAAAAAGTGTCTGTTGAGAATCATTTATGAATCATTTATGAATGGTCAGTTCTACTGGAAAAATAGAGGATGTGCTAGATGATTTTTTGAAGTGTTCTGTTCCTTCCAGATATATGCATCTGTGAATTCTAAGGATATATCTATATATTTTATATATATGTAATATTTTAATATATACATATTTAATATGTATATTATATATACATTTTATATATTTTCCTGCTTTTGGTTCCAACATTGGTTATCTAGGCTTCCTGTCATACGTTTGCCAGAAGACTAGGTATTTTCATCTCCTATAGTACATGGGTTGATAAAACCAAAATGGTCTGTAACCCTGAAAACCTAATAAAGGAATAACAGTGTATTTGCACATGCACTATACTCTAAAATCTTAATAATTCTCATGTTTCAGGTAGAAGTGGCAGAGCTAGAATTTTTTATCTGAGAAAGGTCCAGGAAAACTGACTTTCCCAATTTGTCACTGATTTATCACATCTGTGACCTAAAGAAGTTTTTTTCTCATATTTTCTTATAGCAATAAATATTTTGCTGAAAGTTGAGAACACATTTCATTAACTGGACATAAGTTTTTAAAAATAAATCACAGTATGTGTTCTTAAGAAGACAGTTCTGTATGAATGTAGTCAGTACTCTAAAAGGGACACTTATTTCTCTGTACTTTTGAGGTATGTTCTATTTAATAAAGACAATTTAGAAATAATATCTCTATTCAGTCCACTAACAATTTTTGTAGTCAGAGTTCTACATATTATGAAAACATCATAAATTCACTTCAGCCATGTTTAACAATAATTCTAGTCCCATTTTTATGTTAATTTTCTTATATAAGGCACTTTCACTGAAATGATATTTATAGAGCATTGAAAAGACCATGTGGTATTCTAGTTGTCTCTTTATTCCCCTGAAGGATAAATCTTTTTTTGAGAAGATGCATATGCAAGAAATATGAGAAAATTTATTGCAACAAGATGCTTTATAGCTATACTTTAAGGTGTACTCTAAGTAGCCAGTCTTTGATTCTATTTGTTTTAAAAATTGTCTTTATATTTAAAAATTTGACGCTTTGACCTGTTATTTATTTTTTTTTTTAGACACTAAATGGAATCCCATTCTGTCTTAATCTTATCTCTGTTTAAGAATTATGAGTTTGCTGAGACCATCTACTTATTCTTTTCCTAAAATTATTCTAATTTAATTGGCAGTTTCTCTGAATGACAGTGCCTAATAGTAGTGTGAAGGGAATTTAGAAGAAAAAAATTGTCCAAATGATGGCGTTTTGGTTTTTAATCTGATTTGAACACCTTATCCTTTTGTTACTATCCTAAATTTCACAAAGGATATGTAAGATATCATGTGTTGTCCAAAATTAACTTCAAAAACCTGAATCTTTTCATTAAAACTGTTGGCAGAGAAGTCAAAACATTTCCTAAAGGTAATATCTAAGCAGCAGTGTATCATGTTTGTTAGTCACCCTTTATGAAATGTAGTTAACATACCTGCACTTACATAAAGAAATTCTATGTGACCTTTTCATAAAGGAAAATGATTTAGTGCACTGCCAGTCTTTCAGTTTTGCAGGGTTTGGTAACCAGGACTGTTTGATCAGTGTCCTAATCTTGCTCTACAGCCAACGTGGTACACTCCTTATTGTAACACCAAGAGTATTTTTAAGTGTGTAGTAAAATACTATCTCAAACTTGTGTAGAGGTTTCAAAATTCATCAGAAATGAAACAGATGAGCTACACGGCTTCCCTTTCAGGGAAGAGAGAAGTAAGTCTGAATGTAAGGAACAGTGTCATTACACACACCACAACACGTGATTCAGCTGTTTTGCTACTGTGAGAGATATGAGCATAGTTAGCATGGTTAAACCACATCATCACAGAATAACACAATCACAGAATTGCAGAATCACAGAATGGCAGGGGTTTGGAAGGGACCTCTGGAAATCATCTATCCAAGCCCCTCCCAGATCAGGTTGACCTCTAGTACATTGCACAGGATCACATCCAGGTGGGATTTGAATGTATCCAGAGGAGGCTCCGCGAACCCTCTGGGCTGGCTGTTCCAGTGCTCTGTCACACTCACAGTAAACAAGAAACAAAGTTTCCCGTGTTTAGATGTAACTTTCTGTGTCATAGTTTGTCTCTGTTGCCCCTCCTCTTTCTGCTGGGCACCACTGAAAACCATCTGGTCACACCCATCCTTTAGGTATTTATGAGCACTGAAAAAATCCACCCTCAGTCTTCTCTAGTCCAGGGTAAATATACCCAGGTTCCTCAGCCTTTCCTCGTAAGAGAGAGACTCCACTCCTAATCATCTTTGTAGTCCTCCACTGGACTCTTTCCAGTAATTCCTTGTTTTTCTGGTACTGGGGACCCCAGAACAGTGACCCAGTACTCCAGGTGTGGCCTCCCTAGGGCAGAGGGGAAAGATGACCTCTCTTGACCTGCTAGCCATGCTCTTCTTAATGTACTCCAGGATACCATTGGCCTTCCTGGCCACCAGGGCATATTACTTGCTCATGATTAACTTATTGTTCACCATGACTCAAAGGTCCTCCTCCATTAACATCCATAATCTGATATATGGCACAGTAAACGGATTAAATAATTCTATTATCAGTACTTCCCTATTGATTTCTCATTATATTATTTATTTATAAATGTAACTTCTTTTTTTTTAAGGCCTTTTCAAAGTAGACACCATAAGAGTTCTCTAGTGTTGTCATGCAGATGCACACCAAATACAGAATTTTCTCTGCAGAGATAATTTCTTCTCAAAATTTTGTATCTGCAGCCTTCTTAGAATGAAAGAGTAATGAATATCATCACTGAAAATATTATAAATTTTATATAAAATGAAGACCATAAATTTCATCAGAATTACAAAAGCAAAACAATTCTTGTATTCTAGAAATCAAGAAGAAGCATTATTTTGTTGTTAAGAAAAGAGAAAAAGAAAAGGGAAGAGATACAGAGCAAGACTGAAAGCATGGGAGGGAGAAAGAAAAGAAGAAATCACAGAAGAGATTGTATTCATCTTTGCTCCTTTGCACAAGAGTTAGCAGGGCTTAGCTTTATATATTATATACCCATGCATGCAGCATGGGCAGAAAACTGGAGAATCTAGAAGTCATTGCACTTGAATGTTATCTGGAAAAATAAAAGCAAGCAAAAAATTTTAGCAGTAAAATATTTTATTGAAAAGATGAAATATATTTTAAAACTGTTATTTTGTCCTCAGTAAAATGTTCTAATGACTTTTATTAAAACTTTCCTCATTCTTTCTTAACTAGTTCAGCTTTCTTTCCCAACCTATTTTCCATAGATTAAACTATGTTTAAACCAGAAGTGAAAGAATGGATCTGGCAAAAATTACCAGACCCTGGTAATCTCTCAGATTTCCTGAATGCAGAAACACCAGAGGTAAAGACAGCTCAGAAACTCATATATATCCATAGGAGAACTGCAAGACCTCTGCTGCAAATTATCAGCACAAAATGATAACTCACTTTTACTGTTTCATAACAGATATATCCAGCTAGAACAAGAAAAATCATATGCCAGACTTCTCTGTATGACAATGAGAGCACATGCACTGAAGGCAGCATGAAAAGCTGGCAAATAAGCTGTTTAAACAAGCAACCATGTCTTCTTTACACTCATCCCAGCCTTTCTTCAAGCTTTTCAAGTTCTCTTGAAGAAAACTCTTCAACTTCTTCAAGCTCACATAGCCTACTGTTTATGCCTTTGTATCATACATAAAAAACTATATACAGACACAAGTTGAATGTGATTTAAAATACTTTCTTGTTGATCTAAAACTACTTTTGTCGTTCAAGATAGGATGCAAACTATGATGCTTATTTAAGCCAAATATATTTGACCTGTTTCTCTAATGTCTGTTACAACGCATTCCTCTGAGTAACATTGTTGGCAAAAAAATGCATTTGAAAATCAGAATTCCTCTTTTCCAAAGACTTTATTTGCTATATATAAAACAGAAATGATTGGCAGAGAAATGTTGGTATAATCCTATAAATGACATTTACAAAGCAACCGTTCTTGCTAGTTCATTGTGTAGCTGTGCTACTCTTGTATGGTTTTTAAACTGCCTGTGAGAGTGATTGGTAGATAGAATGCTATAGAATTATAAACTCTACAAATACTTGAAAATCCTGTTAGAAAGTATTTGATAAATGACAGAGTCCTTGAGTTATACGTCTGTCTATTAGTCTACAACACTGACCCCTTCCTAGTTAGTTCTTTTCATATGCCAGGGTAAAAATAAATATTTATTATGTTCCACATAAAATCTAATTTAAACAAGACCTTGGAAATGATAGCTTATAAATTTCTTAATATGCAAAAACTGCAGTTAGAGAAAAATAGTCTCCAGAGATTGAAACTTACTTGAATAAGTAACTTCATGGTAGTATGCTCTGCATTGTAAGTTTAATGTTGCAGCTACATGAATCTTCATTATCTCTGCAGATATTCACACAGATCACAAAATGAGATGGTAAACATTAGCAGTTTGAGAATATCAGTTGCCATGAATTTGAAAACTCCCAGTTCCACAGAATATGTAAGACACCAGTGATTGCTAGGTGGTTCTTTTTGGAAAGGCCAAGTCTTATTCTACAGAATCAGGGACTTAGAAAAAAATTAATTCCTGATAAATACAGACAGTCCTCAAAAGCATATTGAAGAAAATAATTACTAATAGGTAAGTCCTTTATCTAATTATTAAAGCTTGCTGTATGAAGGACTGTGTGTCCGGAAGGTTTGACCAAAGGATTCTGTATATATCCTGAACAGTCTATTTCATATATTGTCCTTTCTTGTTCTTCAGTTCCAAAGGCTTTGGCTGATAGCATCTATATCCAGATGTCTGACAATGTTAAAGCACATACACAACAATTATACTGTGTCTTACCACAGTCTATCAGCTGTGGTAATCAATTCGTCAAGGACAATACTTTTTAACACTTACTGCTCAGCAGCATTACATAAACATCCACCTACACAGCTCTTCAGTTGGATTTCCACTGTTTCCAACAGTTCAACAGTCAAGTCAATGAATTATTTGGTCTATGTGGTTAATTCCTTTATGAAAGAAAAAAACACTGTTATTGTGAATGAGGAAATATCCGAGGTTTTAAAAGTCATTTTCTGGTTAAACAAACTTAAATTGATATAATTCAGGGTCGAAACAAGAGTTATGCAATATTTTATACAAGGAATTCCTGGGATCCATCACAGTCATCATCATCATCATTCTAGAGTGTTAAAAAAAACCCAAACATAATCTTTTCTTTTTTTCCAAGATAATTCATCATTTAGACCAGCTACTGTTTTGCTATGAAGCATATTCATTCTGTACTGGACATGGGTGGGAATATAGTTATCAAAGATGAGGAAAAGGCTGAGGTATTTAACACCTTCTTTACCTCAGTTTTCAACAGAAAGACAGGTTATCCTGTTGACAGCAGGCTTCTGGAGCCTATAGAGGATGATAAAAATCTAAACAGCCCCCCTGTAATATTGAAGGACACAGTCAGTGACCTCTTGAGCTGCTTGGACCCCCACAAGTCTATGGGACCGGATGGGATCCACCCAAGAGTGATGAGGGAGCTGGCAGAAGAGCTTGCCAAGCCTCTCTCTATCATCTACCAACAGTCCTGGCTCACTGGGGACATCCCAGATGATTGGAAGTTGGCGAATGTCACGCCAATCCACAAAAAGGGCCGGAAGGAGGACCCGGGAAACTACAGGCCCGTCAGCCTGACCTCAGTGCCTGGCAGGGTTATGGAGCAGATCATCCTCAGTGCAATCACACAGCACCTGCAGGATGGGCCAGGGATCAGACCCAGCCAGCACGGGTTTAGGAAGGGCAGGTCCTGCCTGACCAACCTGATCTCCTTTTATGATCAGGTGACCCGTCTGATGGATGAGGGGAAGGCGGTGGATGTGGTCTACCTGGACTTCAGCAAAGCCTTTGACACCGTCCCCCACAGCATTCTCCTGAAAAAGCTGTCAGCCCACAGCTTGGACAGGAGCACCCTGTGCTGGGTTAGGAACTGGCTGGAGGGCCGGGCCCAGAGGGTGGTGGTGAACGGGGCTGCATCGAGTTGGCGGCCGGTCACCAGTGGTGTCCCCCAAGGATCAGTGTTGGGCCCAGTTCTTTTTAATATCTTTATCGATGACTTGGACGAAGGGATTGAGTCCATCATCAGCAAGTTCGCAGATGACACCAAGCTGGGGGGAAGTGTAGACCAACTCGAAGGCAGGAGGGCTCTGCAGAGGGACCTGGACAGACTGGAGAGCTGGGCCGATTCCAACGGGATGAGGTTCAACAAGGCCAAGTGCCGGGTCCTGCACTTTGGCCACAACAACCCCATGCAGCGCTACAGGCTGGGGACAGAGTGGCTGGAGAGCAGCCAGGCAGAAAGGGACCTGGGAGTCTGCATTAACAAGAAACTGAACATGAGCCAGCAGTGTGCCCAGGTGGCCAAGAAGGCCAATGGCATCCTGGCCTGTATCAGAAACAGCGTCACCAGCAGGTCCAGGGAGGTGATTCTTCCCCTGTACTCAGCGCTGGTGAGGCCACACCTCGAGTACTGTGTCCAGTTCTGGGCCCCTCAGTTTAAGAAGGATGTAGAGGCCCTGGAACAAGTCCAAAGGAGGGCAACCAGGCTGGTGAAGGGACTCGAGCACAGGCCCTATGGGGAGAGGCTGAGAGAGCTGGGGCTGTTCAGCCTGAAGAAGAGGAGGCTCAGGGGAGACCTCATTGCTGTCTACAACTACCTGAAAGGAGGATGTAGCGAGGTGGGAGCTGGACTCTTTTCACAGATGACCTCCAACAAGACAAGAGGACACAATCTTAAGTTGCGCCAGGGGAGGTTTAGATTAGATATTAGAAAGAATTTCTTCACGGAGAGGGTGATTAGGCTATGGAATGGACTGCCCGGTGAGGTGGTAGATTCTCCGTCCCTGGAGACATTTAAAAAAAGACTGGATGTGGCACTCAGTGCCATGGTCTAGCAACTGCTCCAGTGGGTCAAGGGTTGGACTAGATGATCTCTGAGGTCCCTTCCAACCCGGCTAATTCTATGATTCTATGATTCTATGATATTAGATTTGAGTTTGTGACAGGCCAAAATAGATTTCATCAACGTTCTATGTGACAAATAAATAATCTGGATTTTTTTCTATATTTTGTACTGTAATTTTGAAAACAGGGAACTTGCCCTTTATTTATTTTTAATGTCTCCTCTTACTGTTCTAGTGCCCTGAACTCACTTATAACATGAATAATGGCATGCAATTTTTACATGTTTGTAAATTAGGATAAAAATTGCCATTGCAGTACTTTACTTCCCTGAAAGAACCTTTATTTTTGTAAAATGAGCTATCAGGACAACTACATCTGTTGGCTTTTAATATGTACCATTTATTGATATATGAACTTAGATTAGGTTGCAAGGGTGTCATGATCTAATTTCAAGGTTACATGGAATGTAACATTTGACTTTTGCATTAATTTTGTAATGAATTTTCTCTGTCCTTGAATTAATTCCATTTCTTTACACAATGCATTTTACTTCTTTTACATCAACACTGAAGAAACTTCACAATTATTTTGTCACTGCCACTGATTTTTTTTCAGGATGATATTAGATATTATTAGAGGCATCAAATTAAAGGAAAAAAAGATCTTCACATATCTAAATTTTTTGTCTAGAGTATAATACTTAGTTTTTCTCTAATGTGCCACAAAAAAATCACAAGGACTGATCCCAAGGACTTTCTGATGGCATCTTATACCTTTATTTTGATAATAACAATTTTCAATTTGTTTAGTCTTTCAATGAATTATTAAACCACTATGCTAAGCAACTCATTAAGCAGTTCCTAGCTGTTCAATTGTAATTGGGCAAACTGATTGTTAAAATCTTCTTATAGCTTCTTACTGCATTCAAGTGATAATATTTATGTGTTCTGAGTTTGTTGAACAAGCAAAGCAAAAGAGCAAGTTGGACCCCTCTGGAAGCAGGGAGGAGAATGCACTCTCCCTTGGGCAGATACTGGGAGCAGCATCTGCAAAGGAAGATTGTGGGCAGGCACAGCACGAAGATGCTGACAATATACACATCCTAACCTCAACAAAAGACTACACAACATTCATCACAAATCAGAAGGTCATTGAATTGAATGAAAGTAATGATTCACCAAGAAAAATCAAGTGGGCAGCAGACAATTTGTTTATGAAGATTTTTTTTTCCAGCCATGACCCTTTGAATTCTTGTCTGCTTTTAAATTTAATATTATTAACTGATAATCTAAAAAATATTTGTTTTCGGGAGTTCTTTGTGAAGGCCAGTGCAGATCCATCATAGATATTTCACTGACCAACATCCTATAACAAATTTGTTTTACTCTTTTTGACTTGGCACCATGACCTAATGGTCTATTTTTAATTGCTCTATAATCTTTATTTTCTTCTAAGAGGCTTTCTTGAAAGAAAATTATATATTCTTGAGGTAGCAGTAGAGTTTTCAGGTATGACACCATGACTACTAATTAAAAAAATATAGTGGTAACTGAAGATTAACTTCCTGTGGCTCAAGACTGATTGTACTGTTCATGATAAATTGAACTTCAGCTTTTTGATTCTATGGCAGATTTCAATTTTCAATTAAGATATCACTGTATCTGTGGTACAGTGTTACAGTCATCAGAGTAGGTTGACAACTCATCATTTTGAAAAGCAAGAAAAGAAAATACAAGTTTTGTTTTTCAGGATTAAATGGAGAGTAAATTTCTCCTGAAAAGAATGAAGTTGCAGAGTTGCAGGAAGCATCAAGTCATATTTTTGATTCCTATTGTTTTTCCTTACTTAGTATGTTGAATTCCTTGTGAGGAATTAAAAGTTTTGAAAGCTCTAGTATTTTTGAACCAGACTGATTCTTCAGGTTTCTTCTCCACAATATTTGAATGATAGTCCTGTCCCTTCCTAGACATCTGTGGTACCAAATCAATTAACACAGAGTTCTAAAATAAAATCAATAAAAAGAAATTAATAGACAAATTTTCTACCTAACATAAAGGAATTTGTGTTCTGTCTCTGTGCCCATTTTTATTTTTACTTAGTGGACAATGAGGGGATCTACAGTACTAGATTCACTCATGGACTCAGTCTGGCATACATGAACTGTTTCACCCATGATTCAAATATAATTTCTCTCCCACAGTCCTTCTGAGGCCTTGAGGTTTGTTTCAAGCTATTCTTGTCCCACAGAATTTGTTAACAACATTGAATAACAAGGTCAGTGAACTATGAAGGTTTTGGAGTAAGTATAGCCTATAAAATTCTTGGTTTCCCTATTATAACTTTGTAGGACTAGAACGAAATACTGTAATTCTCACCATAAAGTGACACAGACTGGCCATAGTACCCTGATAATCCATTGCTTTCCTGAGACTGGGAGTTCTGAAACTCCTGATTTGCTGGGGTTTCACAGATAAAATGATGTTTTCATTAACAACAAAAATTGTCAAGATTGCTACAGTGTCTGTAATTTGGCCAGGAAGTAACTGTCTAATTTCACCTCTGTTTAGATAACCAGTGTCAAATTTTGTTGTTAAAGTCTGTCTTGGTATAATCCACTCTCTCTTTCTTCCTAAAGTTTCCTTCATCTTCTGAATGCATACTCAACTCAACATTAATTGTAATTTTCTGGTCCTGACCTTGGTCTTTTCCCTAGAGGACAGTTTTATTAATTTCCATATGTCTTCGCACTGTAGTTGCACATAGTTATTTTCCTTCTTATACTCTTTTAGTTCTAGATGCCTTCATAGTGTTACAACAGAAACAATAAAAATAAAATATTATAGTTGCAGATGACCTACAGTGATTATCTAGCCCAATTATCTGACCACTTCAGGGCTCACCAAAAGGTAAGGCATGTTATTAAAGGCATTTTCCAAATGCATCTTGAACACTGACAGGCTTGGGGCATTGACCACCACTTTAGGAAGCCTGTTCCAGTGTTTGACCACCCACTCATTAAAGAAATGCCTTTGAATGTAAGCCTAAAACTCCCCTTTGATGCACCTTTGAACCATTGACATGAAAGCTAGCAACCCAAAAATCTAACCTCAAGTATTAACATTAATGTTATAACTGCTGCTATTGGCCTTTTAAAAATTCTGTATGACAGTTTAATTAATAACAGTATAAAGAACAAAATGATTGCACAGTAGCTGTACTGAAAAATGGTTCCTAATTTCTCCACATATGCTTCTGATAAGTATGAAGGCTTTCAGTCTCTTTTTGATTCACATTCAACGCATTGGAATCAAGCTTTCTTTTTTCAGCGATGCAGTCAAAATTGTTATGGTATTGTACAGGAAATAATCATTGTCCTTCAACATCTTTATTTTTGGCCTTGCCATTACTGGAAAAACAAGGGGGAAAAATCAACTCTGGGACCACTCTTAGGAAAGGCAACCTACCGTTCCTCTTACTGAATGAAGACACCTCCCCATTTTAACCTATTAGGTAAATCCATTTGACTGTTAAATTTACATCATTTTCTGTGCAGCTGCTCATAAATCCTGTGATTCTTTCCATGACTACTAGTTTCCTGTTCAAATTGTTCATATTTCTTTTAGGTTCCTGTTCAAATTGTTCAGCTTTTTTCATTACTTGATTCACTTATGGCAAACCCAGCAGATTTTCTTTCATTTTTTTCTAGATTATTTCCCAAGAACACTCTTCAAAGCATCTTTGGCTGAGTTCAACTCCCCAAGAATATAAACTTACATATCTCCTGGAGATTTCTTCCCACTTTCTACAATAAAATGTGACACTTTCTATACTTAATGTTAATGTTGCACCTCATGGTCCTCAGCTAAGAGGCACATTTTGAAAAATAAATCTCACTAAGTCCTCAGAAAGAACAGAGCTTAGGCTGCTAGGTAACATTTAGAATTAAATTTCATAACTAAGACAGATACACAAGTTTACAGAAAGCATATTAAGGTCAGTGATTATAAATAGCCAAAATTGGTATAATTTATAATTCATCACGATGATATAAATCAGCACAATGATTCATATGCACATTTCCCAGATATTCAACATCTGTTGCTTAATATTTCATGATGAGTAGTCAGCATGACTCATCAGTTGCATTTCCAGCATTTACAGCAGCTGATTGATCAAATCAATGACTTTGTTTACTTCTCTCAATTTGGCACATTGCTTTGATCACTATGAAAATGGAAACATATGCTTTAGTTTAGCATTCAGTTTAGTGTAATGGAATAAAATAAGATATTTACCATCTGAACTGCGTTCCTTTAAATGGCCTTGAATTCCCTTACAATTGTCTCACCTAGAACTACATGGCCTAAAATGGACTTCTGTTGACTCTCTGTTGAAGACCTTTATCAGTGTTCAATAGAATTAGGGATGTCTTTCCATCTCTTATAGCAGGCATCTGGAAACCCTGAAAGCTCTTACATATGTATTTTTTGGAACTTTTACATTTTCTTATTGTTTGACATTTCTGTCAACAAATCAGGTGAAGCTGATTTACAAGGATGGACATGTTTTGACCTGTGTGAAACATCAGTCATAAAGGAGGGCAACTGGTGAGCTGAACATATTTCAGATCTTTATGCTTCTATGTGGGTGTATTGAAACAGACAAAAGTTATGTAATGAAAACTAATTAATATGTAATCATAGAATCATAGAATCATAGAATCATAGAATTATAGAATTATAGAATTATAGAATCATAGAATCATAGAATTGTCTGGGTTGGAAGGAACCTCAGAGATCATCAAGTCCAACCCTTGATCCACTACCGCTGCAGTTACCAGACCATGGCACTGAGTGCCACATCCAGTCTCTTTTTAAATATCTCCAGGGATGGAGAATCCACCACTTCCTGGGGCAGCCCATTCCAATGCCTGATCACCCTCTCCATAAAGAAATTCTTTCTAATGTCCAACCTAAGCCTCCCCCGGCACAACTTGAGACCGTGCCCTCTTGTCTTGCTGAGAGTTGCCTGGGAAAAGAGACCAACCCCCACCTGCCTACAACCTCCTTTCAGGTAGTTGTAGAGAGTGATGAGGTCTCCTCTGAGCCTCCTCTTCTCCAGGCTGAACAGCCCCAGCTCCCTCAGCCCTTCCTCACAGGACTTGTGCTGGATCCCTTCACAGCCTCCTTGCTCTTCTCTGGACCTGCTCCAGCACCTCAATATCCTTCCTAAACTGAGGGACCCAGAACTGGACACAGGACTCGAGGTGTGGCCTCACCAGTGCTGAGTACAGGGGCAGAATCCCTTCCCCGGACCTGCTGGCCACGCTGTTCCTGATACAGGCCAGGATGCCATTGGCCTTCTTGGCTACCTGGGCACACTGTTGGGTCATGTTCAGCTTCTTGTCAATCCAAACTCCCAGGTCCCTTTCTGCCTGGCTGCTCTCAGCCACTCTGTCCCCAGCCTGGAGCTCCCCATGGGGTTGTTGTGGCCAAAGTGCAGGACCCGGCACTTGGCCTTGTTGAACCTCATCCCGCTGGAATCAGCCCAACTCTCCAGTCTGTCCAGGTCCCTCTGCAGAGCCCTCCTGCCTTCCAGCTGATCCACACTTCCCCCCAACTTTCCCACACTTCAGGATATTTAAATTCTGATTGTTGAATATAGAATCATAGAATCATTTAGGTTGAAAAAGAACCTTAAGATGATAAAGTACAACCATAAACCTAACAGTGTCAAACCCACCAAATCTCTGAGCAAAAAGCAGATGTCATATTAGCAAATTTTTGAAATTTCCAACCACTTTCATCCCTCAAATCCTTTACTGAATTTAGCTTATTTGTCCTTAGCTTCAGGTATTGCTTACCTTTATTTCTGCCATGGTATAATAGTGCATATCTGTATCAATAGCAATATTCATCATAAGAGCAACCATTTTCTTCAAAGGGCTATGTATATAGTAGATTTCTCTAAAGATTGGTTTTAGGTTGGGTTGCTCTTTCAACAAGGTCAACACAAAGCTCACAACTTACTGAGTTCCTAATATCAGTGGCTAGATTCAAAGTTAGCAAAGCAAACAAAATATGGCTAAGTTTGCACTTTGAGACTAATGAGAATGGCTAAAGCATGTCGTCCTCATGCCTAAACGTGAAAAGAGTGCTGACTTGTAAAGGTTATGAGCTAGTTCTATTAGGGAGCATATAGAGTTACTTATAATTTATTCAGAGATTGAGGTCATATTTGTGGTATGTAAAAGCAAAAGAAAATCAATTTTAAAAATGTGAAGAAAGCAGCACCTACTTCATATTTTAAAAAATCAGTAGTGAATTAGTAGTTTTGGGGTTTTTTTCTCACTTCTGACTCCCTATTTCTCTGCAAATGGAGAGACACAAATTATTCTTGCCAGGTTCTTTGTATTATTTGGACTCTAAAATAAAATGCTTTCATCTATTAAAAAAAAAATAAATAATTGTTACTACTTGATATTTAGAAAGTGCCATAATCTGCTTTCTATTTTGTAGAGGCAAAATCCTCTTGACAATGTAAGTTCCATAAATCAGTCACAGAAAATTAAACACTTGGATAATTATCCTACAGTAATTTTTAAAGGAAATTACTAGGAAACTGGTTACTATTTTGGCAGAAAATTAATAATAATGTATATCTATGTTAATCTTGAAGATGTATTTTAATTTTTTCTTTAAAAAAATTAATTTTCCAAATTACAGTCGTCATCTAATTATGCCTACTACCTGCTTGAACTTTTCCCCAAATCCAATACTGTACAAAACTGGTGCAAAAATGTATTATGTGATTGCTCCAAAACTGCTGAATTCAGAATGAACAGGATGGGTTAGCTATAATACTATTATGCCTTCACTGTCACATTATTAATGAGATGTTTGAGAGGCCTCAGAATCATTATAGAGATGGCAATGAAAAAGGCAGATGGAACAAGCAGGAGGGAGAGAAAAAGGCAGAAGTCAAGCCCTGTAAACTAAGGCCAACAGGAATAGTTGCTGAAATTGTAAATGTCAGTCCCAGATGTACAATGAGCTGTTGCACCAAAAAAGATAAAATGTATGCTCACCTTGAAGTCATGTTCAGAAAAAAAGAGGGTTTTTTTCTCATTTGGGCATTTTTTCTTTTTGCACTTTTAATCCCTTACTCAGACTTCTGAGCTAGTTATTGACTTTTAGAACTGAGAGCAAATAAAAATGGATGTGTACTCAGTAGGCTGCAATATATGACTATAAAAAAATGACTCTCTGAGAAATGAATTCCTTCTTCTCCAAGTCTGACAGGAAAATCTGCTCTATAAACCTTTGTTCCTCAGCCTGCCAGTAGCTGTGACAGTACATATCTGTCAAAGAGAAGGCATCTGAAGCTAATTGTACATAACTTGAAACCTTTGTTTTCTCTGCAGCACATTTAAATTCATATGCTAAAAAGAATTAAAAATATCTCTAACCTTTTCCCAAACCTCTATACGTTATTGTAAAAAGAAAGGACAGCTTAGAAACTGCCAGCTTTAGCACTGTAAAATATATAGAAATATACTATTTGATAAAACACAAACTTAAGAAATAAATGTCACACCTCTTCCAGAAGGCATAGAGCTGGGGAAATCACACAATTATTGTGGACAAAACAACAACAGCTACTTGAAGTTTCAGTTTTCTGGTTAAGAAATGAATTTTTTTGTCAAGGAGAGAGCTATGCATTCTATTAGATGTTTTCCTCATCCTACAATAATTATACTTCTTTCTGAAACATATAAATAGTACAAGCAGGAAATTATCACATCATTCAAATGTGAGAAAGTAGTCTCCCCTGTAAGGAAAAAACTTGATTTGGAAAGTTATAAGTTCTGTGTTATTCTATTCCCTGTCTGCAACAGGAGAAAATGGAACAAAGCCAGATCTCAGGCTAGATAAAATAAGAATTACCAAGTAGAAAAAAAGGAGAAGTCATTACCTCCAGATGTATTTTGTGATATCCTTACTCAAAATCTGAAATTCAGTTTGTGGGGTCTGTGCTTTAGAAGAACAATTTACACACTGGATAAGGTTCACAAAAGGTTTGCAAGTATTACTTAAGTCTAGAAAATCTGCCTTGAAGAAAAAGCTAAAAAGAGCCTAAACCACTCAGCTTAAATAGACATTATTAATTGCTAGTTGGATCACAAATTGAGATTATTGATTTAGGAATATTTCTGATGTTAGAAAGAACTTTGACCTGTCATACAAAAGAATAACAGTATAAACAGGATGTCAGATGGTAAAAAAACCTTACCTCAGTTAAAAAATAGTGTTTTAAATCATTAAGATATTTAGCCATTTGCTAACAATGAGATTACATTTTCTATCACATGAATTCTTTATATTTAAACACTCATCATCCTTCTAAGAGCTGGTCTCAAGAAGTGGTGGATACTAGAATTCACACATAGCATTCTCATTTTGAGGTTCCACTGTAAAAGGAGGCAATGTGTTTTCTTTTTTCACTTTTCAATTCTTTTTTTCCTGTATTATTTTCTTCTGCCCCAGACATAAAACCTACTTTGTTTTAACAAACCACTGGTAATGAGGGTCTGTAGTGGAAATTAAAAAGATGATCACATTGTTTAAGTAAATGTGAGTGACTAACCCAATGGAAAGTACATAGAGAAGTTAGTGAGAGACTATTTTAGTCCTTTCTTACTCTATGTATATTATTTTTCCCAACTATAAGCTAGAATATGAGATTGCCTCTAGGTCGTCATCATGGCAAATTCCAGATGACTGCTGCTTTAGCACCAGCATGGCTCCTCTCTCCCATAGCACTTGCTGCTCAAAAAAGCTGAAATGTTATAATCATTAGTAATTCTTTTCATGGGTAATACAGACATTATAAAACCCTTCTTCTGAATCTTTCTCTATATTTGGTAAATGACTGATCATTCTAGCTTTTCCTCTGTAACACAAACACCATGTTACTGCCATTTCCATGGCATTTAGAATGTATTTGTGCTATCACAGAAATATCAAGTTGACCTTTCCATATGGTATTTGAGGTATGTCTCCAATTTCTCTTATACAACTCCAGACTTCGTTTGGCACAAGGGCTATACTTATGATTAACCTCATATAACCCAATTGTGTTGGTATATATTACTCACAGATTCAACTCATGTTTTTATAACTTAATAGGAGTTATCCAAGAAGGTATCTTTAAGTATGGAGAGAGATGGTGGACATTGTAGCTCTATGATTTAAGATCAGTATTAAAGTATTTAATAACCCTTAAGTGAAGGCTGAAGTAAGACTTCAGATAAGCAGTGTGATTTCTTTTATGTGTATGCAATCACTGAAGAAAAGGATTTATTTTTTTTAATTAAGTTTTATTTCTGTACTAAATTAAATAGGGTTGGAGCAGTCGTTCAAGCACTAGGCCACTAATATCCATGCTGTTTAGAATCACAAAATTAATAATATTTTAAAACAAAGAACATAAACTTTGTGCAGAGTCCTGATATTAAAAAAAAAAAAAAAAGGTGCTGAAAAAAAATATCTCTTTTATTCCTGTAATGTTTGTGACATTAGTATTTTGGGAATATTAACGCATGTATGTGCATAGATAAATGGACTGAATATCTTATTCTTGTCACTCTCTTTTCCTTTTGATGCAAGCAATGTCAATCTGGGAATAAGGTAGTTATTTGGGATATAAGAAGAGTCTGGAAGACCAGGCTGTTCTGAAATTATTGTGTATCAATAATGATTTAAAAGCCAAATCTGACGGAATATAATATAGTCACATATCCTTTGACAGGTAAGATAAACAACACTAAAGCCATTGAGCAATATTACAAAAGCATATGAACATACTAAAAATAAATGTGTTCATTTCCTTTACAAAAATAGTTGAAATAATATTTAAAGAGTAAATGAGAAAATCAAACTTTTGCCTCCGGCAAATGCAAAAGAATCTTAAATATTTAGTTATTAAAACCAGACAGATTTGCCATTCATGTGCTCTGCCTACTATACATTCATTTTAGTAGTTCATATAAAATATTTGGCTTTTTCCTGTCCATCAGACTGTTGATTTCAGTCTAGCACCAACATCTCTAAGGATCTTTTTTACTCCTTCTGTCTTCTTTTGGAAGTTTTAGCGACTGGGCTTTCCACTGGATCTGAACATTCTTTAAATGGATTCCTAATACAAAATAGAAAATGCATCTATAAATAATGGAAGTAGGTAGACCACTGATTTACAACAAAATAAATTACAGTACCAGATGTATATTGACTCCTAGATTTGTAATTGGGTCTATTCATAATAGATGCTAATATTAGATTAAAGATGGGCTACATAAATAATGCAAACATATATTAGAAGGAAGTGCAATAAAGAACTGGATTTTCAACACATGTAGAAACCATGAATAAGACTGCCAGGTAATTTGTGAAGTCAGAGAGCAGACACAACTGGAAATCTCAATTTAAGCTTTGGTTTTTTTCTGTGCCTTTCTGCTCACAACACTTTAATTCAGTGATTATTCCACTTCAGGTTTTTTTGTTTTGGTTTTTTTTTAACTGAATTTTTGTTTCCTTTGAGAACAGTCAACAACATGTGAAAGGCACCTCAAAAGCTCTCATTGATGATATCATGTGGTGTACCTTCCAAAATCTGGCCCTTGTGCACAACTGAAATTTCCTGTCAAAAAAGCTGATACCTAAACCTTTTTTTGCCTTGAGTAGGACAGAGGAGCTGTGTCTAATTCTAAACTGTTCTGCAAATAAGTTTTTTTCATACAACAGGGACAAAACAAAACCAAAAAATCTTGTTTCCATCTTTGTTCCCTATCCTGTTGTCTTTACCTTGCAGACTCTATCTGATTCACGTCAGAAACAAAGTGTGATGAACTGACCCTAAATCCCCATTCCCTTTCCCCCTGTGCTGCTGGGGAGGAGGCAGGCACAAAGTAATCAGGGCCCAGGAATAAGGGAGGGGTGGTAATGGGGAGAAGGTATTAGAATCTGTCCATGTTCTCTCTTTCTCCCTGTTGATTAAATTAGTTTTTTTAATTCCCATCTTGAACCTGTCTGGATTCTTACCTATCACTGTAATCAGAGACCGAAAAGCTCCCTGTCCTTGTCTCAATTAAAGATCTTTTATGTGGATTTCTTCCTCCCTGACCCACAGTGAGGGTGGGGGGTGAGTGAGAGGAGGCCTGGCTGATACCAGTTGGGCCTAAATAGTGACAGAAGGAGGTATCTTAACCTTGTATCAGTGCTCCTACTTTGTCATGGATCTTCCTATGAGCTTTCTACCAAAAAAGAGGTTTTGATCTCTTTGATGATGAAATATGGGAATAAATGTAATAAAGGAGGTCTAAAACCTATTTTTCTAACGTTACATCTCATCTCCTTTCAATTTTTCCTGTGCTTTAGTCAGCAGAACAGACTGAGGAACCGTTGAAGCTTCTAAATACAGTCACTCAGATTTTGAATGGACTATTTGTACACAGTTATGAGTACCATATTAAAATGCATGTTGTCCTCAATAATCCCATAGACAGCAAACATGAATTACAGGTCACTTGTGTATTCACTCTGGAAATTTTTGCCTTTTTACATGAAATGGTGTTTTGGAGATAACTTGTAAATTACGATACACTTTGACTGGAACATTCAAGAGGATCTTTCATTTAATTCTTTTACCTTATTTTTCTATTCAGAATATACAATGAGCATTTCAAGGTGATGCAGTGTATTCTTTATTATCAGTAATCAATCTCACAAAGCCTAGAATGGGACTAATCCAGGCCATACTTCCGGAAAAAAAAATGTAGAAAGACATACCAAATTGCAAACTGGGGAGAAGTATCTGAATAAAGAAAATTGAACATATTTCAGAAATTGAGTCTATTTCAGGTTATTCTATTTTTCTTGTTGCAATTTCAGAGTTGTTAAGCAGTCTTAAGGAAAACTCAGTATGCTACAGTATGCTGGATTCCTACCTTTAATTCACACTCAGGAACCTCATTTCCCCATTCTATGTTTTTCCAGTATGTTTTCATTTTGGACAGCTACCTCATAATTGTTCTTGTCCTTTCCCAAGATATTTCCTCACATTTTCTTCTTTTTCTTTATTGCTTCAATTGTTTTCCCCCTCTCTTGCCTCTTGCCTTGTGTATTTTCTCTTCAAGAAGTATGTAAAAAATATTTACTAACCAATACTGGTGTTTCCTGTTACTGAATTTTCATTTATGTTATAAAAGCAAAGAACAAGTGGATAACCAAAGAAAAAAAGGATCATTCAAATGACAGATGCTGTAAGCAGAGGCTGTAAGGAATGAAAGAATAGAAAACAATCATATATAACTGATGTAAGAGCTCTTATTTTTTTCCCACCTCTTGTTCTACAAATACAAATCTAGAAGCAGTCTTCCCTGCCAATTTAGTATACTTGAAACGAGACAGAGTTCCTTGTGCAGGATAGTAGATAGTGTAATAGTCCTTTATAGCTACTTTAAACATATATATTTTTTCCCCTTATACATACATGTGTTTATTTTTATTTCCTTGGTGTATGAGCATGTTCTTCTTTTAGTCATTCCCTAGTATACTCTGATTAGGAACACAATGTAAGAGTCTATCTATACAGCAGGAAGAAAAATCAGTCCAATACATTTATTTATGAGAAAACTTCACAAAAACATTACTTTAGAACCTGGCTTTAAAGGGTAAGGAAAACCAGTCTATTTTCCCTACTTATTTACATTCCCATATGTAATTAAGGCTGTTAAAAACCACAGCTAAATCATATCGATACGTATTGGATTAATTAAATTTAGGAGCATATTCAAGTAGTATTATTGCCAGAGGAAACTGTGCCAGTAAAGACAGAGATTATATCCCTCAGTAAAAGATATTTGCCAAAAATTAATTGCATTTTGCTCTATTTTGTCATCAATCAGAAACAGCAGACATACACACATGAAGCTGTGTATCATAGTCTCAAAATGCAGACTTTATTAAAGATTCATTGTCTCCAATTTCAGAAGTTCATGTTAGAGTTGTTTAACATAATATGTTAGTTTTTTAAAATAAGCACTACACTTTCAGATTACAATCAAGCATGAACTGTGGTACACACTTTCTAAACTTCTGAAATTCAGAATAGTCATGTATTGATGCTCTTTGATCATAGCATATAATTCTCTTCATGAACACCAGACTTGTTTCTTTCCTTCCCAATACTGCATGTATACAGCCTTCAACCTAGGAGGTACATACCATTGTCTTTAATGAAACTGAATTAATTCCTATGCAGTTATTTGCAATTCACACCAGAATAAGTGAGATCAGACTCCAGTTTTTAGAATTTTAATTCATACTTTTCAGAAGAATAACAGAGGCAGCCATAGTGCCCTCGTAATGAAAGCTGCACTTTAAGTACAATATATTTACAAAGTCTGAAATACTCATGTTTCTGATTGGAACATGCCAAGAGTTCAACATAACACTGAAAGATCAGATTAAATAAAGCTGGAGGTGCCAATAAGCATCATTCCCTAAATCAAGAGGAATGTTAATAGGAAAGTAAGATTTTTATCACATTTATTTAGGAGTTTATATTAAGATAAAGCTTTTGAATGGCTAGGTCTTCCAGGTGTGAATTATATTCAGTTTTATGTGCTCACACTTATTAAAATATGTCATCCAATGTGTCAGTAATGTCTGCAAATCTGTAACAGTAGAGTGAGAAGGTTGTGTAATGAATACTGATTATTATAAACTGTATATTATATACATAGTTTACTATATCAATTAGGTTGAACGTATATTTTGTAACACTCTATTTTTCATTCAAGTTTCATAAGTGAAATTTATATTTTTATTAAGGATGTCCATGTTAGTAAGACTGTAATCTCTAGATTAAGAAGTAATTCAGTTCAGTATGAGTAACTCAGCTTTTGTAATTGGTATAAAACAGTATCTGTGCTGTGGCATGGTTGCTGCTTTCTGAGAGAGAACAGGCATTGTGATGAAGGCTGATGATAAGGCTTTAAAATAGTGCTCAAGGAACCCCTAGGAATAAGGCTACTTATTAATAAGGTGTTGTGGCTACTACTATTACAGCTGGATATGATCTGTTTTCCAGGCCACTGTGTGTCCTCCATTCCAACTGAACAGCAGGTTGCTGTTTATTGCAAAACCAATTCCGTCTGATTTGGTTCTCATCATTGTTTTTCATAATGTATTTTCTATGGAGGATTCAATATTTCTTGTATGTTCAGGTAGCCAACAGATACTGAGTGTATTTCTCTCCCTGTCTCGCTGGTCCACCACCATTTATTTCTTCTGAGTGCTCACTAGTCCTTTTTGTCTATGCTTTTTCTGAGCTGTGGATCCTGAGCCTAAAAGCAGATTAGGCTAAGGGGTAAGGTAAATCATACCTGACTAATCTGGTGGTTTTCTTTGGTGGAGTTATTGTGCTGGTAAATAAGAGTAACTAATGGAATTTATTTGGACTTCAGTGAGACTGGGTTAAGTGATCTTTGACGGTATCTTCCGAGACAAACTTTTCTACGACTTTTTGATTCTATAAAATTGTTATAAACTGTTTTTATTTTATTTACTGTCATATAAAATCTGCTTGTCAATCTTTATGTGTTATAATGATTTATTAAAAAGATCTCCATTCTCATGACTATCTTGTTTTAACCACAACAATGTTATCTATCTAAATTCACCAATAATTAATTCTTACATTTTCAGAGAAGCTCAAAGGCATCAGACACTGAAATTCTACTGAATTTAATGAGACATAGTCTAAAATCTTCAAGATTCTTGAAAAACCCTGCCTAATTTTAGGTTTTCTTAAAGCCCTCTGTCTTAAAACTACAACACACCAGGTTCAACCCTTGAAAATACCTTATAGAACTAGACGCTGAGGAGATTTTATCTCTATGAAGAATTCCTTCATCAAAAGGTTCTAATATAATCAAGCCACATATACAGGCCACATACTCAACATTAATGAAGTTCTAGTAATAAAACTGAGTTAAAAAGTTACCAGGCAAGTTAAATAAAACCCAAATTATGTCTGCCTAATGTCATAGGGAAACAGAATGCATATGTTTCACTCCAGTGTTGTTAATTGCACTTCAGCTTTTTCTGTAAGAAAACACATCTCTACAAGACATATTTAAATTACACACATGAAATGGGTTTATACTGTTCCTATCGAAATAAATGGTCATTGCAGCTTTGATTAGAACAAGGACACGTCACTACTTTAGCATTATATAACTTGAATGTATACACACATATAAAGCATAAGGATTCATATAAAAGGATATTAATAAAATTAATGTAATAGCCCAATCAATCAAAAAATGTGAAAGCATTACCAAGTGAACGTTCAGAGAATATTTACAGTGTTTACTTCCCATAGCGGAGAATGCCAACTTTTGATGCACTTTTTCTGCTTTAACAAATGAAAGTTTGGTAGTGTGCAGCTGATTGTTATTCCAGACATCATTGTCCTTGTTGAGTTTAGCCAGAACTCTCTTCTGCTGTCAAGATCAGTTTATATTCAAGTGTGTCATAGTATCTAGTGTCAAATGCAGACAGCTTTGAGAAATGGTCAGTATAATTTGCAAGCAATCACCTTGACTAAAGATTTGTCAGGCTGTCTACTTATTAATTTCCTTCTCTAGTGCCATTTCAAGTTGAAAGAATATCAGGTTAATTCAACCAGTAACATTTTATGGGTAAATATATGCCCTTAAGTTAAATTGATTTTTTTTACATTGTACTGTGAATTTTTCTGTCTAAATCAGGAGCAAAACAGCCTGGTGATAATCGTTCAGGTCCTCTGTGCAGTCTTCTTTTTCAAGTACCAGCTATGTTTATGGAATATGCAGGATTGACACAACTGTGAAATAAAAACTGCTATTTATTTTCAGGACACAGAAAGTACAGTTTGTGTAGTGACAGTCAAAGTCTCTGCACAAAAGCCAGGCACTGCCTTAATTTTTTCTCCAAGGGGTCATCTCTGCATCTACAAGTGTGTTGGTCCTCCAACTCATTTAATCTTTAGGTCTTTCTGGAGAAACTATGCCCTAGGATAACTAGGCTGTCATTTCTGTTGGCTCCCTCTGCAAGGTTGACAACCCTCCATCAAACAAGGCATAATTGATTGATTTAGCATGTTTGTTTACAAGTCTTGTTTGTCTAATCTGCAACACCTTTACTCCAGGCTATGCTTCATTTGTTTATAATGAAGTTTTTATATCTTTATTAAGCACTGCATTTTATTTTTATATAAATACCTATGCATATTTATGTATATAAATAATGTATATATATTTTTATATATATACACATAATATATATGTAAGATATATGTATGTATGCATGCATCTATCTAAAAACATAGAGTCAAGTAATGTTAAAAAAAATAAATGTTATTTGTTTGCATAAAAAATTCCTTGTACAAAAGTGAGCATAAACCATATATTACACACAGCAGCCAACACATTTTCATTGTGGTTTATGTGTTATGTACAGGATGCTTTATTTGTGAATTTATTAATTTCCAGGGTAATACAGAGCAAGAAAATAGATAAAGGTATAGCCCCTGTAATGTATCATGTTACATTTGAACTGCAAAGTACCACTACTCTAAAAGTCATATTTTAAAAAATATATTTGCAACACAGAGAAATGTCATTCAAAGTTTGTAAATATTAGGTCAGATCCTGATATATATAAATGAGCGAAGCAACAATGGAGCTCTAACAATTTTGCCAACCATTACTTACACCATCTAATTCTTTTGTTTCAGTATGTCTATTACTAAATCTAAAAACCAGCGTGATTGTGCTGGATACATACATTTAGTGTCCTGCTGCATCACTTAGACACACACAAGTCTATGGGGCCAGATGGGATCCACTGGAGACCTGGGGGATCTAGTGGAAGTACTGACCAAGCCATTTTCCATCATTTATTTGGCTAAGGAGGTCTCCCTTGACTGTCAAATGTGATGCTCATCTAAAGGAAGGGCCAGAAGAAGGATCTACAGGGGAATCTGGGGAACTACAGGCCTGTAATTCTGATCTCACTTCAGGGGTAGGTTATGAAGCAGATCACCTTGAGTGCCATCAATGCACCACATGTGGGGCAACCAAATGATCAAGCCCAGTCAGCATGAGTTAATGAAAGGCAGGTGATGGCTGACAAAGCTGATCTCCTTCTATGACAAGATCAGCTGCTTAGTGAATGAGGAAAAGGCTGTGGATGCTGTCTACCTAGACTTCAGTAAACCCTTTGCTACTATTTCCCACAGCATTCTCCTGGAGAAAACGTCTGCTCATGGGTCAGAGTGGTGTATACTTTTCTTAGTTAAAACTGGCTGGATGGCTCAGCCAAAAGGGTTCTGGTGAATGGAGCTAAATCCAGTTGGTTCCTTATCATAAGTGGTGCTCTCCATGGCTCACAATTGGAGCCAGGTCTCTAACATCTTTATCACTGATCTGGACAAGGGTACTGAGTGCACCCTCAGTAAGTTTGCAGATGACACCAACTTGAGTGAGAGACCTTATAACAGCCTTGCAGTACCTAAAGCATTATGCAGAAAAGCTGGAGAAGGACTTTTTGTAGGGAAATGCAGTGATAGGATGAGGGGGAGGGGATGGTTTGGAAGTAAAAGAGGGGAAGATTTAGATTTCATATTAGGAATAAATTTTTCACTGTGACAGTGCTGATACACTGGAGCATGTTGTCCAGGGAAATGACAGATGGTGCCTCCCTGAAAGTTCTCATGTCCAGGCTGGATGGGGATTTGAACAAGCTGGTCTAGTGGAAGGGACCTCATGGCAGGGGGATTGGAACTAGATGATCTTTAAGGTTCCTTCCAACAAAAGCCATTCTATGATTCTGTGACTGTTGATCTGCTTGTGGCTAGGAAAATTCTACCAAGAGATCTGGAAAAGCTGGATTAATGGGTCGAGGCCAGTTGTATAAGATTCCAAAAGACCAAGTGCTGGGTCCTGTGTTTGGGCCACAACAACCCCAGGCAACAATACATGCTGGGGGAAGAGTGGCTGGAAAGCTGCCCAGAGGAAAAAGACCTGAAGGTACTGGTTGACAGCTGTCTGTATATGAGCCAGCAGTGTTCTCAGGTGGCCAAGAAGGCCAAAAATCCTGGCTTGTATCTGAATTAGTGTGGCCAGCAGGAGAAGGGAAGTGATCATGCCCCATTTCTGGGCCCCTAACTACAAAGATAGATATTGAGGTGTTGGAGCAAGTCCAGAGAAGGACAATGAAGTTTGTGAAGAATCTCTGAATACAAGCCTTATGAGGAAAGGCTAAGGGAACTGGGCTTGTTTAGCTTGGAGAAAAGGAAGCTGTTGGGGAGACCTTATCACTCTGTATAATTACCTGAAAGGAGGTTGTAGTGGGGTGTGAGTTGACCTCTTCTCCCAGGTGACAAATTATATGAGAAAAAATAGCTTCACATTGTGCCAGAGAAAGCCTAGATGGAATACTGTGAACAATTTATTTACTGAAAAGGTTGTCAGGCACTAGAAAAGGCTGCCCAGGAAAGTGGCTGAATCACCATCCCTGGAGGGATTTAAGAAACTTGTAGCTGTGGTGCATAGTGATAACTTGGCTGTGCTAGGTTAACAGTTAGACTCAGTGATCTTAAAGGTCTTTTCCAACCTAAACAACAACAACAACAACAACAACAATAATAATAATAATAATAATTCTGTTTTAAATATACACAGTTCTGCTAGCATAATAATATATTTTTGTTACCCTTTCATTTTACACCACTTAGCTGGAAATAGGAGATTAAAGGATGAGTTGAGTAAGTTTGTAAACCAAATGGCTCTCAAATGCTGTGAATAGTGCTCAAGCCTTTAATTTAAAAGTTAGACACCTTTACTTAAAAGAATGGGGAAAATGTGATCTTCATGGAATGTTTGATTGGTGAACTACAGTATATATATATGCATATATACATATAAACATAATATCGTCTGTAATGTCTACATTCTAAACAAAGAACCAAAATCCCTTCAGACAGGCATTGTATTTGGAATGCAAGGGGGAGGGACAAATTAAGATGGAGATGCAAAGGATAATGTATTTTTATTTGACTTTTCAGCAAAGGTAAGCTGTTGGTAGGACTGATATTTAAAGACAGGCTCATAAAAGTGAGAAACTACTTAACATAATTGAAAAGAAGAAAAGGTCTAACATATCATGTGAAAATTAGTATATCACAACAGAAACCTATATCAAATTGTTTTCAAATTTATGACATTTGTCTTAAGGAAGATGGAATTTGTTCCTACCTTCCTCACCTACACTAAAGCAGTTGACACTGGAGATATGAGTTATTTAGGTAGCTCAAATCATCAAAGAGGTCTGTTCAATCAGTTTTGTAGAGTTCTTAACATATTTTGAAGGAGAGGAGTTAGAGTTAACAAAAATGCTATTGGAGTGTATCTGTCAAAGCCTATGAAAACATAGTAAATGCAGGTTCCATTTTCTTTAGGATCACTTTCCTCTCTTGATTTAAATGTTACATGATGGCTTTAACACTTCTGAAGTGCCTGTCAGATCTTCATTTAACTCCACACGATGAGGAATCCAAACAGAAGATAGGCTGCAAGTAGAAGGATGTAATGAACATTACCTAGAGCAAGTAACCATATAGATCCTCCTCAGTCAGTCATGCAGCCTATATGCACAGATGTTTTTTTATTTTATTTTTATTTAGTAGCAACCAGTGGAAGCCTTTAGAAATTGTCTCCTTCAACCAGTCTTGGCTTCTACTGGATACTTTCTATAGCTGATGTTTGATAAAATCAAACTAATAAACAAACCTGGAGAGCTAAACTCAACTGAAAATATCTAGAGAGCACTCACTGAAACTTTCTTTGAGAACTGCTTCCTTCACTAATGTTAGTTTGTGGTCATTCCAGTAATATTTTTTCATCAATATGCAGTTATTAAAGATAAATTCAAGTATGAAATTGTGGCTTTCTGAATTCCAGTTTGACATATATTGTTTCCCTACAGCTTAAACACTGTATGAATATAATGAAGCATATAAGCTAAAATTAAATGAAAATTTCTCTTTAAAGGTGAGCAGTCTAAAGGACTACCTTTCACTTTGTAGAGAAATCAGATACACATAACTTGGTGTCTTTTCCCAGAATTTGTATTTCACTGCATTTCTGTCCATTATTTTATATATTATGTGCACAGAAGGACACTATTTTTTCACGGGATGATGGAATGAAACTCTGAACACACACTTTCATTTTGGTTTGACAGAATCTATGGAGCTGGAGGATATTCTCTATAATGGATATATCCAAGGAAATAATTTGCAGATGTGGTAGTGTGTGAAAAGTCATGATTCAGGACAAAAACTAAAAACAAAACTCTGCACTAGCTTTAATGAAGTTTAGTAAAAAGAAACAGAAAGAGGTTTTAGACCTGAATAACTTCAAACACTAGTACTTTTTGAGACAATGTGATGGCAGAATGTGATATTCATTGTCATTATCTTCCTTAAATTTTTATTATTTCTGACTGCTTTGTCATTTGGAGCTATACATAAAATCTTCCATGAAAAATAAAAATATGTATAGTTTTATTAATCTAATTAATAAGCACAGCTTTTTATAGATATTACTAAATGTTTCAAATTATTTAAAAATAATTTTGTTAATGGTTGATATTTTTCTAATGTATCATTGCCAGTCAAAATGATGAATACTGTGGCTATCACTCCTCACAGTATTTTAGTTTTCAAGTGCAAAGGCTGACTTTCGAATTGTAGACTTTATTTTGCCTAATTCTTATTATATAAGCAAATTGCAATGAATATACATTGATTTTTTTTGTGAATATTGTAGTAGTCCCATGAACACTCATTTCTGAGAAATTCAAGATATTCTTAGGAGAACGAAAGCATGCAGGCTCCTCCAAACAAAATGGTGTGAAAAGGTTTAAAATGAAGGATATGGCATCTGGAGGTAAAACATGCTAAATCAGGTAAGACCTAAGATACCTTGCACAAGCCTACCTGCTACTAGAAGAAGCAGCCACAAATTACAATCCAATGGAATTCTTAGATTAACACCTTTGCACTGCTGTGTGAGTCCAGGACTCACTGTGTTCCAGTTTGTGACCGCTGTCTCTTGTCCTATCACTGGACACCACTGAATAGAGTCTGATCCCATCCTCCAGACACCTGACCTTTAGACATTTCATAGAATCATAGAATCATAGAATTGGCTGGATTGGAAGGGACCTCAGAGACCATCAGGTGCAACCCTTGATCCACTACCGCTGCAGTTACCAGCCCATGGCACTGAGTGCCACATCCAGTCTCTTTTTAAATATCTCCAGGGATGGAGAATCCACCACTTCCCAGGGCAGCCCATTCCAATGCTTGATCACCCTCTCGGTAAAGAAATTCTTTCTAATGTCCAACCTAAACCTCCCCCGGCACAACTTAAGACTGTGCCCTCTTGTCTTGCTGAGAGTTGCCTGTATTCTAGGTATTTATGAGACAATCCCTCTGACTCCTCTTCTCCAGGCTGAACAGACCCATCTCCCTCAACCTTTCCTCCTATACTAAATGTTCCAGTTGCTAATTGTCTTAGAGGCTCTGAACTGGACTATCTCCAGTAGTTCCTTGTCCTTCATGTACTGGGGAGCCCAGAATTTGACGCAGTATTCCAGATGGGGCCAGGGTTGGAGGTGAGGTTGACTGCCTTGTGCTCAACAAATATACCTCACTCATCCTAGTCCCTGAGCCATTGACTTGACTTCCTGGCTTGATCTTGGCCCTTTCTCATCTCTGTGGACATTCCTGGAAATTTCTGGACTGCGGCTGATCATTACTGTTCAATTCTCCTTTCTCCAGAGTCAAGGGTCTGGCTGAATCAGCGAGGTCACAGGCCATTCCAGTTTTGCTGCCACTCTCCGCTCACCTTCCTTTATTATCAGTCCAGTCTTGCTGCTGTTGAACAGTCATGAGCTAATATCATGAGCTGCTTTTTACATTTCACTTATTATTATTGATATCAGTAATTTGGGTAGTGTGTTGGCAGTGCAGGTTTTCAGAGGTCTTTCCATCAATGAGACTGTTAGGAATACATAAGGAAAACCTCTTACCTCCACCTCTGTGTACATTTTAACAATGTAGGACAACAGTCATTGAAGATTTGCTACATACTGTTTTATTTTTCTTTTCTTCACTATCAGAGCAAATACACTTAATTTCCACACTGTGCAATTACCCTGGTGATACAGGGATCACATTTCATTGCTGGGATGTCATCTACAAGGCTAGTTTCAACTGGTACCTTTTGGGACTGCATTTTTGATAACCTATAAGAAGTAATAATAACTGGATATAGGAAGGCAAGTAGCATGTCTAATTGCCTATGTGTGTGCAGATATACCTGCATTCTGGATTACTTAATGAAAATTGCTCAAGAGAATTTCATTTGGACTTTAGACCATGTATGTATCAATAGCAACCAGGAGAACATGACTTCTTTGGACTTTGTTTGTTAGTGCCCCTTGATCATGCCCTATATCAGCATCATTCATGACATTTAGTAGAGGAAGACCGAGATGTAAGCTTTGGTGGTTAAAAAATGCTGTGCCTCCCCTCTACATCATGTTTCCTATGAAACTGTATGAATTATAATTATTTTTAAGATTCCAGAGATATGAACAATTAGATAATCTGAGGATGCTTATGTGTTTATAAATATGAAATTGATCCTTTCAAACTGACCCTCTATAACTTGTCCATCATGCATTACTAAGATTTTTTTTTCCTATTTATTTTTCCCCTCATGTTTCTTTTTTGCTACTAAAACCTATATGTTTACTGTATCTATCATGTTAATCAGTCATATAACATAGTGAGAAAGATGTGAATAAAATAACTTTTCTTTCACAACTGGTGCAGAATCTTTTCAAAATATTGTCCTCATACTGAATTTACTGTTATGCAACAGTCAGTAACAGGCAAGTAGCCTCATTTCCATATGATATTACTGTTCTGAAAGCAGTTATCATCTTCCCCTATGCTTTAGCCTATAGACTCATGTCTGCTTAAATCCTAGAACATGTCACTATTGTAACAAAACCCAGTCATTATGTATCTCTTCTTACAGTGGATTTTAGAGATTTTTTTATTTTTCTTAGAAAGATTTAGGGATGAAAAAATACCTGGCCAAATTATAATTATGATTTTCTCCCTCTTGCACATCTCAGATGTACATCGAATAGTGTCCCAGATGCAAGCAAAACAAACAAAAAACTTAATTATATTGGCAATAAACATCTATTTATTTGAATAATAAACGAAAAAGACAAAGGTTCTCTGCAGCAACAAGATCTTTTGCTCTGAACTTTTTCTCTCAGAAGTGATATCTGATGCTATATTGCAGAAATAGCATATGTCATGTCATGTAATGTGTCAGCTGAATGTCAGCTAAAACTCAAAGGGGAAAGATTCATTGTATGTTTGCTTTTCCAGGTTAAAACAAAAAATAAAATAAAACCCCAACAGATTAGATGACTGCTTCTTAAAGCCATATATTGTTGCTCAATTTTTACATTTTATTTTTTGAAATATAACATTGGCAGAACCATTGACATAACAAGAAAGAGTTATTATGCCTTGCCTTCACTAAGAAGCAGCCTTTCTCAGTGGGAGCTGGTAGTTTGTTTTTTTTTTAAAAAGTAACACAACTGAAACCACCAAATGAAAAAGCAAGTAGTCTTTCAGAGTCCATGGGAAATGTCAACTGCTTTCAGAAGAGGGCTATTACTAACAAATCAGACAAGATGCATTGACTGATACTGGTTCAGTGTTGTGTCATAAAAGTCTACCAAATGGAAATAGCCTTCTCTGTAAGGGAGGTAGTCTGCACAATGCTTTAACTATAACCCAATATTAAACTACTGTGGTATTCTTTAGTTAGCACTGCAAATAGGGCAGAAAACAAAATCCCCTCTAATCTGAAATCCAAGCTTCAAGTCAGACCAAATTTATCTGAGAAATAAAATGTCCTGTGTTTCATTTTAGCTTGAGTAGAAAATGAAATGGAGAGTTGAAGTCCTTTTAGTTACACTTGAAGAACAGAAGTGAGAAAACAGGATAATCAGGCACCAGGCAACCAGGCCAACATATGGATAAGTTACTGGTGAATGATTTCTATGGGAACAAGGGTCAGATGCCTTTATTCATGAAGGTGAGTCTTCTTGAACCATCTAATGTAAATGACTGTATGATCCTCCTGTATTGCTCTATGGACCAATTAGGTATATTTTTTTCTGTGTAATGATTTGCTCCAGGTGTATTCTGATTATAAAATATTTAAAGCTTGAGACCCTATGGACGTTGGTGACTAAAGCATTATCTTCTGTTGCCTCTATATCTCCCAGGAAAGATATTGCTTTTTACACAGACATTTCTTGCCCTATGCCTTTCATCATAATTTGAAAAATTCTTCAGGCTGAATTTATTCTTAGTGATACAAAATCCAGTTAAATGTAGGTCTCTAAATGTCTGCTCAGTGACTCAGGAGTTTGTCAAAGACAAACTTTCAACCTCTTTGGATCACTGATGCATAAAAAAATATATATTTTTTTAAAAAGAATTTGAAATATTGAATTATAGTCTAAGTATAATAAACAGATAATGAGGAACTCTGGGTGACTTGGAAGGGGGTCCATAAAATCCAGTACACTGAGAAATATGCCCTCTCTTCAGGTATTTCATTTGTTCAGCAAAGACAAAGAAGGTTAAGAAAAATTTTATTGCTTTCTCAGAGTATGTGAATATCAAGAGCCTTGAAACCTGTTAATGGGAATTCTCACCTTTAAAACACTTGACTATGTGTACTCACACCTACCAGCTATCTCAATTTGATATATTAAAGAAACAACCAGACAGAGAAAAAAGCAGAGAGTAGTTGATGTAACTGAACTGTGGTGCAATCCTATAGGAGGAAAGAGTCTTTGATTCTGATTTCTACTTCATGGATTTCTTGTTTATTTTGTTTTAAAGATGGGACTGTATGAAATACATAAATAAAGGTGGGAACTGAGATGACCTAGAAATCATATTGCCTAGCCTCTGTGCTCTGATGGAACTACTGGATTACTAAACAAAAGTTAGGTATAATAGGACTGGGTGATTTTCAGTGATAAATGTGATGGTTTTGCTTTCTGCTCAGAGTGGTGCAGCTAGGATGGCTTGCAAGCATTACAGCTGCATCATACTCCAGGAGGTGGAGGTGAGGGAAAGTGAACAACATTAAGTTGCCCTAGGCATCAATTAAACTCACAGCAATTCTGGATATCCATGATTAAACAAACTGAGGTGTCAGGAAAACTCTGGAGGCAGTATTTTAGGTATCACTGTTCCCTCAGATCAATAAGCAGGCGAGTGAAGGGAAGAAGGAGGAAGTCTGTCTGTAAAACTTTAAATAGTAATATTAGGCTCAGACTACTAAAATAAAATATAGGTTGTACTTCAGTCATTATCATGGGTCTAAATGACTGGCTCAACATTTTTAAAACATTAATATAAATATAGTATAAGATATTATCCTGATGTAGTAGGATAGACATACCTGATCCAGTGAAGCCTGCATAAATAGTACCTGGAATGTCAACATAGTTATAGCATTTTTGTTGGAACAAAGACTTTTAAAAAGGTAAATTCTCATTTTCACAGCTATAAAATCCAATAATTATTGTGAGCTATTGTGATCTATTGCCTATTACTAGTGTTTTTCTTATTCTGGAAATCAGACACAATTCCATAAAATGGAACTGAGTACATCAAAACTGAATGCATTATAAATGGCAAAAGAATTATTAAATATGTTCACAAATTTTGTATGAAACTGTTGGGGTAGAGTTTGGAATTTGATTCCAATCTTTCTCCCTGCAAGACATGCAGTAACCAAAGGTGGTTTTCCTTGAGTAAGTTTTAACAGTAAAGAAAACCCAACTATAATATTCTCCCATTGATTGGTCTTATACCAAATCAAGCAAGTTATGTTTCTCCCAAAAGCAGCGATGGCAAACAGAGGAAAAGAACCAAATATTATTTGTAAATACTGTATGATCAGGTCTCCAAAACACTTCATTAAAACTGCATGAAGGTTATTATAAATGCAATTGTTGAAGATGTAGTTTATACTTAATTAAAGAGGTTTAACTACAGATATTGGCAGCCAATTATTGTTTGGCTCCTTGTATGAGAACAGCTCTTGAAGGACCTCTTTAAATTCCCATGGCTTCTGACTGCATTTATAAGATTCACTCATGCTTGCAGATGTTCAGTACTCTAAGTGGAACAGTGGGAGACAAGCCTGAATCTCATTTCTTATTTAATTTGAAGTAGAAGCTGACAGTAACCTTTTACATATATCCTTGTGAAAAGCAAGCACTGAAGCCTAAAGTTCTTCTAGCTTCTAGTGACAGCTTTTTTGATAAGTCTTCACAGTACCCCTCATGCTATGTTAACTCACAGCATGACAAAGGGTCTACAGCTTAAATGGGATGTTTTTAGTCTTGTTGGTGTAGCTTTCTGTTTGTCAACTGGATACTGGTGTGTTTGCTAAAATTTATTCTTCTGTTTTCTGCAACTGCTACAGGCTAGTTCAGGTGCTGGAATTTCCTTCAAGATGCTGGAAGATTGGTGGTAGTTCAGTTTTTTTCACTAGTGTCCCACAGGAAAACACAAGTGTTACAGATATGCAAATTCATTGAGATTTTCCTTTTAATTATTTGCAGCCATAAGCTGCAAACTTTTCTGGATTCTAAGGATTCCTAAAGAGATGTGAAAGGAACTGGAAACATAGACAAAATTAAAGTACACTGTAAAACTAAAAAGAGTATTTTCTGCCACTAAATATATATATATATATATATTAATTCCCTGTAGTTTATGTTGTATTTGAGATTAACTACCAACATTAGGCAAAACACAGATCTCATCAAATTAAAAATGTGGTATTGTTCAGACAAAAACATTTTAAACAAAACATTTAAATATTTAGAAATAATCCAGACACAAGACTTCAATATTATACCTAATTCTTTCCAGTATTTTGGTAATTTCACACATATTCTTTTTCTTAAATAATAAATTCAAACTCCAAATTCTATGCTATCGCATTATTCTGGGTTAGAATCATAGATTCTATGATTCTATTCTTCTAGCAATCTTTTAACAATAGGCAATGAGCAATAGGCAAAGAGAATCATTTTATCAATCATTAGGAAAGTATAAATTCACCTTTAATACAGTACAAGAGCACATAGGTTTAGAAATTGTGCCAGAGAATGATATAGTCCAAATAATCAGATCTGAGAATTCCCTATTATTTTACACCATTGATGTTTCAATTATAAGCCTTATGCCAAAACCAAACCAAAACCAAACCAAACCAAAACAAGTGAAAACAAAATAAACCAAACCCCAAACCTGGAAAAGTCTTTTCAGGCAATATTGTTGAGAAGGAAATGGAAAGGACCCTCCCCACATTTGAAGACAGAACCAAACCGACGTGAATTGCTGGCACATTGGAAGAGAGCTGCCATCTTTAGGTGCTTCAAAAGTCTGGAGAAATGGAGCAGAAAGAACTTCAAGGAAGACAAATATGAAATCTTATACCAAGAAGCCCATGCAACAGCATAGGCCAGAAACAGACTGATTAGGTAGCAGCTCTCTAGGAAGGGTCCTATTGGAGTATAAGCTGAGTATCAGTCTTCGTGCACTCTTGCTTTGATAGCTAATGACCTTGTGGATGAATTAGCACACGCATAGCCAAGAGCAGTGCCTATTCCCCTGTGCTGCACTCATTAGGCTAGATGAGGAATACTTGGTCTAATTTGAGGTGTCTCGGTACACACGAGACTAATAAAGTGGACACAGTCAACTGGAGAGATGCCAGGGTGATCAGGGTCCTGGATTATCTGATACATGAGGAGAGACTGAGAGAAAGGTACTTGATTAGCCTGCAGAAGAGAAGAAAAATCAGATTACAGTATTCTGTACAACTGATAAAAGGGGAGATGGAGCTAGACTGTTCCCAGTAGTGTGGTGCAAAATAAGAAGATAAACCAATCAAAAGTTGCAGCAAAGGAAAGTCCTCAAAAAACCCCATTAAACCTTGGCAAGGTGGGAGATCAAGCACTGACACAAAGTGTCAAAAGAAAAGGTGTTCTGCCATCTCTGTTTCTGAAGATTTTCAAAACTTGGCTAGGAATGTCCCTGAGCAATCTGCTTCAGCTTTAAAGGTAACTGCTTTGAGTCAGCAGTTGGACTAAATAACCTCCAGAGCTTCCTTCCAAACTGAATCCTTCTATGATTCTCTTATTAGAAGACTGTTAAATACTAGATAGGCTATAAAAGGATAAATAAAATAGGAAATAAAAGTTCATGGATTTATTAAGACTGGAAGAATCATTCAATCAGCTTGTCTGACTGCCTAATCATATATATATTTAGGTGAAATCTATTTCCCTCTATTACAGTACCAATAACTTGTCTTCACCTAAAGCAATTTTTTTACTTGAGAGTAGGATAACTTTGTGGTAAATATAACATCAGCATTTTGGGAAGTGTCCTAGTTATTCGATGCAATAAAAATATTTGGTCAATTCTGCAGACTAAAAACTTTTGGTATTACACAAAAAAAGCAACTAGAGGGAATATTTAACCTGTTATTTTGTTTTGTAGTTTGGTCATTTCAAATAATTTTTCAATTAGTAGTAGTAGGGAAAAAAAAAAAGAAAAAAAAAAAAAAAAAAAAAAGAATGTAAAGTAAAAAAAGGAAAAATAGGTAGTAAAAAAGAAAAAAACATTGGAAATAGGTGTAATTTAGACATCTAGACTACAGTATAGTATCTGTGTTTTGTAATATATTGTATCTCTCATAATCATTCTAATTTCTCGTGTATTTTGCAATGGTCTCAGTCTTTAAGACAGCATGTATCTATTCCCTCCATATCTTCACAATTATTGTCCTTTTTTTCACATTTCATGTCACAGAATCATAGAATGTTAGGGGCTGGAAGGGACCTCGAAAGGTCACCTAATCCAACCCTACCACCAAAATAGGGTCACCTACAGCAGGTCACACAGGAACATGTCCAAGTGCATTTTTGATGTCCCCAGAGCAGGAAACTCCACAACCTCCCTGGGCAGCCTGTTCTGGTGCTCTGTCACCCTCAGTGTGAAAAAACTCTTCTTTATCTTTATATGGAACTGCCTACGCTCCAGTTTATAACCATTTCCCCTTGCCCTATTGTTAGTGACCCCTGAAAAATGCTTAACTCCATCCTCCTGGCACTTGTCCTTTACATATTCATAAACATTAATGAGGTCACTCCTCTCTCCTCTTTTCCAAGCTGAAGAGACCCAGCTCCCTCAGTCTTTCCTCATAAGGGAGATTTTCCACTCCTTTAATTGTCTTTGTGGCTCTGCACTGGACTCTCTCAAGCAGTTCCCTGTCCTTCTTGAAGTGAGGGGCCCAGAACTGGACACAATATTCCAGATGTGGCCTTACCAGAGCAGAGTAGAGGGGGAGGAGAACCTCTCTTGACCTACTAAACAACCCCCTTCTAGTGCACCCCAGGATGCCATTGGCCTTCTTGGCCACAAGGGCACATTGCTGGCTCATGGTCATCCTTCCATCCACGAGCACCACCAGGTCACTTTCCCCTTCACTGCTCTCAAAAAAGAATTCAGTTGCTAATATATACTGGTACTCAGGGTTTTTCTTTCCCAGATGCAAGACTCTGCACTTGCCCTTGTAATTCTTTACATTTCTCCCTGCCCAACTCTCCAGCCTGTCTAGGTCCTTCTGAATGGCAGCACAGCCTTCTGGGGTTTCAGCCACTCTTCCCAGTTTTGTATGATCAACAAACTTGCTGAGAAGACAATCTGCCCCATCACCAAGGTTATTGATAAAGAATGTCAGAGTGAAGGAGCTGTGTTGCATCACAGAGCAAGTGAAATTTTAAAGGAAAATATTACTTTCCAACCTCTTACTGTCCTAATAGTTCTTTTAAAAAATACAATAAACAAATTCTGATTTTACACATGCTTTTTAAATATTACATCACCTTTTACAGTCTCTCTAAAAACTTTCTGTACAGTAATATTCAGAAATCAGTACTAATAATACCAAAATATGATTGTTTCTGTGTTTGCTGGATAAGAATCTAAAGGCTAAAGAGAACTGACATCACTGCCTTATTAAAAAGTTTTAGAAACATATGATAAGTGAGTTGTAATATGGAATCAAGATTAAATCAAATCCGTTACAATATCATTAAATGTCCTAAGGGGCAAAATTATATTTGGAAGGAAAAGATAAAAGAAAAAGCAGAAAATTTAGCAGATCAGAAAACAAATTTAATTTCTTAGTTTCTTGACACTGAATATTTTATATGTAAAAATATATGTCAACTATCTTTTGCACTGTAATATCTTATGATGCTTTCTGGTTATGGAGGAAACAGAAGAAAACGACAGTATGAGCACAGCCAAGTTTAACCTATATGACAGTATTTCTTCTTTGATAATATTGTATTTCTACATTAATTCTAGCAGCTTAAAATCTTCAGGGAGGACAGGTGAACAAACAGGTTGTTAAAGGACTGTTGTTTAGGATTTACAAAACGCATACATTTTAAATTAAGCAGTTATGTACGCACAACTAATCAAATGAAAGTCCCTGTTCAAGTTTGTGCAGACTAAACCAGAAGGAGTGTTTGAGCTGAATGATTTATACTGAAGGTATAATTGCTTTTGTTTGACTTATCATTAGTGATTAGTGAGAGGAAGTCATTAATGCTTGGAAAAGGTAGGGGTGGTTTCCGTTATGTGGTAGGAATATTTCCTGCCTATTCTCTTTTCATCTTTCCACCTTGACTAATTTTTATATTCACAATCTATTTTTAATTATAAACTCATACAAACTAGCTAGAAATTACTGCATAAGTGGAAGGGAGATTTTCACTCTACTGTTATGGCAGCATAACATAAAGATGCCTTTATTCACATCAAGTTTAGGTCCTACTTTGATGAATTTCCACTACATTAAAGTCTCCATTAAAATATTAATTAAACACAGTGGGAAGTCTCACTATGAGCAAGCATAGTTCCTTATGTCTAACTTCCAGTCTTTATCATATGTGATAAATTAAAACCACAGTAGTAGATCAGCAAAGGGCATCCCAATGCATAAGCTATAGGGAAAAAATATGTTCCTTGTTTTCTATAACTCAGGAGAGATGTAGGTAGCCAAGAGAAGGAGGTTCTTAGCAATTATGAGTTGTAAAATAACAGGTTACAGAGGCTTGGTGTCTGTAATCCAGGTTTAAATATCTACGGTGCAAGATAGCAAGAAAAATCTACAAGGTCGTTTTCCAATATAGCATTTACATTTGATGTACATGGGGCATTTGTAGCATAATATCCTGTTCCTAGTGAATTGGTTTCAGGTTTGTGTGTTCATCAACAAAAGTATTAGTTACATAATTAATTCAATTATTGATGATGTGTGTCTCCTATTAGGTCTTAACTTTATTTCTGGCCAGTGTTAACAAGAAAGAGAGGAAGCTGAAAGCTTTCCTGCTGTTATCATTAGCTGGAAGCCAAAATAATAATTTTATAAGGGAGCACCTTAAAAAAATTCAACCGTGGATGATCTTCCTCACAGAAAATTTAGGGGGAAATCCCAAAGATCTCATGTAGGGAACAGGATATCCTCTGTTGCTTCCTCTATCACGTCTGATTCAGAGCTATAACTTCAGAGAAGAGGCTGGGATCAATCTGTGGCAGAACAAAGGACTGATAGATGCCACTGAGCAGTGAAGGGAAAAAGTGAATAGCTATTTTGGTAGAAAAAACAGATTTCTAATAACATTTTATATGAAGGCTGTTCATAAGCTATCAAGGAAGACATAATTTTTGAAGAAGAAACGTGACAATTAGATGAAATACTGATCCATTCATTTCACAGAGGTTTCAATAAGCATATGCCTATACAGATGATGTCATGATGAACATCAGTCTTCAGTTAAGTAATCGGTAATGGAAGTAATCCCTGATGTCAAGGAACATTCACCGAGTTAATAAAGCTGTTAATAAAACTTAACTGCTTTCCTATATATTGTCTCTCTTTAAATATATCCAGAATGTTGCATACTATGGAATGAGACTGGAAACTAAACTACATTTATATAGTGCCTTTATATTCTCACAGTCTGTTTGTACTTACCAGAACAATAGTAATTTTTTTTTCTAGTGAGAATATATGCACATATGAACTTAAATATTCATGAAGATTTATGTGTCTATGAGTGTTTAGTGTTATGAATGTTTGATCATGTTGCACAAAAGTATTCTTATATGTTGTTCATGGTGTTTACAGATTGGAGATTAAAGAGTAACAACTATTATATATATATATATATATATATCTTTGATGTTTTCTTATTCCTAACAAAAATGCATACATACCAGTCATGACATTGTGGAGAAAATCCACACAGACCTATGAACTCCACACAAAGTATTATTCTTCTGGTCTTTTCTTTGATTGCTTCTGACATATAACTTTAATAAATTGTTTCTTGACAAAAGATAAGCTTGTGTTAAAACACTTTTATCTATGAATAACCAGCTACAAAATACAGGAAGTTAGGAAGCATCAGATTCATTTTATCTTGTCTTTTCTGGCCCTTCTATCAGGTCAGGCACCAAGAATTTTGTTTGCTTAGATTGCTCAGGTATTTATCTTCCTGTGAAGACAGTTTCTTCCATGAACATCTGAGATTTTAGTCATTGTTTTTATTTCCACTTTTAGACACTTTATTTTGACTATTGGGAAAATCTTGCCTTAGCTGTTTTGAGCCCACTGTCTTGTAAGTGCTGTGGTTTTTCCTTGTCTGCTGTTCCTGCCTTTAGCTGATGCCCTGTTATAGGTAGTGACTTGGCTCAGTACATAACAGAAACCTCTTATGCATTCCTGTTTCTTCTCTGGATAGATTTATTTTTCATTTTATTTTATTATTTTTTAAATTATTATTATTATTCCTTTGTACATGCTTTTAAACTTCAGAAGTTTTTGTTCATCTATTGGGCCGAATCCTATTGTGAACTCCTGAGTTCTTTTTTACCTATATATGTTTACTGCCACAGCATGATTTTCTCTCTCATTATCTAATTTAATTCTGTCTTGTGATTTGACATGTGCTGCTATTAGTATAAGCCCATGGCTAAGTTCCAGTAGCTAATTTCTGACTATAGGTACAAGTAGACCAGCTGCGTGGATGACTTTGTTGATTCTACGTAGCTAAGAGTATGAGTTATTTCATGCACTGCTCCCACTAGGTGGGAATCAACAGTTGATTTGGCAGGTGAAGGAGTTTTCTAGTAATAAAATTTTACTTGACAGCTGTTCAGAAGCTATCAAGAAATCTTATAACACAAGATGAAGAAATATTTTTTGAAGCAGAAACATGACAACTAGATTAAATGCCGCTATGCTACATGGAGTTTTCAGATGAGTTTGTTCTCACTGCCAACAAAAATTTATTTGCAGAATGACATCAGGGGCTTAAACAGCCTCTATTTACAAAGGGGCACTATCTGCCAGTGTGAATGCACAATACAGTATGGAGTTCAAGCCACTTAAAAAGGAAGGTGTTACTACCCTCATAGTCTTTCCGTAAATTGCAGCAGTTTCACTTTAAATATGTTTAAAATACCAGCTAAAATCCCTATGTCTTCATTAATAATTCTACAGCAGTTATGTAGAATATGTATATTAGAGCCTCAATAGGATACCATCTCAGCAGCAAATCCAACTTAGACATTATCACATGGATTAACACTAAGCTTTGAGACCATGTGCAGATACCAGTTTGAAACATGACCCAGATGTATACTTTTACAATCTTAAACTTACAAACAACTATGTTACAAACCTACTTCTTCCCTCTCTTCCTTCCTTTATTCTTGCCTGAAATTAATTGCTGGCCAATGTATACAAACACAGCTTCCAGCCCTATAAAACCTGTGCAGATTCTAACCCTCCTTGATGCACAACAATTACTATGAGTTTTGTGCTTCATTTTAGCTAATGGTGGTAGCCTCTTCTGTTTGGCCATTAAGAGTATGATAGAGACTAAGCATGGGGAAATTAATGTTTGCTCACTGTCTTTACCTAATACTTTGCAAAAGACAAAACTTTTTTCTGCTTTAGGGCTATGATGCGTAATTCAGAAAGAAAAAGAAAAAGAAAAAGAAAAAGAAAAAGAAAAAGAAAAAGAAAAAGAAAAAGGAAAAGGAAAAGGAAAAGAAAAAGGAAAAGGAAAAGGAAAAGGAAAAGGAAAAGGAAAAGGAAAAGGAAAAGGAAAAGGAAAAGGAAAAGGAAAAGGAAAAGGAAAAGGAAAAGGAAAAGAAAAGGAAAAGGAAAAGGAAAAGGAAAAGGAAAAGGAAAAGGAAAAGGAAAAGAAAAAGAAAAAGGAAAAGGAAAAGAAAAAGAAAAAGGAAAGGAAAAAGAAAAAGAAAAAGAAAAAGAAAAAGAAAAAGAAGAAAAAGAAAAAGAAAAAGAAAAAGAAAAAGAAAAAGAAAAAGAAAAAGAAAAAGAAAAAGAAAAAGAAAAAGAAAAAGAAAAAGAAAAAGAAAAAGAAAAAGAAAAAGAAAAAGAAAAAGAAAAAGAAAAAGAAAAAGAAAAAGAAAAAGAAGAAAAAGAAAAAGAAGAAGAAAAGAAGGGAAAAGAGAGAAAAGAACTGTGAAAGATGGGGAGAAGACAATTTTAATTTCACAAGAAAAAGAAAAAGAAGAAAAAGAAAAAAAAGAAAAAGAAGAAGAAAAGAAGGGAAAAGAGAGAAAAGAACTGTGAAAGATGGGGAGAAGACAATTTTAATTTCACAAGAAAAAGAAAAAGAAGAAGAAAAAGAAGAAGAAAAAGAAAAAGAAAAAGAAAAAAGAAAAAAGAAGAGGACAAAAGGGAAAAGAGAGAAAAGAACTGTGAAAGATGGGGAGAAGACAATTTTAATTTCACAACCTTATGACAAATTTTATTTGAACAGGTCTTCATACAAAATATGTGTCAAATCTTTGGCACAGGGGTCAGAATCCACTAATTAGTCCCATCCCTCCACCCGACACTAGAATAAGTAATGACAGAATCAATTCATCCAGCTTTAGTCACAAACTCCTTTTGAACCATTCAGCCCATAAGAACTGTGGCTGCATGTGATGCTTTGCAGAATTCAGCAGCAAAACTGCCTGATCTCAGGCAGGCAGTCATGTCTGTAATGCAACCTGCTATTTTCTCAGTTGTGTCAACATGATTCTGAAGCCACATGGCAATCATATCAAGAATCAGATCTTATTTTTATTTAAAAGAAGGTGGAACAGGCTGTGCAGAAACAAGCAAATTTATCGGACACATCAATAGGACTCTGCAAGGGTCTTGCTGCTGAAATCCCACATATCTTTATGGCATGGATTAAGATGCTTCAGGTACAAAAAAGTAACATTTCAGATTCCTGGATAATCTTACCTTTGAAATGTAGGAGGACTACAGATTCTGGGTCCTTTCATGTTGAAAAAAAGTGGCATTTTTAAGACCCAAGTCTTTGTTTCAGGACCCATGTTTTAATTTAGTTTTCCAGAAATTTCATTTAACTCAAGCAACTAGAAATGCTAAGAAGCATTGTATAGTAAAGTTAGGATTATTCAGAGTTTTCTTAATTGTGAAGAACTTGCTCTAAAGTTATTGAGCTGACAAGATTTTGCTAAGGATTATTTCTGGAATCTTTTACTAGTTGCACTAACAATAAATCTCATCAACAGGTCTTGGAATTTGGCAATTCCTGTAACTTTCAAAAATGGAAAATTAATTTTCTTCTTATTTATAAACTCCCCATTCTTCTGCTCTTCTTTGCTTCATTTCTCCTGCAAACCTTTACACAGAAAGTGTTCCAGTATGTTATGAAAAGATACTCAAAATATGCTCATCTTTCATTTTTCTAATGCAGTCCTTGACCTCCTGCCATTATAATTATAAATGGAAAAGAAAGTGTTCATATTTTTTTAAATATAATTAACAATATAACAAATGAATGATGCAGGCAATGTGCTGCTGTTCATTCTAAATAGAAGAAAAAGTATGTGGAGATTAAAGCTTAAGCAAGTACATCAATGATCTGATTACACTTCTTGTGATATGAACTGAGGTTCTTATTTCACTATGAACCTCTTCTAAATAGTGCACCTTTAACTTCAGTCACTTTAGTGTTGTAAATAAAAACATTGTCTTTCAAGGGTGAAATTATTTGAAATCTGATTAAATTATTTCCCATAGAAGATAAAACTGTGAAATGAGATCTGTTAAGCTATTTGTGACTTCACATGTCCACTGTCATGTTTTCAGTCTTGTTTGAGAAATCCCAGTACTCTTCCTTGCATGCATTACAGCAGTCTGAAAGACCAGTTTGACACACGTAAGTGTGATTTTCTTTTTCAAAACTTGTTAATATTAACAAATATTTAAAATATGCAAATATGTTAAGGCAGCATACTACCAATTACTAATACATTTAATAGTGTGGCACCATGCAAGAAACGTCTTATTTCTGTTTACTGAGATGATGGTTAATGTGTTGACAGATTATTTTTTATGTTTTTTTGTATTTGACTTATGTTGAAAGTGCTAAAAGGAAAAAAAATGCTAAGTAGAATAATATTAATTAAATATATATAATATCGGTTGTTATGTCCTTTTAATATATTTGCTACTTTAAAATCATTGTTTGTATTCTCCTTATTTGATAATTTGACAAGATCAATTGATTTGACCAAAGTATAAATTTCTTTCTCTGCGACTTTGATGTGTCCTAACAGTTGCCCCAGTTGCTCCATATGCATATGTGCACACAGAAGAGTTTATCCTCCAATAAAAAAGTAAAAAATGGTGTTTAATCAGGTGACAAGCAGACTACTCTGATCAAGTGTAATGATATACAGCTAGCCATTTTTGTCCCTTTATGTTTGTTTTCCCATACATGTTCTCACTCAAACCACCTTACCAACTTCTGTTTACCAACTTTCATTCCTCCCTGGAGCATTTGCACACACCTCAAATGCTCTTCCTCTGAACCTCATGATAAACTCAGTATCCTTGGGGAGGGACCCCTCAGTAAGTGCATACAACATCATGTTGGGAGGGAGTATCATGTCTGGGGATAGAAAGGTTCTGCAGAGGGACCTGGACAGGCTGGATTGATCAGCCAAGGTCAATTGCATGAGATTCAACAAGGCCAAGAACAAGGTTCTGCATGTGGGCCACAACAACCTCATGGAACCCTAGAGGCTTGGGGAAGGGTGGCTGGAAAGCTGCCCTGCAGAAAAGAACCTGAGGGTGCTGGTCAGCAACTTGTTGAACATATAAGCTGGTAGTGTACCCAGATGGACAAGAAGGCCAACAGCATCCTGGCTGGTATCAGAAATAGAGCAGACAACAGGACTAGGAAAGCAATTGCCCTCATTACTGGTGAGGCCACATTTCGAATATTGAACTCAGTTTTGGGACTCTTATGATGAGAAAGATTATTAAAGTGATGGAGTGTGTGCAAAGAAGGGCAACAAAGCTGGTAAAGGGTCTAGAGCACAAGTTTTATGATGAACAGCAGAAGGAACTGGGGTTGTTTAGCCTGAAAAAGAGGAAGCTGAGGGGAGACCTTATTGCTCTCTACAACTACCTTAAAGGAGGCTATAGCAAGGTGGGGGTTGGTCTCTTCTCCCAGGTAACAAATGATAGGAGGATCAGAAATGGCCTCAAGTTGTGGCAAGTTTATCAGGCATTGGAATGTGCTGCTCAGGGAAGAAGTTGATGTACCTTGGGGATATTTAAAAGACATGTATGTATTCTTAGAGACATGGCTTAGTGGTGCACTTCAGGGTTGACGCAGTGGTCTTAGAGGTCTTTTCCTACCTATGGGATTCTATGATCAGTGGCAGACAGAGTTGTTCTCCATGGATTTTTTAAATCTCCCTAGAATTCATAAATAGTGTTTATTTCCTTAGGTTCCCTGAGCTACTGAGTTTGATAATAAAGTCGTGTCAGAATGGGAGAACTTATTACTTGGTTTTAAGCTTACTGCCCTCTCATTTCACTGGATGCCCTGCAGCTTTCATAGATAGTTGTTATATTTCCTTTCACTTACTTCTTTTCCAGCTTAGGCTGAGTAACTATTTTGCCACCTTCTATGACATTTCTGAACCATTCTTAGTATCCATGTTTACTTTCTCTTTCCTGTTGAAGAGTGAGAACTGAACTATACAAAATATTGCATGCATGAGTGCATTAAGGGTTGATGGACTGATTTAATGATGTTTTCTGGTTTATGTCTCACCTTTCATTAGGTCAAGAAAGTAATTTGGTTTCTGTTACAGTTTTACAGCAGCTATGTTTTAAGGCAATCAGCAGGGGAATCTGATACAATATTTTTCCTGGTGATGGCACAAATAACTGAACTGACATTCACAATTTATTTTATAGATGTTATTCATCAGTTCAATAAAGTTCAGTTTCCTTCTTACAGTTATGGGTGGGTATATTAGATAGCTTTTCTCTGTAAGTATTATGAAAAGCAGCAGAGTCAGTGGCAACTGACAACATTGCCTCTGAATTCCTGTTTCTGGGCAAAAATGATTCAGCTTCTCTTGTGTCTCCATTGGTGTAACAGACAGGTCTTCATAATTAATATTTTTGAATACTTTTATTCTTACTGTTATTTGTAATAAATAGCATATATATCACATAAAATATTATGCATACAGTAAATATTTTAAAATATATTGTATTAGTTAACATACAGCTATAAGAATGTGCATTAATGTATTTTAAATTATACACTTTTTATAATTTGGAGTTGGCATGTCTGGCTATAATATAGATTATAAAAAGATACCTTTTTAATAATATAATAAAATCCAAGTATATCAGTTTTTCACAACTGCAATGGCTTTGTTTAATCAGTTTACAAGGGTCTGTATTAAGTGGCAGTTACTATGGAAACCTGAAAAGATTGGAACTCAAATAAATGTGTAGCTTAATAGTATGATGCTGAAGACTTATATTCAGAGTGATGAAAAAAACTAGTGTTTTTTTCTAGTGATCAAGAGGGACATCAAAATTAAAGAAAAAGCAAACTGGAAAAAAAAAATCTCACCCCTCCCTCATTCCAAAAAAAGTAGAGGTAATGAAGGAATAAATTAAAAATGTAATCCTACAAGAATTAATAATACTGTGCTCTCAGCAAGGGAAAGAAAAGTGCTAACAATATTGTATAGGGTAGTTGGACTTCAGGCACATGTGAGCAAAAATGTTCAGCAGGCAAAGTATGGAGGAAGCTGTTGAAAAAGAATTGCAATAATAGCATTGTGTGAAGGGAGAGAGATTGTAATGTGTCTTACGTTCACTGACAGAGATACTAAAATAACTTCTCTTTTAGTGCCAGATGTTCACTAATGGCACTTGACTCCTTGGCTCTGTTTCAGTTGACATTCAGTATGCAGCTGCTTGATTTTTTCCATGATTAGCTAAGGCTAAGGTTTAAAGAGGGCTATCTGTCTGAAACAACACCAAATAGAAAGAAACAGTGATGGCTGGTTGCAGTGAATGCACACAGCAATTTGAAGAAATGAAACAGGCCCACTTTATGAAGGCATAGGGTGATATCATTACCTGCAGGTGTCATCCAGGACTTAAGCATTTCTCTTTACAATACATAAAAAGGTGTACTTTTGAAATTGAACAAACCAAACTGTTATTTTCTTCCGCAATCAGATTAGATTCTGGAGTTTTGAGATTCCTAAATATCCAATTAGGATATTCCTAAATTTTCTATTGCCCTTGCAAAAAATATTTTCATATAGTTATTAATTACTTATAAATAAATAAATAATGTTGTCTGCTTTCTCCCATTTAGGCTATGTAGAACAAAAGAACAACAACAACAAAAAAAAAGAGTAAAAAATAAATAACTTTTTTAATTATTTTGCCTCTAACGGAAAATGTTAACGATTCTAGCTCTCTAACCCATAAATGTCAGAAACACCTAGGAAAACTTGTGAGGATTATCTAGCATGGATAAAAAGTTTTCAAAGCCACACAAGTTTGACTACAATTTTTAAAATTTATTCAACCCTTAGCATCCTAGCTACACGGTGGTGTCTCAGAATTGTTTAATTTATAACTCAGCTGAGGTAGAATTTAAGCATTCTTTGGTACTTGGAAACTTCTTTCTGTTGATAGTCTTGCAGCTATGCAACGAGATATGCTTTTTGCCTCAGACTAATGGATTTATGCCTGGAGCATTATTTTAATTAATTAGAGTATAAACATTAAGACATGATTGCTTTATTCTGATCCTTCACCAGAAGTGATCTTGCTCTCTCTTCTCTATTTCATTATGCCAAAACATTTTAGCTGTAAATGCAAAGGATTTTTCCAAAGATAAAAAGAAAATACATTCAGACTAGAAAACAAAAAAATAGCTTCATATAGCTTGTGATTTTGATACTAGCTCATCGTGTTCTTGCAAATAAGCCTGAAAAGGCACAATTGTTTTTGTGGATAACAGAGTGAGGAATGTTAGAAAGAGGAATACTACCCATTGTTCTTCATATTGTTTTACAATCTATAAAGGTGACTTTTTAAAGACTGTCTTGTTTGACAGATGGAGGATATAGTTTAGGAGAACTTCACCTCTCAATTGGGTATGAAATTAAATTTACATTCAAATTAATCTGCACAGGTACTGTATCCATTATCTGCCGTCATTATCCATTTAGCCTTCTTGTAACTTTGACGTGAGAAAGTCTTACTTTGTAATTCATCATTGTTGGGACAAAATCTGCAGCTTTGTTCTCTATCTGTATTAGACTTGAAAGTTCTTCTTGAAAATTGAGAATTTTCTAAGCTTGAAAATTCTTCTTTGGTCTCCTCTCGTCTTCCAACAACACTGACGCCCTTCTCTTGCTATTTGTTTTGATTGCATATTTGTATAATTAATAATTATTCATTTTATTAATAGTAATAGCAACTAAAATAACAGCAATTTTGTTCAATATGGACCACAGTAGCAAGTGATCAAGGATGTGAAGTCAAAAAAAAGGCTTAGGTGTGTTAAGGATTTGCATAATAATTATAGTGAATAGTCAGGCATGGTATGCAATGGCAGGTTCCAGGAAACTCTCATGAATTATTGGAGAACTTAATCTTCCAATAATGTGTAGAGAAGAGAACAGAAGACTGGGGAGGCAACAGTGATGGAGACACTGCAGGAAAAGTGGCAAAGTGCAAAATAATTAACACTGAGATGCAGGTACATGGAAGAGCCAATACTTTTACTTCTGCTGAAGAGCTGCCCATTAGCTGAGGATTAAAAAGGTCAAAGTTGGCCTGAAAAATATACTCATCATTACTAAGCTATCCAGCTTGTGCTTTACTCCTGATGGTGGAATTTTATGCAGTAGAAATAGGGTTTGTTCATGTAGATCATGTCTACATTACTAACATAAAACACTGAAGGGCTGTTACCTTGCCCTGAGACCAAATGACATGACACAGACAATTGGAGATGGACTCTGGCACATCCTTTCTTCTGAGGCATGTATGGATAACGACCAGACAAGTCAGTTGGCCCAGTCCAAAAGAGAACAGGGAATGTGCTAAAAGTTTACAGTATAAATAACAGTAGGTCACTGCTCAGATGAGTGCCTTGATCTCTTCCATTAACTAATATAGTCAGAGGAATGAAAACAGAACATAATTCAGGATTAGCTTTCAAGGAAGATTTGATCTGACAGAACCAAACCTAGCTGGAGATTATTGTAAACGTAAAATGGAAACAAGATCCAAACCTGGCTTACTGAAACTGATCACCAGCTTCTTTAAGAGGAATACTGAATTAATTTCTGGTAGTTATCAAAGACAATGCAGTTTTCAGTTTTCTCCAATGCCTTCTAGAAAATACAGTATTGATTGATAGTGATATGTTGCTGCCTATTTTGTGACTGCAATACATGACTCTCACAACACTAATACAAATTCAGATTTTTGTGTCTGATCAGAGAGAACTTTGACTCACTCTGCAATATTAAATAAATTTCCAGTACAATATATGGGACAGCTTAGTAAATTAGTATGCTAGGCATTATAAATACCCTGGCTGCAAGACTTCACTTGTCTATTTTCACTTTCATGCTCTTCATGTGACTCTTAATGTTCAGACAAATGGCTCATCCAGCAGCAGACATGCTACTAAATTAGAACCTGACAGAATCCACAGTCACTTAGTACAATGCAAAACCTCTGATTGCTTTGCTTCCTTTCTAAAAGGGCCTCATCTGTAGCAAACCTGTCCGATTCTATGTATTCCCAGTGGGAGCAATTAAGACACTTCATCATGAAAGTTTGACTTCTTTGAAACTGGGTTTAGTGGGATGATACTAAGCTCCCAAATCTTGAAAGTTTTGCAGCATATGGAAAATTAATTTGTTATACTTTGCTGTTTGCTACTTATCAGCTGCAGCTGTTTATTATGGTGTTCACTACTGTCAGTTCTGATCCTTTTTTTCATGTTCATCACATTGTCTATGAGTATGTACCACATCTGGCCTAGTGGAATGCATATTAGTATTCAGGTGGTCCAAGCTATCCAGATGATGAATAGTAAAATACTTACCCTGTATATCTGACAAGCCTTTTCCAGCATAGACTCTCAGGATTACAAGATTGAAAGAATAGCATGATTTACGATAGTACACTCTTCTATATGAGTATTGTATAAATTATGAAAAGCATTGATTGGGACCATGTTTTATGTGATGCAAAATTATCTCTCATGTAGCTACTGCTTGTTGTAAATATCAGTAATAGGTTACTTGCTGTTTCCGTCCAAAATTATACTACATCACTACTATAAGTGAAAGAAACTCTAGTAACTCCAGGTCACAAAATTTGCCTTGGATCTGAAACTCTAAGGCAGTCTATGCCTTATTATGATAATATACATGCAAGATGCAGACTTTTTATATGATAGTAACATGCTGAAGGATAAGCATTCACAATAGTCTGTCCCTGGAGAAGCTATTATCAGATATTAAAAAAAAAGCAATGAAAATCCCACAGCTACAGCTGCTACTCTTTAAAAGTTTTTGAAGAATGAAGTATACTTTTAAAGTGAAAGGTTTTGTCCAAACTTTTTGCAGGCAGGAAAGGTATGACTATCCCTTGTCAGATAATCTTTCTCTGAAGGTTATGAGGACATACAGTGTCTGTCCATATTCAAGGAAAGTTAGTGACATGGAACAGGATCAGGGGAGAGTCATGGTACAAAGTGCCTAGAATATTAAAATATTCTCCAAATTATCTATATTTTGCTGAGAGGTGAGATATGCTGTCTACTCCAAACATGGAAGGAGAAAGAGTGGAAATGATGAGCCAGTAAATAATGGAAGTGGTTTCAAAACAGCATTTCACTGCAAATATGAGCAGAGATCTTTTAAAGAATAACCCCAAATTACTGTTAAGCTGGACTTGCAATGATGCTTAGGAAACAGAAATGCCATGTGATGATTTAAAGAAAACTGAATGTTCACAGGTGAGAATTTGATTATACCTGCACAACTTACAACATACCTTCTTCCAGCAGAAATTTTAAGAACAGAGAAACTATCATAGATTAGATAATATATCTGATATTTCAAAATATACTTTGAAAGAATTTTACATGCAAGTGGCCAATAACCACCTATTGATATTTCATATACTAGCAATAAGCAGAGCATTTCTCTTCTGTGAACTTGTTGAGTTTCACTGTATCTCATGTGAATTTTGCCATCAGTCAAGGAGACCCATTATTTCTTGGTATATTAAGGATCATTTATTTTTGATTTTTTTTAATCTTTATTCTTACTAACTTTGTCTAATGTGTCCCAGGTCTCACAAGAAAAGAGTGAGCAATGAATCCTAAAGCATCATTTTCACATCTAGTTCAGGAGTCCCCAGTACATGAAGGACATGGAGCTATTGAAACAAGTCCAGAGAGGGCCACAAAGATGACCAGAGGGCTGGAGCACCTCTTCTATGAAGATAGGCTGAAAGAGTAGCAGTCGTTCATCCTGGAGAACAGAAGACCCCAGGGACACATTATAGTGGCATTCCAGTAATTGAAGGGGGAATACAGGAAAGATAGTGACCTTTTACAAGGTCATGCAGTGATAGGATGAGGTGTATTGGTCTGAGGATGAATGTGGGTAGATTAGGTCGGATATTAGGAAGAAATTCTTTATTATGAGTGTTGCAAGAGACTGGAAAAGGTTGCTGAGGGAAGCTGTGGATGTCCCATCTCTGGTAATGTTCAAGGCCATGTTGGATGGGGCTTTGAGCAACCTGGTCTAGTGAAAGGTGTCCCTGACATGTAGAGAGGCTAGAACTAAATGGTCTTTAAGGTGCCTTCCAACCCAAACCATTCCACAGTTCTAAGATTCTACAGGCATCTGTAATATTTTCCCTAGTACATCATAAATACATTTTCTATCTGACCTCCCCCTAAAGTATCCCTTTTCCTTTATTCCAAAAACGAGCACTACCCTATGCGGTTATACTCTTTGCAGGAGAAAATCCATGCCTTTGATCCTCTTTATTCTATGGCCATGAATCTATTTTGGTTCTTTCACCATTCAGCCACACTTTTTACTATTCAGTTCTAGGGTTGTTAGAGAAAGAAAACTTTATGTTTTAAAACTACATTTTTAATATAAATTCAGCATTTTTTTTTGTGTAGAAATTAAACTAAAAATAGTACTACAGTTCATATTGGTATGAATGCTAGGGATATTTCCCTTTTTAAGGATAACCATTTCCCTTCTCCCTCTCTCCATTTTAAGAAAGATCTCATATTTAATCTGTGCATCATGTGAGCAAGGGAAATATTGAAACCAATAGCATGTATAAAAAGATATATTTTTAAGAGATGAAATCTTGCAGAAGAGACCTAATCTTTGCCTCTTGTGACAATTTTCTCAGGAGTAAATTTCGTATTTCTCCATCCTACAACAAAACCAAGAGCTGTGGTCTGCTCAAATCAGTTCATAATACTAGTTCATTATGGGACAAGTAATTTTACCAACATGAAGAAGATGGTCTTAGAGTTATAAATAGGCAGTCAGGGTTCTCAGAATGAAGGTAAAGAAAAACAGTGTAAGCCAGCTTTCTAGATGATGACTGTGGTGTGACATCACAGTCCTAGAAAATATACACAAGGATCAAAAGAAAAAAGCAAACAAATTATTTTTTGTGTGGTTGTTTGGTTTTTTGTTTGGTTTTTTTTTTGCTTGTTTGTTTTGACTTGCTCTTGCATTTGTTGAGTGTTAAACATATTAAGAAACTAAACTACTTCATGGGGTACATGGAGTAAATGAGTAAATATTTGCCATATATTATTACTAATAAGGACCCCTGAGTATTATTTAAAGGATAGAGTTTTGAAAAAAGGTGGTCAAAATTGTCCTGAATTTCTCCCAAGAAGACTTATTGAAACTTTCTGAAAATTTTTGCTCAGGTTTAACATTCAGTAAATAGACCACTGTGGTCCTTAAGAACTTTGATGTCTTGTCTTTTTGTAGCATTTTGAGAAGATTGTAGAGGGACTGCTGCCTTGTGAAAATGGAACAGAACTGAATGTGAGCTTCAGAGAAGAGCTGAGATGAAAACTGAAACTTCCTAAAAAATTATCTTGGATCCTACAACAAGATTGTGCTTGAATACTGAAAATCTGGCCAGTGAGAAAAAAAGAATTGGAAATCCGTAAAAGGAGATGTAAGGGCATTCTTTCCCAGGGGGTGCTTCTGATGATCAGCTCTCATCTCTGTTACCTGAAGGCTGTTTTATTTCTCCAGACTGACTTATGTACCAGATTTGAGGTCAGAAAGCAATAGTATATACAGCAGCTCTAAAACAAGACTTTTCTGGGGTTTTTGTTTCTTGAGTTTTGTTTTTTTTTTTTAAAAACTTTGTACAGAAATAACTACAGCTACCCTGCAATGCCAAACAGGCAACTTTGTCAGTTAGTTAGCAGTCAATCCAACTGGAAAACCCACAGGAAACATTATTGCATAGAGCGAAACTTGTTGTGCCTAAAAGTTATTTTATCTTTGTCCTGGTTTGGGCCAGGATAGAGGTGATTTTCTGTCTTGTACTTTTGCTTTTAGCTAAGTCTCTTGTAAGTAGTTGCACTTGCTGAAATTAACAGCAAGTTTCTCAGACAGTGTGTGTTTCTAGGACTGATAACACTTGATGTTTATAGTTACTGCTAGAGACTGGTATGCAGAGCCAAGGACACTGCTCAGCTCTGAAGAAAACATAAAGAGGTCCCACCTGCATCCCTCCTTTGGGGAGGAACAGACAAGATAGATGCCAGAATTGACCAAACAGAGTATTCCATCCCATATACGTCATCCTCAGTATAAATTTGAGGGATCACGAGGGCCAAGCCAGATTTCCTGATTTCCAGCTTCCAGCTGCCTGCCCTTCCTGCCTTTCCTGCTTCCCTTTCCTTCACCCCAGCACCCTGGAAGGATCCCGTCCGTTCGTCTGCCTGTGCTCCTGATCCGTGCCAGCCCATATCTGTGTGTTCCTGCCTCCAGTTCCCAACTGCTGCCGACTCCAGGAGTCCAGCCTGGACTTTCCCAGAGCTGCCCTGCAGCCTCGGTGGTGACGTGAGAGCTATTGGGGGAAAGGGGGGAGGAATGTGGTATCCCTTTTCTTGTATATTTGTATATATTTAGTAATTTTTCCTATTTATCATTACTGTTTCATTAAAGTTGTGTAGTTTAGTTTCCAACCCATAAGTGTCTCTCTCCCTTATTCTCTCTCCTTTCTTATAAGGGAGGAGAGAGAGATTAATAGAGAGCGTCTGTTACTCGGTTGAATTGCCGGGCCAGTGTTAAACCATGACATCTTACAATATGGACACTTTGAGGCCCAGACATCAGCAGGTAACTATGAAGTACAGACACAGTGACAGCTAATTCATGTTGATTTTAACAAATGCTTGCATTTATATGACTGCATTGTAATTTTCTTAATATGATGGTATTGATTTTACTTTACTCTGAAAATGGTGCTGGCTCTGATGATGTTATAAACCTTCCTGGGAAATCGATGGGAACAGTAAAGACTGAGTGAATACACGGGATTAAAGAAATGAATAAAGATAGTAAGGGCTATCCAAACATGATGCTATGAAGTTTCTCACTTCTCGTGATACACTGGCATCTGTTATTGAATAGCCATAGAAGAGCAATCCATTATCTGCCTGATCGTTTCAGAACAGAAATGACAATTGTTATAGAAATTTAGATCAGATATTAGGAAAAAATTCTTTACTTTAAGGGTTGTCAGTTACTGGAACAGGCTGCCCTGGGAAGTGTTAGAGTCACCATCTCTGAAAGTAGACATGGTGTCTAAAGACATGATGTAGTGTTGGATTTAAGATGATCTTAAAGGTCTTTTCCAATCAAATCAATTCTACAATTCCATAAATAACTGAGAAAGTGAAAAAAATCCCTAAAAACAAATGCTATGAAATTTATTTATGAAATCACTTGCAAGCAATAAAGCTGTGCTTGGTCATGAATGTAGGATTAGTGATTATTTCCTAGCTAATTTCCCAACCCCTTATAGGCGGTATCATAGAACAAACAACAGTATTGATAATTCATTACCTTATTTTGAAGACTGTGTAACAACTCTAAAAATCTTTGTATTTATCTCCTAAAATCGTTTATAATTATTCGTTATTTCTTTTCTCAGTCTTTGAATTCGAAGGAGTTATCAAGTGTGTTCCTAAAAGATGAATCCTTATACTCTATTAAAATATATGAAAATGTGTTTATCCAGAAGTTGGGCATTATTTCTGAATATCAGAAGAGATATAAAATAAAGAATTTTAGTTTCACAGAGAATATAAAATTGTGGCAATAGCTTCAAAGGTTGAATATTGTGATTATTTAAAAAAAATATTCTTTGAAGTTGGCTCGAAGTATTATGTTTGCTTTTTCTTTAATTTTTTAATTTTATTTTGTTATTCAGAATTAAAAGTTGAATGAAGATGAGTAGAAGACTTTTATATATATTGGGCTGCATAAAATAATTTCTTTGAAGGGTATAATTCAACAAAGAATTATTGATGAAATTTTATGGGTTTAAATATTCTCTTCAACACATTCTAAGAAAGCAAAAGAAATATAGGTATTAAAGGGAATTTTGTTCAGTGTTACAATTTGTTTTTTTAAAAAATCTGATATTTTATTAAGAATTATAAAATAAATACTTAAGTATTAAGCGAAATATCAAAACTTAATAAAAAGATGGATAAGGAAGTGTTTATACTGGGAAATGTTTTCACGTTTGTCCTGTCATCTACAAGGAAAAGTTACACCTTCAGAATCCACTTCTCGATAATAGTGGCATTTATTTCCTTAGAGGTAGTGGTAAAAAGAGTATTTTCTCTGCATAAGATTAAGAAAATTTCCAACTGTTTATTCTCTAAGGCCAATTTAAAGATTAATCTAAAGTCACACATTGATTAAAAAGCTGCTCTATTGAAGTACTTTAAAACTGATAATGAATACAGTTTAAAGCAATGTATTTGTGTCTCTAAAAAAATGCAAATTTAAACACAGAAATTCATAAAAGAAAAAATACGACATAGAATACGACACAAAGGGGAAAGGTGTCTTCTTAAAATTCATTACAATATTTTCTGTATTTTACCAGTTATATTTTAGATAAACTTGCCCTTAGATAAGGAAAGTCAAAGTAATGGATAAACATAGTAAAATATTGTAAGCATGAGAGATAAAAACAGTTTTACAGACCCAGAGACTGAAATATTAATTAAGATGTGCTCTATAAGGATGCATAAAACCCATTATTCTTGGGATTAATATGAATATAGTCACCATAGAAATTTTCCATCAGTACAATGCTCTCTCAAGTATAATGTGTTTGTGATAGTCAGAGAATAGACAGAAAAGTAAGAATATGTTTGTCCTGGTTTGGGCCAGGATAGAGGTGATTTTCTGTCTTGTACTTTTGCTTTTAGCTAAGTCTCTTGTAAGTAGTTGCACTTGCTGAAATTAACAGCAAGTTTCTCATACAGTGTGTGTTTCTAGGACTGATAACACTTGATGTTTATAGTTACTGCTAGAGACTGGTATGCAGAGCCAAGGACACTGCTCAGCTCTAAAGAAAACATAAAGAGGTCCCACCTGCATCCCTCCTTTGGGGAGGAACGGACAAGATAGATGCCAGAATTGACCAAACAGAGTATTCCATCCCATATACGTCATCCTCAGTATAAATTTGAGGGATCACGAGGGCCAAGCCAGATTTCCTGATTTCCAGCTTCCAGCTGCCTGCCCTTCCTGCCTTTCCTGCTTCCCTTTCCTTCACCCCAGCACCCTGGAAGGATCCCGTCCGTTCGTCTGCCTGTGCTCCTGATCCGTGCCAGCCCATATCTGTGTGTTCCTGCCTCCAGTTCCCAACTGCTGCCGACTCCAGGAGTCCAGCCTGGACTTTCCCAGAGCTGCCCTGCAGCCTCGGTGGTGACGTGAGAGCTATTGGGGGAAAGGGGGGAGGAATGTGGTATCCCTTTTCTTGTATATTTGTATATATTTAGTAATTTTTCCTATTTATCATTACTGTTTCATTAAAGTTGTGTAGTTTAGTTTCCAACCCATAAGTGTCTCTCTCCCTTATTCTCTCTCCTTTCTTATAAGGGAGGAGAGAGAGATTAATAGAGAGCGTCTGTTACTCGGTTTAATTGCCGAGCCAGTGTTAAACCGTGACAATGTTAAATCCTGAAAATACCGACCATAAAAAATTTTCAATTTTTATTTTTATTTTTTTTTTTTTTGAGAAAAAGAAGGGGCAAAATTGACCCTGATACTAGGAGCTTGTCAACAGTGGGTGTTGTTGATAGAAGAAATTTAGCATTGATGTAAGGGCTAATATAAAACGCCTTCTAGTAAGTATCTAAGGGTCACATTGACCTGATAGAAGCTAACACAGAATGCTTGTTTAATAGAAGCTAAGAAATTTTTTAGGTAGTCATCACCTTATAAGGGGAATATATGTGCTAAACTGATAACTGTACCAGCCTTGAGATAAGAAACAGAATACGTGGCTGGCTTAGCTGAAGACTGAAGAAATGCACATGCCTGGAGAAGAAGAGGTGAAAAGTTCTCTGAAGAAGGAGAAAGAACTTCATTTTTACTTCATGCCCATGACCCTCATGAGCACCACCAGGAGACACTACAGAAGCACAGGAGGGAGAAGATTATGAAAATGACCTCTTGGGACTAATTTTAATACAAAGCGGGAGTAGGTGATGCATATGTATAGGTGTATTGAGAAATCTCATGAATATGTAAAACTTCAGTGCATGTAACAAAAGACTAATGGCAAAATTGGTGCACACCAATTTCAGAGGAATTATCCCCTCGTGTGCCCAGTGCTAAATAAACATACCCCCCCTCTATAACTTTCCAAGTTGTAGAGTCGTTTTTCGCAAGTCAGCATAATTCACAGATTGTTATGACATTTTATTACAATGTCTGTTGAATATTTACTAAGTTAGATTTCCTCAGGTTATTTGCTAGAATTGTTCTGAGTGACCAACAAAAAATAAAAGGTCAAATTGCAATAACAGCAACTACAATAAATAATCAGAAGTAGTGATATAGAACTGATATAAATGTAAATTAGCATTTCAGATAATCTGTAAGAAAAAGGTAATTTACTAGTGATCCAGTCTTTGCTGGAGACAATTGCAGCACTTTTGTTTGCTAGTATCTTGATATCTGTTTAGTAGACCTGTGACAGTGCGGTAATCATTTCAGACTAACTAGTTAAAGATGAACCTACCAAAGTCACAAATGTTCAGTTTGGTCTCCTTCAGCCTACACTAATCTAGGGAAAGAACTCAGCATGCCAAGTATCCTCAATTCAATGCTGTGCTACTACTAAACTACTTCCGTTACTCATGCCAGAGAGATCAGAGGCACTCTGTTAACTTGAAAGAAGACGAGAACTACACAGTAAAATTTAAAGCCTTCACCAGCAAGAGAACATAAAAAAGAGACTTTTTATGGAATCACAGAACTGCCCAGGTTCAAAGGAGATCATCTGGTCAAAAATCCCTACCCAAACAGGGTCACCTAGAGAAAGTTTCCCAAGACCGTGTGTTTCCAATGATGGAGACTCAACATCTCCAGTTTTGACAACTCTCACAGTAAAAAATAAATAAATGGGATTTCTGTGTTCAGATGGAATATCACATTTTAATTTTAATCCATTGCCTTTTGTTCCATGCTGGGTACTATTTTTCTTCAGAGGTATTGAAGTTTTTATAATTTAACAAGGGCTTTCAAGAAGCAGAAAAGATCTGTGCAGAAATCAATGAAGCACAGGATATATGATACTTATTCTGGGACATTATTTTTTTATTTACAAGGAGAGAAAAAAATGTTGAGTAAGTGAGAAAAAAAATGCATAAAACAGAAACCATAAAAGGCTTTCGGTTTCTGATAATTTCCAACTGAAAAGTAATGTTTTACCTTCTCTTTTAGGTACAGAGTGAGATTTTTATTTCAAGCAAAGGAGTTCTAGGTGAAGATAACTTTGCTGTTGATGAATATTCTGGGAATATATGCTATTCAAAGCACAGAGGTGATAAAAAAGTGATCAAAATAAATAGTGATTGCATAGCTTTTTAAAAGTAATTGTGTCATTACCATGTAAGTCCTTGCAATTTTGTCATTTAATTTAACCACTCAGCCAATTAAACTGTGAGGAACTATATCAGTATTGAGAAATGGCTACACAGTGATTTTGTTAAAAAACAGTAACACAGCATAGAGATAAATATACTTGGAAGCCAATAATGTTGAGTCAGTATCCAAACAGTAGCAGACTGATGCAGCTAATTTTCAGAAAATTTGAAAATAATAGTTAGTACGATAAATACCCATTTAGTAATCAGGTAGTGAGATAAAGTACTCTCTTTTCTACTGTTTTTTTTTCCTTATTATTTTTCCTTTAAAAAAAGAAAGATTGTCTGAATAGAGAACGGTAGTTTAAAGAATTGTGTTTAAATTCTTCTGAGTTTCTAAGTTGGTCAGATGTAATTCTTTCGTCAACAGTGAATTATCTGAAGAAATCTAACTGAACAGGAATAATATTCAAAACATTTCTATGTTCAATTTTTTCATACATATGCATCTCAAATTGTGGCTACCAGGGCTGAGCCTTTATGCTTTCTGGAGAAAAAGATGTCTTTGTTTTACACAAGTTAAAGAAACCAAACTTAATAGAACTAATTCCTAAAAAAAATCTTCCCAACTTCTTTGTTGTATTCATCAATCCAAAATTGAGATGCTTTGGTTAACATCGCTGAAGTTAAACATAGAAACTACCAATATATTACAGAATACATTGGATCATTTGTATTCATGGTATGCCATCTGTGTCTGTTTTTACTGTTGCAGACTATGTGAACTACATGAGTACAGACATGACTACATACAACAGAGAACTTAAAGAAATATGAGCAGTACTGGAGGCCTCAATAGTAATCTGTGTTCAGAAAAACTCTAGAAAACCAAGCATTTGATGGACATATATTTTCTGCTTTAAATCTTCCCATTTGTATCTTGTATCATACGAACTCTTCAAGGACATGGTCAACAGAACAATACTTTTTTTTTTTTCCTTAGGCTCTCAGGTTTGTAACCAAGAAATCATGTTATCATAGTGTAAGCACCTGTATAGAGTGGGATGGCTGAAATGTGTTTTTGAGTAGGGTGTTAAAGCACCATGTACATGGAGCTAAATACTGCAAGGTATCTGTGATGAAATTCATCTCACCTAACCTTAAACATGTGCAGTGTAGACAGCTACACCTGAACTGTTCGGACAATCAAAAAAGAGAAATAATCACCTTTAAGGTGAGTATCCTGGTCAGACATGCGCAAAGAAGCAATCTCTCCTTCCACAACCTTACAGTAGCATTATGATTAGTTGAATCATTTGATTCCAACATGTCTTGCATGATGTCATTCTATAAAACCAGAGAAAATCAAACTGCTTACCAGCATATTACTATACAGTAATAGAATTTGAAGAACATTGTATTTCACAGAAGCCCCATTATTTCAAATTTGATATAGCCTCATATTTTTGTATGATTAGGCTGAAGAAGAGCCTGAAGTCCTGATTCCCTTAAGTACTTGCTAAAGACTCCCCGTTGCAGTATCTGTTCCTCCAAGACATGAAGGAATCAGAGATTTTAACATTTTAGGGTACATAATTTAGACAGAATTATGTATTGCTTGGGAATACATTTCACTCACTACTAATAAAAAAAATTGAAAGAAGCAGTTAGAAATGTGATCTGCAAAAAATGTGACCATATCCATCCAATGACCCATTGGACCTATGTTGTTTCAGGTTCTATGAGCCATATGCATTCCCCTAGTGAAAAGGGGATCTCTTCAACACCAATGCCTTTAATTTTACCACAAAGGGAATTGGTTAATTCCTATAATATATATTGTCAAGCAGAAAGGGTCATAGAGGGAAATCTATAGGTGTAGAGCACACTAAGGTATACATTTTTATGTCTGTAAAATTTAATGATGGGGGTAAAAGATATACCTTTACTTGTGATAGGAAGATGACTATACAAGACTACAGAAATTTGTGTGAGAATATTTAAAATAAGATAATTTTAAGAAACTGGTACAAGCAATATAAGCATCAGTGTCCTTCCCTCTGAAAGTGTGCTCACATTTTGTGTTATTCTTGGTTTTGATCATAAGTTTACAGTTTTTATCTGACATTCTGTGATATTTTAGATTTCCTAGTCTGGGCACTCCACTGGTCTCCAAAATCCCCAGCTCTCCTTGGATCAGTGGTATTACATTAAATAAAGCATGTTTTTAACATAGTTTCTAGTCTGAAGAAGCTCCCATTTTGTGCAGTAAAAGATGTTTTTTATGCTTCTTTTTTTTCCATCGGCTAAAATAATTACTGGTTTGCAGTCCCATTCTCTTTGTTCAGTCTTTGTGGCCACCATTGCCTATATAACTGTCAGCCTTCTGAAGTCAGTCTGTGAAGAGATCAGCTAATTAAAGACAAAGAACAAATCTGGAATTACAGAAATTATCTTGGTTATATACCTGTGGATGTTTCAGATCGCCAGGAGTTATTTAGCTACATGCTTGGATTTTACTATTTAGTTCTCATAAAAAGGGAACTAGCAAAAAATACATGCATATACACTTCAGGTGAGATTTAGCTTGTCTAGGTTAGGCATGTTAAGTATAAAGTCACAGGGATCTAGATATTTTTAAAAAGAAGCAGTGAATAAAAATAAAAATTCTAAAGGATGATTCACTTCATCCTACAATGACATGTCCAAGGTAAGTAAACTGCATGTGAGTTTCATGGGCAACATAAGTTGAGGTAAGTCCATGTTGGCTCTGAGACCATTCATCTGCCTCTGGCCATGTCTTCCCACTCTTTCCCTTGTCATGGCACTAACAGTCCCGTGGTTCTTTGCTGAATCGGATCAATTTGTTGATCTTTTTTAAAATGAAATCCCCAGAAGTGCCTGCTCTTCAGTTAAGTCAGGGGCCTGGTGCTGTGCAGCTCCCCACACTTAGCTTGAGGAGGGCTGGATTAATTCTTGCAAGAAGACAGTTGTACACCATGGGCAGGGAGAAGTGAGACTTTCTTCTTCAGCAGCAGCATCCAAAACCCAGTTTTGAAACTGATCCATTTCACAGCACTCTTTGCACATCATGATGCAAGCAGGAATGATGGAGCTATGACAAGAGAGAAAGAGCTGGAAATGAGGTGCCGGTGTCTGGGAAGATCTGGTGTCCAAGACCTGATACAGATCATATAATTAGCATGGTATGTGTTGAGGTGACAAAATTAATTCTACCCTAAATGTCTTGCTTGCTCTTAATAATGTGTAATAAGAACTAAATGGTATTCCTGCAAAAAATGAGATGTCAGGAGTTGAACAGAATGTGAAAAGGGATGACAACTCACTGCTAGAAAATTACAGTGTCAATGCAATTGACCACTAGTATTCAGTGAACAGGTTAGCATGGAGAAGTTTTCATTGTTTTTTCTTTGACAGATAAGTTCTTTAGATGATTCTCTTGACAATTTCAACCAGAAAACATGATTCCTACCAAAAAAGTATGTAAAGTAATCAACACTGAATTTTATTTAATGTTTGAAAGCCAGAATAAAGTAAGGAGTCAAAAATATATATTTTCATTTGTAAAAGTTAACCCACACTTTAAAAGCCTAGTGTAAAAGTTTTCATTAGTATCTGCAATTAATTTTATGTTCTTTGAAAACAAGCAAATATTCTTGTTCATTTTTTATACATTTGGGATACTAAAATACTGAAAACTATTGAAGTAAAATAATTTCTTCAAATTCATTTTGTAATGTGTATTTAGAGGCAGGAGTAGTGTTGAGAAATTGACAACATGCTTTACCTTATGCAGGGAGAGGTAATTATCCCTTGTCAATTAAATACTAAATCACTGAACTACAAGCAGCTGGTGATGTATAACCATCATAATAATTTCAGACTGTTGCACCATTTCTCCTAGTTTTATTTAGCAGTTTTAAAAGCATGATAAAATAATTTTATGGCAGGAAATTTAGTGAACATGTGGAAATTAAAAAAAAAAAATTGTAGAAGAAAGGGTACCATAATTATATCTGGGATGATGGTTATGCACCACCAGCTGTTTATAGTTCAGTAGTTGAGAATCTAATTGACAGGGAATAGTTACTGCCTCTTAACACAGGGTGAGGAGTGCTTCTGGTTTGATAAGGTTGGAGAATGGCCATATGAGGAAAGACACAAATGTTTGACAAAAATGATTTTGTATTTTCCTACTGTGTAATAGCTTTAACATTTGAGACTAAATTCTGTTCTGGACTGTATCTGTATATCTCCACTGATGTTAGTGGGTTTGACTTTGTGTAATGGAATTTGGAAAAGTGAACTGACTTTGCATGCGTAGTTGAAGCAGAATACAACATTCATGTTGTATTTGCATGGTAGTCTAGCATCCCAATCAACTGGAGATCTTATTCTGCAACTGTGTAAACCAGAGAATTTCTGCATAAGTCATTACAAAGATAGAAGGATCTATAATATTATATGACGGACCCTTTTCCTTGTCCTTTACTGAAGAGATTCTGTTTGATATTTGAGAACAAATTTCTCAAGAAAGTCATGCTGCCATGAAAGGAAAATACCTCTAAATCATCTGTCAATCTGAATAGTCATTGAATTAAGGTCTTAGAAGTTTTAAAATATTTGGCTAAGTATGCTATTTGGGAATGACATGAAAATCAAAGTGAAAAAATTCCCACGACACTAAGGAAAAATATCATAAAAGTAATTTGGGATATTTGTAGAAAAATGGAACATTTCATAAAGGCTACTAGTCCTGCAAAAGTAATATAGAAGTATTTCAAACTGTCTTTCAGTCTCTCTGCCTTCCGGCTGAAAATGTTTCTGTGGGGAAAACTATAAAAATGTTAAATTGTAACAGATAAATGTTACAAATAAATGTTAAATTCCTACAAGCTTCATAGAAGTGTAGGGCTAGGTGAGGAGAAAACACTCTACAGTGGTGTTTTTCTAGTTTGTCAGGGATTTCACTTGAAAGGCATCCTATGATACCAGGCTTAATTTCAATTTTCTTATTGTTAAATTATTATTTCCTATTATTTAATCCTATCAGAGAGTAATAATCCGCATGTTACCTGGTGTATCCAGCAGTCAAATAGGTGGGCACATTATATATACTATACTACTATTAATTTCATCCATGTTTATCAGTCAGCTCTTAGTCCTTCTTTTGTAAACCTTTTCCTCTGTAACAGAATCACTGATGTTGCTCTTCTATAGGCAAAATGTCTGGGCCTAAAACCTTTTTCTCCAGTTTCTCTTTGCTGCATTCACAACTGTGCCATGCAGAACAATATTCCTGGTCCTTAATATTCAGCACGTAGCCTCTTACTCCTCTATATAGTACTGGAACCTTAGGCCAATTTACCATCAGTCAACTAGATGTCCTTTTTGACAACACTGCATTTCAGTTATTTGCTTCCCATTGATTAAGTGCCCCAGGATTTTTTTTCTCTCTCTTTGGTTTATTACATTTCTCAAGCAGACAGATTTTTATCATGTTCAAAACATGTTCTTACCTTCAAAAATGGAGTGGAGAATAGTTAAATATATCTGTAACTCTGAAGAACAAGCAACATGTATGACAGTATTCTACAGTAAATATAAAAGTCTACATTTACCTTTTCAAGGAAAGGTGCTTCCTTGGAGATCAAGGGAAATAAGAGAATTATTTTTTTTCAGAAGCCACATGGTTTTCATGACTGGAAGTGTCAGACATTTGATTCTTATTCAGGAAACCTGAGCTCAGAGACAGGCATGAGTTCAAATCCCTCTGCATGTCCTCAATGTTTTCATTCACCTTCTCCTGCTTACTAGAAGAGACCTTGGACAGATACCATAAACTAAGGCAGTTTTTTGACCATCTTTCAAAAATATTGTTTCCAATAATGGCTTAAGTCTACCATTGTGGAGTTCTAAAACTGTTACTATATTAATTTGCAATAATCTTAATTAATTAGATATTTTTATAAGACGAGGTTGCAGTTAAGATACTGTGCAGTTACATATAAATAAGGCTTTTAGAACATTTTTTAATTAAAAAAAAAGTTATATTGAAACTTCAAACAATTCTATTTCATCCTTGTAAAACATTTCTATTATTCTTAAATAAAGTGTGACTTGATCTTAATCAGCATTTTTTAGTTAATATAATTTGTGATTTTAAAATGCCGATTTTTCTTCCAGAATATATTTATAGAGAACAGGTAACTTTTCTGACTTTCATTTGCCTTCTACCTGACAAGACTGCAAGGTCATACATAGATACAAAATGTTATCTGTCACATCCCTACTTTGTTACTTTAGTGAAGAATCTGGTGGATGGTGATTCTGACCCGGTTGCAAGATGTTGAAGTTTCTTTAAGTAATTTTCTACATTATTCTTCTGGGATAACATTCCTTTTAAGTTTAGAGAGTCTTTGGTTCACTGAAAAATGTCTGCATGAAATCAAAGGACCCATCAAAATGAAGACGACCTACTGAGATAAGTTTATTAAATATACTTTTTTCACAATACATCCCTTTGAGGTTTTTTCATTTCCCATTTGCATTATAAAAACCACCAGGAGTGCAGCATTATAAATAAACCTTTAAAAGGTAATCAGATGGGTATTTCAGAAATCACAATTTCAGTTCCTAATCAGAAAGCATAACACAAGTGCATTGGGGAGGAACGCTGAAGCTGAAGGAAATAAAACGGAGAAGAAAACCCAGAAAACATAATAATTTTGTTGTGTCCTAAGCCAGAATGAATTTCAAAAAAAGTACTCTGTACTCTGATTTGTACTTTTTCTAATGCAGAAGAAGAACCCTATGAACCCTGTTGGGGGAACACAGAAAGCTATCAGACCGCCAAAGAGGAGAAAAACATCAGACAGAAGAGATGCAATGTTGTCATTGCTGCCTCTCTACCTCCCGTCAAAAATTATCCACTCCTGACACTGCAATCTTCATCCCTAGAGAGCATCACTGAACTGTGTTGGCAGTCTCAACCAAACTCTGTTGTTTCCAACTTCATAGATCATTAGGCTCCCAGAGGACTCAATCATCTTTGCTCGCATTTACCATCCTTCACATCCCATCCTTTCGGAATGCAAAATATTTTACAGGTTATTAAAAAATTTAGTTGTCTAAAATAAATCCTGCATCGCGTATGGGGAATAACTCTAAAATTACAAGCGTCTGTATCCCAAACTCCTGATGGATGTCGTGCCGCTGATCAGTACCCTCTGAATCAGGCAGTTTAGCCAGTTTTCAGTCCACCTCACCTCTTCAGTCCCGGTCTGCACTGTGATAATGTGATACTACTCAGACATTGGCAGAGCCTGGTCTCTGAAACAATGTTTATTTGCTTCTCTTCACAGTGCTGAGCTAAAGCCTAATCTTGTGATTACTGATAGCCTGCAAGAGGGACAGGCTGTGTTGCAGGCAATCAGCAAAACCACTGAAATATATTCAACAGCATGCATCAGAGGTTCTACACATGCCTGCAGACCAGGAAAGAGGCAGAGAAGCTTATAAAACAGATTGAAAATTAAAGGTGAAAGTATTCAAGTGCTATATTCCTATAAAGCTGAAAGGAAGAATCAAGAATAGAAAAAGAAATAAATGACAGCGCAAGTTTTGAGATAGGAACATAATCAGGTAAATACGTCAGGTAAATATCAGAATGCCATAAAGTCCGTAATGTTCAGCTCATAGAGCTGAATAGTGTAGAAAAGGAATTGTAAAATCATCAAATCATGAAATGTTAGCAGTTGGAAGGGACGTCTAGAGACCATCTAGTCCAACCCCTCTGCCAAAGCAGGAGAACCTGGGACAGGACACGCTGGAATACATCCAGAAGGGTTTTGAAAGTCTCCAGGGGAAACTCCACAGCCTCTTTGAGCAGCCTGTTCCAGTGCTCCATCAACTCCACAGAATTTTCTCCTCATGTTGAGCTGGAAGTTCCTATATTCTAGTTTAAACCCATTATTCCTTTTCATATTATTGGGCACCATTGAAAACATACTGGCCTCATCCTCTTGACACACACTTCTCAGGTATTTATAAACATTAATAAGATTCCCTCTTAGCCTTCTTTTCTCAAGGCTAAACAGCCTCATTTCTCAGTCTTTCTTCATAGGAGAGATGTTCAAGTCCATTGATTACCCTCATAGCTCTCTATAAATCCATACATCAGAGTTTGGAACAGAGTACAGGCAAGATCTGGAGTCAGATTGGCAAACAGAAAAAAACCTGTCAAGAGCCAGAATGAAATTTTAGGCCGTAGGCCTTCTCCAAGCTCATATGCTTTTCAGGGGTGACAATTGTTACAATGGATGAAACTTTTTTATGGGATTATGGGGCCTTCTTTTGTCTTCAAAGGCTAATGAATGCATGTTTGAGAACAGTCATTCTAATTTGCTTAAAACCATCAATATTTAAGTGTATTGTGAGAGTCATGTTTTGTTGATGTATATATAATACCTAAAATTCAGTCTAAAATGCCATAGATCTGGTTGATTTCTTTGCTATAGGTTGGTACATATATACGAACAGTGAATGAAAACTGATAAGCTATATCCTGAGAAAGCAGTAACTGCACCTGAAACTTATGGAAAAAAAAAATCTAAAAAAAATACAACTTCTGTGATTTGATCCTAACAGTCTAATAAAAAGATGAAGTACAACATGGAGGTAAGATTTAAAAATTATAGTACCTAGTAAAGAATATTAACTCATCTCTATTACCCTAACTCTAAAGTGACATATACTATACTACTGTTAATTTCATCAATGTTTATCAGTCAGCTCTCAGTCTTGCATTTACAAAAATCAAGTAATTTTGTGTTTTTCACAGTCCACCATCATTTTCATGAACTGAACATACTGAAAAATATTGTAAAATTTCATTTACAAATAAATGAAAGAAGGAATATCTGCTAGATGTCAACAAAATAGCCATAACATTAGACTGGAAGGGATTATATTATGAATTTGCCTTTCATAAGGGCTTCCAAGAAACTGCAAAAAAGCAGAAATGGAACAAAAAAAGTAATGTTTATTTTTTGAAGGTAAAATATTACACAGTAGTATGGAGTAATTAACTCAAGTTGTTTCTGAGGTCTGAAAGTAAATCAGTTTTGTTGTACACACACAGCATAATAACTAAATGTTTATGACAACAACAAACTTGGCACTTTCTCATAAATAACAGCCTCCATTCAATGTCCCCCTATAAAACTGTTGTAAGAAGTGTATGCCACTCAGGTTTTCCAGCTTCCTTACATGACCATTAAGGTTACAACTGAAAAACAATGCTCATGGTGCCTAAGATGTAGTATGTTGGCAAATGCTTTACATTGAAATATTCAAATTAAAACTAGCTATTTACTATGAAAAAATATTTTATTATAAGAAATGTTTTATTAAGTTTGAACTAATGTTAGAATAACATCCAAGTAGAAAACAATTTTGTAAGCAATTAAATAGTAAGTATTCAAGATATAGGGTTAATTCTTTTTCAATGTATACTCCCGTTTCTCAAATTGTAGCGGATGGGGTGGCAAGAAAAGCTATGAAATTGTTATGATAAATTGACAATAAACTTGACTTAAGTAATTTTGGTTTTTAATTTACAGACACTAAACAAAATATAAACATCAAAGAAAAATAAACAAGTCCTAAATTGTTAGTACAAACAAACAACTCAAAAGTATTGTCTTAATTTTTACTGTCTTCAGGAGCTGTGTGAAAAACAGTTTCCTGTGTACAGGAATACTGAGCAGTCAGACTTTTCTCACAGTTAATTCAGTTTTAGCTAGGCATATTTTTACTCAATATTATTACTAATACTCCACGTTCTAATAAACAAGAAGACAAAAACATTTCACACAGCTATTATGCTATCTTAAATATAGATATGTAAGTTCAAGTGGAAATTTTAAACAATTTCTTCTCAGCTTTAGAGAAATATTATGGGATCATTCAGGAACCACTCTGTTCATTCCAGTTTTTCTTCCTAATGATTTTATAGCCACAATGGAAGTTATCTTGGGTTTGGGTTTTTTTCTCATAATATTTTGTAATCTGTGTAAACATTGTATCCCATAAATCCTCTGTATTCATGAAAAATGACCTTTCAAGGAACACAAATGTATTACACATAGATATAACATACGTATTATCTTTTTATTATAAAACTAAAATAAAACTGGGTCTCTAAAGTGCATTCTCAGAAAAGCAAAGAAAAAACAAGATGCAGTCCTGGATAAAACAAGCACTTAGGAAAAAAAAAAAAAAGTACTTATTATAATACAAGAAGGTAGATTCAATTTTCTTACTTGGCTTTGGACATAAAAATAATTTGCTATAACATTTGAAAAGATCAAATTATTCTTAAAGATTTTTTATGACTCCAGCAATGGAGCCACAACAGCTACAATTTTTGACCTTTTAATCCACTTAGGAAGTCACTAGTCATAAAGGTAAAGAAGAATACCCAACAAATATATCACCAGTTTTTGGCTAACAGTGTGAGATTAAAATAAACAAAATTAAGTCAGGAATTCAACCCAACATTCAGCACACCTCGCTGCTTTTAATATCTGGTTGAAGTAGAAAATCTAAAATCTAATCAGTAATCAGTTCTGAATAGAAATATCTCCATTTCCAAAATAAATGTTTGGATGACAAAAATATGCATAGTGGAATATCATACCACAAAGTGAAAATTAAATTTATTAGTCTAGCTTTTAAATAATATTATTTGATTTACAAGGATATTAAAAATTAACACAGACAATATCTATTCCTCTCACAAAAACTGTATAAACAAATTTTTAAGGGTAATAATATGAGCATAATTTGCTTCTTAATGTATGATCCTACATGTGTTATTTTTATATGACCATTAATTTCACTAAATGGAAGTCAAAATAAAACCAAGAGAGAAGTACAGTTCTACAGTTCTACAAAACTTGGCTGCAGTTTTCATGATTTACACAAGCATGGTTTAGACACTTTAATCTAAGGGTTAAGTTACTAAGAACTCTTTATAGTTTTATATTTGAACTAAAAACCCGAATGATACAGCCAACACCTCTTACTAAATGGCATCACAAACTGATGATAAATAGCTCACATCAAATGACTTTATAACTTATAATTTGCTGGGGGGAAATTTTAAGAAAGCCTCTGACTTTCAGTGAAATCTGAAATTGGGAAAGATGTCATTCAAAACACTAGATAAAAACACTAAGTAACTCTTACTTCTAATGACAGCAATCTAGACTACTGCTGAAAGTAAAACAAAATAAATAAATGCATCCAAGTTTTTTTCAGCAGCTGACTTCAAAGTACTTATTCACATATGTTCAAGTTTTTTGAGACTTCACTACTCCTGTGATTGACACAGTAGACAGAAGAACAAAGAAAAAGATTTATGACTTCTTATACAATGGGATTTCTGGCCGGGCATATCAATTTTTTTTCCAGATCCACAATTTTCTTTGTCTCTGTGTCTTTCTAATTCTTCTGTCAGAGTTAGAATAATTGAACTGCAGCAGAGATAGCAGCCTGGAAATCTCAAAGTGCCTGTCACTAACCTGAAATCTTGCAGGATCCCAATAGTCCATCCAATTTGGAATTTTTTTTTTTTTTTTTCATAGAATGTTCTGGGACTCTGGTACCTGACATAGAAGAGCAATTTGCAATAAAAGTCTGGAAAACTTGGAACTCCATAAAAATGACTGACCTTAAGCTGACCCTCTTCCTAGTGCATCATATTTGTTTTATATGCCAGAAAAAAATTTAAGTCAGACATTTTTTCTCATAAGCCTTACTATGAGGGTCTGAAAAAACATATGCTTAGAATTTTTCTGTCAGTTGTGTTCTCTGTATTCAGAAGTGTATATATTTGCTATAGAATACTTTCCTTATTTTCCATATTTATTCAAACAATGGAAAAACAGGCTTTGAAGTGAACTGAAATCCATCACAGCTTCTCTGAGCTACTAACTAAGCTGTATTCTTTAGGAAAATGCTTGCCAAAGGCATCTAGGGAGTAGTACAGAATTAGGCAGTAAGACTGGATTTTTTTTACATAGTAAATACCCTCATACCAGTATACATCTGTAATTGAAAAAAAAAGGAACAATTGTAAAGAAAAACAAACAATTTTTACTGATAAAAGTTAATTCTGAATTAGACCTTCTCCTGTTTTATATGATGCAATATTGAACACACCATTCTAATGGAAAAAAGCTCTCTTTCATCATTCTTTAAAGTTTCTTCAAGACTGATGCATTTCCACAAAACGCTTACAACCATTCAACACTTTTAAACAGGAAAATCGTATAAAAAGACTGGAACACTCTAGAATATAGTGATTTATTGTCTTTATAGATCAGGCAAGATTTTTAAAAAAGGGATTAAATTACCCTTATACTTGATGAACTTTTAAGGAAGATCTTGCTTGTATAGCAAGAGTTGTTTTGGGGTTTTTTCTGCTTAGTTATCTAATTTCTCTGTGGCAATCACACTGTATCAGTGTTTTTATTTCACACCATGATACCTCAACATGATACGTTTCTTTCTTTAAATATACAAGAATGTACTGCAAATCAGGTCAGGAAATTACTGAAAAACAATGTTGAGAACAAGAATATAAATTGTTTAGTTCACTGAAATACCCCCCCTCCAAAGACAGCTATCTTAAAATTAGTTTTAATTATTCATTCTAAAGCAGTCATCCAGTTCCTGAATGTAACCATAAAATATTCAAAACTTGGTATGAGGAATGACAAATGAAAGTCTTGTACTGCACTTTTAAAAATTCACATCTAACTTCAGTGTTGTTACCAAAAATGTTTCTCACTAGTCATTGTGTGATATTGTATCTGCCAGCTACAACAGAATTATAAGTCTTAAATCCTAATAATTTAAATATGAAGTTGAAAATTCAACTTTCACCTGAAACTGACTCTCTGTAATGCACAGAAGGCAGTAGGGATGTGCCATTCTGAGCACATATAATTTAGCTCTTGTTAGTTGGCATATGGATTGCAATCATGCAGTTCTTTTGTCCAACAGTAACTTGTCATTTCTGAGTGAGAAAGGGGATCAGTTATGAAATCCAAATAAATACCTCATTTTGAACATGGGTTGGGGAATCTGGCTTCAGATATCTCTTGTTCCTGCTTTATGTCTAATCACAAAACAGTTAAGGTACTTGATTACTTCTGATCTAGGCACAGAAACGAGACATCTGCTCATCCTAATTTTTGTGAAATTATAAAAGAGGATGAACCAATATGTCAACATAGCCTTCTCCACTGGTATTAAGAACAATTTGATTAAAAGCTACAGGATACTTTATTTTCTCTAAAATAAAACATTGTATCTATGAATTTATATGAAAACTTAATCCAGGCCAATGCTAATACAGGGAGAATAATGGAGAATCAACATCCTGATATAAATTCATCTCTTCTTTTTTTCTTTTCTTCCAGAGAGCCATAGACCACTAAACTAACTTGCTCACTATGATGCATAGGTTCCAAGAAAATGTCAAACTCAAATACACAGTATGTTTCTATACAACATATTTTGACTGGCTGAGACAAAATCTGCTGCCTCAGTATGTGTTGATTAAAACATGAAATAAGAACAGAAAATGTCTCAATTCATTGACCTTTGATGTTTTTTGATAAAAGAATAATTATAGTGCCCATGAAATCTCAAATGTTACTATTGGTTTGGACAACTGTGGGACGAATATTTTAGGAAAACCTATTCTTCCTAATGTATTTCATTAAATGGAAGAAGTATAGCAGTACGACTTTTTATCCCAGTAGTACCAAAAAAAGGTATGCCCGAAATCATAAATAATGAATGCTTGCTGTGTCTCATAAATTTATTAATCAGTTAAACTAATTGAAAAAGTAGCCAAGGAAAGTTGGGTAACACTTTTCCGTCTAATACTGATAATGTAAGACGATTTGTTATGTAGAAATATATCATAGTGTTGATGTCTAGATATATCTCAGTAGGCCTGAAGTTTTAATACACTGTTGCCAAAATAGATTTTTATATTAGGATTTAATATTGCTTCACTTTATGAAAAGAAATATTAGGAAAATATTTCATAGAATCATAGAATTGGCAGGGTTGGAAGGGACCTCAGAGATCATCAAGTCCAACCCTTGATCCACTACCGCTGCAGTTACCAGACCATGGCACTGAGTGCCACATCCAGTCTCTTTTTAAATATCTCCAGGGATGGAGAATCCACTACTTCCCGGGGCAGCCCATTCCAATTCTTGATCACCCTCTCAGTAAACACCTCAGCCTTTTCTTTATCTTTGACAACTATATTCCCACCCATGTCCAGTAAAGAGTGGATGTTTTCCTTTTGCCATTGATGTATTTGTAGAAGGACTTTGTTATCCTTCACAGTATTTAATCGAATACAAACTTATACTATACATAGATCTTATTAATATATCAGCATATATTTGAAATTAGTTGAACACCATGCAAAATTGTCCTCTCACTTCCAGAACCACATTTTGGCACAGCTTTTTTAAGGACTAGTACTTTTTTCACATTACTCTATAATGGTTTTGTAATAGATATCTATATAACTATAACATTTCACTACTTTGAAGCATTCTTTCTTTTTGCCCAGAGAAAGAGTCCTCTTTGTAAGCAGTTTATCCGCTTTGCTCTGATATGTCAAGACTCTTTTTTCAATTTACAGTTTTATCTTTTTCCCCAAGACACCTACTTACTGTTTTTCACTTCTGCTTTGGTTTTAGGGCAAACACACAATTCTGATGCAGTACTCCTTGTTTCCTTTTATTCACCAATGTCCTGGTAGAGATAAAATATCGGGTAACAATATCCCATCATTTTAGTTTATTTTACAAACCTATTAGCAGTAAAAAATCTTCTGAGGTTGGTTATATACTGGTACTGAAGTCTCAAATAGTTTTTGGGTTTTGTTGCTGTATTCCAGTGGCTGTTTTCTTGATTTTGTTTTTTGGGGTATATTGTTTTGGGTTTTTTTCCCAGTTCTTATTTTTTAAGACATAAATATAACAGTTATTCAGTAGATTGGGCCATTATTTTTCTTCTCTCTTAATTTCTGATTCTGTTCCTGTTTACATGGCCCAGGACTCATAGACACCATCCCTTCACTGTGAACTTTTTGCCTAAGCAAAATGTTGAGATACGATGTTTAAACACTTCTTCCCCTTTATGGATCAGATGGACCTGTTGTTTCAGCATGAATACCCTTGATAGGCTTTGGGTGTTTCTTCTAAAAAATGTCACTTTTTCTGGGTTCTTAGAGAGATAGTCCAATGGACTACAGCTGTGCATATGTAGGTTGTGGCATTTGTGTCTGTGGACCAGTTATTTTGCAAGTGGCATTATCAATTCCTATTTGATATCTCAGATAACGATGCAATTTTTAGAGTCTTCTAAAACCAGCCCATCCTTTTCTGTGGTTTTGCATCAAATAAAAAGGTGGTAATAATATTTCTGAGTTAGAGAGCCATCATAAGCAGTTTGGTCAATATTTAAAATTCAGAAGTGAATCCTGGAAATAAAAATTCTTTTTTGTTATAACATTAAGCTAGATTAATTCAACTACACATCTTCATAGCTTCACTACACTTTTTTATCTTTTGAGTCTTAAGGTTTTTTTTCCTGGTGCTCTGCTGTAATGACACTACAAATATTCAGAAAACATTTTATTCAAACAAGTCCTTTTCTTCTTCTCATTAGATATAATACAATATTTGTTGGTTGTGCAGGAAAGATTATGTCATATAACTTTATGCACATGAATACATCTGTTGTGGACTGCTCAAACCCATGAAATCATCAATCGATCCATGTGTCAGTCATTCACTCTATAATAGATTGCATCTCACCTTGAGATGCCTCTCTCTAGACAGTAGAGAAAATTTGCACAGTTGCCATAAACTACACGGGATTTTAGGTAGCCAGATTTGCTAAGATGAATCTAATGCTTGCCATCTTAAGGAAAGCTAAATATTACATTCAAACCCCAGTGGAAAAATTGTCATTAAAACAGCTTCATCTATTTGTTGCCGTACAGCTTCTGCCTAAATCCATTTCTTGAGTAACATCTGTACTTTAAGTTGTCCAGCTGAAACCTTATACATTCAAATCCCCTGGGCTTTAAGAGTTTCTAGACTGCTTTTAACTCTGAGCTATTGCAGAATATTGATATGTGAAAATCACTGTCTGAACCTCCTTCATGAAAATTAATCTTCATTATGATTAAGCTCTTTTTTCTGCTGAACTTTTGGCCCATGATCAGTGAAGGACTTTTATACTTTCCACAGAATTGTAGAAAAATCTAGGCTGGAAGGGAGCTCAGAAGGTCAGCTTGTCAACCTGGCACTCAAAACAGACCTAATTTAAAATCAGTCATCTCATACATAAGCATCCATATTCCCATTTTATTGTGGTTGCTCTTGCTCACAGTGTAATACTTTAAAGAAAAATCAAAGCTAAAACCAAACTTTAGGAATTTATATATTTTACACTTACTACAAAGTAGTTAGGTTCCTGTATGCATAATGATCAATGCCTGCCACATATAAGAAAGGCTGGGTTTCAGTAAGTTTGCATTGTTCTAGTGAGACAAAATCCCTTCTAACCTTCTATCTCCAGTTGAGCTGTCTTTTTCTCATGATCTTCTTTGTTGACAAGGGCTGTCATTGAAGGTAATCCATCACCTGGTCTTAAACCTGTACTACCTGTTCTTGCACTGGAGTTATTTTGTCACCTGCTATACCTAATCCTCCAGGTAATCAGCAGCTGATTGTCAGTCATTAAGTCAATGCCTTTCCTAACACTAACAACATTTTCTGAACCATACAGGACTATTCTGTTTTGATGACTTGTGGATGACTTTATTCATCTTACCAGACATCACCTACTCTTAGTGCAAAAGGGTGATTCTAATCTGTACTGAAAGTTGCTATCACACAGGATAGTTCATAGAACAAAAAGGAATCCATGGACGGACACATGTACCCCAGATCATCATGACCTTATTTTCCTTTTGGTAACCCAGATCAAATATTGGAAAGTTTGAGGCAGTTACATAACTCAGACCTTCTGAACAGAACTGATGGATTAACATCACTATTTCAAAACATTATAGTATAGTAATGGAACTTGCTTAACACTGTGGACCTGAATCTGCTGGAAAGAAAGACTGTATAAATAGACTCCTTTATAAAGAAAATGAATGATGACTAGACTATTTTTTAAATCCTGTTCTAGAGTGCTTTGTTTTTTGAAAAAAACATTGCTTTTGTCAAAGAATATTTAGGCTTATTCTGTATTTTCTGTAATGAAAACTAGTTTTTAACTTTACCAAGAGTTCTGATTAATTTTAACAAACATTTAAGTTTCTTTAAAGGCTACCTTAATTTTGCTTTGCCGTTAACATTGGAAAGTCTTGCAACAACAAATAATTACCCTGAAATAAAGTTCCTAGGTAGTGTAGGATAGAGACTTGCTCTTAACTACAGTAGAAGAGAAATAGATACCCATGTTCTGATTCAAACTTTGAATAATCTATTAAATTTAATGCTGGGAATCTAGCAAAGCTGATCAGCCTTTACTGAAACAGTGTTTTCTTTTCATTCATCTATAAGCCAGCATTTACATGGATATAGGTAAGTCATTCACGGACATACAGTGAGTAAGCTTTAAATCAAGTGTGTTATTGGTTCCATCATTGCAGCGTAACTATATACAACTCAAAAAATACTCATTTTACTTCAACTATTTAATGTCATTTTGAATTCAAAACATTGAGATCTCTAGAATTCAGGTGTTCATATATTTTGTGGAAGAGAGGATTATGAAATAGCAATAAGCTTGTCTATTTCCAAATATTTTTTCCTCATTCCACAGACCATATTTACTTAAGAAGGAAAGGATTATGGTAGGGAAATTAAAAAATGAAAACTGTATCTATGTTTAAATCTCCTGATATGCAGAATTATAATTTTTATATTAGAATATAATGAAATTCACTTGAAATTGTACTGACATATTTCTCTATTTAAAGACACCACTCTAAATCTTTCTTGAAATGTGCATTTTACAGCATGCTTTTTATACTTGTTGGAACATCAAAATTTCTTTACTTTGTTCCCATGTGGTCTCTTACGATGTTCTTTTCTGACTTAAAGTTCAATTTTACATCAGGGCATTTTTCACAATGACAAAGTTTTGAGACTTCATGTTTGGCAATACACTGAATTTTCCGAGCTGTCATACTGCAGAATGACAAGAGGAAAAACTCTTCTCCTTTCTATTTCTTTCTGTGATGAATCTTCCACTGCCTAAGCTCCCTTTGTGCAATGCAATATTCAATATGTTCATGATTTACTACACTTATCTGCTCTTTTTATAGATAAACCATTGTCCTTGATAGACATTTGCTTCTTTTGGAACAGCTCTCTCATTTAAGTATGATTAAAATGAAGCAAAAAAGCCCTTTTTTGTGCCAGTCAACTTGGGGGAGTGTCTAGTGATCTTTATCCTAATTCTGCCTGTGTAAAGTTGAAAGCTGTTCAAAAGAAGTAGTGCAAACAGGTTTCATCTGTGTCATGGATATGCTGCTTGCTAACTAGTTTACCTATTCTGCCTATCATTGCTATTGTTGACATTGATAAGTAACATAAGCATAAAATCTATACATTAAACACAGTTAAATCTAACTCCACTTGTAAATATATGACCGTATTTCTGCATCCTACTAGGTTCCCCCAAATTATATTAATAATGTACAGATTTTATTTTATCATTAATGTGCAGATTTATCAGCATCTGGGCTAATACCACTGTTTGTCTTCATAAACTGTAAGGTTAAGGGTTTTTTTAATGTGATGCAAATATTCATTCTTCTTCCTGAATGAAAGATCCTTGGAAAAATCAACTAATGTTTGGTTATTTTGTTTCAGGCTTTAGCAGTGAGTATCTTTAAAGTTTCAGTTAAATCTTTGTCAAGTGGAAGAAGAATTTCCAGGCAATCTTGTATCCTTGCCCATGCCACAAGCAAAAAGAAGTGTAAATGGGGCACTCTAGTGAGCATTTAAACTAATTAAAATGTGATGAGGACTGTTATGAAGATCTCAATTTATAATTTACATTGCTGTGGAAGTGAAAAATCTTAAAGCTGTTTTTTTATGAGCGGCTCGTGAGTCTGTCATGGTAAATTTCTACTTTATCAACCAGCTGCATTTATTTTAGAATGTTATCTGAACAAAAATTAAAAAGAAATTCTGTGTTAGATCTTTGTCATTACAGAACACTGATTAAAAGTCAACGTGGAAAATTTTGGTATTTGGAAATGTTATAATCAGGGGAAGGGAGGGGGGTAGGAAGGCAAGAAGGGAGGAATGGAGGGAGGGAAGGAGGAAGAAACATATAACAGATGGAAGACAGAAGGCTTTTGATTCCACTATTTCTCAAAAACAAAAACAAAAAAACAAAAAAACAAAAAAACCCAAAAAAAACAAAAAACAAAACCCCACCCTATTTTTATTTGTTAATATAAATTATATAATTATTTGCCCTTTGGGCTTCTTTCTACAGCATTCCAGCAATTTTCAAGACCTTTTTGTGGAAACTGTAATTTTAGGTTCTCTTGAAAATTTGTCCACTGCACAGTGAAAAGACTATAAGGCACGACTTATGAGGAGTGGCTGAGGATACTAGGTTTGTTCATCTCAGAGAAATGAAAACTGAGGAATGATCGGGTTCCTAGGATGCAAGGAAATGTGTCAGGGGTAGTTCAGACTGATTATTAGGAAGTATTTCTTCACTAACAAGGTGATAGAGGTCTGGACAAAATCTCCAGGGAACTGGTCAGAGCCCCGAAACTGTCAGAGATCATCAAGTGTTTGAACAGTTCTCTTAGATATATGGTTTAACTTTCAGACTTCCATCTGTGGAATTAGGATTTGGACTGGATGACCCTAACAGGTCACAGGTTATTATATAATTTTCTGATGTTTAACTTAGCTTTACTGTTGCCACAAAGTAAATTATTCACCAAATTTGAATTTTCTTACTCCTCTCATCCTAGTCAGTTTTTATACCTGGGAAGGGATATGCATATTTGGCTTAGTCTTGTGAACTGTTTGTCTAAAATCTGAGTTGTTTTTTGGTTTTCGTGGTTGGTTTTTTTTTTTTCCTATAGAGAGTATTACATCTTTTCTTCTATTGTATATTGTAATCTATTATTTCTTTTAGACACAAAAAGGGGAATGCTGTCAGTGCAGTGAGGGGAACTTTCACACATTGCTTACTTGTGGGGATCTGAAAGCACAATAATTCAGTGTAAAAACACAAACAGACAAAATTATCTGCTTCTTTTTCTTTTTGTGTCTGTAAACATACCTGAGCTTTTAAATTTGCTTGAATCATACACTGAGCTTTCAAATGCCAATGGCCAAAGAATGTCAAGAACCTAGAACCTTCTAGTATCAATTTTCCTAGACCGGTGTGTGGACAATGTGTCTTCACTTATTCTGAGGAAAAAGCAGCTTGAAAAAGAGATTCAGGTAAACTCATAAAATATTTCCACTGTAACACTTGAGAGGTCACTCAGGGTATCTGTATATCTTGGGTATCTTTTTAACTTACCTTCAAATAAACTCACTCTTGGTGCTTCAGTACTGCCAGTGTTTCTAAGAATCAGAGCTGAAATGCCCAGATCAAGAAGGGGATGGAATCTTTGGATATTTTTTTCTGTTGTCATGTGTGTATTCATCCACATTTGATCAAATATAGGTGAGTCACTTTGAAATCAAAATGCATTTTTTCCCCATTAAGTCAATAGTCTGACATAAGTCAGTAAGTCTTTTGATATCCTTTCATTTCTGTCTGTTTCATGATTTCTCATTCCCTTGTTTATCTTTAATTAAATTACTGTCCTCTTAAGGTATTTTTTCTCATTCATAGTGTTAAATCAAACTAAGGCTGTTGCACACAGATTCATATCATGTGATTCTAGAAGCCATGTTTTTTGATTATTCAAGTCCTCTAGTTCACTTATTTTCTGAATGTTGTGCCACCAGACCCAAATGGTAGTGCAGGTACTCTGAGTATGGTTGAAGTTTAGCTGTCAAGGTATTAATTTCTGTAGAGAATCAGACTAGACAAGCATGAAATTTCAAATACTTTTCTACCGTGAGATTGTTGTAAAATACATGATGTATTTAAAGAATTGGAGAAATGTTGATTTTCTGCATATTGCAAATACCTGTGTCTGTTGAATTTAAATAGCTTTATTGGTACATTTTCCTGTAAGTTAAAAACTTATTTTTTAAAAAAATCTGTTTGTGACTTTTGGATTAAGGTTACCCTTCAATTTTCTGTGCTCTAGTAATTTTTACTGTTACTTGCTTTGCTTTTATCTCATGTATTCTATAACTTTATTGCTCTTTCATTTTTCTCTTGAAAAATAGTTCTTTGCAATATATGAACTGAAACTTTGAAACATATGAAGTTATTTTACAGATATAGTTTACTCATAAAGAAAGACAATGTACTGATTGAACCAGCACTGATGTTCAGTTATTATCCTCACTATGCTGCTATTACCACAGACACTAAACTAGGGCTTCTCACTGTTATTTTTTTTTCTACCAGTACCATCCTTACTTGATTTGCTGATCAGAATAAAACTCTTAGTTTGTGTAGGGCAGGGAGGGCATGGGCAGACTTTATTGCTCTGTCTCACACTGCAGTTGCCTCTCACTTGTCCTCCTGTATATCTGAACTCTAGGACCATGTATCAATCATTAGGAAGGTTGCATGCCTATTGAACTTTCATTTCTCATGTGCTCCAGCTCCTCTACCACCGACAATTTCAGCATGCAGTTATTCTCCCCAGTGTCGTGATTCTTTCATGCCAGCAATTTAATGGCTTAAGGTTAAGAGAAAATAATCTAACTTAGGATGAGAGGGTAGTAGTTGAAGGAAATAAACAATGACATAACAGATTATTTTGCTCACTGGTCTGGGGAAAGTGGAAACAGAGCTTTGGTCATCTAACTTGTGGGAAAAGAACTAACAGAATCACAGAACTGTCACAGCTGGAAAATACCTCTAAGAGCACCACATCCAACTGTCAACATCTCCTCCCTCCCCCAGTAAAAGACATCAAATACATTTATATACATTTATATATATTGACTCATATGTTTTGGCTTATATGGTTTTTTACTTATATATTTTCACTTTATATATTTTGACTTATATGTGACAAGGTAGACCAGAGGTCTCATGACTGCAGAGGTCTCATACGTAGCTTTTTGTCCCCCTTCACAACTCCACTCACCCATATTGCCAAATCCCTCTACCACTGTCATTGCTGCTGCTCAGTGAGAGGTGTTCAGGCATGCTCTAAAAATGTTGCTGGGGATCCCATCTCCCTCCAGTCAGGAAACAGATGAAATCAATCAAAGCCCTTTTTTTTTTTAACTGCAAACACTTACATTTCATGGGTCGTACTTTACAGACTTAACCATTCTGTGCTAAAATGAGCCATGGCTCTCTAATTTCTTACTTACAATAATTAATATGACATCACTTCCTGCCTTCATTACTTCATTTACACTAAATGTATGTCAGAAACATGCAGTTTTGTGACTAACCTCTTTTGTGATAACACCTCTTACTGGTAGTTCCCTTTATCTAACCAGTTGTCCCATTCTCTATAGTGACATTATTACAATTTTATTATAAATTTGTAAAAAAGACTGTGCTAACTTATATAAACATCAGTACACAACTGCTAAGCCTGTTAGACCCTAGTAAAATAACATCTTGCAAATGTAAAGATACAATAAGGTTATGAAAAGTGAATGATGTTTAAAAGGTCTTTGAGAAAAATGTTTTGTCATTTGTAAGATGAAACTAACACATTATTTTTACCTGTGTATTATATCTCATAATGCTTAGCTGTGTAAAATAGACTTAGAACTTTCCAGGTTGAGAAAGAATGAGTCCTAAGTAGAATGTCATTTAGAAGCACTTTCCATTTTCAGAACTGTACTTTATATTAAACTACATTATTTTGAAGTTAAATTAGATATTTTTTATATTAAAAAAATAATGGTAATGGGAAGGAAAATAATTTCTCCAGCTAACACACAACCTTCTGTGGATTTATACAAGTAAATGTTACAGGTACAGAAGAACTTTTTAATTGGATCTCAGTTTTCTGTCCAGTTCAGAATTTTGACTACAGAATTTTCCTTTCTCTGTTATTTTCTTTAAGCTTGTAGAATCAGTATATTGTGTTCTTCCAGATGTTTTATGTAGGTCATGACTTTTGACCCTACCTATTTTCTTTCACACTAATTAGTGCCTTCTCTAACCTTTTTACACTTACAGACTTCTTGTTGTACTATGACAATCATTTTCTCAGTCAGGAATTGTTTGGGGGTTTTTTTGCTTGTTTTTTTTTGGTTTTGGGGGTGGGTTTCTTTGGTTCCTCTCCCTCCCCCCCCAAATTTTCTTTATTATATAGCTTTCTATCTCTTTCTACTTTTTCTATTTCTTTGATATCTTTTTTGAAATAAGACATGGAATATTTTAAATTTCAGTAATAATATCTTCTGTTTTGAGCAGAGGAAACCATAGTTTTAGAATATAAAGTATTATTATTTTCTTACTTAATCTTGTCTCACAAAGATGCTACTGCTGTGAGTCACAATAGTTGTTCCTTGTTTACTGAACAGCAATCATACCCACAATATTGTTTCTGACAATGCTTATTTGCAGTACCTCCAGCTACATTCTCTTTTACAAGCCCAGGGCTTTTCTGTAGTGAAAAAGAGCACCCATGCATCCTTCAAAGCTGAGGAATGTTATAGAAGAAATTGTATCTCTTCCGTTTGAAATATCTGTTCCAACTGATCTTCACAGAGGAACACACCAGAGATTTAACAGTGGCATTTAAGTTTTTTTCCTGAAAAAAAATTAAAAAATAAAAAAATGGCTGTTGGGATTTGTGTTTTAAGGGTATTTTCAGGACCAACTACAAGAATTTCAAATGTAGAGAAAAAAACCCACTTAGATGAATCTGTAAGCAAAGTCCCTTGCAAGCACTTAGCTCACACAAGCGTACACAGGATCCACCCAGGTTCTTAAAAAAAAGTGACTTACACTGCTGCAGGGCCACGTATTTGAAAAGTTATGTGAATCCGGTGATGTTCCTGACAAATGGAAAAGGGCAAATGTCACACCCATCTACAGGAAGGGCCCAGAAGAGGACCCAGGAAATTACAGGCCCTTTAGTCTTGCTTCAGCCTCAGCGAAAATAATGGAAAAAGTCCTCCAGGAGACTATTACTAACAAAATCAAGCAGGAGATGTGGAAAAAGCAGCATGCATTTTACCAAGGGAGATCCATGGCAGACTAATTTGATCACCTTGTACAGCAAAATAATATCTTTTATTGACATGGGGAGAGGAGTCCACCTGGACTTCAACGAAGTGACATTGTTTCCCACAGCCTTTTGCTGGACAAACTGGAAAAATACAGAAGCCATTCCTCCTCGTTCCAGCCACTTTACCCAGGTGCCTCCAGGGGTGTCCCAGCATTGAAGGTTGGCCCTCAGGAAAGGGGAGTAGTCTCCACCCATTCATCAGTTCTTATCTTCTTCCTGGTGCCATCCTTGCTGTGCTCCAGCCTCCCTCAGCCAGGTACTTCGTAAGTACAATCAAGGTGGCCCAGTCATGCCTGGAGGGATGTCCCAGCATTGAAGGCTGGTGCTCAGAGAAGAGGAATAGCCTCCACCCAATAGCTCTTATCACATCGAGGTGGCACCCCCTGCTCAGCTCTGGCCAGCCAGGTCCTCCACCCTAGCCAGGGCTATTCATTTTAAAATTGCTCCAGTGAGACAGTTGCAAATCAGTGAGGTCAGACTCACACAACATCTTACAGCAAGACCAGGAAAAGCTGAAAGAGTAGACTAGCAAAGTTTAGCAAAGAGAAGTGCTAAGCCTTGCTCATGGGTCAAAATAAGGAAGGAGCCCTGTACAGGTTAGGATCTGTGTGTCTGGAGAGCAGCCTTGCTGAAAGGGACTGAGAAGTCCTGGTGGACAACAAGCTGAACGTGACTCAGCAGTGCACTGCTACTGCAACAAAGGCAAAAAGGTTCCTGGGCTGCATCCAGAAGGATTTTACTAGCAGACACAGAGAAGCTGAAATTCATAGTAAAGTAATGTGATTACTTCTCCTGACTGTACCCATCTAACCTCCATCAGAGCCACTGTGGATATGGAAACTGGATTCAGCTGTAAGTGGTCATTTATCTACAAGTGCTGTCAGTTTAATGTTTATGGCTTAATATAGCTTACTTATTCTAATGCTCCTGCTGGTGAATACCCACTGTTTTCAGTGTTGTACATGTTGTTGAGGGTGGACAATATGAAGGAATATTTATTAAACTATTAGGTTGGAAGAGCTGGTAATGCTTACATTGTAGAGTTCACTGAGAAAATAAATTAAAAACATTTTTGAGTGACAGGACTGGGGAGCAGAGCACAGTGGATATGTGAACTTTCTAGCTTTCACCTTTTCTAGCTTTTCACCTTTCTCATATTGCTTGAGATATCTGCTAGAATACACTCCAATTAAATATAGAGAGCATTTCCATAATCACATAATCACATTCATATAACATCCCAAGCAAAAAAAGAACTACATTCCTCGGTAATCATCTTCCCCTAGTCTATTTTACAGACAGAATGCTATTTTCTATCAATGTCTGGTTATCAAACCAACCATTTAACTTACAGTAACTTACCTTGATGTTCAGTGAAGCCAACAATATTTAAGCATGAGATCCTCCATTAAATTTTCTAATTTTCTTTTATTTTAAATTTTTATCATTATTTTGGAACAAAGATCTTTTAGTGCTAGCATTAATATAATATTTCAACCTTGGATGAACTCTCCAGACTTTTCTGAAGTATAAAAGAAACAGAAACTAATATAAATAAATAAAGAGAAACTAGTAGCATAAAATACTGATAAAAACCAAAGAAACACTAGCACTTCATTCTTCTATTTAATTAGTCTTTAAATAGTCATTACATATCTTATATTAGTTTATTTCATACATTAATGTAACTTTAAGCTCTTTATTTTGAAGATTTTTATAGGTAACTCAGCAATATGTTGTCAACAAACTACTCTAAAACTAAACCAACTTACTTTCAGAAATTCCCAAACCTTGTACAAAAACATCTGGATAAAAAAATTACAGCTTGAGTCTACCTTCAATTAGAACAGAGATCAGTCAAAATGGATATTTGATGTATTTCTTCATCTGTGCATTTAAGTTATTTAAGTAGTTATTTAAGTTATTAAACTGTAGTTCTAAGTTTGTGGATGGTCTCTTTTAGAATGGTTTATTAATGTGTAGAAGTGCAAATATGCCAGAGGACTTTTGAAGGCAGTTACGAATGCTACTTTCTAGGTGAAGAAAGTAGGAAAGAGCTACTCAGTGTTCATATTTGATGTAAACAAGAACAAGCAGTCTACAAGAAGAGAAAAACAACCTCAACTTATTTGTGAAGTTCATATCAAATTACATGAGGAATATATAAATAGGGGTACTATTATACATCTGGAAATAAAATTTTGCATTAAACTAATATTTCATTTTATTGAGGCCACTTAAATTTAATTCTTCTCAAAAATTAAGCAAAAACATCCTGAAATTATTTGGGATTTGGGGCATTTAGTTCTGTCTATTTTGTAGGAAATATTCACAGAAGTTGTTTGAATTGAAAGTTTTGTGTGCTGAACGTCAGATGTCCCTTATTGGGTATCTTTAAATTACAAAAAAAACACTTGCTAAACATGTGCTATAAACACCCTAGCCAGAGTTTCAGTTCTTTGCAAACTTTTCAATGCATGTATCAAGCAGTTGGCTGAATAAATCTCCAGAGTGACATTAGTGAGACATTAATTAATTTAATTACTTTAAACTTAATTTTAAAATACAGTTTAGGTTACCAAATATGTGAAGCAAATATGTCACTGCTTTTACAGCAAACACCAGTAAACAACCGTGTATCTGAATTTTTTGTGAAAATAAAATTTTAATCTGCTGCTGGCTTTATATTCATGTTCTATATGTGTCATTAAAGAAAGTAATGAAAACTTTCTGAAATCATCTGATTATCATGAAATCACTTCCATGATAATATTAATTTACAGAATTCATTGTCTCAAAACACAGTAGCACAGACTAATATATGTTATCTTCACTCATATTCTGAACATCCAGTATATTTTATATTTTTTGTTATAATTCATTAAATTTTTCAATTTATTTCAAGTGTGGTTATGTTGCACTGGTGATCATCAAATTTTAAAATAAAATTAAAAATAAAAAAGGAACAATATAAAAAATGAAAACTCCATACCTAAACTTTGATCATGTTGTCTTTATGGGACACATTTTCAAAGTCATATTCCACCAACAGTATCTCCATGTAGCAACCTTCCTTTGCAATTTCTACTGCTTTTTTAGCCTGACAAAAACTGCACATGACATTCACATTTGTGGATCAATAGAAAATGCTGTGAAGCTGATGACTTAGCTTATTTATTTTATAGTGGCTCCCATTGAGGGAGTAATGAGAACTAACAAGAAAGTGAATTTAACTCAAACTGGATTTTTCAGAGCAGCTTTGCAGCAGTCTAGAAATATAAAGGAGGGACTTTCAGAAGAGTGATTTCCCCATGTATTTTGGGTAAACAAGTGACAAGAACTGCAGCTCTTTTCCCACAGTCTTGTTTGCCTGTCTTCCAGATCTCATTCTTCCTGTTTTTCCTCTTTTAGCAGGGTTTTTTTGTAATTCCTTTTCATTTCTTTTTTCTTATAATTTAAAACTTTTTATTCTGTAAATCCATTTCCTTTAAATGCACCTCTTCTTTGCAAGCTCCTCCTGGGCACTTCGTTTAACCATGGTTTTCCCCTGCTACCCTGTCTTTTACACTGTTACCCTGCTACTTTCTGATCTTCCTCCATTGACTCTTTCCTCTGGTATTACATGCAGTACTACACACTTGTCTCCAGTGTAATCTTAACAGTAAGCTTTTCTACAACTTAAATATATATATATATACATCCTGGTTTCATCTGGGAGAGAGCTAATTTTCTTCTTAGTAAGATGAGAAGAATGCCAATAAAATACTGATTTTTTTATTGTTGCTAAAAAATCAAAGACTTTTCAGCTTACTATATTTTGACAGTGTGCAGGTGCACAAGAATCTGGGAGGAAGTGCAAACAAAGCAACTGATCCAAACTAGAAAATGGAATGTTCTATATCATGCAATGTCATGCTCATGATACAGATAAGAGTTGGCCAGGAATCTTTCTTCTTCTTCCAGGACTGTGGGTTCAGGATCTCCCTTCTCTGGGATTGCTAGCCAGACATTGGCTGGGTATGGGTCATCAGGTGGTGAGGAGTTGTACTGTGCATCACTTGTTTGTATTCTATTATTGTTGTTGCACTGTGAAGCACTTCTATTATCACATTCTATTGCTATTATTGTCTTTGTTGTGATTGCATTACTATTATTATTGTTGTTATTTTTTTCTCTCCCCTGCTCTCCTTCCAGTTTAAAATGAGATAGCAGTTCAAAAGTACCCTCTCACAGTAGCAGATGATGTATGTTATGAATTGTCCAGGTCAGATTACAGTGGCCACCAAATTTAACAGATTGCATTGTCAAAGAAAACTGAAGATTGCTATAAATAAATTTGCAGTTATTTGGCACTCATCTGCCATGTTGTATGGACATTTATTGTAAACAATGTCAGAAAAGCATGAAGATTACATTCAGCCTAAGGGAACCTGACAGACACTTAAAAGGCTGGCATTAGATAGCTATCTTTCAGGTTTCAAATTTGGTGACTTCAATACTACTCCAAAAAGAAGACAGGAAATCTGTAAAAATTCAGCTGAGAGGTTATTAATATATCGATAATCCCCTTGAATTATGTGCAGTAGTGTCTGCTCCATTACCTTCTTTGTAGTCCACTCAGATGTGTTTTAGGAAGTGTCTTCTGATGCTGAGAAGATTTAAAACTTGTGATGATAGCTATCACATGTAGTAAAAACAGACTATAGGCTACACACACACGTATAGCAACAAAAAAGACAGCTGGATTATGATGATGTGATGGCTGGTTAAAAATAATCCAGCATTTTAAAAACTAGCTATCTTTGAACAAGTTCACATTTTGCTGAATATTCCAATTAATCCTGTGTTACGATCCGAGTTATTATTTATATTTTGTTTGCGAGGAAATTTCAGCCACTACTCATAGGCGATGCGTGAGTTTACAAAAATAACCAGGCTTTATGATTTAAACAAGTTAAAAGGATTTATTTAGGATTTATACAATTAGTTACTTTGGAGAGAAGAGTCGGTAAGAAGAGAAAAGAAGGAGGGTAATTAAGATGTTATCACCGTCCGCCGGCCTTGGCCTCTGGTTGCAGTCGGGTGCGTAGGGTCTGTCGCTCCTGCCGCTTCTCTGTCCCGTAGCTGAAGCCGAAGTGCCGAGAGAGGGGGGGTCCAGAAGAAAGCCGCCTCGCCGCTTTCCGCTTGGGCCTTCAGAGCTGCTTGCCGCCTTTTTGCGCCGAGCTGGCTGGAGTTTGTAGTCACAGGAGCTGGCTTCCACCTGTCCTTCTGAGCTGCTGGCTCCTCTGAGCTACTGGCTGCTCTGAGCTGCTGGCTTTTCGGTTCTTCTGGGGCGATTTTTATACAGGAAAAGAAAAGGAGTCCCTTTTTTGCATAAGTCCCTGATACATACAGATTTCCTGACTTCCCGGAGATGAGTCATCCTTATCTTTTAGTCTTTTTGGGTGTCCTGCTACCTTCATTGTCTCCATCATGCCCCAGGAGACGACCTGATAAGCATTCTTATCTTTTAGGTGTATGTCAGGCATATGGTGAGGTAAGCATATGTTAATTGACAAAATGTTGCAACATAGCAGGGAGAAAGAAAAAAAAAAGATTGATTCAAGAGACATATTTTTGTATTTTTAAAGTGTTCACATCATCCTGAATTTCCTCTATGCAGTAATGGTTACCTGATGTGCATTCCTCCTTTTTGCAACACCCTGAAAAAAGGCTGTATAGAAAACATGAAATTATCTTTTTAAATTTAAAATAGATAAATTAATTGGATTCTTTCAATTAAGCATCCTAGGAATAGACCAGACAGTTTCTCCATCATTTTCAAGCTTCAGTCATAATGCAGGTACCAAAATTATTAGTGATTCAAAGTATTACTGATTCAAACCAAAGATCTAGAATCATAGTCTAGAATCATAGAATGTGTTGTGTGGGAAGGTACCTTTAAAGGTTGTCTTGTCCAACCCTTTCTGCAGTGAGCAGGGACATCTTTTAATAGATCAGGTTGCTCAGAACTCCATCAAGCCTGACTTTGAATGTCTACAGGGATGGGGCCTCGACCATTTCTATGGGCAACTTCTTCCAGTGTTTCACCACCCTAATAGTAAAGAACTTCTTCCTAATACCCAATCTAAATCTACCCCACCCTAGTTTATTCTTTTGCTACATGTCCTTGTAAAAAAGTCCTCCCCAGCTTTCTTTTAGGGCTTCTTCAGATGCAGAAAAGCCACTATAATGTCTTCTTGCAGTCTTCTCCTCTCTAGGCTGAACAGCCCCAAACCCTCTTAGCCTGTCTTCATAGGGATCAGATCATCCCTCTGATCTTTTCTGTGGCCCTCCTCTGGACCTGCTTCAACAGATCCATGTTCTTCTTGTTTTAAAGGCTCCAGAACCAGACTCCAGCACTCCACCTGGAGCTCCCAGCATAAGAAATACATGGACCCATTGGAGAAGGTCCAGAGGATGGTCACAAAAATGAGCAAATGGCTCAAGCACTTGTCCTGTAAAGTCAGGCCGAGAGAGTCGGGGTTGTTCAGGAGAAGGCTCCAGGGAGATCTTATAGTGACCTTCCAGTACCTGAAGCAGTCTACTAGAAAGCTGGGAAGGGATTTTTAACAAGGGAGGGTAGCAATAGGACAGATTCCTAGGGTAATGGCTTAAAACTGGAACAGGGGATACTTAGATTAGACATTAGGAGGAAATTCTTCACAGTGAGGGTGGTAAAACATGGGAACAGGTTGCTCAGAGAAACAGCGGAGGCACCCTACATGGAAGTGCTCAAGGCCAAGTTGATGGCAACCTGGTCTAGTGGGATGTGTCCCTGCCTATGTCAGGGAGGTTAGAACTAGATGATCTTTAATGTTCCTTCCAACCCTAACCATTCTATGGTTCTACAAGAAGTGAACAGCAACCTTTATGCTATGAAGTGTTCCACTTCTAATTTCAAGGTTGTATGACCTGTGCTGCTTAAAATGCTAATTGTTCTAAAATGAGATGTGATTTAGATCAGGGGTCTATAAAGTGGTTAAATTTACATCCTTTTGGAACAAAATACAAAACAGACCAAACAATATATTCATCACTAACAAACAAACCACACAAACCTCAAGTCATTGGTATCTAAAATTGAATTCCTAAAACTCCTGAACACTCTTAGCTTTACTCCTATGCACGTTTTTATTAATAAAACAGTATAAATCATGGTCATTTTTCTCACAAGTATCTCACCTTGTAGTCAGATAACAAGCAGAAGTTAGTTGAAATATCCTAAAAACTCTGGTGTTGTTATCAGCAGCACTACAGAATGTTCTGGAAGAAAAATAAAATGGAGAACATATGGTAAAAGTCAAGATTTTTGTTCATTCAAAGGATCCTTCTGAAAGATTCAATTGTTTGAACTGACTTGAAATTTGCTTTTAGCCCCAGAGTAGTATCACAACCATGTATTTGGGACTTAGATACAATGTATTTTATGAAGTCTGTAAAATTTTTTCTGCCACTATTTTTCTTCTCACAGGGTCAGTCCATGTCTTTGATCCTACTACCCTTGATCTCAGTTTTTATTCATATCCTATTTTATACTCTCTTATGAATTTTTATTATAAGGACTACATAGTGATTTCTAGTTATTCAGGTTTAAGTCTGAAAAAAGTGGATGGCCCCAAATCTTATGAAAAGATACAAACACACAAGTAAAAAACCAACTACTACTAGTTCAACTACTAGTTCAACTACTAGGAGTTCAGACTACTCTGTTTTAACTCTTAACCAACTAACTTGAAGAAACTAGGAGGTAATCTAGGGTAAATTAATTTTGCATTTACTCAAAATACATAACAGCATGCACTGAAAATCAATTATTAGTCAATATCCATTGTTATCACATTTAAAATAAAGAGTGCAAAATGGTGAGGATTTTACAGAAAAAAACCTGATCATATTCTTGAAAAATGCATCCCTTCCTGAAGTTTAAATAACACTGTAAGAATTCTTACCCCTCATAGCATCTTGATGAATAGAGTACATGAGGAACTTATGTTTTGGTTCATACATTTATCTTGCTGGAAGTAGTTCCTACTTCCCCTCAGTTTGAAATGTTAGAAACTAATTTAGTATGCCCTTCAGAATTATCTCAGCTATGAGATAATTGATTGAAATAACTTAGACTAACCTTGTAAGTGTAAATGTTTTAGACAGAAGTCTTCATGACAAGTAATACAGGAACAGTAAAACACACAGAGGTGCTACTGAGGCATTGCTTTGTCTTCTAATGCTAACTATTTAATAGAGATTTTATTAAAATATGTATTTTTTTAATCACAAAAGCAGAGTCAGTGTTCAATGGCTATATTTCTAAGTCCCAATTCTTCCTTCTTTGGAAAATAAAATAATTAAAAATATATCTGACTAAAGTAGTTAAGTAGTTAGGATAATCACTGTCACAGAAGCAGAAGTTGTGGTAACACCATGTATACAGAAAAACATTCATAGAGATTGATTTTTCGTATCTTTCCATAAGTACATTTTTGAGCATTATGATAAATTATAACTGGCATGTTCAAACCAAATCAGCCTCCACACAAATTTTTCAAAGAAAGTACAAAAAAGGGAACTTATTGCCACATTATATTGAAGAAAGTAAAATATACATTTGAATTATAATCCAAAAGTTATTTTACAGCTATTCACAGAATACTGTTCTGGATTAAATCAAACTTGAATGATTTTCCTATTACGTTATTGTGCAGTTCTGTGAATACGTATACACGTACAAGTGTGGCTGAATATTAAGAAAGCAGAACAGGAAAAGATGCAGAGAGCAGTACAGGTTCTTTCAGACTTTCCCTCAGTGATACCCTTACTTATTGACCCACTCTTGCCTACCACCTGAGACAGGGAGGACCTACGTTCTGATCCATTACTGGCTATTCCTGCATTCCAGTGTGGTGTTTACGACTGTGGTTAAAAGGTAACCTGAAGCTGTACTAACCTCAGTGCAGTTATATTGTATTTATCCACTGTATCTAAACCAAGAATCCTGTCCAATATATTTTTTAAGTAACTGAGATTTCTGAGTTTTACTGGGCTTGTGGTTATAAAGTGACAACTCTGCAGAAATAATCACTACCCAGTATAGTACTTTCGAACTATGTGCTTTTAACATTAATGGAAGCAGGAATAAGTAAAATTTGTGTTGTCATAATTCATCCTTTGGGTTACTATGGAACAAGATGGGTATGTTTAAAAAAATCCTACAAATTTTTCCTTCCTATGGAGGACTTAGCCCATAATTTTTCCATTTCAGAATAGCCAGTGAGCAGGATCTGCATCTGTTGCTACACTGGTCATTTAGCACTTTCAAAATTCAGGTTTACTTAGCTTTGTTTTAAGCAAAATGTCTCCATTGTATTTCAGAAAAATCTCTAGGGAAATCTAATGAAATCCAATGGACTTGGTTCATTCTGACTTTTTTTGTTTCTTCTGTTTATGTTCTGTTGGCTTCATTTGAGTTACTTCCTACTCACACTGCCAAGTCCTAAGGTAGACTTCAGTCTACTTTGTCTTCAAAAGGAAAACCAAAAGTCTGTTCATAAGGTATTTTACTGCCAAAGATATTGATAGAACATACTGCCAAATATTTTAGTAGAGGCTGTTTTGTTTGGGTTTTGTCCCGAGTTTAGATTGTATAGCATATGGCTTTGTATATAAAGGGTGACTGTCAGCAATTAACCAAATGACAGATGCTCTCTATTATTCCCCCTACCCTCCCTGATAAAGAAAGGAGAGAGAATAAGGCAGACTTATGGGTTGGAAACTAAACTACACAGCTTTAATGAAACAGTAATGATAAAAAAGGAAAAAATATTAAAAATATACAATTATACTGAAAATCGATACCACGTTCCTGCCCGCTTCTCCCCCAGTAACTCTCACGTCACCACCAAGGCTGCAGGGCAGCTCTGGGAAAGTCCAAGCTGGACTCCTGGAGTCAGCAGCATTTGGGAGCTGGAGGCAGGAACACACAGATTCAGGCTGGCATGGATCAGGACCACAGGCAGACAAATGGAGGGAATCCTCTCAGGATGCCAAAGCAGACAGGAACAGGCCAAGAAGGGCCAAAGGGAAGAGTGAAGGGTGAAGGGGAAGGACAAGGGGAAGGGGAAGGACAAGTGGAAGGCAAAGGGGCTTAACCCTCCCAATCCCTCAAATTTATACTGATTATGACACGTATGTGATGGAATACTCTGTTTGGTCAATTTTGGTCCCTGTATTGTCCACTCCTCTTTGTAGGAGGGTTACAAGTGTAACCTCTTTATTCCCTTCGTATTTCTGGAGCATAAGATGTTCCTCAGAACTGAGTAGTGGCCTTGGTTCTGCACACCATTCTTTAGTCGTAACTATGAGCATTGAGCATTATCAGTCCAAGCAGCAGACACTGACTGAGAAACTTGCAGTTTCATATGAGAAGCTTAGCTGAAAGCAAAATTACAAGACATATAATTATCTCTATCCTGGCCCAAACCAGAACAGTGGCATATACCATGTCTTTGTTCTCAGGAGAAACCAGGTCAGCATCCTGAGACACCGGGAAACATCACACTTAAAACCAAATGAAAGCAGTTCAGGAAAATAAACATAAAATGCTTCTTTAAAGAAAATATTAAAATACCACTAGAAGAGTACATTTTAATGAATGATTCTTAAAGGTTCCAGATACTTTGTTTTGTTGCTGCTTTTGAAAGAAAGTCTTGTCTTTGCTTTTGCATCTTTCCAGCTTGAAAAATAAAATACAGTTGTGATGTATTTGAAATACTGTGCAGAATCTATTAACACTGTGAAAGGGAACCCAGTTTAACAGAAAACATTTGCTCCATACTTTCAGGAAACAAGCATTGTCAAACAGGAAGAATGCTCGTAGAGCATCTGCAGTAATTTTTAACTGCAGGGATGAAAAACATCACATCAGCTTAGGCTAGCCAATCAGTATTTGAAAGTTGCTAAAAAGCATCTGTATTCAAAATAATCTGAAACAGCTGCACCATGGTGATCAGCAGAAAGAAGAACTAAGCACATCTGGTCTAGCTGGAAAAATAATTTTCAGCTCCACTGTTGAATTCCTTTTGTCTGATCTATATATTTCATGCATTTTTTATCTTGGAGCCTAAAAGCGTTCTTGACAAACTCCTATAGTTTGAGAAGCTTTTACATTTATTAACTGAAAAAAAGAAGACACTATCCATAACATCTCTGTTTATTCATGGGATGCACAGCATAAAACCTCAAACTGGGTCTTAAACCTGAGCCAGCAAGCTTTGAGGCTGGAAACTATACAGGTACATTACATACGCCATTGACCCAGCTAATTAGGCTGCATATGGTGCCATACTAATGTATCAGAGAGTTAAACTGCTATCAGAAAAAGAAGCTCTCCATGGAGCTGGGCTGTGACAGCTGGTTCAGCATGCTCTGGAGTTGTGAACACCTGACTTTAGAAAAAATATGGATGCTAAAATCATGTCTGTTCTGTAAGCTAGAGCAGACAGTCTAACTTTACAACTGTTTGCTTTTGATTCTAGTCCTGTCTAGTAGTTAAAGCCTATATGCAAAGACCTTCTCTATCTTTCAAGAATGTTCCTGTATACATGGATGACAGGAACCTGAGATTTCTAGATGATAGAGGTGCTTTCTTACTCCATAGGTTAAAGTACCTAAGTCTAGGAGTAGATGTAATAGTCCTCTGGCAGAGGATCAAAATTCTTGACATACTGGGCCTGTAGGTCTCATCCTTTCTTCCAAGCTGTTATCTGAAGATGATTGGCATTTCTACATTTATGCAGTTTGGTTTGGTTGTGTAGGTCAGATGCTCTCTGAAGAACCTTTTCAGATGCATCTCTTAAGGGAAGATATCAGAGTGATGCCAGGTTTCTAGACCTCCTCAGATGCAAGAAAACACAAACTGACAAACCTATTAGGAGTGATTTGGATTGTGGAATGGGAGGTGCAATAGGTCTACTGTTCTCTAGGTCATAAAACCTGCAGCCAAGAGGCAAAAAGTCAACGAAATAAATTTCCTGCCAAGCATAAGTTTGTGCATGGGGGACAGAGGTGCAGAACAGGCTTCTTTTTACCTTCCTACTGAGTTAGCACCCAGGGACTATCAGCAAGTGGGAGATGAAAACAAGAAGTGAAAGATAATGCAGAAATTGGTGAAGATAAAGGGAAAGTAGAGGCTATATGCAACTTCCAGAGTCAGTGCTGTGAAAGTGGAGACATGCTGCACTGGTTGGGGTGGTGTTTAGGTAAGCATCTCTCACAGATAGCCTAATCACAAACAGGAACTGAACTTTACAAAGGGTGACCGAGGACGTCCAGTCTCATGTTAGTTCTTTGGAAGATCATAGAAAAAACTGGAACAAATTCCACAGAAAACCATTTCCCATCACATGAAGGACAAGCAAGTGTTTGGAGACAACCAATATGGATTTAGGAATGGAAAATTGTGCCTCACAAAAATCCTTTTAGCCTTTCCTCTGAGAAGGAGGCAGTGAATGTCACTCATCTTAGTTTAGGAAAGCTTTCAACACAGCCTAATTTATCATCCTTGTATGGTGAAAGGTGAAGAGGCCTTTCTTCCAAACATAATTTAAAAGTAAAAAATACTAATGAGAATACAAAGTATGAAAGAGGATTCACTAAGCTGCTGTGTAATCTCTGCCCTTGGAGATTTTTTCAATTTTTGGATAAAAACCTGAGAAACTTAATGTAACTGAGAAAATAGACTGCCCTAGACATCCAGGAGTCCTCCCAAACTATTGTTTTTTCACAGTGGTTCCATAACTGAATTGTAAAATATAGAAAATAAAGATGTTTACCTATCTTAAAAAGTGGGTCATATGAAAGAAGAGATGAATAATTTATGACTGAAATAGTACAGATTAGAACAACAATTTTAAACTAAAACATTTGGTGTCTGAGTAATTGTTTTAGATCCATCCTTTAAATTTGGTGTATTCCCAAAATCCACATACAGATCTATATGCTGAAAATCTTGCTTAGAACACTCTCAAACTATCAACTAAAATGTTGGTCCCTTCTCATTCATTCTGAGTATAGGTTTATATGTCAGCATCTGACACATCACTTAAGGTGGACTTTGTTTGAACTGTATTTACATGCTCAGAATAAGTATTTTTAAATATATATATGTTCTTGTGAAGATCAGAGAAGATATTTCTGGAGATCAGAGAGGATATTTTCACCCTCATACCAACCTTCTCTTTCCATAAGAATGACACAGAGAAAGAAGAGAATTTCTTGTATTTTAAAGGTTGGGAGTTTGCTACAGTTTGAGACGTTATAGAGAGGAGTACACTGTTAAGCCTAGTATGAATAAAATTTCTCAAGTGTCTAGTTTGTATCTTTTGTTCATGTAGGTTAAAACTGAATGACAGATTTTGATTTAAAAAGAATGGTATCTCCTAGGTCAATGTACTATCAGAGTCTTTTTCCTGGGCAGCAAAGGAAGAGAGCCTCATCTCTGTAGACTAGAGTACTATTTCATAATAGAAACTTGAAAGTTTAGCTTAATAAGTTCCTATAGCAGTGATCTAAAATGCTGGGTAGGTTTTTGCTGCCTCCTATTCTCTTTTGACATGCCATAGGTTTTGAGCTTCCGTAATTTGGAGAAGAGCTCGGAAATATTTTTATCTTCATACTGCTGTGAGCAGCAGGCATTCAGAAAGCCACTCTGAGGAGGACACTTTTTCCATGAATGTCTGAGATGGTGGTAGTTTCACTGGACTCACAACTCCCTCCTTTTCTGTGTTCCAGCAAATAGGAATTTGACACAAATTCATGTTCATATGGGGACCATCATATGGGGAGCAGTAGGCCAGTGTGAGTAAATGAGATCTGCACATCATCTTTGATCTTTTATTTATGAATTAAATGGTCGATTACCAACCAGAACTCCTGGCAGAAACTTGGACTTTATCTATTGCTTAGATTTAAGCCATTTGGTGTGTCCATTTTTCTTCCAGTTTTATACTCTATTTCTAACAGATCCTAAGCCACATGGCCAGATATCTAGTATCAGCCTCTTATGTCAGGCTGTGAATTGTTCTGGATAAGAGAAGTCCTTTTTAGTTTGCACTTATACAGGTAATATGATCTTCATTTAGGGCTGGACATACTAGAGTCTAAGGTAAAAAAAGTACTTGGCATGGTGTCCTATTGGTAGACAATACAATTTAACCTTATATCATTACTTAGATTTTTATTACAGTAGGGGCAGAGTAAACTGTCTGTGATACATCCCAAGGTATCAGTATGATAGAGATTATTATATTACTCAGCAAAATGTACCTTTAAAATACCTGTCTGAGTACAACCCAGAGTACTATCTAATAAACAATATATAATGATATATAATAAATATAAGGCACAGAAGTATAATCAAATACATATATTTCTCTTTAGCTTTATTAGAAACAGAGCTTAATTAGACAGATTTAGGAACCTTATTTAGCCATCAACAATTATAGTGTGTTGGTTTCATTTATGTTATTAAAATGGATTCTAAAAATTCTAATATAACATTTATAAATTTTTAGGAATTTTTCCCAAAGATATCCTGAGGAAAAAAAGATCTTTGAAGACTACAGTCAGCCAAGAACACTGAACTTCAGGTAAAAATTTTTAATCAAAAAGGTTTAAGTGTTATCACTAAAACTGAAAAACTTCATCCTCGAGTATTTCTGATTCTTTTTAGTATTCTTTTTAGAATGTTGTTATATAGATTAAGTTTACTTCAGCTCTGGAAACACATAAAAAAAAGATTCCTGCTGGAACAGAAAATAAGTTCTACTGTTGTGTAGGTTGTTTTTTTTTTTTCTCCCTCTCTCTCTCTTTCTTTTTTTTTTTTTTCTGGCAGTCTCTATGACAGTCTAATGCTGTCCCAAAAAGCATCTGAAACATCTGAAGGTCATTTGCTTTAGCTATGCAGCAGGCTCATCTATTCAGAAAAAAAAAAGCTTGAAAAGCTGTTGAAGCCTGCATAATTTATGCAGGTCAAGGTGAGTTTTAATTAAAGAGATTATTACTAATAAGCTCATTATGCAGATCTTTCTCTTTGCAGAACACTGCTTCTCGTTCTTGAAATAGTCAGCTATACATGCATGTATTTGTACACACCCACAGATGTCTTCTTTAGATTGAAAAATGTCTTTAACTCGTGTTGGGTTAAATGTTAGTTATATGTCTGATTCTCCTTGATCAGGTGGGTATATCTATTTATATTTCTCAATTTCTTCATACTTAAATGTAATTTTTATAATTTCTTTGTTTTTCTGTAGTATATTTGATTTTGGCTGGTTTTTTTTGTTTGTTTGTTTGTTAGTTATTTTGGGGTTATTTTTTTCTGTTGTTTTGTTGTTGAGTTTATTTTGATGAAAGAGAAATAATTTTCTTCTATTTTAATTACAGTGGGGGCAGCATAAACTGTCTATGATACATCCCAGGGTATCAGAGTCTCCAGTAAGGGTGTTTATATATCTATAACAGGAGCAACTTAGCAAATTATCTACTACCTACTGGGAAATAGTTTTAGCAAGTTAATTCTAAAAAAAAGTTTATTTTTCTTTTACACGAAATTAGTATTTTCCACACCATTCTATCTAAGAGCTAAAGTTCTGAAAGGAACAACTTTTCCCTCTGTGAGTCTTCAGTAGACCACTCCAACAGGTATACAGGCAAGACAGTAATTTACTGCAGGAATAAAGATTTATCAGTGAAATAGGCTAGATCTCAGCTCCCTGTGGCTGCCTGAAGAGCCTCTTCAGCCAGCAGGTGATCATGCAGCAGCAGCAGTTTCTTACTCTGCTGGTTACACTGAGCAGTTCCAATTAAGGAGGAGGATTATCCCCTGCATGGGAGCTGGCAGAAGCTCTGATGTCAGGATTGTCAGGCTGGTCACACACACCACAAAAAAACTGCGAAGATGAAAAGCACTGGCCTGATTGCACTCCAGCCAAGAAAAAGTAAATGGCTACCTAGGATAACCAGGAAAAGCCTTTCTAATGACAGGAAGTTGGCATGGGACATAGTTGGAATGTGTTTCAAATAGATACTTGGGTATGTCCCCTCACATGATAGCACTGAGGATTCTGGTCAGAAGTGTATAAGAACCCCTCCTCATACAGACTGTACAGCAGAGGAAGGAGGACTTTTGCCCATTGTGCCCACTCTCTTTTTACTTCTTTAGCCACAGTAAAATGTATGGCAATCACCAACATTTTATTTGATTTTTGATACTCAGTGACGATATCTGCCTGTTCTTAGATACTTATCTAATGAATGAAAGGAAAAGAGAGATTCTTCAAAGGGAAACTCAAGCTTCTTGTAATTGGATTTGCTTAATATTTGAATCACTGTTTGAAAACATCTATCTCTGCTCACTGTGGAAAGACTGGAATTTAGATGATGTGGTGACTAAAAATGGCAGGGTGAATCCAGGCCTAACTGGATTCCTATTTTATCTAGTTTTATGCATTACTTCTGTTCCTCAAAGAAACAACATTACTCACATTGAAATCAGTGGGAGTGCATGTCTTTAAAAGTAAAATTTAATTTATATAAATGGAAATATGAAGAGGCTGCTGATATTACAGATTCACTGCTCTACAGTGTGCAGTCGTAATCTGGTTGGGCCAGGCAATATATTGGTTAGATTAAGAATTTGAGATTAAGAAAATTATGAGATTAAGAAAATTATTAGATTAAGAAAATTATTAGATTAAGAAAATGAGAATTTTTTGCTTTTTCATTGTGTTCAATATACATTCTTTACCTTATTTGCCAGGGACTTCATTTCTTGAGATATTGTCCTGGTTTGAGAGGACCAAGATAAAAAACTGCCAGCAATTATATTAACCTGAGACCACCTCAGACACCACCAGCAGCTGCCTGCTTGTCATGTGTGAAAGTCCAGATTTCAGGACTTGTATTCTGGGAAGTAGTGTGGAACACTATTGCAAGCCCTCCAACAAAAAACAAAAGGTGCCTATGGAAGCATCCTGCATATTGCCTAGGGTGTGCATATGGAAACAACAATAGAGATAAGGATTGGGGATCGAAGTGGGCAATGGGCTGCTCCTGTTGTTCAATCTTATATGTCTCAACCACACTTACTAAGTGAAAAAATGTCTATAAAATGAGGGTCTGCATTGATGAGCTTTGGGAGTTTCATTGAAACCAACCCTCCCCCACTGGGTGGCCCAATGTTGGATCCAGGACTGGTGATTTTCTGTTATCTCTCTCTCTTAATTTTTCTTCTCCTACTCTCTCATTTTCTTTCCTAAAATCACCAAGAAACACAATGCTTATCATCACTTCTTTTCAGAGGTTGTACAGCTTGAACATCCATGCATTGTGACTTTTGTGATTTAAATAATCAGCCTTTATGATTGTGTAGCTTGGGCATATATAATAATGGAATTATTAGCTGTTATGAGTTTTTCTTTCTATAATTCCAATCAAATCTTATGTTCAAATACAAACCTTTAATGCCATTTCACCTTAACCCTATCAAGAGGTATCCAACAGTTGACCATTTCCTTGGACCATAACTTTAAGTCACTCTTCTGGAGAGGGCCAGATCTGACACTATAAGCTTGGATCCACCTACACCTAAGCTCCTCTCTGAGAAGGGGATCCAATCTGTCCCTCCCTAGATGCCTTATCTGGGTCATCACAAGGAAATAATGGGGAGCAGCTGTGCCTATGGGGAGGAGAGGATGGATCAGGTGGCCCAAAGGGACCAGTCACAGTACAGTATTCCTTCTCATTTGTGTTCAGTATCAGATGGATCCCAGGAGAGTCCTCTGGTGGCTTCAGAGACTGGGCTGCTGGCTTAGCTGGCCAGCCAGCCAGCCAGCCAACCTGTCTGTCTGTTTGTCCGTCCGTCCGTCCGTCCATCCACCTGTCTGTCCTCCTGCTGCTTGTTTCCTCAGTGGAGAACATTCATTGAGACTGGTTGCCTCTGCCTTCCCAAGTAGGATTGGATTGGTTGCTCTAAGACTGTTGCAGACTGAGACACAGGTCTCAGGCACACCCATCTGCTTTTGAGTCCAGTGTGGGGCTTTTCTTGTTGGTAAGAATGCAAGTTCTTAATGTACTGATGTTCAAAAGGTGTGAAAAAAAGGTGAAAAGGAAAGGTTATCCCAAAGAACCTTTGCATCAATTAGGTTCCCGTTCTTTTCTCTTAATTTAAGATGGGATTCAACCAATTAACCTTGAGAAACTTCTTTTTTGATGCCTGAGAATATCTCAGAAATTCAGATGAGATAGAAAATTTGGAAGTCATAGCTACATAAACTTTGATATGTATCTAGCTACCTATATCTATAGCTTCTTGTGGTTGAGAGAATATTCCAAATATTTATCAGGCACTCTTTCTTGTTCAGCACAGGACTGTGAAGACATTTTATGATCCAAAATGGCACCTTTTGTTCCCAATAGCAATGTAAGCATGTAAAGGGACTGGTCAAATTCTTGTTGTCTGATCAGTTCCCAAGTTACCACAAATCAGGAAGTCATGTTTGCAGTCAAGAGCTGTTAAACAGGTACCAGATCCTTAAACTCATATTTCTGAGGAAGTTAAAAGTAAGTTTCTTATAAAAGAAGGGATCCAACTCTAAGATTTTACATTCCAATCTTCAAGCACTGCATCTTACCCTGACCTCGAATGTTTGAGGATTATTTCTGTTCATAAATGTTTGCAGAAGATGGACACAGCCATACAGGATACCAACATCTTGACAAAACAAAACCAAACAAACAGGAAAAGCACGTGGATTCATTCATGTGTTGTTTTCTAACAGCTGATCAAGTTTCAGCTGAAGTTCTCTCTTCTGTGCTTATTGTTACAGAACAGATACAGAAGTTTTTCTGAAAACAAAAGGTGAAAAATCAAGTGGAAGTTTGGAACACATCCACCTTAATGAACACCAGTAAAATTTACTCATTAGCAGCTTCTGTCTGGACAGTTTTATTAAAGTCCTCTTCCTAACAATACACCATCTCCTCAGTAACTGCTAGCTTTAAAACTGACATGATGATCTGATAACCTACACTGATTGCCTCTTATGGACCTGGTCTTGAATGGTGTTGAGGTGAACAGCAAGTTTCTGTGTTTGCACTGTGAACAGGAAGAATCACTAAAAGAGTTTACAGAGCAGACTGGGAATTAAAATAAACCTTACTTTATGACATGATGACTAAAAGACTCAAAGCCCAGAATTATATAGGAGGAAAGAACAATTATAGATAAGTAAAAGAAATCAATATGTACTTTTTGTTTGCTTTTCTCAGGATGGCAGTGTCCATTGTAGGAAAATGGAAAGTGCAATTGCTAGTATAGTCTAGAGATGACTTTTTTGATGAGGAAGAAGGTTATTTTGATGCCACAATGAAAGATTTAAAAGTTATTGTAGAACTGCTCTAATAATGTCCTTTTAAAAGCTGAACAAGATGAGGCACAACAGTTATGTCAAAACAACCACATCTGACTCTTAAAAATGCTTGAGAAACAATGTTAACCTTTCGCTTTTTAGCAAGCAGTAGTTTATTAGAGCTGGTAACAGATTATCAATGACAAAAGCTGTGCAGCTACTGCCCTGATTAGGTGGCAACCACCACTGGGAAAAAGAATCCTTAGCAGCAAAAATTGTAAATTAACATCGAAGCCAGATATGGTATGGGTCATATTCCAATGACTTTTTATAAAGACTGCTCAGCTCAGCAGTATCTAAATGACATTAACTACCAAATTCCAAGCAAAGTTATTTTAAAAGCAATTAAAATACTTGAGAAAAAGTACTACTTTAAAATTTGTGCTGACTGTAAATAAACTTGCACAAGATTTTGGAACATTAGCCAGTGGTGTGCAAACACACTGTTAGCCTTTAAAGTGATCCTACAAGTAATTACATGTTTCACAAACATTCTCCAGTTTTACCTGTTGCACATTCAAATGATTACATTAAAAGTGGATTTTGTTAGTTGAAGAAAACCGTATTAAAAATAACCTATGTATTTTATTATTTTATGCTAGTGCTTTTTTTTTCTTTCTTTTTTTTTTTTTTTTTTTTCATATGAACAGAGATATTCTTAAAGGGTAAACAGATTTTTGTTTCCCTAACCCAATGTATTGACTTACATATAGCTCATAAGCATTCATATGGTTATATAATTAATTAATTAATTTGTTACAGACTACAACTTCTACATTAAACATTGTCCTAGATATTCTGTTAGAATTGTCTTTCAGTGATCTTAACTGAAGAGGAGGTTACAAAGTAAGTGATAAATAAAACAAATCTTCACAGGTAATCTTCTTTATGTGCATGTGTATTTAAACTCCAAAGGACTACTGGTTGTACATAATTATGTACCTCTTTGCAGTTACAAATTCCTGTCTTTCAACATAAGACAAATGTCACCATTGTTACCCTGGCATAGGAAAATGCTTCATGTCCCTAATTAAGCAAATCTCCCACAGAGTTTTCAAAAGATACAGTCCTGAAAGAAATGAGGTGTGGGCAGTGGTGAGTATGGGGAGGGGTAGAATATGCCAGCTGATAGTTTTTAACCATAGCAATGCTTGCAAAAGACAGAATATTGGAAGTCTCCTTACCACTGCAAAGATGAGCAAAAGAGACAAACTGTAGATTCTTGTTTTTTCCAGGTTTGTTTTTTTTTAAAGAAGGAATGTTTCTAAAGAATATAATTCAAATATTAATATTTAGTGGAGGACTGAAGGTCAGAAGGATAGAAGAACCTTTATTAAAGCAGTTAATTACTTACAGAATTTATGCATAAGGAATATTTTCTTCTTTTCTTAAATGTAGCCAGTTAAGTGGTAAATAATTTTTTTCAACCATGAGATTCGAATAATATTAATAAATGCTTTTTCTTTTCCTGTATAGCAAGTAGTCTTCAGAATAAAAATACGTGCTAGAGTTTGCTGTCTTCTACTTGTGTGCACAGGGTCCTTTATGTCAATAATCTTGGAGAATATATTTTTTATAGATAATTGCTTTTAATAAGCTGATTTTGTGAGCACAAATTTCAGCAGCCAGTTTTCTGGAAAGGCATTTTATTTTTTCGTTCTGGGTCTTGCAGCTCAAAACTTCAAAGGGAGGGGGTAAAAAATTGCTTATAAAACTCTTTTGTAGTTTTCATGGAAATGGTGAATGGCAGATCCCCGTCAGGTCTATGTCACATAGTTGGGTTCATTGACTATCCAGCACACACAGCAAACATCTGTAATCACAGAATTCCAGAGTGGCTGAGGTTAGAAACTAAGTCCTGAGATCAGTTGATACAATTCCTGTAAAACAAGGTCACCTAAATAAAGGTTGGTCACGACTGTGTCCAGTCAGGAAGACTCCAAAGCCTCCCTGGGCAACATGTTCCAGTGTTTCACCATCCATTAAATAAGATTTCTCCTTTGGCCCTTCTCTTCTCCAGGCTTAACAGCCTCAGCTCTCTCAGCCTCTCCTCATATGATTTGACTGGCAATACCTTAGTCATTGTTTTGGCCTTATGTTGGACTTGTTTCAGTATGTCCATGTCCTTCTCGCACTGTGGACCCCAGAACTCAACACATCACTTCAAGTGTCTCACCTGGGCTGAGTAGAGGGGAAGGATCACTTCACTCTACTTCCTAGCAATGACTCTACTCTTTATGCAGTCCAACATGTTGTTGGCTTTCTTTGCCATCTGGGTGTACTGCTGGCTGATGTTCTGCATGCTGTCCCACAGGAACCACCAAGGTTCTTATCTGCAGAAATAGTTTCTGCCCAGTTGGTTCCCAGTGTGTATCTGTGATTGGGATTATTCCTTCTCAGATGCAGGATGTCAACTTTCCCTGGGAAACTCCAGGCCTGTCAGCCTGACCTCAGTGCCTGGCAAGGTTATGGAGCAGATCATCCTCCGTGCAATCACACAGCACCTACCGAATGGGCAGGGGATGAGACCCAGCCAGCACAGGTTTAGGAAGGGCAGGTCCTGTCTGACCAACCTGATCTCCTTTTATGATCAGGTGGCCCGCCTGGTGGATGAGGGGAAGGCTGTGGATATGGCCTACCTGGACTTCAGCAAGGCTTTTGACACCGTCTCCCACAGCATTCTCCTGAAAAAGCTGTCAGCCCACAGCTTGGACAGGGGCACTCTGCGCTGGGTTAGGAACTGGCTGGAGGGCCGGGCCCAGAGAGTGGTGCTGAATGGGGCTGCATCCAGTTGGTGGCCGGTCACTAGTGGTGTCCCCCAGGGATCAGTGTTGGGCCCAGTTCTGTTTAATATCTCCATTGATGATTTAGATGAGGGGATTGAGTCCATCATCAGCAAATTTGCAGATGACACTAAGCTGGGGAGAAGTGTTGATCAGCAGGAAGGCAGGAGGGCTCTGCAGAGGGACCTGGACAGACTGGAGAGTTGGGCTGATTCCAGCGGGATGAGGTTCAACAAGGCCAAGTGCTGGGTCCTGCACTTTGGCCACAACAACCGCATGGGGAGTTCCAGGCTGGGGACAGAGCGGCTGAGAGCAGCCAGACAGAAAGGGACCTGGGAGTTTGGATTGACAAGAAGCTGAACATGAGCCAGCAGTGTGGCCAGGTAGCCAAGAAGGCCAATGGCATCCTGGCCTGTATCAGGAACAGCGTGGCCAGCAGGTCCAAGGAAGTGACTCTGCCCCTGTACTCTGCGCTGCTGAGGCCACACCTCGAGTCCTGTGTCCAGTTCTGGGCCCCTCAGTTTAGGAAGGAGACTGAGGTGCTGGAGCAGGTCCAGAGAAGAGCAAGGAGGCTGGTGAAGGGACTCCAGCACAAGTCCTATGAGGAGAGGCTGAGGGAGCTGGGGCTGTTCAGCCTGGAGAAGAGGAGGCTCAGAGGAGACCTCATCACTCTCCACAACTACCTGAAAGGAGGTTGGAGCCAGGTGGGGTTGGTCTCTTTTCCCAGGCAACCCTCAGCAAGACAAGAGGGCACGGTCTCAAGTTGTGCCACAGGAGGTTTACGTTAGATATTAGAAAGAATTTCTTTATGGAGAGGGTGATCAGACATTGGGATGGGCTGCCCAGGGAAGTGGTGGATTCTCCGTCCCCAGAGATATTTAAAAAGAGACTGGATGTGGCACTCAGTGCCATGATCTGGTAACCACAGTGGTAGTGGATCAAGGGTTGGACTTGATCTCAGAGGTCCCTTCCAACTCAGTGAATTCTATGATTCTATGATTCTTTTGCTGAGCTTCATGACATTCCTCTTGATTCCATTATCCAGCCTGTCAAGGTCTCTCTGCATAGTAGCAGACTCATCTGGCCATATCAGCCATTCTTTACAATTTTGCATCATTTATTAGCTTCCCGAGGGTCCTACAGTACAGATCCTTCATGAAAATATTAAATAGTATTGGCTTCAGGACAAACAAAACAAAATGCCCACACCCAGTTAGCAACATTCTCTTGCTTTTTTTTTTCATTGTCTCTCTTACTTGACAGCTCAAATAAGCTTAAATTTAAAAAAGGAATAGGGATTGTTTTTATTCCCCTGAGATAAACATGTGTGAAATACAGGTAATATTTTTCCAGGAATTAGAATATATGTTAAGGTCTTTTATTTACATTTTTATAGTGGAAAAGCTGGTAGTTTAATATATTAATTAATTCAGTGTTTTGTAACCCTTCATAAATATGACAATTTATTTGAATTTTCACCATACAAACACAAAGTTACAACCTGCCATGCAGGGCATAAAGAAGTATTTGAACTCTACATTTCAGGTTCAAATATTTTAATATTTGGTCACAGAATATGGTCATACTTAAGGAATGCATATCCATGTATATACATACACATTAAAAGCAGAACAAAGCAACTCTAGACAGCTGTAATCTACCATATCCCATATCTTGTAATTCCTGATTAGGGACCTTGTTACAAAATTGAAACTTAAAAAAAAAAAAACACAAACCCATGAAGAAGCCTGAAATTCTGTTGTGATGATTTTGGCTTCACTACTGTGTAAACTTGAAAATCACACATATATAGCAAAGTCAGTAGAAATTCATAAACTTTGAAAGTTCACTACTTCTAAGTGTTTAGGGGTTTTTTCATAAATTTTGCTTTGGGTTTTCAGACAGGTCCAATTTTAGACAAAAATATGAAGCCTGGCTTACATCTCTCTAGGACAATGAACAAGCAAATTTTTTTACAAGTGTTCCATTTGCTAGGCTGAACTTACTGCTCTGAGGACCTGAACAAGTTCCGCTCTCTGCAATATAGATTTATTACTAAAGGCTGATGGAAACAGAAGAAAACATCTGTAGAAAATGGAAATGACACCGCAGTGTATTTTTCAGCTCTAAAGATGAGAGGACAATCATTATGCTTGTGTCTGCTAAGGAAAGTAACAGCAAGAGAGGTAATGAGAACTTTGTTTCATCTGCTCTGTACATTTCAGTGTTTTCTCTACATTCACACCTACATTTTCTCTTGTGTTTTTTAACAACACCAATACTAAAATATCAACATGAGCTGTCACTTAATGTCCAGAAAATCATAGCCCTTCTGTGAGATAAAAGATCCCTTTATTTTTCACTTAAAACTATAAGCATGTGTACCTAGGTTCCATTACAGATCAGTCTAATTAAATATATTGGAAATGTACAATTACACTGACACAATACACACCACAAAACTTTGTTTTCAATGCCTAAAGAAAGCTTACAGGCCATAAAACTTTCTCCTAAATGCCCAACTCTAGTTCTTTATCTGAATCTGAAGCCACTGAGATCTTTCTGAGATTTGGGGTACCACTGTGAGGTAAGCACATGCCACCTTTTTCAACAGACTTGCATTTTCTCTATAGCTGTTAGTTTTTCAGCCTGAGGGAAGAAAAGAGTACAATGGACGTTTCATTGACAGTGATCTGAATGGAATTAATGCATCAAGAGTCTATGTGCCAGAACCATACCCTCATTTACTCCAGTGCACAAGCACTGCTCTTGAAACTCATTGCTTGATGTGTTAGAAATGTAGCCTGTACCAGCTTCCTGTACTGCTCAAATGGTGGGAATAACTCCTGACCCTGGAAATAGGTACCTCATAGAACACTAGAGACTTCAGAATACCTGTGGACCTCAAGAACAATGAGAATAGCAAAAGGTGTATATGGGAGAGAGAACTCCATGTCACATCAAAGGCTCTGGTTTCTGATTTCCATTATGAAGGAGTGGCTAATTTCATCCTGTACATTCATATGTATATCCTTATTGCATAGTAATGCTTACTGGCAAGAATGTCCGTAGTCTTAGACATAATGGTCTTATTTGGTTTATGTTTTCATCTTTGTACCCATAACTGGAAGTTACAAAGGCTCTTATCTCCCCGCTCCCCACCTTTACACTTGACTCTTATGATTGCATATGCAGTACTGTCACTGCTTTTGTCAATATCTAAGGTTTCTCTGCAGGAGAAGCAGAGTCAGACCATCTGTTCCACTTATCTAAATATAGTCACTCAAGGGGAATGTACAGCTGCTCATTTATCAAATTTTACAAGTACCTGTAAAACAAAATATTTTCTCTGTCTGAAATCCTTGTCTACAGCCCTAGAGTTTTTTTCTCAAACAGTACTGAATAGTGTAAATAGCTGATCTCAGCAAGTCATACTCTAGCCACTGAGTTTAGGGACTTATTAAAGAAAGCAGGGTTAGACAACTAACAGGTTTCTAGAGTGTATGTTCTAGCCAACAACAGTACAATCTATTCCCACTGCAAATTTAATTTTTCATCTGGAAAATATACTCAGCAGCTCCCCAATCTCAAAGAAATGTTTACAATTTTCTTTTTTGGCAGAAAGCAATATTTTCTTATTTTGTCTCATCACCTCTCTAGCACTGCAAATGACATGAGGATAATGAATCATATTATTTGCACTGTGATGACTTAACTAAGTAATGGAAGCACAGCTATTCTGAAGAAAGCTGGAAGCAGTGAATCTTAGATGTTACTGGGAAAAGACACAGGCAATTACTGTAATTTAGCAGCTGAACTTTCCAACTAAACAGGAAATATAAAAGGGGAGTGCCTAAATCCAAGGGAGCAAAGTATTTCTTAACAGAAAAAATATGAAACAAACAAACAAAAATCAAGCAAACAAACAAAAAACAAAAAAAAGCAAACCAAAACAAAAAACCCCCAACAACTAAACAACCAACCAACCAACCAAAAAAACCACAAAACCAAAACTAAGCAACCAAACAAAACCCATATAAATAAAATATTTACATTTATGGAAAAATAGAGATAGCAAAAGGAGAAAAATAAACGTGACACATTGGAAATATAATAGGCACTGAGAACTAACACTGATTTCATCATCTGCAATGGTACCCTGTAGGAAACAGGTGCCAGGAATTGCCGGGTAATGAGCCAGGCCGGTGCTCAGTCTCACCTGTGCCCAGTTAGGGCTGGCCCCACTGGGCATGCTCAAGTCCTAGAGCCAATAAAAGGTGAGGCTGGGTATAGCCAGGCAGCTCATTCCTGAGCAAGATCAGTGCTAGGCTGGTTGTAGTTAGTCCTTGCTGCTAACTCAGATCACTAATAGCTCCTGTCTACAGCTTTGGTTCCGAGCTCGTGCTCTCGACGATGTTCAGTTCCTGCTACAGTACCCAGAAAAAAATCAGGTTAATTCATCTTTGCACAGCAGAAGCTAAGAGAATAGAATGTGGGTTTTTTTATGATAGAATCTAAAGGTATAAATCTAACTAGAATAAAAACATGGCACCAGAGAACTATTCAATAATGTATGAGAATTTTCAAGATGAAGGAACAAAGCAGAGTTTAAATAAAGAAGTTTAAATCAAGATTTCTTTTTGACTGGAAAATACAATTGATAAGAAACCACACACACACACACACAGTTATCACAGTCTAGGTGTTATGCAGAAACTTGTTGCACACGAGTTATGTCTGAATTCTTTGTTTTCATAGTTAGTGTACATGGATGCTTATTGCAAAATGGAAAGGAAAGAAAATTTTGAGTGGGTAAGCAAATTTGCAAGCTAAATGAGAGAAAAAGGACATTTTCCTCTCTCAGAACATGGCATGTTCCTCTGAGCCCACATCTCAGAAGAAAATTCTGTTTAGAGTGCAGACCATGAGAAACTTAGCTCCTTGTTTTTCAACTAGCATTTCAAGTATCAAAAGACAGTACCATAGCTTCTCAGACAAGCTGCTGGAAAAATGAATAGTTGTGCCAGGATTGTGTTTAAGCTGAAGAGGCAAAAGAAGGATAAAATATCACAGAATTGTAGAACTGCAGAATCAGATAGGTTGAAAGGAACTGCAGGGATGCACTAACAGGGAGACCTCAAACTGAAGACCAAGGCAAAGGCAGCAGAGAACCTCAGCCTTGTCTGGGTCTGCTGCCACTGAATCAGCCATTCCATTTGACAATAGTCCCACAAAATGGTCTTTTCTTAATAATGTAGCAGAAGAAGTTTTTTTATTACCCTTGGTGTCCCTTGTGAGTGAAAACTCAATTAAGTAAAAACTTAATGTTTTCCTAACACCAGCTCTACATGCCTGGGTAGCATTTCTCAGTTTCTCCTTTTGTTACCTGTCCCTGCTTCCACCTCTTGCATACTGCATATATAAGCAAAGCAAAACACCAAAAAGTAGATTTGACCACTTGGGAAGAGTGTCAAGGGAGAGAATTTTTATAAATACGCCAAGGATTGAAGCAGCATTCCCCAACTGTTTTGTTATAAGCTCAATTTCTTGGCATGTTGTAATTCTTTTGTATGGCCAGTCATAAATTATAAAGAAACCAATAGGGTATTTGCATAATTTAGGGTGATATTTGATTCAGATAGGCAATCCAGATCACATGGATCACACTCACTATTAAACACAGTATGAAGTTTCCCTTTATGGAAATGGCAGCATAAAAAAAAAATACTGTAGTCTATTTTTAGAGGAACACAAGAGAAGCTAAAAAATGTCAAACATGTTCATTCAAAAAAAAAAAAAAAATTGCTGTTAGAAATTTTTGAAATCTCGGACTAGTTCTGTAAGTGTTTTATTAGTTATTATAATACTAATGATTTTCATAAAATCTTGTTCTGATACAAATTTTCCATTAGTATAAATGACATATTAGGTATCACAATGCATTAACCAAGTATTGACTAAGCAATGCTTAATGAATGAATACTTAAAGTAGATAAAGTAAAACATCCTGTCTTGTATGTTGGTTTCTTTGGAGAGATTCCAAGGCAGTGGTTATTAACATTTCAGTGTCCTAGTACACATGAAAGTTAAAAAACAAAAAATATGCATATGGACAACAAAAACCAAAAAATATGCATTGAGTTAGCCTCATCCTATTTCTGTCTTCTGAGACCTGATTGAATAAACAGCATTTATTTCAACAATAATGAACTGTACTTTATTCCTTAATTTCTACTGGTATCATCTTGTGAATTCCTGCGGCAACTTCAGAGTGACAGCACTCTTTGTATACCTGAACTTTTCTTGGTGACAGAGTTTAAGACTTTCACCTGATCTGAACACATGCTTAAAGAGTATCAACTCAAATCAAGTCTGTGTTCCAAGACAAATACCCATCCCTTTCTCAGCTAAACAGAAAGATCTGTGCTGAGTCTGCTTGAGTATTGTGGCTAAACTGTTGATTGCTTTACATACTAATGCTCCACAGACTCATATTATGGAAGCACTCTGGTTAGTAAAGGAATAAGAGCTCCATATTTGCCCCTGGTTTCCAGGCATTTTGCATTCCTGCTGGTATGTGAGATGAGCACTGCAGAAATGCAAATGGATTTTTAAAAACTGGCTTGAAGGACTTCACGTAGCACACACCTTTTGGAAATGTGTCCTTTGTGTCTTCTTTGCATGAACATAATGTCTTAGAACAACTCATCTGCCTGGTACATCTGAATATCTGAACACAACACTTTAGAGGAAAGCACCTTAGCCTGCAGCATTTTAAATGAGCTAAGGCTCTAAATGACATAAAAGCAGGAAGGCACACAGTCAGTCATTCACCTAGCCAGACAGCTGGCATTTCACAGAGTGAACAAGTGCATACCTACAAATCAGAGATAAAAACGTTCAAGCATCTGTAATTGTAGAAAAATATTAGGCTGTTTTATCTCATGTAAAGGATGAATAGATCAATATTGCAGAAGTCACTTGATAAACTCTGTTTCACACTGCAAAATGTCTGACCCTATTCTCCTATGTCATTATGGATGCCATCAGTAATAAACTGATGGCATAATAGGCAGAAGATGCTAAAATATTTATATTAATCAGATTTCTTAATAGATTTTGGTTCTTCAGCAGCATGTTTTAAATTATAAAATACCAAACATTAATTTTGTGTTTGCTCATTCAAAAATAATGTTATATACTGGAATATTATCCTTGGTTATATGGCAGTATTTTATTCTTTCCTTGTTATTGCTTGGATTTCTGAATACATTAGCATTATACTTAGTCATTTAGAAATAGGTACATTGAATAGAAATTTAAGTACATTGTGACTTGACTATACTTTTACACGTGTTTTAATGCCTTGCAACTGGATTATTGTCTCATCATGTTTGCATAACATCATGATGCAAGAATGTCATTTTTGCATTACCTGTAATAATCTGAAACAGAGTAAGTCTCCTTTATCTGACAAGCAATAGATTTTCTACTTCTTAACATAACTCATGCTGCAGAGAACTGCTTGAAGCTAGCACCACCAATTACAATATAGGAATTACCAGTCCTATAGTATTAGTTCTAATATCAGTGACATCAGCCTACCTCAAACTCATTACCTCTTAGTCATGCTGAAGTAATTTTTGAGCTAGCTAATATGTGTGTTAGAAGCTCCCATGTCAATGGGAGAACAGACCTCTATCTGGCATCATCACTAAACAGATTGTAATCATCTAAAGAAAAGTATACTTGTGAGTGGCATTTGATTCATTCCGTAAATGTGTTACAGCTTCAAGGTTTCCCAAATCTGTCTATTTCAACAAATACAATAAAGCAACACAAAAACCACATTAACATTTTAGTTGCAGTATCAGTTGCACCAGAACTGTGTGAAGAAAAATCACCTCAGTATGCCTATTGCCCACATACTCATTTTCACCAACCCAGTAACTGCTTTTTTTTTTTTCACAGCACCCTGAGAGGTTAAGATATCTTAATTTTTTTTATTACTGCTACTGTTTTCACATGGATCATCATTCATTTCTTCCAGAATAAAAGAATTGCAGAATCCCAGAATGGTTTGGGTTGGAAGGGACCTTAAGGATCATCTAGTTTGAACACCCCTGAATGGGCAGGGACTACTTCCACTAGACCAGGTCACTCAAAGCTCCTTTCAACCTGGCCTTGAACACTTCCAGGGAGGCGTCATCCACAGCTTCTCTGGGCAGCCTACCTGCTCAGAGGTTCTTACCACCCTCACAGTAAATGGTGTCTTCCTAATGTCCAGTCTAAATGTATCCTCTTCCAGTTTAAAACAGACACACTTCATCCTATCACTACATGCCTGATAAAAAGTCACTTCCCAACCTTGCTATAGGTCCTCTTCAGGTACTGAAAGGCCACTATAAATTCTCCCCAGAGCCTTGTCTTTTCTGAACTGAACAACCATAATTCTCCCAGTGTGCCTTTGTAAGTGAGGTGCTCCAGCCTTCTGATCATCTCCATAGCCCTCACATAGCACCCTCCTCACTGCCCTAAGGGTCTTTAACTCCACCATTTCATGGCCACTGCAACCAAGGCTGCCCTTGAGCTTCACATTCCCCACCAAATCCTGCTTGTTGATGAGAACAAGGTCCAGCATAGCATCTCTGCTCATTGGCTCCTCCATCACTTGGGGAATAAAGTTACCAGGAACACATTCCATAAACCTCCTGGATTGCTTATGCCCAATGTGTACTGTCTCTCCAAAAGCTATTGGAGATATCTTATGTAGTGTCACCCATTTCTATTCAGACTTTTCTGTCTGTATTTTTCCTTAGCTAATTTTCCTTGTAATTTGTCTTGGTATAGAGAAGTGCAATTGAAAGGCTTTTAAAGAACAATACAATCATCAGACCCAGCCAGCATGGATTCACAAAGGGCAAATCCTGATTAACTAATTTGATGTCTTTCTTTGTGCAACCCAGGATTCCATTGGCCTTCTTCACCTGAATATTTGGCAGTTAAGAGATTGTTTTCAAAAAAGGCAACCTTGTCAAGGTTGAAAGTGAAGCGTTAAAGTTAAGACAGTTCTTATACACTGCTTCAAGCAGAATAAATATAGTATTTCTCCATTTTCTCTTACATTAATTTGTTGCTAATAATTTCTGTTTTACTTCTAAAGCTGGCTCTCTATCCTGTTTCAGTTTACTTAGTATAACACCATAAAAATAAAATCTATTTGATTTTATGACAGATCTGAATACTCCTCTCTGAATGTTCATAGAAGTAATCTAAAGATGAGAATTACACAGATCTTAGTAAAAAAACCCTAAATTTATGTATTGAAAAAAAATTTTTAATAGTCAAAGAAGACTGAATTAGTGTCAATGAGGACAATTTATAAAATCTGACAAAAAAAGGGCCAAGTTGAAACTATGTATCGTAAATTGGAGAAACAAGGGAGCCAAAAGCAGTGTACCTAAAATGATACATTAAAAATTTCCCCAGCATGCACTTTCAATAAAATACTGAGCAGCTGAGCTTTTTCATCTATAGCTTTTTTATGAAGTCTTAAAAGTGTCTTCATGGGGAAATCTGGCAGCAGACCTCAGTCCTTTCAGTCTCCTCTCACTCAGCCATCTCAATTGTTTGATCTTCAGCATCAAACATTCTGAATAAAAGCAAAGGTATACTATTCATACTATACTTCACTGGCTTTTACAACATCTTGGACATAATCTAGAGTGCTAAAATTTGCTGCATAATATTACAAACATTTTTATGTGCTTTCTTTCACTGTCTTACTGTTTTCTTCCCTATCTCTTGCCTTTTTTGCCTCTGATAAAGAAAGACAATTTAGTGAACCAAGACTATCTTTATCACAGTGCTGCTGTGAGCCACAGGGAAAGTGCAGCTAAAAAGCAGTCTCTTAAATAGCCTGATGTTTCCACAGGTCTGGAGGGTCTTAAAGGAGCAACTTGGACTGCCTGTTGTGCATGCTGTTCTTTTCTCCAGCCTTTTGTGTAATTTGCCTTTCTCCAGCTTGAGTGAAGGAAGGACAGCAATAAAAACAGCTTTTGACCTTCTCAGTTAGCCATTAGGTAGAACTGGTTCTACCTCAGGGCAGGAACTGGATGACCTTTCCAGACCTGTATTGTAAGAAATTCTACTATAACATTTTCTCATTTTCACAAAAAGAGAAGGTATTACCATCTTTATTACCATCTAAAAGACTGTCACACAAGAAACTTTCTTCAGAACAACTCTTAACTTCTAAGGTAAAATGAAGTAAGGGATATTACAAAATGAAAGCCTTACTGAATACTGAACATTTAAAATATTTAATGAATTTTTGTTCTGTATAGTTAAGAAAATTACATGGGTTTTTTACTGGTGACAGTAAATGGGAAATCCAGCAGGCCAAAGTATATGCCAGTTCCTAACGAACTGGTAGAAGAAACAAAATAAACAGGCTCAGTTAGGGCCTTTTTGCTATCATGCTGGTCAATGTTTATGCAGAAATTGAGATAATAAAATCATTGTCTAACTCTGAACCAACCAAAATATAATTTATGTCTCCTGAATGGTTCTGCTCAGAAAACCCTGACCTGAAGCTTGTGTAACAGGATAATATCTGTGCAAAAAATGCTAGGTAAAAATTTATCTCCATAGTTTGGAAATAGCGTGTTTTGTCATGTGTATGACATTAAATGATTAAAGTGAAATTTCAGATCTAAACTACTTCACAGAACTTGTAGAAGTTTTCCACTGAACTGTAAAAAAAAAAAATATTTCCACTGAATAGTAAAAAAACATGAATGAGATCTAATGAAGCTTCACACAGCACGTTGCAATACAAAAAATTATGTAAATGCAGAGACCAGAGATGCAAACTGTCATAAAAAGCAACAGTAGGCTTATTATTCCAGGAAGAGCATCCATGCTAACTATGTTGCCTTTACACATAAAAAAATGCAGTATACAGAATGTCAACAGTAAATAGAGACTGTTGGTAGCATGAAAGGAGAAAGGAGGTGGACATCCTTTTTGTTATTCTGGTAATTTCTTGACTTTAGAAAGTAAATTGAGAATATACAAGGAAAGGAAACATATAATAAGTTTCAAATATATTTGTTCTAGGATGGCAACACTGAGATCTGAGGAAATTGATGCAATCTACTCCCCCCAAAAAATTTTACAGTGGGTACTTCACTTATATTTTCATTACCAATTCACTGGTTTTATGCTTCTCTAAATTTTTGAAGTTTGCCTTCCATTTGATAAAAAATTTGCCTTATAAACAGGGTATGATTTTCATCTAAGGAGGCAGCACCTATTGTGTTTTTCCCACGTATCCTAGGTGGCTGTGCAGATTGATTTGATTCTACAATTCAAAAAATAATAGTAATAATTCTCCATATAAAGAAATGGTCCTGTTTAGATCACAGAATCATTGAATGGTTTGGGACAGAAGAGACCTTAGTTCCAGTCCTCCTGCATGGTCAGGGAGACCTCCCACTGCACCAGGTTGCTCAAAGCCCCAGACAACCTGGCCTTGAACATTTCCAGGGATGGAGTATCCACAGCTTTTCTGGGCAACCTGCCAGTGTCTCAGCACCTTCACACAAAATAATTTCTTCCTAATATCCAATCTGAATCTACCCTCTTTCAGCATAAAACCTATACCCCTCATTCTATCACTACATGCCCTTGTACAAAGTCCCCATCCATCTTTCCTGTATTCCTCTTAAGGTACTGGAAGGCTGCCCTAAGTTCTCTGAAGAGCATTCTCTTCTCCAGGGTGAACATCCTCAACTGTCTCAGCCTGTCTTCATAGGTTCTGATCATCTTTGTGGCCCTCCTCTGGACTCTCTCCAAGGGGTCCATGTCCTCCTTATGTTGGGGGCTATGGAACTGGACACAGTACTCCAGGTGGATCTCATGGAAGTGAATCACCTCCCTCAACCTGTTGGTCATGTTTCTTTTAAAGCAGCCCAGGACACAGTTGGCTTTCTGGGATGCAAATGGACATTGCCTGCTCATGTTGAACTCTATATCAACCAACACCCCCAAGTCCTTCTGAAGGCTTTTTTTAATCCATTCTGTGCCAGTCTGGTTTCTTCATTTTTCTGATGATAGAAAATACATTGTTTGAGAATGGGTTAAGTGCTAAATTGCTGAATAGTGTCAAATGAGTTACAGTCCCTTTGGGAGGTCCTCTTGGAGTGGGTTATCCTCTGAGATCTCAACAAGAGCTCTTTGGAACAAGTCAGAACTGCTCTGCTATGAGCAAGCTAAGGCTAAGTGACATGGAAGATAAATAGACTAATGCTACAGAAATTCAAGAGTCCTATTTCTTCATTTCATCTGTGAGAGACAGAAAAAAATTATACAGTTGTACAAATGGTACCATTAAGAAGAAACTGAGAAATTAATTTAAAAATGTAATATTAAGCTATAAATGGACCATCATACCATCATCATGAAGCTGTTCATAGTAACAGCAGCCTTGCAGTACATTAAATATGATTCAGCAATCATGAACTGATTCAGTTGATATTATACAGACAAAAAGAAGTCTATAAAGAAGCACTGGGATTTTAGAAAGTTAGATTTTGAGATGTTGGGCAAATAAATTAATTAGGCCAATTGTTTTGTGGAAATTAAAGATTTGAATTTGGGGAAGACCTGACAGACCTCTTACTTTACTTTTAGATAGAATGTTCCAACCCAGCTGAAGTACATATTCAGTGAGAAAACTAAATACTTGTATGAAAGGGCTTTTCAATATAAATAATCATATGAAAAATTATTCAATAAGAAGGATAGAGACAAAAAGTATGGGGAAAAAAAGAATAATTAGCAGAAAGATAATGTTTCAGAGGTTAAAGCAGTAAAGTTTAAATTTTTCAAAGGCCTTACCCTAACATTAGAAGCCAAAACATAAAAATGCTATTTTGTGCACTAAACTTTATATAGTGTTCTTTACATAAATAAAGAATGGAAAATAGAAAAGATCAAAGTTTTGTATAGTTGGAATTAGAAAGCATCAAAGAAGATCTAGAAATGGCCAGATTCTTTAATTAATCCATATCTTGATGGGATTTGGGTGTGTTTTTGTTTTTTGGTTGGTTTGGTTTGGGTTTTTTTTGGTTTTAGTTGTTTGTTTTTAATTTGGGGGTCATTGTAAGGGTACAATACATCAGCTGCTACAAATGAGAAGACTATGATACAAACTGTAAAGTAGAAGCAAAATTGGTATTTCTAAGTGTGAAAGAATTAATGAACCTGATAACATCTACTCAAGTGACTGAAGTAACACATGGTATTAAAAATGTAGTGGAAGCCATTTAAAATTAATTCATAAATCTGGTAATAGTAAATTTGGAGAAGAACTGTAGTATCAAGGAAAAAAAAAAAAAAAAAAAAAAAAAGGAAAAGCAGATAGACCTAAGCAGATAGTTTGATTATAATGCTATGCAAAATTCATAGAGCAGATTTTGAATAAAAACTCATTGGGAGGATAGAGGTACATGGAACTTACATTGCAACATGGTTTTATCTCATATAGATTGTGTCAGACTAGCTTAATATCTTTTTAGATAACTGACTTCCTAGAGAGTCTAATAAAATAAAGCTACTCTGTTCAGAATTAAGCTAAATATCTGGAAAAATTTTTCCAAGGAAATTTAGTATTAAGCATGGTGATGACAGCAATTAACATGAAGTGTGAAAGAAGCTTGTTAAGAAGGATACTACCTCCATCTATATTAGAACAAGCAGACAGGCTGGAGACAAATCAGTAATAAATCTCTAGCATCAGCATTGGCATTGGGACTGAACATAAATACTATATTTTGCTATGACATCAAGATGAAAACTATATATATGCTTGAGAAATTACTAAGCAGCAAGGTACTGAGATTGCATCAAGAGGATTTGATCATTCTAAGGAGAGAAATCATAAAAATTGAATGCAATTTAATACTGTCCAATTAAGAGGCATATTTTCAAAAAGTAAGAAGTGGCCACAAAAGTGGTCTTTGTCAATCTGATATGATTGAATGGATAAAAATATCTGGTTCTATTTTTCAGAGTTCAGTATGAATTGTCAGAGTAATGTACCTATGAAAAAAGGCTACTGACAGTGTAAACTGCATGAAGTGCAGAAAGGAGAATGTAAATACCACTACACAAGGCATCAGCAAGGTTTCATATGGAATAGTCTGTGCATCTCTAATCACTTCTAATCTCTCAAGAATGATTAATTTAAATTAGATCAGATTGAAATAAGAGATATAATTAAAAGAATGGAATGTTTACCTTACAAAGTAAAGATTAAGGGGAGCTCTGTTTGTTTAGCCTAACTAGGGAAGCTTAAGAGAGATACGAAGACTTTTTATAAGTACATATCAAAGCAAGAAAAATCCTTTAAGAGTAATATTAGTCCATGATAAATGACTATTAATAATTTTAGATGGGATATTATATAAGGTTTCAGATCGTGTACCAAATGAACTTATGAAATAACCATCTGAATATCTTTGTGAGGCAAAGAAACAAAATCACTTAAAGTGAAGTTCGCTAAGCCTATGGAGGCATTGCAAAAAAAATTTCCAGAGAAGAGAGTACTTTGTGAACTTGTGTTTCATTGCTTCTGTGCTGCTTAAAAATATAGGGGATGTGGTTGGGGTTTTTATACTGTAATTTTGAAGGGGGGTTGTAATCCATGTTTGTTTTATTGCATTACATAGAGTTCACTGCCCAAATGACTTGCTTGTTTACACTCTGGAATAAATTGATTAGCCAGCCTGGAGACAGATTGTAATTTTTTTCCAAGATTAGATAGCCAAGGATTAGTAAGAATTCCTTTGTTCATTCTTGAGTGTTGTGTAAGACCTTTACACAAAACCATTATGAATTTTATATTATGAATACCTGAATGGACCTAGATCAGCCTTGAGTTTTTTCCTCTTTCTGTAGCTCACTGGTGATGTAGAGTTTCTTAGTTTTCTACATTATATTTTGGGAGTTGGGGTGGGGGGATTTGCTGTGTGGTGTACATTTTTTGTGACTTCTTCCACCCTCACCATCTAAGGTATATTCATTTTACCTGATATTAAACTCTGAGTTTAACTGAGTAAATCAATCTTGACTGTCTTATAGTCTGTAGATAGAAACTGGGATATCCAGACAGTGTTTTATATGTTTTAATTTACCCATATAGCCACATTTTAGACAACTCGAGCAAAAATCTTGGTCATTACTTTGTGCTTCAAATTCTAGAAAACTACATTAGACAACCCAGGAGGTCCTCTCCACATATATTGTTGTATTCCTAAGTGATAGAACATTAAAGTGCTCTTTGTTTCAGAATAGTAAAAGACCTCAAGTATTAGTTTATGTGGCATGGTATAAAAGATTATAGAAGTGAATGATACTGGCAAGTGTCTGGGTTTCTGGTGAAAAGAGAAAAGCAAATAACTTGGAATAGCTGTAGCACTTTTTTTTTTTTTTTTTTTTTTTCCCTCTGTATTGTTCTTCTTTTTAATTTCCCACTCTAATTGAATTTAATGACTTAGTCATTTACCTTTTTTTCCATGGTGCTTTTACTGGGTTTTGTACTATAACACCAAAAAGGTTAGAAGAGAAAGAATAGCTGACTAGGATCCTAAAAGACAAGACTTGTCTGATTGAGGTTTACACTTGCCCATTCAGTAATCCTAGCCAAGGGGAAAAGCATTCAAAGCTTTGAAATTTCTAATAATACAATGAAAACCAGGATCTGGACACAAGATCCAAATCAGTGTCTCCAGTTAGAAAACATCAATTATAACTCAATCTTATCTGTTTCATGAGGCAGCTCCAGCTGGCGGCACACTTTCTCATATGTTGTTTCACCGACACACTTTCAGCATACACTGTTCACTGTATTCCTGTGTACTGGAAATTATGAAGTTAAACATCTTCATGTTAGCCTGTATGGTGTGATTTTCATTTGTGGCTAAACCAGCATGGATAACCCACTGTTGCTTTGGCTGCTAATGAATGGTGCATGTACTATATCAGGACCTTGCCTTCCCTCCCACACATCAGCTCCCAAAGTCAGTAAGGCAGAGGTGACTAGGAGGTTGGAAGTGAGAATAGTCAAGACAGTCAACCCAAACTGACAAAGGGGATATTCAATATTACGTGATGTTGCACTCAGCACTTGGGGAAAGGAAGGTGAAGCATGGGCATTAATCGTTACGGTGTTTGCATTACTAAGCAGCTGCTATGAATTTGGAGGCCCCACTTTCCAGTGGCTGGATATCTATGTGCTTTGAATGAATTTCTCTTATTTTGCTTGCAAGCACAGATTTTGCTTTTATTATGAAATTGTTATTAACTTGATCCATGAATTTCACCTTCTTTCTATTTTTTTGCCCATCCACAGGAAGAGGGGAGTGAGCAAAAGGGAGGATGGGTGATTGATCTACTCAACAGGATCAACGTGCCACATCCTGTAAGTGAATGTGTCCCTTTGAATAATCACAGCTTTATCTTGACCACCTGATAGGATGCATGAACTGGAGACATGGGGGGAAGGGCAGACTGCCAGAAAGAGAGAGAGGTTCATAGTACTTGAGCAGGTTGTATCAATTCCCTGTCAATAAACAGAACTATCACAAATATTCAAACATTATCACTTAATTACTACAACTTTAAGAAACAAGGAAAACAAAACTTTAATTTTACTTCTACTTGTAGTCACTAGTGGGGCTGACCCAAAGTCTTTATATTAATCAAAATTTTAATAGATTCAATCTCCAAAATTGCAAGGAAATTTAGTTGTTTTCCAGTCCATTTATCAAACATTTCAATTTCAGAAAGCAGGGAGTGTGTACGTCAAAATACTTCTGAACAACGGAGATACTTTCATTAATCATATTTACTTCCATCTTTCAGTACTACAGAAAAAAAGTATATTTTTTTAAAAAGAGAAATGCACAAGTATTTATTTATTTGAAAAAGATGATTCTCCCTATGTTCCCTGAAGCCAGAGAGATGAAGTTTTGAAATTAAATAAAACACATTTGCTAGGAATTCAAGGATGAGTAGACACATTTTTTCACAAACCAAAGAGATTCTTTAAGAAACCAATTGGCACTGGGAAAGATGTTTTCTGTGACAGCATGTGCTGCCTGGAAGGGATGATATTACCATGAGAATTACAGAGGATTTCTAACAGAAATTAACAATTCCATTCTAAAATAATAAGACACAAACACAGATGAAAATCAAAAATATAGGATTAAAATATAGTACACTGTGAAATATCATCTTGTTAGACACTTTGGATGACTAAACTATGTGTGGAAGATATTAACTTCATTTTCCACTTGGTGCCTTGTCTTTGTGCTTTGTCTTTGGAGATTAATCAATTCATTTAAATCCTTTTAAATAGTTGATCTGTATCGTTTGGTTTGTAGCTAATACATTCATATATATAAATACAAAATAATGCAATTAAGTAGAACTGCAGATAATATTTGTGGTATCAGTAATCAAGGATTTGTGAACATGAATACACAAAATATCAAAAGAATGCTCTAAAGTCATCCATTAATTTTCTAGAATTGCACTTACTTGAAGAGCAATCTGGATATTATTTGACACCATTTTTTCACTATTATTGTGAACTTTTTTGTTAAGCTTCCAAGTAAAGAAGATGAACTTTATAATATACTGCAAATTAATGTTAGCAAAAGTATGTTAAGTTGCAATTATTTTTAGTTTCCACTTATGCAGAACAGCAAAGAAATATCTCAGGGAAAATCTCTTTGGGTAATTCATGATACTTGTTCTTGATATCCCTTTAAGTATAACTTTTTTTTTCTTTTCTAGTGAGGAAAAGGAGTGCTTGAGTAGATGATATCTAAGGTCCCTTCCAATCTAAGCCATTCTATGACTCTGTGAGTGGAAGAGATGCTGGGTGACATTTCAAGAGTCTGAGGGCTGATGTGCTGGACTGTGCAACCAAATCCTGGTGGGAACCATCAGGCATCTTCTGGTTTTGGCCCACTTTGTCTTCTGACTGAAATGGCATCTAACAGCAGGGTGAGCCAGGAGAAGGGACACAGGGGGAAGGGTAGATAGCATGTTTATAGTCATTTATCTACTAACTAAAAATTGCAGTGTATCTTGTGATAAAACATGCTGCATTTTTCAGACTTTGATTCTTGATGCTCCATCTCTCCTCTTCCAAACAGCTTATTCATAGGAGCCATGTGTGAAGTTGATCATCTTTAATACTTCTACCCTTCTCTTATATTCCATTGAATAAACCGTAAGATTAACAATATACTAAGATGAAAAAAGACAAAAAATATCATATAGACTCATCAAAACATTCTAGTTTTACAGGGATATAGGTTTAAAATGAATGTTTGCATGTTTAAATAGTGGCTTAGTGTTACAGGTTACCTGGGTTCTGTTGCCTTTGCTGAGAATTATCTTTGTAAACTATCCAATCCTTTCCTTTCTCAGACTCTGTCTGACTTACACACAAAGGACACCTTTGTTTTTAAAACTTCCTGTAAAACTGTGATATACAGAAATGAAGCTTTAACTTTGACTGCAGAGGGTGGGGGGTTTTTTGTCATTTAGCAGATAAGATAGATTTAGATACACAGCTACATTCAATTTGCTTGAGCCATACCATGCCCCTGGTCACGACAGAATAAAAGACCATGTATTTTCTCCTAACTCTTCAAATGTATTCCTAGGAATTTTCTATTTAATTCTAGTTGAAATGCAAAGAGGATATGTTCTACTTGACCTAGTACATATTATAACATTACCATGAAACTTAAACTAATATTTCTGCCATTTGAAGCAGTGTGGGAGAACAAAAAAATGTCATTTTAACACCAATTTACAGAAATTATACTTACTTAGTTGTGATTAGAATTTACCTTTTTATTTTAAACTCCGCAGCAGATTCACTTTAAGCTCCTAATTTACTTTGAAATATAATTATATTTTAATATTTTTATACCTGATGTATTTTTCTACAGAATTAAAATATCATTTTTATCTTGATCTATAAACATAAGTCCGTATTTATTTACAACCTTGCCCAACTAGTACTTTTTAAATTTTGTTATGTTTTATAGGTACCCAGCTTTTCCATGTGGTTCAAAACCAGCTTTAATGAGAGAAAATAAGTCCTATTTGCAGCAAAATGATATAAAGTTTTATGATATAAAGGTCTCTACATTTACTCTTCATTATAATGAGGTGATTTTTAAATGTGGAAAAATATGTCTTTACTCCATCAGAAACTGAGGATTAATTTTTCTGAAAAGCAAAGCTACCCTTGCATAAAGTCATAAGTTTATGAAATAACCTTTGTATTTGATTATTCGTTTGTTTATATATGTGTCTAATAATGGTCTTCTGTTTGAAGCTTGGGATATTTTCTTCTCATTTGAAAAAAACATAGTTGAGATAAATGTTTTTGCAAATTCCTGTCACACGCTAAAATGTTCAGACTCTTCTCTGAATAATTTAAAAGATTAGTGAAACATGATCTTCTTATCACTAATAACAAATTTTCCATTTGTGAATCATTAGTAATTCAGATCTGTCTTTTAGTGAAACATAGGTATTTAAATTGATGCAAATAATTTAATTTATTTCCACTTAATAAACATATAATTCATAAAAACTGAAAGAGCTTGGTAATTTTCAGTTAAATCTATCTGTAAGGAATTTTATTTGTATAAAGGCTTTGTAATACCCTGAATAACAGCCATGCAGAAGGTAGCTGCCAAGTCACATAAAACTTGCTTTGGCATCTACACTTGAAAGTAAAAACAAGTATTACATTCATTGAACGCTGTAGCATACCTAATACTAAAGAATATACAAACAAGTTATTCCTTTATTTTAGTCACTGCAATCACACATTACTTAGAAAACACAGAAAACAAAAACTGTGATGAAAGCATAGTCTTCAAATATTTTTCAAAAATATTCATATTCAAAATACTATTTCTAAGACCTCAGAGAGACTGTCTGACAGAGTGTTTTTTTTCCACAAGCTACAACTAGTTTAGTTGCCTGTGCTCACAGACTTTTGGGGGCTTCCATCACATGCTTTGAATTTGCTCTCATTTCACTGTCTTGATCTTTCCACATTCCAAGCATGTTTATAGAAAATTATTTATTCATGATGTCACCGTAACCAAGTCCCCTAATTTTCACTTATTTTCTACTTAGCAGAGCTTAAGCATTTTTTTTATTTTTCCACAGAAGGCCTATTTCAAAAAACCTTTTCTTATCCAGAACTTAAGATATCCCAACAAAGAGGAAGTCAGGCCAAAACACCAGTGTTATGATTTGAGAGGCTTGGGATAAAAGCCACCTCAGGCCGCGCTGCGACGATCCCTTCCCCACCTCCCCCTCCCACACGAACCAATCACAGAGCTCCTTCCCATGGGGGTTCAGTATAAAATGGCTCCTCAGAGCCCTTTTCTGGCTGCTCTGCAGCCTGGGTTGGGGTTCATGTCTCCGTCTGATGCTGTTCCAGCCTTCTGTTTTCTCACCAGAGAACACTGTATGCCCAGACAGGTTGCCCATCTCCTGCCTCCCTGAGTAGGGCTGGCTTAGCTGCTCCAAGGGTTTGTCACTGGGACTCCAAACTCTGGCACCTCCACCTGCTGCTGAGTCCACTCTAGGATTTTTCTGGCTAGGAAGTAGTTACTAGCTGAGGATTGCGAGTTCTGTATTTACATATTAGTATATGTTTTTATTACTATTTATTAATTAAACTTATTTAGTTGTCTTTTTTTTCCCCAGCCTAAAGTCTCTCTCCCTGAGGAATGCCACTCATCACTGGTCTCTACCTGGACATCAAGCCATTGACATCAACTCTTTGAGTATGAAGATCCAGCCAATTCCTTATCCACCAAGTGGTGCATCCATCAAGACTATGTCTCTGCGATTTAGACACAAAGGTGATGTGTGGGACAGTGTCAAACCCTTTCCACAAAGCTAGGTAGGTGACATCAGTTATTCTTTCTTTCTCCACCAATGCTGTAACCATATCTAGAAGGCCACCAAATTTTTTAGGCACAATTTGACCTTATGGAAGTCATGCTAGATGTCAACAATGGCCTCCTTCTTTTTCACATGCCTCAGCATAGTTTCCAGGAAAATCTGCTCCATGATTTTAGGGGGCACAGAGGTGAGACTGGATGGCCTGTGGTCAGGATCTTCCAGGTGGAATGTAGCTTAGAGCAACCAGGACAAGTAGATGTCCCTGCTTATGCAAGGGCTTTGGAATTAGATGATCTTTAAAGTCATTCCATAAACAACCATTCTGTGAGACTATCATATACTGAGACTGCTAATGGAAATGATGTTTCTGAAGAACTAGTCTAGGACTGACCCAGTTCAAAAAATTCTGCAACTGCCTGTTAACGATGGGAAGGTTAACAGCTTCGGATCTGATTCAGGTAGTTTCAGAAACACAGATTTATGCCTGCAGATGCATCCAGAAGTTTCTCAAAAGCAGGAAGACAGTGGCAATTTCCAGTAGTTTTTGATGTGAAGATGCCTATTGGGCTTCAGGTAAGGTGGCTAGGTTTTTAGCTTTTGTTTTGTCTTGTTTTGTTTTTCCTTGCCCTGGTGTTCCTGGGGAGGCTAAGTAAAGTTTTCCAATACTATAAAATTAAATTCACATAAGGCATAGGTAACAATCATCCACAGTTGCCCAAAGCTCATATCCTATAAGAGGTAACATGGGGCAGAATCTCATCTTAAGAAACAATGGTCATCTCGGGAGAGCTCTGTAAAAGATATATATGCAACAAATGTGAATGCTCAAAATCCATTAAATAAATGAAAAATCTCACAAGGCACAGTTGACATTACACAGTTTTGTACATGACAGGTAAGAGGAGATCTTTAGTGGATGTAAAAATTCTGGCTGGAGGAAAGCTTTGACATTTCTTAGCTGTTGTGAATTTGCACAGTAAGGTTCAAAGGAACTTAAGGAGTAGCCAGTGGTAAAAGATCAGTTTTCAATCAACCACTAGATCTCTAACAGTGGAATACTATAACCTGCCCTCACTTTAAACTGAAATGGCAGATTCATCCTTTATCTCTGTATTTTCTTGCGTTTTATGTGTTATCTGCATTGGTTTCTATTTGTCCTAATTTGAAAAACCATGTAGACACCAAAAACTATATTTCTGAATAGTAAATACTTTTTAAAACTCTAAATAGTGTCTTTACAAATACATCCTACAAATCTCCCCTCTTGCTCTGCTGGGGAATGCATTTAAAATGAGATAAGATATGCAAAGCAAAATTATTCCCAGCTCTGCACAGCATGGTGTGGATGGAAATAACACATTTCTCCAAAGGCTCAAACATTGCTGGGAGGATGAAAGCCAAAGCAACAGTCACCTCTCTGCAGGAACACATCAGAACCATTTACATGTGCCATCAAATAGTTCTTTACTGAAAAATATAGATGAGACATCCTTGAGGTCTGAGTAACATCTCAAGTGATTCTGAATACCAGTGAACTTGGAAGAAGGAAAGGGAGATCGTCATATTACAGGAACCATGAGAAAGGACAGCAACAAAACATGTAGGGGTCAAACTGCTGAAATCTTTTTGTTACTCCTACAGTCTTTTTGTTACTACTTTTTTTAAGAAAAAACAAAACAAACAAACAAAAAAACCAATGCAACAAATGTAATCAGCACTTCTATCGGCTGCTGAGAGAAGACAGACACAGCTCAGTTTATAGTCTCCAGGGCTCCTGTGCTGAAGATAGTCCAAGGCAAGACAAATACAGTAAGAGAAATTAATTTGCTAGATGAATGACACAGAGTTTAGGGACAGCATAGGTCAGGCTTCTTTTCTTACCTATCTTCACTTTTGTTTACGAAGAAAAATATTTTATAACAAAAAAGTCTGTCTTCATCTTCTCTTTAATCTTCACTCCCCTTTGTGTGATGTTTATACCATACCATGCATAGTGCAGTAGACTAAGTGAAGTATTTGAAATAGAATGTCAGACCATACCCACGATACTTCTGAAACAATTTTAACAGTCAACAGAAAGACACAGTAGTGGATAATCTTTTAAAAATGCAAAGGCTTGGCAAAAATTTCTGGCTTAAATTCAACTGATTCACAAATAAAGATTTTGTATTATAGAGGAGAAATGAGGTCAATCAGAAATAAGACTAATGTGGGGGTAAAATATCTTAGCTGTAAAACAAAGTATGAGAGCTTACAATTAAAATCAGAATAGTCACTAGACCCTTGTCACTTGTTCTCTATGGCATTTGAAAATGTAAAAAGCTGATCACCTATTTTCTGTCCCTTTTTAAAAAAATACCTAGTTTCTATTTTCAAAATTATTATGAAAAGTTATTAATTTTAATAGCACGGTTTATTTGAATTCAAGATTTTTGCAAAACAAAATCACCTAATTCTTTCTTCAAAAATTAAGCGGCACATAAATACCCACAAAGCTAAATTAATTTTCTACAAGAATTTTTAGAAAAAATCCTGATTAATGAATATAATATATATAAATATTTAAGAATTTGTATTAATTTGTATTAAAACTAATGAGATTTATCTGTAGAACAGAGAGATGGGAGGTTTGTTTAAAGAATACCCTTTTCCAATAAATTTTGTGTACTTCCTTGAACACTTAATATCATGAGCAGTCTAGCTTTAGAAGATATAACATAAAAATAAATGAGAGGTTGTCAAATTGTCATTGCTTGAACTACAGATATAAAAAGATTTCATGTAATTGCACAATACTTTTTATTTTTAAAGCATCGTAACAGCTTGTTCACTTGAAGAGAAAATGTATGTACAGAAGAATCAAGATGATCTTGTCTGTTCCAAATACATGTCTGGGATTCTTCTGACCAAACCACATCTATTCCAAGTTTGGCAGCTAGTCTGAAATAACCTTCTAGGCTTTCTTTATCATCTCTGGAGCTGCCTCTCTCCTTTGGGAACTTCATTCCATTTTATATTAAACACCAAAAGCTGTGGGATAGAAAGAAATTTACTGACCATTGCATGCAGAAATACCATGGGTGACTAATCTAGACTTGTTACTTTTTAAGCATTTGGTGCTGGTTAAGTCACGTCTTCAGTGTTTTTAGGCTTCCTTATCTAGATTGTTTAAAACCAGCTTTTGTAAAAATAATAATGGGAAAAGTACAGATATGTGTACGTAATAATATGAAATATTAAAACGTTGGCAAAATTTCAGTTGTGTAACCTTGCTTCGTATTACTAGCATAAATTTGAGGTTTCAAAATATCACCTAGGTCTTTCTGGGTTTTTTAAGAAACAGGAAACTGTTTCTTAAGTTATGTTTTGTTTCTTATAGGCTGTGGCATTCCCTTTCGTACCAATGTGAATTTGCTTGCCAAAGCACTCAACAACATTACATTGGCTTGCTTAGGAGAGAACCAAGAATAGCTCTTCAGCAGTGACAGATTTAAGGTGATGACATTTTTCACAATGAAGAGAAAAGGTACAAACAAAAGGACAAACAAAAATAGAGTTCTTCTGTTGCGTGAGACGAATCTCGCCGTGGGCGCGAGCTCAGTTCGCGAACAGAGTCAGTCGAGCTAGTGTTGGTTCGGATTAGTATCAGGGAGCTAACTTCGATCCGCCAGGCTCTGGAATCCGCTCAGGAACCACACCCTACCGAACCCGGGCATGCGCATCTGGGCCAGCCCCAGCTGGGCACAGGCGGGGCGGGCACCGTCCGGCAAGTCCTGGCACCTGCTGCCTACATTCTTCCACCAAAATCTTTGTGTTTATGTTCTTGCCTCATATAAAGAACTCTCCAGGAAAGCCTGTGCTACAGAAATCTCTGCCAGTATTTAATCTGGGAATACTAGCTCAAGGCTATCTGAATTATCTTGTGAACTGTCTCAGAAATCACTCTTTACATATATTACTCTATTTAATCATCCCTCTCCTTCTAAGTGCAAAGAAAAATTCTATTAATTCTATTAATTCTATACTATTAAGAAGTTGGAATACTAAGCAATAACAGAAAATGGTGGAAGGGAAATGGCGAAAAAGATTGATTACAACAGTGCTATTTAAATGTTTATGGAATAACTATGTTTTCTTATTTATCTTCATGTCCTTTGAAGGTGAAGATAAATGGACAAAACGGATTAATCAGCAGTATTTTCTGTTACAGAAATGAATAAACCAGAATTCACATTTTTGTTCATAAAGTAGATTTCTGTGAACAATGTCTTTTGAGGATCAGATCATAGTTCTCCTGTGTTTGGCCTTCTCTTCACATTAATTAAGGAGAACTCAAAAGAGATACTATTTCTGTTGCTTCAACACATATTGGAAGACACTTCAGCATACTTAGTTATTTATAAATAGAAGTTTCCAGGGTGGAAGTTTGGAAATGGCAACAGAAAAGCACATTAAGATAAGCTTCAAAGAAGCAGGAACCATAACTGTGTAAAAAACCTGTATATATCTCAGTGGCATTATTTTTATCAGCTGAATATCAGCAAGAAAAAAAATGGAGGAGAAGGGGAGAAGGACAAATGAAAAGAGAATACTAAAATCTTTCAGCTGTTTTACACTTGCTATAATTGATTACAGAGTTAAACAAAGCATTCCTATTAATTTATACTGATCATCAGCTACTCCTCATGAATAATTAATATTCCTTACAAATCATGTTTTTAATTGTAAGGGACACTCTTAAATTTTAAAACTTGGATCAAAATGTGAGTTGAGTGACCATCTGGATGCCAATATCTAAATATCATGTATGTTACGTTGACCTTGACCTTCTCATAATCTCCAAGATTCTCTCCAAGGCTCTCTCTTGTTAGACTTGGATGGATCAAGACAAGTCCCTTAAGGTCACTTTTGCCCAGTGCTAAATCAATATTTTCAGGTCATTTGGTCATGGTGACAGCAGGACAGTATATAACGTTACTTTACTGATGCTTGCCTTACACTCAGGGTAGGAAAATCATATCCTTAAATCAAAACAGAACCTCAGAATGGTCCTATCTATTGCTTCACTTCAGTCCTTCAACAGTGATGCTTCTTTCTTTTCTTCATGCATTTAGATGATATATTTCTAGCCAAGGATCTCAATGCTAGATTTTGTCTTTTCCTGTGGTATAGCCTGAAAGATGTATATACATAGATTTGCACAGCAGTTTGGCCTCTCAGATGTTGTAGAAGCACAGCACAACATTTGAAGAAATTGTGGGTTGCAAAGCTCCTCAGATTGGGTAGCCCCAACAGGAAGACAGATTAATCTAAAACACTGAAAGTTTAAGTTGTGAGGTAGCCTGTGGATCAGATCAGGTGAAAGATTCTCAGGATCCACAATGAAGCAGCACCTCTTATCCTGGGGTTATTGTAGCTTGTATGTATGCTTAGATCTTTCTTCCAGCAGAGAGACGGTGAAGAGCCACTTAGGACTTCTTGTTAGCTAGTGGCACACGAACCTTTTTTAATACCTTACACAAATGACAAGGCTGGCTTATTGCCAGAAAGAGTTGCTTCAGATCTTCATAGTAATCCTTATCAGGTTTTCTTTTATCTCTCTAGTAATATGATTTATGCCAGTTATAAGTAGACATTGTAATACCAAAAATGTAAACATTTACAGTATAAAATAAATTAAAACATTGTTTAGCAAGACAAGCTCATTACAAAAATTTGTAAACTCCCAGTCCCCTCCAAACCCCCTCCAGAACTGCAGTAACTCTATTGTCAAAGACAATTACGAAAAACAATATATAGCCTTAAATATGCTTTGGATATACTTCACAAAAGCCTTTGTGGATTCCATAGCCATTTGTGTAGGTTACAGATAAGGCTACATTTAATTTAAAATTTAATTTAATTACTCATTGTTTATTATCAAGAAATTTTAAAGGAAGTGACACTTGATAGGATAGTTTTGGCTTGCCTACATTATCCTGGTCTTCCAGCCATGCAGTAAGCATAATCATACTATTTACAAGTGTGATCCTTAATGGATCCTAAATGGATAATCATTGGACTAACATAAGTTCAAACCCTGCTAATATGGAAGAAAGTACCCAGAGAAAGGAGAAAAAGGCATACAGAAATGTATTTTATTATGGCTTCTATGTGGTTAGCAGAACTCAGAACTTAAATTGCCTCATCATTTTAAAATTAAAGGTATCATACCAAAAATGAAATTATCCATATGAAAGTATAGAAAAACTCTGCCACTGACAGCAGGCCAGTGTAAACAATTAAGTGAGTTATTAGCACAAGCTAGAAATGGCATTACTATGTCATATTATTATTAACTTGAGGAATGAATGAAGTAAATTTGGACTTTTCTTCTGAAAATAAAACCTTTTCATTTTGTATTATTTATCCACATTGTGATATAACAGTGCTCAGTGACAACAGTTTAAGGGACAATGGAAGCATTAGCATTACAACAAGAAGATGAGACTTGAGTCTTTCATAAAATCTTATTGCACACTTGAAAAGCTGCAGTAGAGGACAGTAGTTCCAAGAGAGTAAGAGACAGTGTTGAGGAATCTTGACAAAAATGTTTAGAAGCAGCATAGAAAACTGAATTATTGTGGGCATGTGATCTTGATCTGCTTAAATCTATAAATATACATAATAAATATATGATCTATAAACATTTCTTAAATTAATGAAAGAAATTGACTTTCTTTTAACTAATGGCATATGACAGTGAAACCAGGTAAAATACTTTATTTATAGATCTTTAGAAATTTACTATCTCTGTATTTAATGATAATAAATTATTAAAACTATGAATTTAATTAAAATACTTGATATGCTATAAACCAAACATGTATTCCAGTTTTGTGGGAGGAAAATCAAATGCATATTACAGATTTATGAGAGCAATGTAGCTAGCAGAATTTAATGCTGTTCCCAGGGACATAAGACATCCTTTCTCAGGTGCTAAAATTCTCATTCAAAACACTTCTTTATGGAAGGAATTGTGCTGAAGCTCTAATTCTATTTTTACTTTCTAAGTAAACAATCTTGTTTCATTTAATTCCTTTCCTGAAGCTAAAAAAAAAAAAAAATAAAATTAAAAATTGATCTACTGGGTTGTGTATAATTACAATGGGGAAGGCAATGGCGTACTTGTTTATTGCTCAAATAATAAAAAAATAAAGCAGGTTAGCAATAAATGTCAGTACCTTAGATGTGCTTTGCACAGTAGGAACAATCCGAGAAAAAAGTTAGAGGTTTGAAAACTTAAAACTCATATGACCACACCTGGAATACCGCATCCAGTTTTGGGGTCCCCAGTTCAACAGAGAGAGGGATCTTCTGGTGAGAGTCCAACAGAGAGCTACAAGAGTGATTAAGGGACTTTAGCATCTCTCTTATGAAAAAAGACTGAGACAACAGGGGCTGTTTAGCATTGAGAAAAGAAGGGTGAGAGGGGATCTTAATGATGCCTATAAATGTCTGAGGGGTGGCTGTCAAGATGAAGGGGCCAATCTTTTTTCAGTTGTGCCCAGTAATAGGAAAGGGAATAATGGGCTTAAGCTAGCACACAGGAGGTTCCACCTCAATATGAAGAGGAACTTTTTTACTGTGAGAGTTACAGAGCACTGGAACAGGCTACCAGGGAGGTTGTGGAATCTCCTTCCCTGAAGACTTTCAAAATCTACCTGGATGTGTTCCTGTGTGGCCTGCCCTAGGTGATCTTGCTTTGCCAGAGGAGTTAGAGTAGATCTCTAGAGGTCCCTTCCAAGCCCTAACATTCTATGATTCTATGACATTCCATGAAGAGCAGGTCAGCCATTAGAAATTTAAGGAATGCTTGCTTTTAAAAGGGAACATGGGAGGTAATCTGGTCCTACCCCTTGCTTGAACCGAGTGAGGCTCAGGGTGTTGAACACAGTCCATTTATGAAAACCTGCAAGATGTTTCACAGTACCTGGGCAAATTGTTCCAGTATTTGCCCAGCCACACTGTGCTTTATTATTTTTCTAAAGTCTATTTGGAATTGTTAAAGACATCAATAAGACACTTCCAGAGTCTTTTTTGAAAAAATGTTGAATTAACCCAGATGTCTCAGCATGTCTTGCTGTATCATATTATCCACCTTCATAATCATCTTGCTAGCTGAACGCACTCCAGTTTACCAGTAATTTTCTTTCACTGCAACACCTAAAACTGTATTTCAATCTTGTACTCAAATGCACTGCAATGAGACAGTGTATACTCTGAGGATCCTGCTTGCACCATTTCATAATCATGCATATTTTGATCTGAGATTTAAAACAGACTAATAGTCTTCTTTACGGTGTATCAATTATTTATATATATTATTAATATATATATATTATATATTATATATATTATTAATATATAATAATATATATTATTAAAGTAGAGCTTTACCTTAAAACTTCTGAAGCTGAAAATAGGTTCTGTAAATAAATAGAATACCACATGAATAACACATAATTAACACAAATAAACACTGCTTATCAAGAATATGTGTTAATATTTTTGTTATTCTCTAAACGCATATTTCTTAATATGTGATAATTGTATTTAATGCAAGCTGCAAATGTTATATAAATATTTTTAAAACATAGGCTATGAATATTGTAACCAGAACTCCTTGATAATCTATACCCTATCTTCTGAGGTATCTAAATACTAATAAAGGGCTAATTATCTGCTCATGTAACTGTTGTTAAATCAGATAAATCAAATTTCCATGTATCTTTCTGAGACAAAGATGTGTCCCCACACTGTCTGCCCTTGGTTCAAGAGAATCACATGAGAATTAACACGAAGAATAATTATTCCAGTTAGTTATACATAAAGAAATGAATTCTAAGAATTTTCCTGGAAGTCTATGACTACTAACACTTACTTCATCAGCTCATAGAACTGATAATGCATATTTTTTTATTATTGATTTTTTGAATAAACACAGTGACAGCGCAATAAGCACCTTGAATACCTGTCATGTCTGGGGCCAGGATAGAGCTAATTTTAGTTCCAGCTAAGTCTCTCACATGAAGCTGCACTTGCTGAAATTAACAGCAAGTTTCTCAGTCAGTGTCTGCTGCCAGGACTGATAACGCTCAGTGCTCACAGTTACAGCTAATGGTGTGCAGAACCAAGGCCACTGCTATGTTCTGAGGAACATCTTCCTCTTTCCAGAGCATAAAGGAGTAAAGAGGTCAAACCTGCAACCCTCCTTTAGGGAGAAGCAGACAAGACAGATGACCAAAATTTACCACAGTATTCCATGACATACGTGTCATACTCAGTATAAATTTGAGGTATCAGGAGGACCAGACCCCTTCCTCTTCCTTCAGCCTTCCTCTTTGCCCTTTGTATTTACCCTTCATGGCCTGTTCCTGTTTTCTTCAACATCCTGGGAGGATTCCATCCATTCATTTACCCGTGGTCCTAATCCATGCCAGCCAGAATCTCTGTTCCTGCCTACAGCTCCCCCATGCTGCTGGCTCCAGGAGTCCAGCCTGGACTTTCCCAGGGCTGCCCTGCAGCCTTGGTGGTGATGTGAGTACTACTGGGGGAAAAGAGGGAGGAATATGGTAATGTTTTTCTGTATAATTGTATATATTTAATATTTTTTCCTTTTTTAATCATTACTGTTTCATTAAAGCTGCATAGTTTAGTTTCCAACCCATAAGTCTGCCTTATTCTCTCTCCTTTCTTTATCAGGGAGGGTAGGGTGAATAATAGAGAGCATCTGTCATTCGGTTAATTGCCAGCCCAGTGTTAAACCATGACCATACCAAAGATTCAAACTTAGTAACTTGTAAATCTACAAGCCCTTTGGTATTTAGTATTTCTTGGAGAACAGATTTCATAAACCAATATTTGATTAATATCAATATTGTTTAATTTGAAGTAGCTTTCATCTTTGCAACATGTAGCACATGATGGAACATCTAGGGGGGAGAGTGAAGATCAAAAAGATAAGCTTATTTTCAATTACCTTACTCTGATATATTCAAAAAGAAAGTTCTGCTATGGTTAGATGAATACTAACTGCTTAATAACAAGCAAGTATTCAGATGCACGTGTATTTGTAGGACAAGAATAGTTAAAACAATCTGGTTAAAAATAAGAAAAAAAAAAGCTTAGGGGAACAGAAAAGTTTGTATTGATTCCATTTTACACAGGTTGGAAAGAAACACTTTTGGTGTTTAGAGAAGTTTCAGGTTTTTTTATCCACCTCTCTTTATTCCAGCAAGTTCACTTAAAATTGATTTCTTTAAAAAACATTCTCACCATTTACATTAGCTCTTTAGAATTAAATTTTCTCAGTAAATTTTTCCAGTAATTTTTCCCAGTTTTCATAACGTTCGCTCATCAGAAGCTTCTGTGGCCTTTGAATGAAGGATCTCTAAAAATGATAAACAATTGTTTTGTGATCCTCAAAGGCCACCAAAATAAAAATATGGGCAGCCCACTGGGACAATCTCTTCACTTCATATAAGACTGTTAAAATACAAGAAGATATCATGGTTAGTGTTTCTAACAGCAGCTATAAATCTAAGAGAATTAGTCTATAGATGCCTTCATTCATCACCAGTGAGAAATCAGTTGTCAGCACACTCGGTGCTGTTTGCTTAGCGTAACTTGATCTAATGCCACATCACTTAAGGTCAAGGAAACTTGAAGGCTGTCCTAAAAACAACTTTGATTACTTTCTCCAAAATTGCTGAAATGCAAAACTTGAGACAACATTGAAGAAATGCCCACATAAAGAGCTGTCAGTAAGGAGGAACTATTCCTTTGTTTGTCTATTTATTGCTTACTTATTTTGGGGAAAACAATAACCATTGTTTCTGTAAAGGATGGCAAACATACTGCAGTTTGAATTGTCAGATCTTAGAAAATGTTATGGTTACTCATTGACTGGAAGAAAATAGGAGAAGAAACTCCTATTTTCTGCTGTTCATCCAGTTTAAAGACTTTGCCCTTAGACTACCCTGTAGCTACTTCTCTAAATATTTCAAAAATATCTGACCTTTATGTGGATATTGCCTGATCTTCCTTCATACTGTCATACAGTTTTTCCCCAGTGTAACATATTTTAGTATGCTTTTCTGATTTAATACATTTATTTATAGTATATTCTTGGGATACTAAAGATCTAATCAGAGCCATCTCTCAGATGATCTTGGAGCTTTTTTGACAAAATGGTTACTTATTATGCTTAATTAGAATCTGACTTTAGAGAAGGTGGCTTTCTTTTACTCCTAGATTTTCCCAAAATGTCTTTGAAAAGAAATGTCGTGGCCCGTAACTATTATTATTTTATATTTTGTTTAGGAGGAAATATTAGCTACTGTGCATACTCTCCCCACAAACTACAAAAGTTACCAACTTTAATATTTGGGTTTATTTAAGGTAAAAGAACACCACTCTGGTAATGGGTCTCAGGAAGGGAGTGGGAGAAAATGTAGCAAAACAGGTTTTTAAACAGATGAACCACCAGAGAGCGCTTTTAAGAAAAGAAAAGAAAAGAAAAAAAGAAAAGAAAAGAAAAGAAAAGAAAAGAAAAGAAAAGAAAAGAAAAGAAAAGAAAAGAAAAGAAAAGAAAAGAAAAGAAAAGAAAAGAAAAGAAAAGAAAAGAAAAAGAAAGGGAACAGATTATTGGTTTTTCACCTGCCGAGGTCCCCGGAGAATCACCTGTGGTCACTGTCTAGTTGAAGCCAAAGATGTCGAAGGAAGTGGGGGAGAGCAATGAGAGTGGAAGTGGAACCCCACACTACTCCTGCTGCTACTGCAATTTTCTCCTTTTTCCTCTGAATTTTATAGCCAAAAATTTCTTCTTCTCATCAGTCATTGCCAGAAATTGTAAATTGGTCTGCAAACTGCAGGCCTTCCTTTTGGTATTCAGGCATTCCAAGAATTCCTTAGTTCTTGTATTCAACACCAATTTGCATTACCTGTCATGAGCCTTTTGGGTTAGCATTTTATCTTGTCAGTCCTGTTACTTCCAAGTAGCTGTTACCATATCAAAGGGGAGGGGTCTGCTGAATGCTAGACAGCAGATATAACTATGTAATTTTGCTGATTCAAGAGACAATTTTTATTTTTTTTTTGCTGACGTGTCCACAACAAGGAACTACAGCTCAGATGTCAATAAAAAACTGCAGTCCAGACAATTGAGAAATTTGAAAATATTTTGTTTAGATTTCAAGGTTTAATAATGTATTTTGTTTACTTCTTATATATTGACTGTCTGAAATCACCTATTTTCTGTCAAAGGGTTAATTATGGAGTTATGACCATAATATTAAGGTATCAGATTTAATATTCCCCTCTTTGATGTCCCCTCATAATTACTAACATGATGACATATGCATCAAATATATAATCTTTATAGTAATCTATTGCTGAAAAGGAAAAATTATAAATTTGTTCAAAATACCAAATTACATCACATTACAGTCAAATATTTATATTAAAGGCATTTTTCTTTGCTAGGACACATTTTTTACCATTGTACTTTTATTTATATCTTTACCATATTACTAAGTAATAATTTACTGAAGTTGTCTGAAACACTGTTAGTACAGAATAGTTTCCTATTCATGGCAATGAGTCCTGCATCAATTTTCTGGCTCTGAAACTGGAAGAATTTTCTCCTTTCACATGACTGCAATGAAAGGAGAGCTGTCCTTAACCTAACATGTGAAAACTAATTTCTTATGCTAGCCTATCAGGAAGTAGAGTTAAAGTAAATTTTTATTTCTTAAGTATAACACATATCCCCTTCAATTTGGAAGTTTCTCTTAATTGTGATGGACTACCAGAATAAAGAATGGGAGGAATATATTTATTACTTTCTTAGACTTCCAGGTTACCAGGCATCAGCATTAAGTGTGTCTCTTTATTTTTCAGTGTCTATCTTGCTCACACCAAAAAGACTTCTTAATTAATCTTCAGAGAATTCTATTTCTTTGCTTTCTTCCATGTTCAGGAATGGATCTGTACTCATTAAATGATAGTATTCTCCTTGAATGTCCTTCATGATGTCCACTTTCCTGACATCATGATTAAAAAAAAAAATTGCAACCTTTTTCATAGAACACACAAACAGATAAAAATGGCGTGGAAAGAATTGCTGAATAGATGCATAACAATGTTTCATGTTTTAGGAATGACACATTTTTAAGAATCTGGATTAATTTTTCCTGTCTAGTGTGAGAATCACAATTGAATGTTTGGTTATTCAAGGGAGAGATCAGAAACAGATCAGAAACAGATACTGAGCTGGTTGAACAGGTTTATTATTAAGATTTGCATTAATTCACTAAGTAGTGTAGCAGGGCTATGTGCATAAGATCTGGGGTACCTGATGACAGTAAGCCATGAACAAAAATAAAGTGTTAAATGGGAAGAAGTTAGAGAGCACATTAAATAGCCTTCTAATTTCTTCCTGGTCTTATTTTGGAATATCCCACTAGATACTATGAAATGATGAAACTATATTTTAAATAGAGTAAAGGAATTGACCTGCCCCTCAATAACCAGTGTTCTTTCCAAATTGCTGAGGGACTTGTTTCCCTTACAAGTTGACTAAATCATTTTATTAATAAAGATGCTAAATATCCTCATAAATCATGTTTCCAAAATTAATCTGAGCTCTGGGAATGCTGCAGAAGCAGCACAGCTAGACTCAGACCCTACTTATCCAGGATCACTCTAGATGATTTAAAATTGATTTAAAGCTCAGCACACAGGCCCAGCTTGGAATTAATTTTAACAAAAGATTTTAGTATTTATTTAATTAAACCAGTTGAATTCCCAGGTTCTTTGGACTACTGTGTCACTCTAAAAAAAGACATGACCTTGTACAGATAAAGGATTGCCTAAAGGTAATTTCATATCATGTTTCTCACCTAATATGCTCCGCAGGACTGCAAATTTTTTGAGATGAAGCCTACCAAAAAGCACCACCCAAAAAAATGAGACTGACTAGATCTGTCCAGCTCTAGCTGTCTAGATTAGCCTGGTATGAGCTGGAAAACAAACAAACGGAAGAATTTTCAAACACGTTTGAGGCAGGAGACCAGAGGGGTTTAGAGAGCTTGAGGTGGTCACTAAGTAGTGATGTCAGTGGTGGCTTAAGCCAGTGAGCTGATACTAAAAAAAGCCCAACAAACTGTTGGAAGGCAGGAGCACAGGGGGGACACACGGGGAAGACTGAGTCCAATATGGAGCTGTTTGGCATAGCAGCCCAGCCAGGACTTGACACATTGACCCTGAAGATATAGTCCTGCTCCTCTGATCTGTGGTGCTTCTCTAAACTTGATCTTATGGGCTGTTTTGTATGCACCACAGGGCAGAAATCATAAAATAATCATCAATAATCACATATTATAGCTATTCTATTTAGCAAATACATTTTAGAATATAAATAACTGATTAGTGTGGTTTGTTTTTGCAGCCATGCCATGTAAATATTGTGAAAATTTGGAATTGCTTTTGAGGAGAAAAGACAAAAAGATAAAAATAACTTAGAGTAATTACAGTATAAAAATCCAGAACAAATCTGTCAAAATAATATTAGTGGAAACTTTATATCCGACTGGGACACACACCTCTTATGACAAAAGTGCACATTTTACTAAACAGAAATCCAACCTACTTTGTTCTAAAACTACAGTCATTGTTGCTGACATGAATAATTCACTTTGAATAAAAATAAAAATGAATGTTTATTTAGTTGTGTCAATTTCTAATATCTTTTAAGATAACATTTATTGGGGAAATCTAGCAAACAATTTTATTTTTACCTTTTTTGGTGTTTATATGACTAATCTCAGAATTTACAGGCTTACTAGCTAGTAATATTTTCTTTTCTTTTTACCTATTCTGCACATTTAATTCAACACATATTCTCTTTTTTCCCCCCCCAGCTCTCTTTTTTCCTGTTTTAGAAGTTTAGCCTTTGGGTAAAATGAAGAAAGTAATTACTTTTTGTCAAAATGATGCAATAACATAGCTCTGAGGTTATGAAGCAGACTTCATCAGCAGCATATGTCTTCAATTTTTGCTATTATTTTGTTTGCCCTGACAGACCTTGAAAAATGAAGCTTAGCACTAATGGACCTAAACCAGAACTTCTAACTTCAGCACAGAATCTTGCATGGCTTATATTATAAATAACAAATAGTCTGTCTTTCACATAAGGAAATGCCAAAAGTTTTACAAATGAAGCATACTTGATCTGGTACTCTCTAACTGCAGTTTAGTTATTATTTATTTCCATTATATTGGAGAAGTTGTGGCAATCTGGTAACGTTCCCACTGACTATTAAAAGGGGAACATAACCCTCATTTTCTAAAACGGGAAAAGGGAAGACCCAGTCCACTACAGGCCAGCCAGCCCTACCTCTGTGCCCAGCAAAATCATGAAGTAGATCTTCCTTAAAGCTGTACATGGAAAATGTGAAAGTCATTGGTGGCAACCAACAAGCCGTCACAAAGGACAAATTGTGCCTGACAAATTTGGTGATATTTTATGATGCAGTCATAGCGCTGGTGAACAAGGTTGGTATATCAACTGACATGATATACTGGACTTGTGCAAAGTGTTCAATATGGTCCTGCACCACATCCTGGTCTCTAAATGGAAAAGATACAGATTCAGTGGATGAACCAGTTGGCAGATAAGTAATTAGCTGGATGGTCACACTCAGAGAGTAGTGGTGAAGAGCTTGATGTTCAAATGGAGATCAGAGATGGGTGAAGTTCCTCAGGTGCTTGTGTTAGGATTGGCACTGTTTAACATCTTTGTCTGAAACACCAGAGAGGGTAGGTTTAGATTAGACATTAGGAATAAATTGTTTAGTGTGAGGGTGGTGAGACACTTAGGTTGCCCAGAGAAGCTGTGGATGCCTCATCCCTGGAAGTCCTGAAGGCAAGGTTAGAAGGGGCTTTGAGCAACCTGGTATAGTGGGAGATGTCCCTGCCCAGGCAGGGTAGTTGGAACTAGATGAACTTTAAGGTCCCTTCCAACCCAAACTATTACATGATTCTGTGATTGTTTGTAATTATAGAAAAAGCATTCACACTGTTCCAGAATTAGTAATGGTGTCCAGTGAAACACTACAAAGAAACACTTAACTTTTAGTTTTGAAAGCACTGAATCTTTCTTAAGAGGGAAGAAATGATATAATCCAATTGATGCAATTAGAAATGGTTAGAAAATCTCAGTATATCATTAATGTTTAAAGTTCATTTTCTGCTGATAGAAAATAAAATTGGAAGCTAGCATAGAAGATTTGTGCAGTGTTGACCTGGGCTAGACACCAGATGCTTTTCAAGCCACTCATTACCCCTCCTCACCCGAAGAGGGGGATAACAGTATGAGAAAAGGCTCATGGCTTGAGGTAAGGACAGTGAGATCACTCACTAATTACCATTGTTGCAAAACAGACACTTGAGAGAAATTAATTTATTTATTTTAATTAATTTACTGCCAATCAAATCAGAGTAGAGTAATGAGAAATAAAACCTTAAAACACTTTCCTCCCAACCCACACCTCCTTCCTGGCCTCAACTTTATTCCCAAATTCTCCCTCTAAGTGTTTGAGGATAAGAAGTAGGGGTTGCAATCAATTCATCTGATGTCGTATCTGCTACTGCTTCATTTTCATGCTCTTGCCATGCGCCAGGGTGGGGACTCTTCCACCAGACCCAATTCTCCATTAACTTCTCCAACATGGGTCCTTCCCTTCACAAACTGTTTCATAATGGGTCTTTTCTATGGGTTGCTGTCGCTGTCCTTCAGGAACAGAGTGCTCCAGGGTAGGCTCCTCTCTGTGTATTCCCAGGTCGTCCTTCTCCAGCATTATCTTCCTGCTTCCTTCAGGTTCCACGTGCTCTGCTGTGGGGTCCTCCCTGGAATGCAGGTGGATATCTGCTCTGCTGTTTGCCTCCAAAGGCTGCAGACAGCCTACCTCACCATGGACTTCACCACAGGCTGCAGGGAAATCTGCTCCAGTACCTGGAACACCTTCTACCTCTCCTTCACTCATGAAGGTGTCTGCAGAATTGTTTCACATATTTTCCCTTCTCTCTCCTTGCTGCTGTTGTGCAGCAGTTTTTTCCCCTTCTTAAATATGTTGTCACAAATGTTCTACTACTGTGGTTTTTGGGCTTGGGCTTGGGCTTGGCCAGGAGTGAGTTCATCCTGGAGCCGGTGGGCATTGGCGATATTGGACATGGGTGAATCTGCTAGGAGACTCTCAAAGAAGCCACCCCTGCAGCTACCCCTGCTACCAAATCCTTGCTTTTCAAAGCCAATGTAATATTAAAAAATTAAACTTCACATCTCTGTGATAGACAACAGACATTGCTTAGTACTTTTTTTGATCAGGGAGCATGTTTCTACTAGGCTGTCAAACTGAGAGCTTTTCCAAGCGATGGAGGAAAGCATCTCACTAGGCACACTTCCTACTTTCTAATAACATTTGTAGCTCAACACTGGAATTTAAAATTTAGTGCAAATATTGGTTCATTCTTTGACTGTTAGAAGAGACAAAAAACTTCAAACATGCTTTTCTTGTTAATTAATACAACCAAGTGCAAGTATGTAAGTTCAGCATTTCAGAGTCTGAATTATTCAATAACTGAACAAAGGCCAGCTTTTAAAAATGTTACAAAAGCACATCAAATTAAAAAATCCTTTGTCAAGAGTATATCTGTTCGCACTTGCAAATACTATATTGCTGTCATCATGAAAAAGTAGCAATTTCATAATGAAAATGATGCTATCTTTCTATGTGGCACTCAGTTACATGTCATTTGATCTGGACATTATCATGTTTATTGAATATTTTTTACATTTTAAGCTATATTTTACATACATTTTATCTGCATGGCAAAGAAATAGTAATGCTGAGAAACAGTGCATATCATGTTGGTTTCTTTTCTTTTTGATGCTGGAATCTGACAAGTCCAAAGGCAAATCTAGTTCAAAAAATAGCTTCTCAGGTAATGAATTTCACATGAAAAGCAAACAGCCCCTCTGCTTTTCAGCTACAGATGGATTTCTGAAGAGAATCTAAATTGAAGTCTCCTACAATTTTTAAAGTAATGACTTGGGTCCTGAGCATCTACAACTATATCTCCTGATTTCTATATGTTTCAAATAGGAAAAGGCACAATAATGTACGCAGTGAGGTTACTTCATCTCTGAAACTGATTATTGTCCTGTACATCCCGAGCAAATGACAAGACATATGTTGTCATAAAGTAAATTTTTTTTCTTGGTGGTGGTAGTATACACTAGCATACAGATAAAACCAGAATTTATTGACTGAGGTTTAATGTCACGGTAGTTCACCATTCTTTAAAAAAAAAAAAAAAAAAAGAAAAGAAAAAGAAAAAAAAGAAAAGAAAAAGAAAAAAAAGAAAAGAAAAAGAAAAAGAAATTAAAAAAAATAATCCACCACAAAAAAATCCATGTAGTTCATATGTTGCTACATCTATGCCTAAAACCTTCTGGTCCACTGGCAAAACTCTTAAGTTTCTCAAAGATCTGTGAGTCTCAAAGGGAAATAAGTACTTGAAAGTCTGGTGCAAATCAATGGCTACGAGTAGAAATATCTATATTGATTTACACAACAAGGAGAGTCAAGGGAATCTTAGAAGCTCATCAGAGAAGCTCCCTGGTTTACCTTCTGACCTGCCAGCACTCCCACAGCATTTCTTGCACTGCCTGGTTCCAGACAGTAATTGGGTTTATTGTAATAAGACGTGGCGAGAAGAACAGATGAAGTGGAGAGGCAGTAAATAGCAATGGGTAGGAAAAATGCTTCAGTACCTGAAGACTTACTTTCTTTTAGTTTTTCTCTACTCCCTTATTAAGCTATTTTGAAACTTGTAAACATTTTAAATAAGTATGTAATTCTTGAAAATGCTGCTACTGTATGAATGATTCAGATCAGATTTATAGTTGCATACTCTGTAAACAGCAGAGCCCCTCCCCAAATTAAAATTTAAGGCATCTTTGATATACAAATATTGGGACAACTTTTAGCATACATCACATTCTACAGCAAGTTTTACACCTAATAGGAAAGGTTTAATTAAGAATTAAAAGTAGAAAAAAAAATTAAGAATGTTTTTTGCTTTATCAGGATAAAAGTTATCATATGCATTTAGGTACATACGTACATTTCTCTTTCAATATAATTTAGAAGAGTTAGAGAATTACTAGGTTCATTATTGGTTCAATAGATTTTAATCCGTTACCTTAAGATAATGATTTACATTTACTTTATACACCCATTTATAGATATAGAAAAACATCTTTACTTCTTAAAATTATCATCCTGGAATATCGTATGATCTAAACTGTTCAAAGCAGTTATTTCATCATGGCTGACCTTGTCTGGATGCCAGGTTCCCATCAAAGCCACTCTATTACTCTCCTTAGCTGGACAGTGGAAAGAAAATAACAAAAGGTTCATGGGTTCAGGTAAGGACAGGGAGAGATCACTCACCAGTTACCATCCTGGGCAAACCATACTTGACATGGGGAAATTGTTTTAATTTATTACCAGTCAAATCAAAGTAGGGTAATGAAAAGTAAACACTAATTTTAAAACACCTTCTCTCATCCCTCCTATCTTCCTGGGCTCAACTTCACTCCCAAATTCTCTACCTCCTCCATCTGAGCAGCACAGGGAGACAGTGAACTGGAGTTACAGTTCATTATGTGTTGTCTCTGCTATTCTTTCTTCCTCAGGGAGCACACTCCTCACGCTCTTCCTCTCCTTCAGCTCCTTCACGCTTTCTCCTGTCCTTCCCACAGGAGACAGTCCTCCATGAACTTCCCCAACATGAGTCCTCCCCACAGGCTACAGTTCTTCACAAACTCCTTCAACGTGTATCCTTTCCACAGAGTGCAAACTTCTGTGCACAGATTGTAAAAAATCCTGCCAACAAACCTGCTCCAGCATGGGCTACCCTCTCTCTTCACATGGCTACAGGTCCAGTCAGGAGCCTGCTGTAGCATGAGATTCCTAGGATTTACAGCCTTCTTTGGTTATCTACCTTCTGCAAGTGGATATTTGCCCCTCTGTTAACCTTCATCAGCTGGAGATGCACACCTACCTCACCATAGTCTTCATAATGGGCTGCAGGAGTACTTTTGCTCTGGCACCTAGAGCACCTCATTCTCCATCTACAAGTTCATTTATTTTTTCTTTCCCCCTTTTTAAGTATGTTATCACAAAAATGCTACCACCATCATTGATTGTCTCAGCTTCGGCCAGTGGCAGGTATTGGAGCCTGAAAATAAATAGTACTTTCTATGCTGGGTGTTAAAGAAGTTGGTTATTTGCCTTTAAATTATTTGTAAATTCTTTTACTATAATTCCTTCACTATCTCGTAGATCTTAAATACTTTTAGTTGTATACATTTCTAGTTAAAAATAAGATATGACATTTACTCAGCAAAATTATTTCTTCATAATACAATTGCTAAGCCAATGGCAAAGAATGTAACATTGATGATAAAATATAGTCTTACAAAATACTGTAAAATAGATAGTGATTAAAGCCCAGCAAAAAAATGTAAGGAAAAAACATCATGTAGCTACTGGGACTGTGAGTAAATTGCTTGTTTAAAAAAGAAAAAAAGGTTAATGTCTAACTTGAGGGAAATGGAATTGTTTGATAGCTCATTAGAGAACTGACCCACTTGTGTCTCCTGTTAGCTTCAAACAATATGAACTAATTAATACCCCAAATTGCTAAAAAAGCTTTGTGGTTTTAGTAAGTGTAATGGTGGTTAACCTTTTTATGCTGTTGCAAATGCTAAGGGTTTCTATTAAACCAGTGGAGAAAACATTTACATAGATTATGGAAACTGCACAAAATCACCTTGCCCCTAAACTGCTGGTGACTTCATACTGTTTCTGCTTTTAAATAATTTTTTTTTAAGTGGCTGAATTAAGAAAATTAACAGAGCATTACAGGTTCAGAGAGCTTAAATGATGCATTAAGGGATCAGTTAGTGTGTGTACCTACAAAAAGAAACCAACTACAAGTGGTTATTAACTGAGGGTAATTTAATCCTACCACATGGCCTAGAATTTCAGTATCAGTAAAGACAGCCACTAATGATGCCAGGGAGAGGCATCTATATTATAGAATTTGTGCAAAAGTGATGAAGCAGTACAAGGACAGTATGCTCAAATTCCATGAGCTCCCTTTTTTGTCTCATGATGTAAGCCATGATGTCAGTCAGTTAGGGCAAAGTACTATTAAAAGCACACTAATGTAAGGTAGAAAAAAGCAGATTACTTCAAAAACATAAAACAAAAACATAATCAATTTAAAAGACTACTGAAAGTAAATGTTAATCTATGAATTTGCAGATTAAGATTGAATTGAACTGGGAATAATATAATGCATATTTTATTTGTTTAGTTTAGATGACAAACAAGTTCAAATTATTTTACAATTTAATAGAAAAACCCCCCTTCAATTGGAGCTTGATAAAATAATATTTATTAATTGTAATTTACCACAGATTTATCAGACATAAAATAATCCATGCAAAGTTGTAGTTCAACTGCTTATTGAACTGAATATAAACAGATATAGTTCAGAGCAGATCGTAGATAAGACCAAACGTAAACCAGTTTCTAAACTCAAACTCAGCATATTTTTGACTAGTAATGTATACCAAAATTACCAAGCAGAGAGAAGTACTATATACTTGATGTTGGCTGATATAATTTAATCTGATAGTCTGTCTCTTTGGTTAGTGAGAAGAAAGGAAGGCTCCTCTGGATAAAATTTAAGATATATCCGTACTGTCCTGTTGGCTTATCAGTTTTGTGCACCACTCTCTTAGCCTTCTAACTATCCACATTTCATGTATATTTGTCACATCTAAGATCTAATCTAGGGTGAGCAAAGCAGTTCTCCAGCCAAAATAGTTTAGTTATTGTTTAATAGTCTAATTTTGTCCAGATTCCTCACATTATTTCTGCTGTGTTCTGTGAAGTAGAAAATTTAAATAAACCAGAACTTCCATAATTAGTAGTGGAAACTTGGTCATGAAAGGCATGTAGTTATCTAAGATTTGACTTAATATAGTGCTCACAGAAGTCTTACCAGACTTAGCATTACTGGTTATTTGAGTTTACTGTAACTATATGACTTATTCATATTCTTATAAATTAGTTGAAAAAGCTTTTTATATCATGGAAAGAATTTCAGAACAAAGCAAAATGAATTGAATGGAAAATTCCTGAAATAGTTCATATAGAGATGTGCAAGAATTGTAAGAAAGGCCTAAACCTGTCCCTGCAGTGACAGGAAATATCTGTGTTTGAGTTTCCATTAATTTTTCTCTATAAAATGTTATGCTGCACCCAAGAAAAATGTCCTGAGAAAAGCTGTACTAACATCAATACCTTCCAAAGAAAAATACTACAGTTAGTTCCACTTGTAAAGAGAAAAAAAAACCCAAACCCTAAGTGGTCCATAAGCTATGTCAGCCCCCTTACTGGAAGTTAAAAGGGGAATTACTGACAGAGTATTTTGGCGCACGTCTCAGTGAAAGATGCATTCTTGGGCTGTTAAAAGAGTTTCCTGCTTAATTTATATACTTAGTGTCTGTGAGGAAAGTAGATGTTCTATGCAGTAGATGTTCTCTTTTCTTAGGAGTGGCTTGCATCATGGGTGAGATATGTGACTCTAGATACAAGAATTCTGTAATTCCTAAGGCTTTCAGAAATAGGTTTATATGAGTTTGGGTTTCAGTTTGGATAAAGATGTGTTATTGAGTTCTTTGCTTTTTCCTTTCTGTATTTGAAATTTAAAATAAAATCATAGATGCACCAAAGAGACTGAAATTTCTGTGAAAACCCAATTTTTATAATTCACTAATCTAAATTAATGGCTCTGTGAAGAATAGCCAGGGTTAACACAGGACTAGGATTTTTGATGGTGTAAATCCACAACTCAACAGACTTACACAGATTTATACCATTTGAGGTTATTTCTCATAGACAAATAGAGGTCATTGGCTGGCACATACAGAAGCCTTCATTTCACTGTCAAATTAACTGCAATTGTCAGGATCTGACTAATTCTCTAAAAAGCTCTAATAATACCTATGCTGCTGCTTTAAAACAAGCCACATAATATTAATCACATGCTGGCTCTTTTTAAAAGAAATAACTTATCTTTCTTTATGTTGGTAAGAGTTTTAGTTCTAATTTTCAGGTAACAGCATAGGCTCCAGGTACTCAAGAACACAGGAAATAAGGCACTTTATAAATGAAATACATCAATAAACATATATACTGGACTTTTAGAGCAATAAAGCAAGTAATTGACATTTCTAACACACTTTCACTCTGGCAGTTCAAGCTGTAAAAAGATACCTACTACTGCATTTTGCTTTTGAGAAAAAAAAAGTCATGACCATGTTTGTGAAAAGGACCTCCTCTATATAGAACTTAAAAATATTTTATTTTATTTCAACCAAAAATATCTAGAGATGAACATTTTTTGTGAAAGTTTGAATTTGTCATCTGAACAGCTTTTTTCTTTTTGGTTTTTTTTTTTGTTTTTTTTTTTGGTTTGGTTTTTTTTGGGGTTTTTTTTTTTTTGTTTGTTTGGTTTTTTTGTTTTTTTTTTTTGTTTGTTTTGTTTTTTGTTTTTTTTTGTTTGTTTGTTTGTTTTGGGTTTTTTTTTTATTTTTTTTTCCCTATAAATGTAGCTATTTTCTGGAAGTAACATCTAGTGATTATGACAATTTTGGTCACTGAATCATATCAGGATTTAATAATTTCACTAATCTTTGTACCTATGTTCAGCCATCTTGAGACACTTGATCAGCTTACCCTTGCTATCTTTGAACAACAAAGCTACAGAACCTTCTTTATCAAATTCTAGCATTTTTAGTGTTGGATTCTGGCATCTACAGATCTCTCTGGCTACTATACTCACTAATGTACCTGAAAAAGAAGCAAATTTATAAACATTAAAGTTAATAATGAAATAAAACAGACATAAATATATGAAGACACAGAGCTACAGATGCATAGCTTTTTTAAATGCTAACCAGACCATAAGCACCGTGGAATTACCTGAATTTCATGAAAAGAGTCTTTACTTGAAAATAGAACTGCGCCTCATATGAAAGTGCAAGGATATTATCAATTTACCTTATGACTTTATAATGAAAAATTCTACACTGAATTACTCTTTTAGTTGTTAATCTGAATACAATTAAAATTGCATTTCTTCAAACAGAAATTTTGCCTCTACTCATTCAGTAGTTTGCTTAGCTAAATGTTACATTGTGGACTGTGCTATCTTTATAAAAATCTGCTTCCACACCCCTGGATGAAAGTGTGCTGTGTTTTCTAAGACTCAATAAAAAGCTCAGTTCGGAGCCTTATCTAAGAGCAGGAGTGATTTTAGCAGCTTTAATAAAAATTCAACTGACCACTTAGATTTCCTGAATCTGTACCATAGCATGGATACATTAATAGCCTAGAAATCAAGTTTTATGAGAAGAACTGTGATCTGTACATCAGTTTCATCCCAAGCTTAGAAGTTCTAACAATACCCAGTCTGAGGCTAGAAATGGCTCAGCCTGTTGCTTTGTGGGCAGCCTGAATGCTGCTAGACTGGTGACCTGAACAGAGGCAAGGTACAAAAACCCTTGAGCACTGCCCCTCAGTCCAGAACACCATTCATCTGCTGGCACTGTGTCTCACATCCTTTGGCCTGAGCCAGATAATACTCACCCCAGATAATACCCAGCCACAGTTAAAGGATATCAAAAGCCAAATAATTTCTATGAATGAGACAATCCTGTGTTTGCAGAGAAAGAGATGAGGTATCTTGATGAAATTCCTGCTGCACAGTTTGCTATCAGGGCCACAGAACAGGCCCTGTTGGTGCTTCTCACTATAGGCAAAGCCTTTTCTGCTTCACATCAAATGACTGTAGGACTACAGCACTAGCTGAATGAAGGACCTATTTGAGAGTGTGGCTCAAGTCTCAAATCCATACAGATCTATATAAAGGCTGATATATAGAAAGGCTCACATAAAACGTGAGATCCGTGACTAGTAAAGCATTTAATTTATCTTTAGTCACCAGTTTGAAGCAGATTCTGTAATACACCTGAGTTTTCTGCCCTGTCAAAGAAAATTGATAGGAGTCATTCAGGGTTGTCTGAAAGGTGTTTCTTTGTCTCCAGCCAGGGCACAGTACTTTGGGGAGCAGTATTTTCAGTACTAGATATAGAATGGAGCTGTCTGGTTGCTTTTATGACCTACCTCTGAGTACTTTCTGACTCTATAAATTATTAAACATTCATCCTTACATCACCTCTGTGAGTAAAGGAGATATCCTCTATTTACAGGGGCATAACTGAGATGCAAAAAGATCAAATATACTAGTCTCAAAGCCTACTAAGGCTGCTTGGTTTAAATGAGAATTAGATCTGTCCACCTGTGAATTAACTTCCTGAGTGAGTGTGAAGATCTGACTAAATCTCTTTATAGAACTAATACTTAATCCAGGCACATCTCTTAATTTTTTGTTATACTTTCCTAGGAAACAATCTGATTTTTAAAAATGCCCTGCTATCTTTTAAAGAAAAAAAAAATGTACATATGAATACATTAAAAAGTATACATGGGAAAGAAAGTTTTGTATAATTGGGAAAAAAATACTAAAAATGTAAGTAAAGAAAGTTACGTTTTAGAAGACAGTAAGACATCTTTAGCTGAAGTAGCTAGTATTCTGTCATCATTTAAATAATATTTAAATAAACTGACAAAAAAATTTATGAAAAATCATGAAAGTCAGGGGAAATTAAGTTGCATCTTCAGAAGAAGTATTAAAATATATATCTTGATAATTTCTGTGAGTCAGTTTACTCTAATAGGTTAACAATAGCCCTTTTAAATTATAAATTCATAAACTGCTCTAAAACAGTGAAAAAGATGAAAGGGGTTTTATATTCATTTTACAGGAAATCTCTTGCATCTTTTCTTCTTCATATAAATTACTGCAGCTTCAAGATCCAAGATCTTACAAAGCCCTGAAGGCATCCCAGAGGAAAAGATGACAGAATTTTGTGCATTTTTAAGCTATAATTATACAGAAATGTAATGTTTATTTCTTTGGAATCATTTTTGGGGAATATGAAGACCAACTTTGATGGTTTTAAAATTACATGACCCGATTAAGTATCAGAGTTGACAAGTATTTCAGTGACTATAGAGACATAAGATTGCTAGAAATAATGCAGAACTGAGCACTGATGATTGCTTGTTGCCTATGATTGTGATGGCTTCAAATGCAAAAAATAGACCATTTTTCTGTGAAAAACTTTTCCTGGTGAAAATAAAACAAAACAAAACAAAACCAGAAACGGAAAGAAAAAAAATTCTTGTGATAGAAATACTGGAGAGATGGTATGGTAGAAGAAGATGAATGTAAAAACAACATCAGAGGGGATAGATTCTTTCAAGTCAAAGTAAAGTTAAATAATTCATTATTTAGTATATGGCTCAGAACATGAGAATTTCTTCATAGGATGGAGAGACTATTGCCTCCAGACATGATATACTTCTAGTGATTTATTTATAAATATTATACCTTATTCTAATATCTCAGTGAAACTTTCTAAGATACTATTCATCTGTAATGTTTTAATGTAGGTAGCAATAGACAAGTTTTATTTCAGTCCGTTAGTAATTTCCAAGAACTACAGCAGTAACAACATTCCAGATGTGATAAGGGTCAATCACTCAGAAACAGATTCTGATATTACTGTCCTATAGCTGCAACTCTGACTCAATGTTCAGGTGTTGCTAGCAGCATGGTTAGGAGAAGGTCCTAAAAGGAACAGACCTGAAGGCTGATGAGCCCTTGCTGTTACAGCTAAGTGTAATTTATTAATTTTATATCTGCATTACAGTTGATTCCTCGTTGAAAAGGCAGACATTTTTCATCACTGTTTCTGTCAAGCTAAATCAGATACACCATTATAAAAAGTTCTTCAAATTTTGGAGCTGGTGTTGCAGTAGTTTGCAAGTTAGGAAAAGATATTTTTTCTGACCCATTAAGCCTGCTGGAAGTTTGCCTCTCTTGACAGGCTGAGGATGTCAAACTGATTTCATCCAAACATTCATAAAGTTTTATTAACTGAGAGCCTGAAGTAGGTAAGTATCACCATAAAGGCAGCAAGATAAAATATAATTGTGAAAAACTTGTGTTTATAGAAGAACCAGTTTTGTAAGGTACTTTACAGTAATTCATCAAAACAGCCCACAAGTAGACTCTGCCTTATAAGTGAAAAAAACCAAAAAAACCCCAAACCAAACAAACCCCCCCAAAAGCCACCACCCTGCAAAAACAGAAGAGTACAAATACATTTTATACCATCATGTGTAGTATTCAACATGTTTTGTTGCGTGTCATACTTAGCTAAGACCTTGCTAGGGGATCAGTCTCTTGAAATATTCATGGTTACCTACTGCATCTTTTTAGCATGTGGAGAGAAATCCACACTCAGCTAACTTCAGAGATCCACTCTTCAGAGATCCAAACTCTTTCATGGGCTAGTTAGAAACTCTTCCCTCCCACAAATGGCTTTTTTTGGTACTTTTGACAAGAAATTTGTTTCACTGTATCAGATGTTAAAAATAATAAAATTTATTTCTCTTCTATTAAAGCAAAACATATTTATTTTTCACACTTTATGAGCCTACAACTTTAGAAAAATACATGATGCAAACATGTATAAAAAGTACATATAACTTGTTACCAGCGCTTTAATACCAATGAAAAGAATGAATACCAATGAACCACTGGCTGACAGAAACTGATAGTGTTTAAACATCTGAAATTGCTCTGAAGAGGATTACATGACACTACAGAAAGTATTTACTCCCACTATATTACAACTTTAAATACAATAACTTCAGGTTACTCCAATCATAAAATAAACCATTCTGTGTGTAACTTGGGTAAAGCACTCAGTATCTGTAATTTTCCTTTATCCCTAAGCCTGGACTAATATTTCTTAACTTTCTGAGGATGTTGCAAATAAGTATATATTGAGGTGTTCTAAGGATAAAGGTGTGTCTAAAATAAGTCGTCTTTCTTCAGGAAAGTAGTCATATATTTTTCATTCTAAGATATCTCATTTTAATGAAGTTCACTAATGAGAAGTATAAGGTTTTTTTGGTTGGCATTATTTTTGTTTTTTTTTTAATAAAATTGTACATTTTAGTGCCACAAGGAAATTAATGATTGGGCAGAATATGATACTGGGGCACAGGAGAGTTAGGTTCTCATTCTGGTCTAGGTTTCTGAGTAATCCCCTAAACTTCATTTTCTAAATCTGATTTAAGGAATGAAATTTATCAAATGTTAGTTTAGTTTGTAAGAAATTTTGGAAACCCTGCTGCTTTGTCCACAATCTCATCCAACAATAACTTATTCATTATTTACAGTGTTATTAAATTCATGTTATTAAATTCATGTCATTAAAGTCAAGAAGAGAGACTGCTAAATTTCTGCTTTCCAGAAAGCTTTGCTATAGTGTTCCTCATTTATTCTGAGGACATGTTTTATTGAATAAATCATGTTTAAAAATGTATTACATTGGGTTTATATAATGACACGGTTAGTAATGACTTTTTAGTAGAATCACTCCATGAATGTCAGGGCTGGCTACAAAGCTGTGACATAAACTGCTTCATAAAGTTTTATGGAAATGTCATAAGCACAGTGGAAGAGCACTGAATAAACAGCAAATCCTTGGCTACACTTGAGTAGACAAACTCAAAGCAGCAGTGGTAGCCTCAGCTCACTGGAAAGTGGTCTTTCTGGAGTCTCCATCACTTCATCCTGGTTGTCTGCAGCTGCAGGCAGTGATGTGTTTACTGTTCATTCAGTTTATCCTGCCCTGCACAGCACTGCAGATGTGCCTGTGGGTGAACACAGCTCTGTATGCAGTGCTTCAGGAGTTTATATACCCTTAGAAAACCAAGTGCACTGTCCCAGTTCTTCAGATCTTGTAGTGGATGAAATTCTAAGACAAAAATTCTTCCAAGCTTTCCACTCAGCTTTTTGAATATACTGGTCATATTTTTCATTACCAGTCCCGATAATAAACTGCACATAATCCACCTCTTTAAGAACCTATTTCAGTCCTCATTTTTTGTGTATATTGTTGTTCATTATTTAACACAATAGAAAATAATGTATAAATGTATTAAAAATTCTGGCTATTTCACAATAGGACTGGGTCATAAAAGTATTATGCTATTTTATGATAGTTGTATTTCATAATGTGAGAGTCATGACGTGCTTTAAATTATGGATTTATAATGGAAGTGTTGATCCTATTTCTTTTACACACATTAAGAGTAAGAAAATATGCTATTAGTAAAGGAATGATCTAAATTGTTTACACATAGCCTGTCATCTGCCTATTCAAAATGCTTCTAATTGGGACCTCTTACTTCCTGCTTGCCATTGCTTATATTGTAAATGTGTAGAAAAGCAATTAGATATTATCCGTGAAAGAAATTGTCTAAACGTAAGGCGGAATTAGGAAAGTTAGGTGCATTCTTAGCTGCCTTTAATGCTGTCCTCTAAAGGGAAATAAGGAATAACATTCCCATGTCAGCTCCTCATCTTTTCATAGAAATCGGCTCATGGCTGATGCAGAATCTACAGCAGAACTTCTATTTTTGTACTACATATCTTCTTGGTGAGTAACATTCAGAGCAGGCTGTTAGGTTTATTTAGACCTTGAAACTAGCAAAATACTAGGTAAGCCTATGGTGGCTCTGGTTCACAGTCTGAGTGCACTCTCTACTCTGAGCCTGTGGGTGAACACAAACAAATATGAAGCTAGACTACCATGTGAGCAGGGTATTTTGAGTGTCATCCATGGGACTGAGAAAGCATGAGCTCAAGGGGTGTGCTGGTTTTCAGTGGAATAGCCTATATTTTTTTAAGTAGTTAGTACAGGGTTGTTTTGGATTTGTGCTGAAAACAGTGTTGTTTTAGCCAAGGGCTTTTCAGCTTCTCACATCACACCACCAGTGAGTAGGCTGGGGATGTGAGTTGGGAGGGGACACAGCTGGGACAGCTGACCCCAGCTGAATAAAGGTATTTTTCATACCATGTGATGTCATGCTCAGCGTACAAAAGCTGTGAGAAGAAAGGAGAGATTTTCAGAATTATGGTGTTTGTCTTCTCAAATTATAGTTACGTCTGATGAAGTCCTGCTTTCCTGGAGGTGACTGAACACCATGGGAAGCAGTGAATGAATTCCTTGTTTTGCTTTGCTTCTATGTGCAGCTTTTGCTTTTCCTGGTAAACCATTTTTAACTCAACCCACAAGTTTTCTCACTTTTACCTTCCTGATTCTCTCTCTCATCCCACTTGTGAGGGTAGAGGGAGAGCAGCTGCATGGTGATTTGTTGCCTGTTGGAGTTAAACCACAACAAGGTGCCTGGGAGCCTGGTACATCTGAACAGTTCAATTGTCTGAAACCAGCTACAGAGGGGCTGTATGTGTGTGTGATAGTGTGTGTGAATCCTCATGAACCCCAGTCCTACCAGACAGAGAAGAAGAAGACAATCCGGTGATACCCACATTTGTGTTTACATTGGTATTGTTAAAGGCACTGCTCTCTGTCTTGACCTGTGTGGTTGGCCATGTTAGTACTGTGGATGGCTGCCTGTGTGCCCAGCTACCACCTAGGCTGAGGATACAACACTGGGACATCCTCACATGCATGATTCTGGGTCTGGAGAAATCCTCTGAGTCCTGAAGCCCACTGCCCTCACCTACCTCTTAAGCATGGTACATATGACCATTTTACACTTTGTGAACCTGAAAAGCCTCAGCTACCTAGAAAAGGTAGATAATATAATGTAGTCGGGTAATTCTTTTTCACTAGTTTGGCTAGTTAGAACTTCATATCATTAAGTCCTACAGTTACAAATTGGCAGGCAGTGATGGCAACAATTTTTGGCTTGGTGTCCTTGGCAGGTCTTTGCAGCTGCTTGGCATGTCTTTGCAGGACCTTCTCTAGCAGAGTATGTGTCGATTGTGTTACTGTTAGTGTCCCCATATATTACTTTTAAGAGCTTGTTCCTTAAGCAATCTAATGTTTCTAAGGTAGGTTGAGAAATGTATGGCTACATTTATTAACTGAAGTCTTCCCTCTAATGGATTCAACTGACTGATTTTTCTGATGAATTATACACGGGCAGAAAACAACCATTTGAAATTCACAGAAGATTTCACTTTTCAGTCACCATCACTGTCTATTGTATATAATAAGATATGATTTTGGCCTTATATTATTCCTGTGTGAGGGTATTTATGATGTCTCTGCCTCCTTCCTTGCTTGAAGTGTACTTTACCTAAATGGGAATAGTTCTATCACTGTCTTTCACTGGGCTGCATACTGTCAAGAATTTTAGAAGCCATAAAGGATTTTAGAATTTGCCATAAAAATGTACTTGAACTTGGTAAATTACCTGAAACATATTTGAATACACACAAATACACAGAGATAACATGCTCACATAAGTCTCACTTGCTATGGAAATCAGTATAAAATGGCTTCATGGGACATTCTCACTTCTATTCTCTCCCTGTTACTCACTTCTTATCAAGAGAATCAACTTTTAGATATGAGGCTAGAACAGCCCTTGCAGAATAGGTCAAAGGTACTTTTATGTGCCAAGCCCTTGACTGCTACTTTGCATTTCTGCAAGGAGCTTATTACACACCACATTAGGGAGAGCTGTCATGATTTACTTTTAAATTTATTTATCCATGGTGGTGTGGTGGTGTTTGGCTCTTCTCTGAATATACAGGTTAACTTTAAAAATTTCAGTCAAACTCTTTAGACTTGAGCACTAAAGTTCCAACACTTTGATAAAAATCACCTTACTTTCTGAGCTAATGAGTTCCCACTGAAGTCAGTGGAAACTCTTGTTTCTCACTGCTTCTAAAAACCTACCACTTTAATGCAAGTGTTTAAATTAGGATCAGAGGAAGGATTCATAAAAGTACCCAGGGGACGAAGTAAAAATCCTATTGAAAGTTACTGAACCTGGTGAGCTTAAGCAATTTAGGTTCCTTTGAAATTTCTACTTTCAGTAACCTAAAAATAGAGCCACACTTTTTGAAGTGAGGTATCTGCCATTTAACAATTTTGGAAATAATTTCTTTCACTTAAAGAAACATGACAAAATATAGATGGGAAAAGAATAAAATGAAAATAAATACTATGATGAGGAAGAAATAGAGAAATATTTAGACACAAAACTGTTACAGAATTACTGATAGCCATGAAATCCTGAGCTTTATTTGAGTAAATTCCATAGGAAATTGTAATGTTCTAAACACCTTTTAACTCTCTTACATCTGAGGAGGGAATTTAGCCCATGCCTACATACTTCTGAGAGGATTCTGTAAACCTCTATATAAAACTCCTATGCTTAGGGTTTATCTCATCATCACTGCTCTTTATTTTTAAAGGTACCTGATCCTATCAGAGTATATGGGGGCTTAGCTGAGATCAGAGCTTCTGTGAGAATGTAGGGGTTATTCCTCCTAATTCCTGTGCCTTGTCAAGGGATTAGATAGTCACAGCATTGTTCAAACATCGTGTTTCTTGGCTTGTGCAGAAAGTTAGTACTACAGAGAATTTTAAAGGGTTCATTAGCAATGGTATTCAAATTTTTGTTAAATGAAGCAGTAGCTGAATAGCAGAAGAACAAGTAAAACTAGATGCAGAGGAAAAAGGAAAGGGCAAAAAGAAAGAACTCAATCATGATGTTATTGGGCACGTAGACTCTGCTCAAGTTCTTATTTATTTATATCACACTCATCTACGTCTTCAAACAGTTTTTTTAAGGATTATAGATCTAGTGACATTTGTTTCAGAGAACAAATTACTCAGAAACTTGTTAAAATTTAAAGAAAATTCTGTCTCTGTGACAGTAATTTCAGCCTAGCCCACCAAAAGGAATTAAACCCCCTCTCAGGGGCTGTCTATGTAGAAATTACTTGCAGTACTAGCACATTTTCTATCCAGACTTACAACAGTTTTCAAATTGTTAAGAGCATTTAAAAAAGCAGCCAAGAAATGAACAGGGACAGAATTTAAACTGAACAGAGACAGAATTTAAACAAACCGTTCTGCTTCCTTGATTTGGCTTAGGCACACAGTTTTAGTGAATATGCTTGAATAACTAGCAGCTACTCTGTGACAGAATCTTCCATTTTCTGAAGCTCTTAACAGGAGAATTTCAAAGTACAGCCAGTTCATGTAATTAATTTTTTTTTTAAATGAAAATAAAATGATACCAAGAAATTCTAGGACTCTATAGCAGATAGAATGGTTAGATTAATTTTCTTTTCTATGATGTTCAACAGCTGCATCACATAAAGCATTCCTCACCTCATTGGCAGAGGAATAACCATGGGAAGTTGTTCAATCAAGAAAGGTCATTCTCACCTTCCAGGAATGTGTTCTGCTAAATTGCTAGTGGCAGTGACTGTCCCTAAATGAAACCTCTATATCAGCCTTGAGACATTTCATGATGTTAAATATAATATTTTTCAAATGACTGAATTTTAAGTTCAATAAATTTGAATACTCCCAGTAACTTGAAACAGTCTTCTGGGGAAAAAACAAAACAAACAAAAAGAAGTTGTATTATATTTGCAAGGCATAAGATGCATGCATAAAATTATAGAAAAAAACACTCTTCTGAATGCATGTGTATAGGCACACATGCTGTAAGCAGATTCTTCTGAATTCACATAGCTTTATCAATCTTTACCTGACAACTGAGTATTGATCTGTCCATTCTCATTCTGAATAAGTTCTCTGGAAAATAAAATTTCATTTTGTTGGAAACAAATGACATTCCAGTGATAGGTGCTCTATGAAAGTGATGAGACAGGTCATGCAAGTGTGGCCTGCTTGTCATGCTGAATTTAGTGTGGGGTAGCTGAGAGATCATACCATACCAGTCAGTGACATAAAATCTAACATTTATGAGCATAGTGGGTGGATTGTTATTTCTAACCAAAGATTTATTTTTCACAACATAAACACATTTCTGCAAACTTTTGTACACCTATGGATATTTTCCCACTGTTTGTTCCCACTTACTGCTTTTAGTATCAAAAAATCTGTCACTAGTCCAAGGCAACCCCAGACCAATCTCTGACCTTCTCCATATCTAAATACCATTGAGGATTATTACCTGGGTGGCTATTTCCTTCTGGGTTCTTGCCCCAGATATGTTGCAAGTATGTAAAGTTAAGAATGCCTCTGTGCTTCACTGTTTCCTTCCTGAGTGCCAATTAAAACAGGGCAGTTATAGTACAGATCTGTTGAGGGAAGCTTCTGTAAACTATTGTTTATTCTGCTTTGGTATTCCAGCATCACACTTTTCCAAGAAGTTGAGTTGATTTAGGCTGTCAGCATTTTAAAAGCAAAGATTAGCAAAGAAATTTTTTCAGTTCAGCTTAAAAACAGAAATGGAAAATGTCAGAAAGCATGATTCATCCACTGCATGAGAGTGACCTGGCTAAACTGTGTATGAAAAAGACTTTCTCTCCTTAGTTCAAGGTGCATAATACCTGATCCAGTCTTTTTGCATGGAAGTGTTTTTCTGCACATCCCAGATTTTAGTTCACTGCTTAACCAAAATCAGTCTATATTTCCTTTGCTTTATTTGGCTCATTAATAATTACATGTTTGGCTGAAGACTGATTCTCCATCTCTGCTCAAGACTGGTGCATTGTCCAAATATGTTGTAGTCAACTGAGTAAAGCATTTGTCTGAGAAGCATGGAGTATGTCTTTCGGCTTCCTAAGGCTAAGGTTGGAGTTCAGTATTGGCTTGCTACTCCCTGAGTGAGTTTGTTTGGGCTAATTGCAAAATGTCATTCCAGCGGGTCCTGCTGATAGCTAATCTGACAATAGATTACTTAGATGAATGTCCTTGGACCAGGGACCTATTTTTTGTGTCTACATTAGAAATGTCTAATTTCTGTATGTCACTTGGATACATATGTCAAACATTGAGACACAAATTACACCCCAAAGAATTCAATTCAGAATTCACTTAAATCCAGAAGTTCCTCTAAAATAAGATTTTGAGCATCAATCTAAGTATACAAGTTTCAGAAAACTTCCAAGGACCTCTATATTGGAAACAAAACAAATTGGAAAAGTTGTTGCTTAATATTTAACAAAGGCTTTCTAGCACCTGCCTCAAAGGCTTAAGTTCTAAAATATTCCAGTGAAGGTCACAATGACAGACAACCATTAATGCACTGCAGGACTTCACAGCAAATTTCAAGCTATATTACCAGCCTATTGAATTCAGGATATAGTCTTTTATATAATGTCCAGTATAGTCCAACAGTGTGCCCAAACTGACCTGCCCAAAACTAATCACAAACACAGAGCCCACAGTCACATTTACCATTTCCACCAGAGAAAAACCACACAGACTGCAGAATGTACAACTAGCAATTCATTTCTGTAAGGACACTGGTGCTACAAATGCTAACTGTAGTTGAATACATGGAGCTTTGATGTTCACAGAATCTTTTGAGCATGTAATTGGTAGAGTTCAGTGATTCACAGCTTTCTAATTCAGCTGGTATTTGGCACGTTATTAGCCAGCTGCTGTTCATTGAAGCAGATGTTATGGACCATACATAAAACTGTCAAGGTTACAGTTAGTACAAAGAAAGGTCTATTCCTCTCCTGTCAGAGTTTGTAACAAAACTTCTTTTGACGTAATCAGAGGATCATCTTCATAAAGTGAGTGCTGCTTAAACCATATCCCCTATTATTTGTATTCTTCCTGAATTTCTGCTCACCTTCTCCTCACAGCCAACTTTCTTCAGTCTTTCTTGTCATCTTAATACAGTTGGTATTCCATTTGCCAGCTCTTAGATTCTATTTTTTTTTTCACACTAATTACTGCACTTGAAAAATATCTGTCATTATTTTTCAGCTCATCACCTGTGCTTCTTTTACTTTCTCTGACATAAAATTGAATAATCAGTAGAGGCTATTTTTTTCTGCCTTCTAATAATGAGCACTCTGCATACTGTAGAAGTGTTAATAGAAGAAGACACAGCATACTATGTCAGAATAATGGACCTGTTGAAGCCCAGATATTGCTACCTGTTTACAGCATGAAATGTTTGTCATCAGTAGTTTTTATCCAACATAAATCACAGCGTGTGACTGTACATCTACTATATAAAGTGCATCTGAGATGGAGAAACATGCAGTATTATTTCACTAAAAGTTGGGATGATCACTCCAAAGTCTTACTCATATTTTCTAATACTCTAAAAAACTACATTGAAAAACTACTATGTATGAGACAGATAGAAAGAGATTAAAGAACTTGAACATTAAAAATTTACATCAACTACATTTTACCTGGAATTTTTAATTTCAGCATTAGTTATTATTCTCTCTATATTCTTATAGCTTAGCAATACAGTGATACAATGTGAATTTGAATAACTTGAAAAAAGATTTGCTTTCTGTATCTAGAGATTGCCTAATCATAGGTTAATATGATCTACAACTACTTTCACGGTTGCTGCCTAAAGTCTGAAAAAAGCTACCCCTTTTAATGATTGAATTGATTTCAGATGAATTAACTAAGGTTTGAATTTGGTTCTACAGTCTATTTTGCATATGTAATATGAATAAATATGTTAGATTTACCATTAAGATATTAAGTACATTTCCAGCACAGTAATTTATTGATATTCTTTGCAATCCTGTCTTATTCTTAATCATTTTCTTATTACTATTTCCTTATTTTTGCTTTTAGGTCATTTAGCAAAACCAGGACAGTCTCCTTCCATAAAAAGCCTTGCTTTTTTTTTCCTCTATGTGCTTTTACTTTCAATGGACAACTATTCACACATGTAATTCATTTGCACATAACTTTGCATGATCAGTTCATATACGAAGTGTGTTCTAATGGGATTTGTGGTTTTGTGATTACTCTTTTCCATAGATAATTTAGAAAATCACAAAAGGAATGTCTGCTTCTTGTAACGCCACAAAGTGACCTCCTGGTAGGTATTCTCAGTCAGTACAAAAATTCTCAGACCACAGTATGATCTATCATCAAGTGCTGGATGGATGAGACAGAATAACCACAATCTCTGTGTAACTGATCATATTGCTGTTTAATATGCAAAATGAAGTAAATCATAACATATTTTAAATTAAACATTGATGAACATTTTTAATTTTCTAAAAATCTACATGATAATTTATTATGGGACTTGATATCAAGTCAGATGGCACTCTCAGACAAGTAAAGGCCAAAACTCAACAGATAAAGAATGCTTGATTTCAAAGGTATAAATCTATATGTAAAATGCTTGGTGGAAAAGACCACTTTGTACTTGGAGTGAAATCAGAAGGGCCAAGAGTATCTGTATATGCAGAGACACTGCCAGCTAAAATTTACAGAAGTCATTTACAAATGGCTTCTTATAAAACTTACTGGAGAATCCTGTAGCACACTTATTTCTAGTGGGCATATATTGAAAAACACTTGAAAGGTACAAATTCTGAAGCCAAATACAATATTGCTTTTCCATATTCTGCAGCTACTATTGAAAGAAAATATCTTCTAATGCATTCTACCTAGACATTTATTTTACTTTCAGTATAATACATTCAATTACAAATCTATCAACCATTTGAAATATACTTGAAATATCTTGAAATCCTATAGAAAAAAATTCGCAGCAGTTAAAAATTCAGTTATATAATTTGTTTCTGAAAACATCTTTTTCTGAAAGTAATACTTTGGAAATAGTTATGAGATTTTGATTATTATGAAAAAGTAACAAAAAATGTTTATTTAGGTAATTACAGATTGATATTTCTCTTTTAGCACCCTAAATAAAGTCCTACGACCAGTATTTATTATTTTGTTTAGAACTCGTATGAAAGTGTGGTAGTATGAAAAATGTCCTAAAGCAGTGATTATAATTATTCAAAATCATTAAGATTAATATAGGTATTATTTTCTAGCTTTTTAAAGATATAATATACTCCGAGGGCTCTCCTTTTTAATCTTTTCAAAAATGGGTGTGATATTCCCCTTCTATACTCACTGAGGACTATGTCTAACTACTATGACTTTTCAAACATGACTAAAAGTGCCATAGCAACTCCATCTGGCAATTACCTTGGGACCCTGGCATGCATTTTGTCAGGTCCCATGGACTTGTGTATGTTTTGGTTCATCATCTGGTTTCAAACATTACCATATAGTATGATGGGAGCTACTTTGTTTCCTCAGCCTTGAGGTTCATAAACTTGAGAGATGTGGGAAGAGTGATTGCTTAGTAAAAACTGAAGTAAATAAATCGTAAAGTAACTCAGTCTTTTCCATATTACTAGTTCTTCTGTTTTGTTTCTGAGGAGTACAGCTCTGAAGTTCTCAGGTTGTTGAACTACATTATATTTGTAGGTCCCTTCCAATTGAAATATTCTATTCTATTCTATTCTTTGATCTCCCTTTTCTCTCCAATGTACCTGTAAATCCTGTAAGTGCCTGTAGTAAACACCAACCACAAGCTTTCCTTTGTGGGCTTGGCCTCTGATTTTTGCCCATAAACTCCCAATCTCTCTGTCATTAGCCTTCAAAGATAGCTCTATGTGACTAATCCAATTTTTTTTTTTTTTTTACATAGAAGGCAACCCCTGTCCCAGTCTTTCCTTCTTTACTTGTCTCTTCTGACCATTTTATAGCAATTGTTTGCAGCAATCCAGTCACGATCCCTCCCCCCAGAGTTCAGTGACAGTGATTAGATCCTAGCTTTCTACTGCACAGAGGCTTCCAGCTCCTCTTGTTTTCCACCCATTATATGTACATTAGAGTTATTTCAGCTGTGTTATTGACTGTGTCACTATCTTAAAGGAACATGCCCTAATTCCTTTGAGGTATTTCACTATGTTTCCCTATTGGTTCCTAATTCATCAACATTCTCTGGGTCTTCTCTGTTACTCAAAACTCCATTCTCTTCTCCTGGTAAGTCTCCTTAAAAGCTATTCCTGCAAGACTGGATGGTTTGATAGTGAAGACATTCTTGTCCCACCAGCATACCACTGCTTCCTGCTTTTTTTAGGTGCAGCACACTAAAACATTCTATCCTTAATTTCTCTTTATAGCACAATGTTAAAAGGTTCTAAATAAATTTTCCCTGTACAATGATAAAAATGAACTTCACAGAACATTTATTCTATTTGCCAGATGGCCAGTTGCATCCATCTATGAAAGGCATGAACTCCGTTATCTGAAAAAGCTGAAAAAGTTGTACTAGTTTTAAACTCACAGCTCCATCTGTGTTGTTGTTCTTTTTGTTTGGTTTTCCATGTTGAACAATAGAAGAAAGATACACATTTGAGCAGAGTCTATAAAACTTGTATATGCATTTGAATTGAAATGTGTAGAAACTACACATTTGAATATATTCAATTTATTTTTATTTATAAGAAGACATCTGTATGGAAAAATTATACACCATTTAACATATCTTCTTCAGGTGTATCAATATTTTGCTAGAAAGTAGCACAAGGCCAATTATATACAGGTGGAAAGCAAGTCTAAGCATGACATAGTGGTCCACTCGCTCTATTCTGTTCATATATAAGACTGCGATTACATCAAAATATATTCACAATGAATCGCAAGTCATTTTGCCACTACACATTATGAAAAGTTAAATTATAAAAGATGCACATTTCAGAAAATACCTTGTAGCAAATATTAACAAATAGACTGTTGCTTTTTTGACTAATGGCATAATTAATTTTCTGTCAGCTATTTGAGCACTTAATGAAAAAACGGCTTACCTAATTTTAATAAAACATCTTTTTCATAGATTTTCTGTTATTAAGTACATTTTTGTTAATCTCTGTCATGCACAGTAGTGCTATAATTAGGATATTTTACATGACATAGCTAGAATGTTAATCAACAGCATTTGAATAAAGGAACCTAGGAAGTTTTCAATGTTTTATAGAACCTCTCTCTTTTTGTGCATGAAACGTGGATCCCATTAGATGAAGTATTCATAGCTACTGAAAAGAATATTCAATCAGTTGAATTATTTTAATCTAAATTAATGTATATATTCATTTTATGTTTGAATAGAAAGTAATTTTAGCTTAACTGAGCACTGGTATGTAGATATTTAAAAAATACTTTATTTTCAGGTGTTTCAACAGGAATTAAAAAAAATATATAATATTTCTTGTGACTGCAGGCATTTTTGCCTTCTTTGAATTGTTGGAGTGTATTTAATGCTCAAGTTAAGGACAACGCTCCATGCCTTCAATGAAAAAGTTCCTATCTTTAATGCAAAACTTCTAATGCCATCACATGTAGACTCCTTTTCTGCAACAGCATTGGTTATTTATGTTGCATAACTCATGTCAATGTTTTTAAGTTAACAAATGTTCTGTTAGATGATAAAAAAAAAAAAAAAAGAGCCAAGATTGAAAAAACCCAAATCCTGAGGATTCAACATTGTTAAAGATCCTATGTCACCTTCTGATACTTTTCTATTGTGTTTCATATTGTTGTGGGTTAACTCCAGTAGGTAGCAAAAAACCACGCAGCTGCTCACTGACTCTCCCCTACCATGGCCTAGGAAATTGAATAGGTTTTTGATTAACACTGAAATATTGCCTGCAGGTAATGGAAACAAGTTTGCTCTGATACATAATAATTATGCCAAAAGGCCAAGAATATATTTCTTTTCCTAACTATAAAGTAGACTTACCATAGAATTAAAAATAAGTAGTTGCCTCAAAACAGGTAAAACAATTGGTATTTTTGTGGCAATTGCTTAAGAACCTGTAAACCGACATATTCTGCTGTCATCTAGGTGGAAGGTAAATGGGAGCTTCTATGGAGATGCCACCATAGATCAGGACTGTTGGTTTGATTGGTGGTTAGAATATACATAAACATTTAGAATGCTGCAAAAGAGATATTGGTTTTGAATGTGTCAATTCTGTTCAGCAAAATGCAGTAAATGTTCACCTTTCTCTTACTGAAGTTAGCAAGGAGAAAGTAGATAAAAGTGGCATTGCCCTGGGACTATGCACATAGGAATTTCCAGATACAAGGAATAATAAATTATAGGCAAATGATTTATAAAAAAGAAATCCTAAAGAAAGCTGTCTAGTTCTGCTCCCTGATGGAAATCCTCAAATCAGTAATAATGATGTCAAAGTCAGAACTGTTCAATAAGAACTTTCTGGCTTTTAAAAAGTAACCAGGTGACATATCCATATAACACAAAGAAGGAAGATATTTCATTTCACAGTAGCCATGCAGAGTTTCTAATACTTATAAAAGCAAACACTTTAGAATCTGCAAGATCATTTTTATCACACTTTTGAAAGAGATAGACAAAGCAAACTCTGTCCAGAATATGTTAATTTTCAGTAAGTCTTTTTAACATCAAGAAGTTCCAATAAACAAAAAGAAAATGAAAGCCATAAAATATACAAAGTAGGTGAAGATTATTTTATTAGGAAGCACAGAGTTGACACTTGAGTGTCAATCCTATGCACAATCATATAAAATTTCATTGAGATTTTAACTGCTTAAGATAGAAAAATAAATGCTGCAATGTTAAACAAAACATCTTTGTGGGAAAAAACGTAAATCACCAAACTAAATTAATCTTATTTTTTATGAAATCCTGTCACTGTATGCTAAATATTATAGATTATTTTTACTAGGGAAAGCTACATACTGTCTGAACAACCGACTTGCACAGATTCAGGTATCTCTGTATCTTTTCTCTAAGGCATATAGCTGTATCAACAAATGGAAAGCCTGCCCAAGAATGAATACATTTCTGATTTGCTCTGTGAAACATTGACCTGAACTAGCTATGTCTGTGAGCTTTGTTATCTCTAGGAAAATAATTAATGTTAGAAAGTGTCAACATAACAGAGACATGGACAGCGGAAAAATTTATCCCTTTGATAGCAAAGTTTGACTTAAATAATCAAGTCCCACCTACGTGAGTTGACTTGTCCTTCTCCCACTTTTAGAATATATTGAAGAATATTGATCCTAATATAATCCTAATTTTGCATTGTTCTAGCCATCTCAGAGAATAACAGTTCTGCAGATCCTACTGGCTTTACCACAGGAGAAAGTCTTTTAAAAATTGTGACTTACTACTATAAAACACTTCTATAAGTAGCTGACTTTGCAGTTTGTATGGAAAGAAAACATAAAACTGTTAGTGTGACTGATGTAATAGCTAAATTTTTGATAAAGGTTTTATAGACACTTCTGTATAAAGTTAGGCAAAACATTACAATACTGTAACATTAACATGAAGGAAAATTAAAAGAAGTCAATTAATTTGGTGTTTTTACACTGATATATGCATAACAAAGATGACTATGTGATACATCATGTTATAGATAAGCATGATTTCCAGTTAAAAATGGTAAACCTAAATGCTCCCATTTCCAATTTAAGTGCCTTACAACTTCAGACAGCTGAATCAGCAATGACTATAAACAAAAAATTAACATTTAAGGAAAATACATAATCATTTACTATTACAAACAATGCATAATGATTTTTATATTAAAAAATTACTCTGTATGCTTCCAAACTGTAATTACTCCCCAAACCAAATACAACAGAAAACAGAGCATTCATCTTCAATAAATTGCTTTTCCCAAGCTGCATATCACCAAATTTTACAGTATGGTGTTTTCACTATATATTATGCAACACTAGAAATTTTCTCCAGAATAAAATAAAACAGACCATAGAAGCATAGGATAGTTTTGGTAGGAAAAGACCTTTAAGATCACCAAGTCCAACCACTAATGTAGCACACTGCCAAGTCCAACTCTAAGCCATGTCCCTTAGCACCCCATCTATGCATCTTTTAAATAGCTCCATGGATGATGACTCAACTATCTTCCTTGGTAGCCTGTTCCAGTGCCTGACAATCCTTTAAGTGAAGAATTTTTTCCTAATGTCCATTGTAAACCTCCCCTGATGCAACTTAAGGCTTTTTTCTCTTGTTCTAGGGTTGGACTTGATGATCTCTGAGGTCCCTTCCAACCCAGCCAATTCTATGATTATTATATAGGAGAAGAGACCAACCCCCACCCCACTACAACCTCCTTTCATGTTGATGTAGAGAGGGACAAGGCCTTCTCTCAGCCTCCTTATCTCCATGCTAACAATTCCAGTTCACTGAGCAGCTTGTCCTAAGACTTGTGCTCTAGACCCTTCACCAGCTTTGTTGCCCTTCTTTGGGCACACTCCAGCACCCAATGTCCACCTTTCTAGTGATGGACCCAAAAGTGAATATAGTGTGGCCACACCAGGTGCAAGGTATGCCAAGTACAGGGGGACAGTTGCTCCCCTAGTCCTGCTGGTCACACTATTTCTGATGCAAGCTGGTATTCTGTTAGTCTTTTTGGCCACCTGGGCACATTGCTGTCTCATATTCAGCTGGCTGTTAACCAATACCCCCACAATCCTTCTCTGACAAGCAGTTTTCCAGCCACTCCTCCACAAGCCTGTAGAGTTGCATGACGGTTTGTGACCCATGTGCAGGACCTGACCTTGCTGAATCTCATACAGCTGATGCACTTCTGCCAGCTTCCACTATACCCTTGGGTGGATCCTACGTGTCCCCACAGACTTGTGTATGTCTAAATGACATAACAGGTTGCTAACCTTTTCCCCTTGCATTACGGGGACTTCATTCTGCTTCCTGTCCCTGTCTTCCAGCTCAGTGGGCTGGGTTCTTGGAGAACAAATGGTCTTACAACTAAAAACTGTGACAAAGAATGAATTAAGTGCAGCAACCTTTTCCTCACCCTTTATCACTATGTTGCTTCCCACATCCAGCCACAGATAAAGATTCTCCTTAGCCCCCCCTCTCTTGCTAATTTATTTCTGGAAACATTTGTTATTGTCTTCTATGGCAGTAGCCAGATTAAGTTCTAGTTGGGCTTTTGGATCATCTAATTTTCCCACTGCATAGCCTAACAACATCTTTGTAGCATTCCTGTGGCCTGCCCCTTCTTCCAAAGAAGCTGTCCACACCACTATGCTCAGCTATACTGCTCTTCTTCCCCACCAGCCTGCCTTTCAGCACATGGAGACAATCTGCCTATGCACCTTTATTACCTCCTCCTTAAAGAGCGTCCCTTTTTTCTGAAGTGGTTTGCCTTCTAGCACTGCCTCCCAATATATTTATGAACCAAGCTAAAATAAGTAATCTTCTCACTATGTTATATTTTAATTTTATTTAAGAAAAAATAGCTCACGTTTCCTCAAGGCATTTTCCCAAATACAGTCTAACCAAAGCTAAATATCTCAGAAGGAGTTTTGTACTTTTGTGCGTGGGTTATTGAAGTCAAGTTTCATTCTGTTGAACTCTAAATAATACAACAATCAAATTACTAAAATTTGAGTAAAAAGATATAATTTCTTTAAGCAATTCATAGACATAACTCTCATTATTTTAAATATATGGAATCTTGCCTGTGCTTTGCAAGACTTCAGGATTAAATACTGGAAAAATAATTACAGCTATTAACTGGCTACTTTTAAATAGAATAACAGGGAAAAGGAAAATGCAAATACCAAAGAGCTTGAACAGTAAGAAATTATTATTTCTTTCAGAGATTATCTTTCTGTTGTCTCTGTGAAGAACTTTCTTGGAAGTTACAGTATGAAGAATATGCCTAACTCTGAGTAACTGAAAATCTTTATTTACAAGAGCAATAGCTTGCACTTATTTAATAATCAATAAAATAATCAAATGATTGGTAAATAAATTTATTCAAAACTTAGTGAATCATGTCTGGTAGAAAATCATAACAATAATAATAAAAAAAAAAGTCGGAAAAACTTAGCCTTGGGTCTTGGCTTAGTCTGGAAGTGTTTTGGAAGGGAGGGGAAGGGTGTGTGTCACAGGGCCGACCCCAGTGAGAAGCTGCTGGAAGCTCTCCTGACTCCAATTCTGGCCCCGGCTCTAGCTGAGGCCAAGCAGATATGGGAAGCTGGATACATCTCTGCCAGCAACATAATCAAATAAGGGGGAAACAAAACTAAAAAAGAAGAAGCCTGCAGAGCAGAGCAGAGGAAAGAAGCAGGTGAGAGCAATTCCACATCAGAGACACTGAAGTCAGTGAGGAAAGAGGGGGGGAAGAGCCTGTGAAGAGATTTCCCTGTAGCCCATGGTGAGATGGCAGCTCTCCCTCTGCAGCCCGTGGAGGAGCACGGTGGAGCAGCCCCTGAAGGGTCACAGGGGCACAGATGTGGAGCTGCAGCCATGGAGGACCATGGTGGGAGCAGATGTGGATCTGCAACCAGGGATGACCCTGTGCAAGGGGAGGTGACTGTTCTGAAGCAGCCGTGACTCTGTGGGCAGCCCAGGCTGGAGCAGTTCCTGAGGGACTGCACCTCACGGGAGGGACTCATGGCTGAGGGCTTCCTGAAGGACTCTCTCCCACGAGAGGGACTCTGTGTTGGAGCAGGGGAAGGCTGTGGGGAGTCCTCCCCCCCCCCAGGTGGAAGGAATGGGAGGAACACCGTGTGGTGAACTGACCCTAACAGCCATTCAGCTTGTTGTTTTGAGAAAAACAATGAAAGGAGCATTAATATCTTCAATCTAAAACCAATTCACTGTAATATTCCTTTTCTTCAAGAATATATGAAGTAGATGAACTTCTAGCTTCTGGCATTACAACAGCATGTCAGTGGCTGACTAGCATTATTCAGAGAAAAATAACCGAAAATCTTGAGGGGCTAATGGCAATAACCAGTATCTGCTGACTTGCTAGTAATGTTGTCATTTGCTGCTATACTTTTTTATTCATCTGAACCATCATACAGATGCTTCCTTCCGTGGATAGTAAGACAAATTGTGATGAATGATATGAAGCTAAAGATGAGAGAAAAAAATGCATTATTTAATTCAGAGGCCCTAAAATTAAAAAAAAAACACAAAAACCACCTTCAGAAATTATCATTTGTTTAACAGAACATGTTCTTAAATCTGATTACCTCTATTCCATATTATGAAAATAAATTTTAAGAACATTCTTTAAATTAGTATGGAAAAGGTCACACATTGGTAGTAAGGTCAGGAAGGAGGACCTGGAAAAGTACAGTCTTAATCAGACTCCTGGCAGCAATAGCTGGGAACATAAAGGACAAGAGGACACATAGGAGCTGATTGGGAACAGCCAGCATGGATTTACCAGAGGGAAATTAGGCCTGACCAACCTGACTGCCTGCTGTGATGAGATAGATTACTCTGTCTGTGGGTAAATGGATAGCAAGTTTATGATACTGTCTCCCACAGTGTCTTTGTAGTCAACCTGGGGTTATATGGACTGGATAAGTGTCCAGTAAGGAGGATGGAAAATTGCCTGGGCTATAAGGTGCAAAGGAGTGTGATTAATGATACCAATTGCAGCTGGTAGAGGTCTTCTAATGACATTACTCAGGGATTGTTGCTGAGGCCAATACAGTTTAATAACCTTGTTGACTCAAAAGATTGCATACTCAGCATTTTAGCAGGCATTGCCAAACTAGGAGGAGCAATTGACATGGTGCTATTCAGAGGAACCTCAACAAGACAGAGAATGGGGTGGCAGAAAGTTCACGAGTGACAATAAAAGCAAATGCAGTATTCCATCTGGAATGAAAGAATTTAGTGTAATGGAAGAGATTAGATGCTGCCTGCATAGCAAGAAGCTTTGCAGAAGATGATCTGGCAGCTAGGGTGCGTACCAAATTCAGGGTGTCCTTGCAAATAGGAAAGCCCACTACTTACAGTCTTATCAGAAGAGTAGCTAGGGAATTGAGTTGTGGAACGTAATTCTTCCCCTCAGCTCAGTAGCTGTGAGAATGTATTTGAAGAGTTGCACCTAGCTGGGACTCAGCATTACCACTTTATCCAGTGGATAAAAGGGAATTAATCGAGCTGAGATTAATTGAGATCATTACTGTTCTAGTGCGTATGCCATGTGAGGAGACACTCAGGAAATACAGTTTGTTCAGCCTTAGGAAAATGTAAGTTAACTTGTTTAGAACTATATAATGCTATAGAGAAGATGGAGCCAGGCTCTCTTGAAAGCACAGAAAGACAAGAAGCAACAGAAACAAGGTTCAGCACATGAAATTTTTATTTGATTTAAGGAAAAAACTTTTAACTATTATGGTGGTCAGTTGAAGTTGCATAAATCTCCACCCCTGGAGATGCTCAGCACTTGGGACAAAGCCCTGAGTGATCTGCTTTAATTAGGCATGCTTTGAGCAAAACTTTTTACTATATGACTTATTGTACTTCCTTTCTGAAACAACTTAGATATAAATTAGAAACTTAGAAGTAAATTAGATGCTGAGAAATCAGTATTTGGATTATTTTTATGATCTTGTAAAGGAATAGTCAAGATTAAATTGCAAGGAAATTTTGCTCAAAAAAAAAATTAATTTAAACCATGGAAATTCTAGCCAGCTGAACAGAAAAAAGGGAATTATTACTGAAAAAAAAAAAAAAAAAGGTGATTAAATCCTGAGCTGGTGGTATTTTCTATAGCTAAATTGTCTTCTGGAATTAATAGTTCTGGTTCTGTTTGTTTTTTAGAAGGCAGCAATAAAGATTCCAAGGTAAATTTTAATTAAAAAAGAAATAGTTAGGATATAGGTCCTACACTCTAGTAATATGCCCTTATTTGCCATACCATTTACGCTGTCTACTTTGCTTTGAAATAGCAGTCTCTTTATATACAAATTTTTGAAAACCAGGATGTTATTGTTTTTGCAAATTCTTACAGTTTTAAATGGCTGTGTGATTAAGATTACTAACATTTTGCAAGTGATGAAATTTAAAGTGATGATTTCTTAAAACAGATTCCACTTGTATTAAACATTTAATCACTTTGACTTTTGAAGTAGTGAAAAACTTAGTAGAAGTGTGAGAGGCACAATATTCTTTCTATCAACTTGGCCATCCAAAAGTCATTGCAATAATCTAGAATTCTGAGTAACTGAGATTGTTTAATAGAAATGATAGAGTTTATGGTTCAGTTGGGTGTAATTTGTTATGTATTGTACAAGTGAAAAAGCACAGTTCATCATAATTTCATATTGACTATACTGCAGTTTTATTATGTAGAGTAAATTCATACAAAAGTGCCAACTTTATATTGATTGATTATGAAGTAGGGTGGGAGCATTGCAAATGGTCAGATACATAAAAATGAAATCTAATTCTACAGTAGTTTGTCCTGTCCTTGCCATTTGGGATTAACAACATGTCATTTATTTGTGTCTGCAATATTTTAATCCTTGGCTGTGGGAGTTGTGATTTCCCATTGCAATATGCTAATGCTTTATGTTTTAGTGACAATAGCAGGACTGTAGATCTCAGAGTGCTAAGTTAACTATCTTCCTTCTCATCTCGAACTGGGATTTAAGACATACTACCTCAGTGTAGTAACAAAATAACACTGGACAATATGTAAGAAAGGTTTTGTCTCTGAAGTTATTTCCTTGCCCAATGTGGGTGAAACCTGTTGTGCAATGAGGAGCTAGTTTAATATTTTCTTTACCATGCTTGCCTTTATCAGATTTTTATTGACTTTGTACAAAACTGCAAGCTGAGTAAGGTCTGGCAATAAGCATTATGTTTAACATATTTTATCCTTCCCTTAATCCAAAATCATTCAGGACTAAATATGGCAGACTTTTCTTCTATCATGAATCAGACCCTTCATTTGTTTAGAGAGATGTAGTTTTATCATCATGACATCATTGTATGTGGTTAAAAAAAAAAAGCTAATAAACAAAGAGCAAGGTAAAAGATAACACAGAGTAGCTGTCCAGTGTCAGGGCGCCTCTGTGGGCCATACCAAGGTAACTTTTTTGACAAGCAGACCATATAAAACTGATTTCCAAATTAACCTTCACTTGTGATCCACCAGGACAACGTTTTCTGTAAATTTCTTCTGTGATTTTGCAGTAAAAAAGGAGTAAAAAAAAAAAAAATATAAAAGAGCTTACTTTTCCTTACCAAAGTTTGAGAACATGGATGAAATCCAAAGTGTAAATAATACCCTCATTATCAGTAACAAAAGTTCTGATGTCTGAAATATCCTAGACTTCCAAACAAAAGATGAATTTGGAAAAAACGTCTATTTTATCTTGTAACTTGGTATTTTATTAATTTATTTTCTTCTTTACTTCAGTGATCAGGTGTGGTGGCTAATTTTAATAATGAGATGTCTGTAACAATCACCAGATTTAACTGAAGTCTCAAATATTTGCTCTTTCTTTAACAGGCTGTGGTGTTCCTTTGATGTAGGGAATTAGTTAATTGCCTGAATGATGATACAGCTACTACTTCATATACCATCCCTACTTACTAATCTACATCTGAATTTTAGCCTCAGCATTATAAATTAAGCTTTTAAGGAACAGGGAAGAGTTAAATGAAGGCGGGGATGGCTGAGGCACTACTACACATAAACTTTTCATACATTAGACAACTTTCCATATGTTTTCTACTGGAGAAGAAGGAGGTTGGGCTTTTTTTTGTTTTGCTTCTTTAAAAAATTTTTTTTTGTTAATAATGGGTATCCCTTCCAGGAAAAGAAAAACCAACCAAACTAAGAAAACAAGGTGCCCCAATTTCCTGTCTTTTAAAACAAAAGTGAATGTACTGGCTTTCTCTTCCTGTATCATTATCATAACTGTATATAGCTCTTTTTTTGTCACTCTATTTACTCAGATTGTTCTTCACATCACATTTATTTCTTCTGGATTGAGCATTTAAAGCAAATTTTTTTAGATGGAGATGTAAGATTCTATGGCATTAGTATATTATAGACAGACTCAAGATGGATTTTTTTCAGTTGATGGCCAGAGATCTAGCAGCAAGTAAAACCAAAATCAATCTTACTGAATTTTTTTTCTATTCTATTTTTCACTTTTGTTTTCTTTGTCATTTGTTTTACCAACTGCTTTCCACTGCTTCTTTGATAATTTCAGTCTCTTGTTCCCTCTGGGTGACTTTTTAATTTCCTCGTGTCTTTCCTATGAGACAAAATTAGAATATGAATTTCTGAGTTCTTCACTTATTGCTTGGAGCCTTGATAGATTATTTTCTATGTCTTAAATAAACATGGAATATCATATAATGTATTTTTAGACTCTTCATTTTATCTCAAGCTATGTGGAGAACAATTCTGCCTTTGGTTTACAGTCTGGACTCAAAGTTAATTTGTGTAAATGGATTTCTTTATTATTTGTATCAGGGACATTGTAACTAATGTTAATCAGTTAGCACCACAGTATAAAGTAATTTCATAGTTAAAATGTGAACTTTATCTGTGTCCATTAGAGAGCAGGAAAGATTTCTAACAAGGTTGTGGACTAACATGGTGTTAATTAAAGCTACATCAGCACGTAGTTTCTGAAGAAGTGAGGAATCTGTTAATATATTTTAAAATACATAAGTATGAGAGGAAAATATGTATATTAGTGGGTCCATAGTATTGGTCTCTTCTTAAATATTCAAATGCTACCTTTTTTTCAGCCTCCTTGGATTTCTGAGATTTTCTGTGGCCTCTTCCCTTAGCACTTGGGTATTTTTCTAAATTAGTCCCTCCTGATGTTTACAATAAGCTGAAGCTTACAGTTCAGAAGTATAGCCTATGAAAATTAATTCAGAACCCTGATTGAAACTTGAAATGTATTAATTGCCATTTAAGATGATACCTTTTGGTCTTAGATCACTGCTTGTCCCTGAGTCATCTAGCATAACTATTGTGCTCCTTGAACTTTCAGAGTTTCAGAACAGTATTGCCATTTTTTCCTTAACCGTAATAAAAAGAAGCAAATACCTCTGTCATTTAACAGATCTTAAATACCTGAGTTTGCTTAAACAGAGCATTAATAGTAACATCCTTGAATACAAACACTTTCAGCTTTGCCATGCATTACTTTGAATTTTTTGGCACTTACACTTGTTAACAAGTTTTTTTTTGTATTTTCTCCCTATCTTCATGCTTAGTATCCGTAATCAATAGGAGCCTACAAGATGTTAAAAAATGCTTTTATTATCCTAGATGTCAATTACAAAAATAGTGTATTTTCTCAGCATCTATAGTTCTGAATTTATTCTTGATAAATTATGTGTTGCTTTCATATTTTTATTAACTAGACTTTTTTTACTTTCTAAATTCACTTACCAGTTTTGCCCCTCAATTATCTGTAAAATTTTACCCTGGAGATATTTTGGGGAGATTACCTGTAAGGCAGCGAGTTAATTTTCTCATTTACTTTTGTTTATGTCTCTAATTATTTCCTACTTGAAGAAATTACCAACTTCATTATTTGTTTTCAAGTTCATATACATTTGACACAACTTGATTAGTTTTATGACTCATGTTCATGAAATTAGATTGTTATTTACATCCACAGAACTTCCTCCATTTTAGTCCTTTGTCTAAAAAATAGGTAAAAACTTATGAAGGTGGGAAAACTCATGGGTCAAGATAATGACACATTAATAGGTGCAAATAAAAGCTGGATGGGAAAACAAAGCAAAAAGAGGGATTTATTCTCTACTTCCCTTTAGTAGGCAGGTGTTTAGCTCCTATCTGGAAAGCAGGACCTCCGCATATATAACAGTTTCTTGGGAAGATAAACACTGTAATCACAAACATCCGTGTTTTCTCCTTCTTTTGTTGACCTTTTGGTTCTGAGCATGACAGGAAATGGTATGGAGTATACCTTTGGTCTGTTTGGGTAATTCCCAGCCTACTCACTGAGTGGGAAATGAATAAGAAACAGAGAAGACATCGACGCTGTGCAAGCACTGCTCAGAAATACCCCAAAAAACTAGTGTTTTATCAGCACTGCTTTTCCAAAACACAGAACCACATGGATGCTAAAAAAAAAAAAAAAAAAAAAAAAAAAAAAAAATCACTAGCTGAAACCAGTACAATTTCCCACTAAGATCTGTATAAAATACATGTGGCATGAACAAGTATCTAAACTATATCATTTTGGGGGAGTTTAGATGCAAGACTTTTTTTTAGTAACATGAGAGTAGGTAATAATTGTCAAGAGAAACAGGTCAAGAAAAAGACTCCAGAAACAAATGTTGTAAAGTCCATCTCAGTGACCCATTAATTTTAATTGCATGGTTGCATGCCTGCCAGCCCAAATAAACTTTTCACTCATGAAAAGTTCCACTGTGGCTCTCCTCTCCCTTCCTATCCCTTTTTCATTTTGTAGATACACTTATAGTAAGGCAAAATACCATGTAATGGACACAATAAATATTTTAAAGCATTTAATTTCACATTTATTGCAATATTTTCATTATTTTGTATTGCATGTATATAAACTATAATATGTTTAAGTAAAAATTAGGATAGAGAAATAATAATAGAAATGTTTCAGAATTTTTAAAAGACATTTAAATGTTTCCAGTATTTTAAAAAATATTTAATGACAGTATTAAAATTTCTCAGTATGTTGATTAACAAAAATAAAAATAAAAAAATTTTTACTGTAGTTATTCTGCAAATGTGTCTCCTGCTAATGGGCATTGTTTGTTAATAGCTGGTTTATTTAAAAGACTCCTATTACACCTTTTGGTTTTTAATCTATATAGAGGCTACAGTAGCAAGTCACAGTGTAAATACCCAGAATATCATTGCACTGATTTAACATAATTTATCCACTAATATTATTTAACAGAGTCTCAGCCTTGGAGGAACATTATAGCTTGCACCCAGTATTACTGAGTAGAACTCAAGCTTCTGTTTTAGGAACCTAGAATGGGCATCATTTTAAGGAGTCTCTTCCTTCCTTCTTGGCTTTATTAATACATTTCAAGTCAAGACATTTCATCTGTGCTTTTTTCTTTTTCTATGTATTACTTTAAACTGGTTACTTCCTATGTAAATCCATGCAAGATATTGGGGTTTATTTTGTTTGTTTTTGTTTTTTCATTGTAATTTCCATTTGGGGTTGCTCCTGATGACTGAAACCGCACCTCGTGTAAGACATGCTGAGGACTGCATGGCAGCATCTTATGCTCTTAAGGACACGGGATTTGATTCTTAACTGTGTGACTGTCTTCCCTTGAGACATGCAGTGAATGTTTCTGGTTTATTGAAACACTGTTTTGGTTAGCAGAGGACTTGATTTAAAAAAAAATAATCTTTGTTCTAAATAATTTTGGATAACTAAAATCTTTGTTTCATGTCTCGGAACATATGTTCAAGATTATAGAGAGCAAAATGGAGAAGGCCATAGTAGAGAAAAGCCTGCCAAGGCTGAAGATTGCGTAAATATGGAGCTATTTTATATTTCATTAGCTCCACATAAGGCAATGCTCAGGCAGCATTGCCCAAACATGCCACTCATATATGAAGCAGGAAGAATATATAGATAAAAATGCCCAGAACAGGATTTCTGTGATCAATGGTAGTGAAGATAAGATGCTAAAATTGTGGATAAAAACTTGTACTGCTACAAGTAGTTTAAATAACCCACAATATTAGAACCATAGAATAATTCACAGAATCACAAAATCACAGAATGTTTTAGGTTTGAAGAGACCTTCAAGATCATCCAGTCCAACCTTTGACAAGCACCACAGTCAACTACTAAGCCATATACTTAAGGACCAGGTCCAGGGATGGTGACTCCACCACTGCTCTGGGCAGGCCATTCCAATGCCTGACAACCCTATCAGTGAAAAAGAATTTCCTAACATTCAGCCTAAACCTCCCCTGGTGCAGCTTCCATCCATTCCCTCTGGTCCTATCACAGTTTACTAAGGAACAGAGGCTGTTTCCCTCCTTGCTCCAAGCTCCCTTGAGATGGTTGAAAAGAGTGATAAGGTCACCACTCGTTCTCCTCTTCTCCAGACTGAACACCCCCAGCTCCCTCAGTCTCTCTTCACAGGACTTTTGCTCCAGGCCCTTCATGAGCTTTGTTTCCCTCTTCTGGACACACTCCAGCACTTCTATGTCCCAGGTGAGGTGCCCAGAACTAAACACAATACTCAACTTGCAGCCTCACCAGAGCTGGTACAGAGGGATGATCACCTCTCTCATCTAGAGACAGGTCTTGTCTGTTTACCTTATTATTCAGGATATTAAAACCTTATAGTGCTCCCTGCTTTGTACTTGTCTCTTTTATGGACTTGTGGTTCTCAGTATATCTCAACACCCCTGATGGAAACTAAGCCATATCTCTGACCACCTGTGAGGTCTCTTCAGTTTCTACTACATCTCTTTTGAACTATGTTAAGTTTTTGAGATGCATTTGCACTGTAAATTAATGGTAAGATATAATGATGTCTTATTCCTGCTTAGACATCCAGCCTGCTTAGATTCTCACCTGCAAAAAAAGGTACCAACATATTTTGCAAATCTTGTCTTGAAGTACCTTACTCTCTCTGAAAGTTAGTTTACATAATGTCAAAATCAATTTTGAGAATAGAAGAAAAGATACTGTGGGAGTCTAAAAATATTTGTTTACTGTGCCTAAATGTCAGAAATAAAGCATAGTATATCACCTTGCTCGTTTGGGGAAAATTATCTGTAGAGGGTTAGAGGTGTCCATCTACAGTGTACTGTCAGAAATTAACTTTCTGTAAACACTCTGTGTGCCCTAGGTGTGAAACATTTTCAGAGCAGAGTCAACTACTTTATGCAGGGGAATTCTTAATTCACAGTGAAAGTATCCACATAGGGAATTATTGAGAAATAGCATATATACTGTGAAAAAACACTTTAGCTTACTGAGCATTTGCTTCCTGATGTTGGCAGCCCCTTTGATACCTGAGCAATATGGTAAACAAAGAATAACAACTTGTGCTCTTTCTAAACAGAATATATGATAAGCCACTGTGATCATAGGTATCTGCTCTGACAGTGTGGCATTTTCACAAAGACTGGTTTCTGGTAACTTCTTTGTGACATTTTTAGCAAGTTCTTGACTCTTTATGATGCTTTTTGACAAACCAAGCATAAAGGTATATGTATCTCTGGACATGTAAGTTCTTCTGTAGTTAAACAGCTATTGAACAAAGGAATTTGAGGACCTAAGCTTTGTATTTGTATGCATCAATTGAAGCTGTGTTCCCAATGACTGATTATGGGGTTTTTTTTGTGGCAAATATTTTCACACTCTTGTGAGTTTTTCCCCCCTTAAGAAAATGATGACTGGCAGTGAGAAAGATACCAACTGAAATGATTAGAACTGATTTTTTTTTAATTTGTTAAAAGTATTTTTAAAAAATTTAAAATATTTTATATGTAAGTATAAGCAGGCAAATTTTAGGAACTCAATAAGTAAGCAAAAGAGCTCCAAATGATTCTAAACTTCTTTTTATACACAAGCAAATTGCCTAGAAATTTTCTTACTTTTATCTAAATACTAATGTGGGGGGGAGTGTGGGGGAGGTGTCCAGTTTCTCTCCAAAATGTTAAGAAGGATTCAGGACTTCATTTCCTATGTCAAGAAATGCTTCCTGAATGAGACTGAATGTTGTTGTGTTGTCCTGACTTTGACAAGTCTTCAAACCTTTCTGGAATCAGCTTCACAAATCACACATTATCTTATTCTTAAAATTGTTAACAGGCTTAGAAGCAAAATTAGCAATATCATTCCCTAGAATATTGTTGTCACTATACAAACTAACATTTTTCAATGAGTGAAATTTCTCTGTCATTACTTCTGTACAGCCACTTCATTGCACTTCACTAAATCATTAACACTCCAATAACCGAGGATCACTGAAAAAATGTCTGAAAAAAAACAATAGAGAATTTCTTCCTTTAGGATCAGAATTGAAACATCCTATTTCATCCAAAAGGAAACATTTTATTTTAATGCCTTTTCAAGAAAAGCAAAATTTTTCTTTAATTACAAACCAATGCTTTGTAATCTGTCTGTTCCACCAATCAGCCAGAATGGAAGACTTGAGTTCAATTCAATAATTTTTTTTCTAAATGAATATAGTCTATTTACTCCATGAAACAAAGAGCCTAGATGATTTTTTGTTATTTCTTTGCTCCGTCATCTTTGGACACCTGATTAACTAACACAAAGTCCAAAATCTACCTATGCTGTATAATAGAAATATGATTTACTCACCAAGCCAGAGAATCAGTCCCATGACAGATTTTCTGCTTCAGTAACAAGGAAAATTTTTTATAAAAGCTGAGGCAGATGTAGTAAAGAGTGCTAGATAGATGTAAAACAAATTCTCCTATGAATTATTAACTAAAGCACTCTCCTCAGAAATGGAGAAATTAATTGAATCTTTTGAAAAAGAGACATAGAGGAATGTCTTCCTTTATTTTCATTAATCCCAATATTTTTGTTTGCAATTGAAATATTTTTCAATTCAAAGTTCAAAATAGATTTGCATACAGTTCTCAAGATGACCAAGTGATTTTGTTTAGTAATTAAAATCTATGAGATTTTTACGATATTTTTTGCTCCTAAGAATAATAAAATCCTTTGTCAGCAGTTAACCACAATGCTCCACATGGTGTCCAAGTTCTCAATGATTTTGCTGGTGTTGCTCACTGTCTTTGCCTCAGTTATGCCTTCTAATGCTGAATAAACCACAGTTTTCCTTTACTGCTTATGGTGTCTGGTATTCCATTGATAAACCATTCATTCTTCAAGCAGGACTTCTGCTTTCTTACCCGTCACACTGATGATGTATATACTCAAATAGTACTGTTCTCAGTTATCAGTGCTTTCAAAATGATAAAATCCAACATCTTGAGGAATGTGTTCTTTTCTTTCCTCCTTTCTTTCTTCCCTTCTGCTCCATTTTGTTCCTCCTCCTGGCTCTTGCCATTCCTTTCTCCCTCAGCATGTAGCTTTGCCATCCAAATACCATCTTTAACACTTTATTTTTCAACTGATTTAACCCAGCAGCTTAAGTCACAGTAATCAGCATTTCTCCCTTCCTCTTGCCAAATCCTCACCTTTGAGCAAGCAGCCTAGGAACAGAGAAGGCATTCCAGAACATGGAAAACAAGATTTAGCCACTGCTAAATCTTGTGGCACTTCTGCCACTGCTGCATTATCTCTGTGATAGCAAATTGCAATATATAACCACATAGTGTACAACTTACAAGCAAGTGAAAACACCCTTTAAAATATTCTTGTATGAAATGTGTATTCAAAATTGTGAACACTGAAAATCTCTTCTTTCCAAAAAAAAGTGATACTTCTTCTGTATTGGTGTCATACTAGTAATACAAATTGTTTTAGAGGAAACTTTCTTCTACCACTCTACTACCCATAAATCTTGAGTTAGGATTCCTTTTGGTAGTGATACAACCTCAGAACTTCACATGAAATAATTTCTTTCATCTTTGTGGTGGTATTCATCAGATTATTTTCATGATTTTCTTGTCTTCCAGACTCATGAATTATGTCCTAGAAGGTTGTTTCTTCTATTGCTTGGTAGAATGCACTGTCACATTTAAACATACTTTGAAAAAATGAAAGGACAGATTTGCTCCTGGAGCATCCTTAGGGACTACTCAATTGCAATTAATTTAACTAGACACTGGATGTCAGTGTTGCCATTTTATATTTATTAAAAAAAAAAAAAAAAATGAAAAAAAGAAAATCCAAGGTGTATCCAGAACCAGAAGTAGGACACAGAAGTCTAATTGAATCATTTAGAACAGGTAAGAAGCTAATTAGTATTCTATATCTTCATGGTGGGAAGAAAATGTTGGCTTTAAAGAAGCAGGTCTCCATAAAGGTTTTGATTTTTAATAAAAACAAACAGATGAACAAACACTTAAAACTACATGGACATTTTAGGAATCTGTCACAGGGCTTGTACATGGGAACTAATATTACAACATTCCATTTAATCAGAACACGAACATCACACAGTGTGAGTGATATTATTTGGTTTATGATAATTTTTTACCTGCCTTTTCAAGAAATGCCTTGATTTAGCTCACTTTTTAAACCAACAAATTTGATCTCATCACCTGTTTCAGATTTAATTTTCAACAAATATTAAAAGGATTTGGACAAGATTAATAATTGAAACATATGAATAGAATTATAAAATTGCATAAGTAGAACAAGACTGCCCACCCCCTGCTGTCAAATTGGAGTACATTTTACCCAGTATTATATTTAAAGCATTGGTTTCCAAAGTCAGTTACACATACAATATCCTTTTAGGTCTGTCAGAAACACTAATTCACCTGTGGGGTCAAGCCATCCTACAGAATAAAATATAGTATTAAATGTAATCATGGAGAAGAAACACTTTATTTCAGTAGCAACACCTTTTAAGTTATCAAATTTCAAAAGCAAATATCATTTAAGACAGCATTTTGTAAGAAGTAGAGTCTTAGAAACCTTCATAAAGAATGATAATTCATTACAGTACAAAGACATAATTTTACAGTCTTTATTATAAATGCATGTTCAACATCTAATCTGCACAGCTGAAAACAGTGTACAAGATATGAATTTAAAACATTTTTTAAGTTCTTAATTGGACAACTAAGAAAGCCTGGAGAACCCAAAATTACAATTGAACTACTAGTAGTGAAATAATTCAGAAGATGGTGATCTGCAACCAACAGGAAAGAATACAGCTCCACTATCAGATGGATATGGATAGGATAGAGCAAGCCAATCCCTTAGTATTCTAACCAACGTCCCAGCATTGCAGGAAACATTAGGTGTGTAAAAGTGAATAATTTCAGTAAAGAATATTTCAGTAAGACTCTTTTGCAGTATCTCTAGAGAAGAAAATGCTGATTAACTGCCTGGTCACAGTTAAAAGCTAGTAACGAGATACATGTATTTATCCATATAAATATCTAGATCAGGTGTTTTGGTAACACTGAGATTTATATAAAATATATTTCAGATATTTCACATTAAACAGTGAGGCAGAGTCACAAAGGTAAGCCAGTTATCCATTCCTGAATCATCCAGGTACAAATCAACATATCTAACATAGAAGATGATCTCTGATGTGATTTTTGATCTCCAAAGAGATAAGACTGTTGAATTGGGATGTCTAGTAGTATCTCCTGAATAAATTAGAAAAGTTTAAGTTTAGAGAACTGGGAAAGTGAAGAAGGAGTTAAGAGAGAGAAAATAATTTTGCATTTCCTGAAGGACCCAAGAGAAGAGATTAATTTTAGAAGACATAATGCTTCACAGAGAGTTCTCTCATAAATGCAAACAAAGATTAATGCAATGTAAGACATAAAATGTATGAGCTGTATATGTTAGGAACATTTCAATAGGAGCTAGATTACATATACAGGGTAAAAAAAAGTCTCATATTTCAAATTCAATTTTGTGTAAATGAGTCTAGGTTTTAATTCATTTCAGTCTTAACATTTTGAATTATACTATTCTTCAACCAGACCTACAGTCTTGTAATAAGTAAGTGAATGACTCTGAAGTAAGGTTCTCACTCAATAGTGTAAGACTAGAAACTAGAATACTCAGATGACCTGGGTGGAATTCAAGTATCCAGACAGAGGCACATAGTGATACTGGTTTCTTCCTGGCCTCCTGTCATGCTCAAGAAAATCACTAATATTCCATATGTCTTTGTATCTGCCAGCTCCTTGCTGGCTCCTTGAATGCTGTAGCTTTTTTAAGATTGTATTAAATGTCCAAATTGCTGAAAAGCTGAAATTTTTCTCCTCATCTTCCCAAACAATTTCTTGAGTGGCAAGAAAGTTAAAGGAATATAGGGATGTGCTGGCTAGTTGCATTTTTCTCACCACTGCTCTCACATTAGGCAGAAGCTTCCTCTGAAGAACATGAATGCTTCTTCTTGAAGGCCAGCTACATATGGTCAAGTGAGAGAAGCTTTCAAAAAACACTACGGGCAGTGCCAGAGATCTCATCAAAAAGAAGCATAAGCAATTGGAAGCACAGAAGACACAACAGAGTATCTAAGGTAGTAAAAGCATAAAGAAAGAAAAACTTTTCAAATCGAGCCAATTTTGGCTGTGTGGAGTCATACAACCCAAAAACCTGCTGAAAGTTTCTAGATTGAGAGCAAAAGTAAAAGCAAATTTAGAAACCTGTTTTTGGTTTTTTGACAGTTAACTTTAGAAGTGTGTTGCAGACAGATCAAGCTCAAAACTTTGTCAGTCAAATCACTAGTTATTTTTTTGTCTGAAAAATGTGTAAATGTGTTTAGGTTTTTGTAACATTTTTCCTTTTATCAAAATCCTAACCTCACACTCTCATTGATCTCACTCATATTTCTCTGCATGAATAAGAACACAGGCTGCCTGTACCATGTGGATTTTATGCTGGGGTGAATCCATCAAATATTGAATACCTATGAATCACTACTAATTGAGTTTGTAATATAATATCTCAACTACAATCTCCACTGCAATCCTTTGTCCTGCAGCTTACATGCCTCATTAAGGTATGATGATACTTTTGCAAATTACCTGAGTGATAAAATAGAGAGCATGACAGATGAAACTAGACTAGAAGGGGCTTCAAAGGCATTGGGAAACATGACCAGAATACAAAGGAGTTTTAAGAAATTGAAAAAATAAACTTAAAATAGAAAGTGATCTGACAAGGGTAACTGCAAGTTTCTTCACTGTAAGCAGGAGTCTCTGCATTAATACAGGGCAACTGCACTATCAAGTCTGTGTAAAGGAGGTTCTAGGGGAATGCAAGCCATATTCAGGATAAACAGTATGTCCATTTACTGAATTTATGTACAGTAACATTGAGACTAATGGTAATCATACCAAAATGAATAAACCACAGCACAGTTTACAAGCCCTTATATTTTTATTTTTTTTTTTGGCATCATTAAGCCCTCTTATTGAAGTTTACAATCAGTTGCAGTTACTGCATTTAATGGAAACTACATACCAGGTAAAGGTTGATCAGATGTCTAAAGTCTCTGAATTGCCTATATTCATCAAAAGTTTAAAAAAGTAAGGCTTTGGAGAAAGTAAAGGCATAAAAAATAGATTGGTTAGCCTGAAGGAGAAAGGACTGAGGGCAGATAATACTTCATGAACACTGCTGCAAACAAAGAATAGGAAAAAACTGCAAAAGGAAGACATTAGATTAGGAAATATTTACAGTGGTGAGGATTATAAAGCATGGAACTAGATTGCCTAGGGAGGTCTATCACTGAAGTCTTTAAGAAAAGGTTAAACAAAAATGTCTGTTAGAAGGAGTTCTCATACTGCCTTGGAGCAGACTGAAGGACAGCACAACTGCCTGAGATCCATACTGTGATATTTCTCAGATCTCAACCAAAATTGCCTCTGCCATAATGATTTATTAATACATCTCTTTTAAGCCCAAACAGACTACAGCTGAAAAGTACACATAAGGAAGACAATTTAAGAAGAATCAGTGGCATATGTAGGTTTCTTTAATAAATGTATATATTAAATAATTAAAATTATTTCCTTATTTTCTCAACTTAGTATTTCCATCTTTTTTACTGTTTTACCTGGTTTACAAAAATTATTTAAATTTTATTAATGAATTACAGGGCCACATAAAGAGAACTGAGAAGTAAGAATTTCTGAATATATAAAACAATTGCTGAAATTTTTGCATCTATATTTGTTTCTAAACAATATTACCTCTCAAAATTACCACATGATAGAAGAAATTGCTAATTGTAGGTGTAGTAGAACCATGAGTCTAAAAGTTATGTGTGTAGAGGGTGTATTCATCCTCAATGAAAATTACCAGCTTTCTTACAGTGTATTATGTTGAGCTATACTTGTCTACAATACATATTCTCAATAAAGACATCTAATAAAGACGTTCTTGCCTCTGTCCTCCACACCTTGGTCACAACCAGTTCTTGCTGCAGCAATACTGGGTGAGGTAGCTGGTAAAGGCATATAATCAATGTTAGCAAAGTTTTGCTTGTAGAAAAAAATTTGTAGTGGAAGAAAGTCACTACAGGACGTACACAGAGACAGAAGAATATTTCTATTCAAGAAGAAAAGTTAAAAGTAGTTAATTTTGACACAGAAAAAACCCCAAAAAAACACTAACTAGTGCTGTCTACAAGTGACACCTTTTTTTATCCCCTTATCCCTGTATTTTGCCATATTTGTTTCTCCCCCAAACCACTTTGATCCCTCAGTTTCCACATTTTGGTTCATCCTTTAAGCATCCCGTAGTAAGCCCTGTGAAATTCCAAAACGCTCCTCCTGTGCTTCACATAATGTGATCCTAGACAGTGACCACCTTCTCAGTCCAAAAGGTCAAGTTTAAACATATTAGGGCTTTTTGACTAAAAATTATAGTGAGATGGCAATCACATTTGTTCAAAAACTTCCAGGATTCAGTGGTTACTGTTAGTCAGGAAAAAAAAATCCTTTAATTTGTATCACAGAATCTTAATCAATCTTCTGAAGCCTTAGTCCCTTTGGATTTTCATATAATTTTGGTCTGTTGAAATAAAAACACTAACAAAGTGGGAGCTGGTTGCTGTCATCCACAGTGCTGGTGTTTCCTGCCACAGAACCAGAAGAAATGTGAAAGCAGGCAGGGCATGTCTGCAGCTGAAAGTGCTGCTGTTCCAGTCTAGTTCACAGACTGTGGTAGTTGCAGTGCTGCAGTAGTTCCATGTGATGCTGGCAAGACAACAGAGTGATTGGCACACAATTTTAGACTTTGGCAGTTCTAAGATTACAGCTTTTTTTCATTCATCTTTGAAGTTTTGGGTTAGCAAACTGCATGTTGTGTGATGCGTTAGCAAATCCCTCACTTTGGAAGATTCCAGTGAAAAGAGCATTGTGATATCTCATAATGAAACCTGTTGAAATATCCGCTTAATTAATTTCTTTTCTATTTTTGTTAGGCAAAGATATTGCATGGGTTTTGTGGCCATTCTGTTTATTACTACTGGGAAATCCTTGTTATCTAAGCTGGGCAATACTAAGATGAACCAAATGCAATGTGTCCTTTAGTTCAAAAAATTAAACAAATCTGCCTGAAGATCAAATAAAGAGAATGCTCACTGGAAAGTGACAACTTTGACCACTGAGCAAAAAGGCCTCCAGAGTGGCACTGCCAGAAATCAGCATCATCACATAAATGCTTTCTACCAACCAGTTTCTAGAGAATCAACTTCCTACTCTCACCATTCAACACAAGATTAAGTTACTACCTATACTACCCACAACAGACAATGGAAATATCCCCTAAATATTGTGGCATTTGTGCCTAAGTCCCCCCAAAAATAAATAAAAAAATTTAAACACGAAAATTTAAGGTAGTGTATTGGGGTTTTTTTGTTTGTTTTTGGGTTTTTTTTATGATGTTAGAAATAGAGAAATTTTTAAAAAATCATCAAAATCCATCATTCTCTCCGGTGAAAATAGAAACACAAGGCAAAAAACGGCTGCTCAGCCTGTTCCCAGATGTACTTCAGGGAAGTGGGAAGACAAATGAAAGATGCTTGCAACTATAATGCTGTGTTAAAAATACTGCTGCCCTACCTCTCTGTAGATTCACAGGTCTGATCCATCAATGACTTCTTTTTCTGCACATGCAGCAGCAATAAAATAACATGTTGTAAGGAATCTGATACCACTTTAACAAGCCTTTTTTGTAGCAACTGTGGAACATAAACAGCAGATATTGTTTTTCATGCCATTAAAAAAATAAAATGTTTTCTAATGTTAGACTCTAGAGAGGAATAAATAAAGCAGCATAGACAACAAAATATACAAAGGGCTAGATTTCCAATTAACTCATGCTGGTCTTCATATCACTGTCCTCCAGATAAAGGACAAAGACTAATATAGCAGCCTGTGAACTGTGTTCTGATTAGACAATATTCATTCACTTAATGGATGAAAAATGCAGAAGAGGTATCAAAGCTTTTCTAGTTACAGTTAAGAAAAACAGTTACCAAATTGTTGCTCCAATTTATAACCACTCTACAAGAGTCGGATTCTTTTTTCATTCATGTTATTTACTTTTGATTTGCAAAAGGGCATTTCAGTGACATCTATGAAAGTCATGTGCTCATTTTAATCTCTTATATTAAGCATATTAAAAAGGATACAGAAAGACTGAAAAGTACACTTTTTCAAATTTTATCACCAAACTAACTTTGCCTGACTGCTATAGGTAGTAATAGATCCCGAGACATGTCACCATATTTGATTCAGAAATGTGATGAAAAGTTGTTTTGCTGAGGCTTCAAAGCCTTTGATACTAGAGTGCAGAGCAGGAAGAGGTAAAGAAAAGACAATGTTATTCACCTTCATCATCATCTGAAAGCAAATTAAACTTCTCAGGTTGAATTCAGAGAATCATCTTAAACCAACTTAAGTATGGATTTTCACCGAAAGGGAGGTCCTGCATTCTCTGCATTCATTCTGCATTCTCTCACCCCTGCTGTTGTTTTCCATGTTCTGGTATTAGAATTAATGTGAATTTATGAAGAGAATAAATGGAGACCTGGGCATGGGACTTGAAAGGAAAACTGACTGGAGTTGGGCTGGTTATTGGAAGAAAAATTGAAAATGGTAAAAGAAGATGTGAAAGAAGATTAATATTAATCAAAAGAAGATGCAGATTACTTGAGAAGCTTTGGAAGACTGAGTCTAAAGGGACAAGGAGACTGATGGGCAGATGAATATGTGCAGAAAGACAGATCTGACTGCAAACAGATTTCAGGAGAACTAGCATTGATCAAAGAGCAGATCCTGTGAGATTTCCCTGGTATTAGACAATGAACTCATAAAAAAATCTTAGTAGTGCCATTCACTGATTGTCACTTATGATTGGCAGTGCAGTCGGAAACAAAAAACAGCAAATAGTTGAAAGGACTAGGGATCTGTGAAGAGGGGACCAGAACTGAAAGGGCAAGTTAAAAAAAGAAGAAAAAACCCTGTGTCGATGTTTGAGAATAAGAAAGTGGTCAGATGATAATAAGGCATAAGGGAAAAGGAGATCAGAATGAAAAATATGATGGCAACTGGAACATGTCCATGTAAACCAGACAGAGCCAAGGCAGACTCTGCACACTGTTTCACATTTTTTAATCCTGAATACTTTCTGACACAGTATAGCTTGTTATGCTCCTAGACAGGTTTGGGGAAGTAGTTCAAACTTTTGATTGCTTCCAACAAGCAGGATGGACAAAATCCCTCTGTCTGCAACAGAGTTTTTCTACGCAGACACAGCATAAGCCATGTCATTCAGCTTGAGAACCAGAAGATGGATTTCATCCTAACCATAGTCATAGGGGTTCACTAGTTGAGAATAAGACATTCTGGACAAGAGTCCAGTTACAGAAGAAAATGGGAAGAAAGTTGCAGAGAAAAAATATTTGAGACAAAACTCACACTAGTACTGATGAATGGAGGGATTTTAAGAGTTAAAAAAGGTATTGCAGCATACATGTGTCTGTAGGAGTCCATTTCTCACAGCCATTTGAATGGGAGCTTGAATGAAGATGAAACCATAAAAAAAAAAGAGAGGGGGAGCGAATGTTTATCATGGTGGAAGGTTGCATGTGGGATTAAACTCAGTGCTTGTTTTTCTCCACCAGATCATGGCTGGTATCAACCAAGCTGCATAATGGAAACTTTTTGTTTCTGGTCACTAATTATGTGGATTTCATTTTCAGGGTATTTGGCTTTACACTTTGGATTCTGACCAATAGAAGTGTTGAACACTCAAGAGATACATCTGAAATCAGTGGAAGATGTGCTTTGAATATATAAAATGCTTATATCAATCCAGCTCCTGTAAGAAAAATTTTCCAATTTTGGCACACAGACTCCATGGGGACTTCAGACAAGATTCTTACTGTGTTTTCATTGTCTATTTATAAAAGAGTACTTTAGTGGTCAATATGTTACTATTTTAGAAGATCCCAGATACGATATACAGATAAGCAACATAAAAAACAAACAAAAAAACCCCACGAGCCACATAACCATATAATCAGAAAGGTTTGGGTTGAAAGGAACCTTAAATATCATCTAGTTTTTCTGCCACAGAACATGGACACCTTCCACTAGACCTTGTTGTTAAAAGGCCCATCCAAACTAGCTTTGGCACTTCCAGGGATGGGACATCCAGAACTCTTTTGGGCAACCTGTTCCAGTGTCTCAGCACTCTCACAGTAAATGTGTTCTTCTTAATATCTAATCTAAATCTAACCTCTTTCTGCTTAGACCAGTACTCCTAATCCTCACCCTTGTATAAGAGTCCCACCCCAGCTTTTCTGTAGGCCCCATCAGGTACTGGAAGTCTGCTTTAAGGTCTCTTCAGAGCCATCTCTTCTCCAAGCTGTACAGCCCCAAGTGTCTCAGCCTTTCTTCATAGGAGAGGTGTTCAGCCTCTTCTGTACTGGAAAAAACTGGAAAACAGAGAGAAATAGTAACTTACTGTTCAAGTGCATGCACTTGGGGAGGCTGTGTTTTGATTTTCTTTAAGAAAGAATTTGTGATTTTGGATCATGATTTTGGAACTATTGTATGAGCTCATGATTTTAATTTTTTGTCTAATTCGTCATAAAATTTTCAATTTTTAACTCTGCTGAATCATGTTCCTGAATCTACCACTCAAAGAGAACAAAATATTCCTAAAGCTCACATAGCTGCTGGTGCTTGGTTGTGGAGTTCGTGTGCTGTGGGATGTCAACGTCATCTGAACTTCTCTCCACTAAACTAGGTGCTCACTACTGAACATTTACAGTTTCCCTGTATTGTTTTGCTTTGTTTTGTTTCCCTGCCTTCTACTGTTTATCACATGTATTTCTTGTGAGCTGGCTGCAGTTTGCATCTTGTTTTAGTTTATCTTTCACTTTTATACATACATCTGTTGAGTTCATGCAATTTCCTTTTTGCATTGTTTGGCTCCTCCATTCTTCTTTCTCTGAAGTAATTAAATCCCATCTTTTTAATGTTTTATTGTTTCCAAATAATAGAAACTGCTTTGGAAACTTTAAAGGTCTTCCACAATTGCAATAATCAGAAGAAACCTAAAAAAGTCTTCATTTAATTGTTAATTTCATTTTATTTAGTTATAAATACAAGCAAAATTAAACTATATCTAATCTTCCACCTTGGGAGTGAATTAACCAGTAAGACAATATTCAATTTTATACTGTTAATGTGTGAACAGCAAAAGCATTGCAGAACAGTTGTTTTAACCATTAAAATTAATTCTTTTAATCCAGTATGCAGATATGTGTTATTACTAGACCTCTACAGAGTAATAAAAGGATAGTTAAGGTAGATCATTTGATCTTAAAATATAGTGTAGGTTTTACAGTGCATTATTATACCTTTGTCATCCTTTTATCACAGTAAACCAACCCAAAAAACAAGTGCACAAATGTTCAGATTTTTCATTGCCCAATTTTGCTTGCTTTTTAATATTTCTATGATTGTAAAATAAATTTGCTACTAAGAAACAATTCTCCTCACTGGATGTTACCATAAAATAATTACATGTGTAGAATACTATGCGGTTTGTTAAGTTCTTTGCCTAAAGCATTTTTCAGTGACAGCAGTCTGCATTTTTGAAAGAAATACTTACTGATATTTTGCCAGGTTATGTTTACTGGTCAGCAGAAGTAGAAAATATTCATATACCTTTTCTATGCAATGCATGAAAATTTCTGAAAATATTACTTTCATCTTGATGACTTTATGTTCCTTACCTGTTTCTATAAAACAAGTCAAAACTGTGTAATTGCATTTACATGTATTTATATAATCAATACTTTGGTATTACACTGCTGAATTGCTTGAGTAGTAGCATTTTAGATAAGACACTACAAAGACATCTTCTCAAAGTTTGCTTATGTCTGTAGTCTGATTTTTGTATTCTATGAAAATCTCACATTTCATTACCTTTGATCGCCAGCTAAGCTGTGAAATAAATTTGCTATATATAGTTTGAATTTAATATTGTTTCTTTGTAGCAAACCTTTTTAAAACTTAATTTGGGATGTACAACTATTTCTAGTTTAGTTTTGCCTTTTGAGTTTTTCAGTAAGATATTTTAAAATTGTATGAGCTTTCACCATTCATTAACATAACAGAAATGCATAACCCTGACAAGTGAGACCTATCAAAAAGCATAGAATCAGAAAAGAGAAGAGTGAATGTGTATTGACTGTGGAATGACAAAAAATGATGCTATCAAAATTCTGCAAGTCTTTGCAGAAATATAATAACATTGTCTAGCTCAGCTTACCACCACCCAAGTCTTCTGTACAAACCAATATTTGATGCAAATAGCTATGAAAGTTATCTATCTCATTTTTTTAAGAGTAGGGAAAATGTGGGCCTGCTGCTGAATGAGGAGGGTGCCCTGATGATAGACAATACAGAGAAGGCTGAGTTCTTGAATGCCTTCTTTGCTTCTGTCTTTACTGCTAAGACTGGCTCTTGGGTATCCTGGGCTCTGGAAGCATGAGAGGAAATCTGGAGAAAGGAATACTTTCCTTTGGTTGAGGATTTAGTTAGAGAACATTTGGACAAAATGGACACTCACGAAACCATATGCTTCATGCAGTGCACACGTGAGTTCTGAAGGAGCTGGCAGGTGTTATTGCTAAGCCACTCTCCATCATCTTTGAAAAGTCATAGAGAACAGGAAAGGTGCCTGAGGACTGGAGAAAAATCAGTGGCACTCCATTCTTCAGAAGGGCCCAGGAAACTAAAGACCATTCAGCCTCACATCCATCCATGGAAAGGTGATGGAAAAGCTCATTCTGGATGAATGTCTAAGGAAAAGAAGGTCAGCAGGAGTAGTAAACATGGATTCACCAAGGGGAAATAACAGCTGACCAATCTGATAACCTTCTGTGATTGCATGACTGGCTGGATAGATGAGGGGAAGGCAGGGGATGCTGTCAACATTGACTCCAGCAAGGTTTTTGATGCTGTCTCCCATAACATCCTTATAGGTAAGCATATAAAGCGTGTGTTACATGAGTGGACAGTGAGGTGGATTGAGAACCAACTGAATGACAGAGCTTAGAGGGTTGTGATCAGCAGAGCAGAGTCCAGTTGGAGTCCTGTAGCTAGTGTTGTTCCCCAGTTTTGTACATGTTCATCAGTGACCTGGATGAAGGGACAGAGTGCACCTTCATCAAGTTTGCTGATGATACAAAACTGGAAGGAGTGGCTGATAGACCAGAAGCCTGTACTGCCATTCAACAAGACCTGGACAGGCTGGAGTATTGGGAAGAGAAGAAACCCATGAGTTTCAACAAAGACAAGCGGAGGGCCCTGCACCTAGGGAGAAATAACCCCATCAACCAGTACAGGTTAGGAGTCGACTTGCTGGAGAGCAGCTTTGCAGAGAAGGACCTTGGAGTCCTGTTGGACAGCAAGTTAACAATAAGCCAGCAATGTGCCCTTGTGGCCAAGAAGACCAATAAGATGCATTAAGAGAACTGTGCCCAGCAGGTCAGGGGAGGTCATTCTCTCCCTCTATTATGCCCTAGGAAAGCCACATTTGGAGTATTGTGCCCAGTTTTGGGCTCCCCAGTACAAGAAAGACAAGAAACTACCAAAGTCCAGTGAGGGGTTACAAAAATGATCAGGAAAAGGGAGCATCTCTCTGGAAAGGCTGGGAGACCTGGGAAATTTCAATCTGGATGAGAAAAGACTGAGTGAGTATTTTTTCAGTGCTTATAAGTACCTAAAGGGTAGATGTTAAGAGGATGGGGGCCGACTCAGTAGTGCCTAGCAACAGGATAAGGGGCAATAGGCACAAACTGTAACACAGGAAATTACATCTGAATATGAAAAAAGACTTATTTACTGTAACAGAGCACCAGAACAGGCTGCCCAGAGAGGTAGTGGTGTCATCTTCTCTGGAGATATTCAAGACCTGCCTCAACAGCATCCTGTACAGCCTTCTTTAGCAGGGTGTTTGGACTCGATGATTTCTAGAGATCCCTTCCATCCCTTAACATTCTGTACACCTTGGAAATACTTATCCATATTAGTACTTATTATTGGAAGGCAATTTATAAAGTGAAACAATACTCAGGTCATCTGGGCTACTAGTATTTTGAAAATAAATGTTGTAATTGCTGGTTAGTTCATCCTGCTTTTCATATATTTAATCAAAAGATAAACTGATACAATTGTACACTGCTTATGAACTGACATCCTCCACTTTGATTTCAAATATGCATGTAAATTAGCAATGGATAATGGAATAAGATAAGCTCTGGTGAGATTCAGAGCAGCCTCTATCAGAATCCCTTCAGATTGAGATTTCATTGCTCTTTGGGTCAGTCATTACAGAGGCTAAATGAAAAATAGTGGATTTTCCATAAAAGCTGTAATGAAAACTCTGAAAATTATTTACATAGTTGTACTCAAAATACATAATTTTTTAAATCATATTTCTACTTTCAGAAGTAGAAAGTAGTGGAAAGATTTTGATAAACAGTCTGTCACATCTGTCATACACATTTTCGGCAAATATTATTCATAGAACTTATTATTTGAAATATTTAGTACAATTATTTGAATGAATTATGGACAAATACACACACAACATATTTGACCTGTGGCATAAAATGAGTGAATCACAGCCATATGTATTTATCAAGGATTTTAAAAAAATAAAACATAGTAAATTATTTAGAAAATATAACGGAGCACTGACCAAACTGCTTCTCTCCAGAAAATATAAGCATGAAAATAGAAAGAAATATGATTTAAAAAATTATGGAAATTTTATTTCCATTATTGTATGATTTTGATTACTCTGGCTATCTGAAACCATTATTCAAAGGCTAAAGGAGTATGCTTATTTTTAGTATAAGAAGCTAGCTATACATCAGTACAGGCAGAATAGTCATTGGTTTTCCTGCCTGTAAGGAGATGAGGCATGATGTAAGAGCTATGAGCTAGAGCTAGTCCAGAAGTCATATGACTACATTGTTGTGTTTGAGCAACTATTTCAGACTTTGTGAACCAATGCAGCAGAAATGAAAGTCTGATAACAATCATGTTTCATATTGTTTTATTTTTTAATTGGTCTTACAGATGTTTCAGTTCTCTCTAACTGATACACAGGGCAATTTTTTTTTCCTGGGAGTGATAGTTCAGATACCTGTTAACCCATTATCTGCTCTTAGGACTGATGCACAAGTTGACCCAAGATGCTCACTAAAGACCATATTAGCTGCTATTCACTACCTCATTGTTCAATATGAGCTATTCAACAATCCCACTTCATTGGTGAGATCAGGAGCCTGAACCAGAACTCTGATAAATCAATGTGGCATTACAAGAAAATAAGTTTTTTTTAATGAAATGATGAAATTACATTAATTCTTAAAGTAGTATTCATCTCTTTTCAATGAAGTCAGTCTATTATATATATTCTACAAAAAACAAATTGACACAATTATTATTATTATCTATGATTACAAGAAGATGAACTTTTCTGTATCGAGTGTATGAGTAGTACTGTAACTACTTTTATCTTGCTTTAAAACTGTCTTGAATAGTTGAATAAAAAGTAGTGTAGTTAAATAATTATACTGATTACTTACTGAAAGCATAACCAAAAAAATATCAACAAAAACTCAACAAACCTTGCCCTCCTATATAACTTTATTGCTTTGTTAAGAAGCTATAGAGATAGTGACAGGAACTTTATCATACTGTTACTTTCTTATTCAAAAGGGTCAATCTTATTTTGCACCTCAGGAGACTGAACAAATACCTATAGTGTTTCTTAACTGACAATGTCAGTAGTGGATTAAATCATATAATTTCTCATTTGTAAAGCTAAAATTGTAGAACTTAGCTTCGAATTAGTTCTGAAGTACACTATCTCACCTTTAGAACACTATTTCATTGCTAGCAGCTTTGCCAAGACAGGAAGTTTTCCGATTCTTGTGAATACTTTATTAAAGATACAAATGGTACTAAGAATACATGTAAAGTGTTCTGGTTTAGTGCCTAGACCAATCAGTTAAGCACCTTTTTCTTTTTTGCCCTTAAAAAACTGTCCACAAAAAAAGAAAAGAAGCTATGCAATATGGAGATCTCTATCATTTTTCAGTAGTATTATGGTAAAAGCAAACATTTCCAGTTGTCTTAGTATTTGATTGTAAATTTGCAAACTGGCTGGTACACACTCCAGGTTCTTGGGCTACGCAGATAAGCAAAATCATGAATGTTGTATCTCATATATTACCAATTGAGAGCTTACTGTGCTACCAAAAATTAAGATTCTATCAGTACATAAGCAACTATTTTTAGTTCAGTTCCATATTATATTGCCATCTGAAATCTGTGTAGGAAGAACTGTCATGCTTGACAAGTATTGTATGCTGGATTTAACTGCCAGATCAGATGCCAAATTCAGGGGAGTAGTAGTGAAATCTTTCCTAAACTGGTGCTGCTGGCATTCTCACTTCCACTGTCCTCAGGGGCTACCATCTATCTAGTACCAGTAGCATCATTCATATAAAATTGGCTTCTAAGTTGAAACATAACATGTTCTGCAATATTTTTATTTGATTTGTTTTAGTTGTTTAACAGTCTGATAGTGGCATGTGAAGAAACATACTCATGTCCTTTTCTTGTTGTCTCTCAGCTATGCCTCTATTTTGTATTGTATCAGAGATTCATCACTGTTTGTGGATCCACCTCAGCTTTCTCATTAACTACCACCAGTGAACATTCCAACCTTGAAAGCACTTTTGGATGACCCTCTTACTTTCCCTTTCTGAAATCCTATGAATAGTGAGTTTAAGAAAGCTAAAGACCAAAGAGCACAGAACAGACCAGGGTAACTGTGGTCCTAATACACAGTGTTATTCCAAAATTATTATTACTTCATCAAGAAGAGAAGCATGTATGAGTACTGGTGAATCACAGACAATAATTCCATAAACAGTGGTATGATAGGACAAAGAACAGCTCTTCTTATCCAGTTTCCTTGGTGTCTGAGGTTTTGCAAGAATGTGCAAACATGAACCTATGTATTTAAGTAAGCAAAAATTTCGCTAAAAGTACATCATGGCTGTAACTGCAAAGCCTTGTTATCATTCTTCCCATGCTCTCAGTAGACAGAACATTTTCATTTAAATTATCAGTTACAAAATCATGAAGTCAGCTGCTTTTACAAAGTTAATGTGAAAAAGCAACTTCCTAAAATTACTTTTTGATGTTCTATATTGGTGTGGGCTAGTTATATGGGGCAGCTGGGTACTGTTTGTCACTTGCTTCATTTCCATTACAACACAGTAACAGCTAATCTGTGTATCTTGCAGTTAATAAATAAGATGTCTGTTTTCTTTCTTCTTCTTCATAATGACTAGGTATGTTTATTAAGTTTTCATTTCACTGCATCATAATAAGCTTCCTAAATACATAAGCAAGATAGAGTTACCTTAACAACCTTGTCATTTCGATTTTTCACACATTTCCATTGTGTGTGCCTTCTATCTCGGTGAAGTTTCGCCTCATTAGCTGACTGCCATAAGCTATTAGTCTGTAACATTGTTCACTCTTTAAAAAATACAGAACAGAAAAAAAAAAAAAAAAAAAAAAAAGAAAAGAAAAAAAGAAAAGAAAGAGAGAAAAAGAAAGGAAAGGACCCAAAAAAAGCCCAACAAAAAGGAAATTACCTACAGCCACTTTCAGACACTGTGTCTACAAAGTTCTGTTGGGTCATTAACCTAATGTACATTAAAAAGGAACAGACTTCCCCACCCCAAAAAACAAAAAGGAGCAAATAAACCATTCATGAAGAGCCTATTTTCAAAGTACAAAGCAAAGGTATCATTGAACAATACAAAAGACAATATTTATTATTCTATTAGTCTACACTGACTCTTATATTTTTATCTTTGTGGGGTTTTGTGCTTCTTTGCTTGGGTTTTTTAACTTCTTTTTTTATTCACATTGGCATACTCTGCTATGATTTTATTCAGAACTATATTGATTGATATTATATATTATTCTATAACCACTAAAAGTCATGCATACCTAATAACATTGTATTGCATAATATAGAATTGCAAGAAATAAGAAAATACAATAAATAAGAAAATACAAAAAGTAAGAAAAGCATTCTTGGCTAGGGGTTGGTGGGACTCATGGAGAAGGCTTTAAACTAGAGCTTTTTGGCCACAACAACCCCATGCAGCACTACTGTCTGGGCACAGAGTGACTGGAGAGCAGCCAGGTAGAAAGGGGCCTGGGATTTTGGGTCTACAGGAAGCTGAACATGAGCCAGCAGTGTTCCCAGGTGGCCAAGAAGGCCAATGGCATCCTGGCCTGTATCAGGAACAGCGTGGCCAGCAGGTCCAGGGAAGGGATTCTTCCCCTGTACTCAGCCCTGGTGAGGCCACACCTCGAGTCCTGTGTCCAGTTCTGGGCCCTTCAGTTCAGGAAGGAGATTGAGGTCCTGGAGCAGGTCCAGAGAAGAGCAAGGAGGCTGTGAAGGGATCCAGCACAAGTCCTGTGAGGAAGGGCTGAGGGAGCTGGGGGTGTTCAGGCTGGAGAAGAGGGTCAGGGGAGACCTCATCACTCTCTACAACTCCCTGAAAGGAGGTTGGAGCCAGAGGAGGGTCGGTCTATTCTCCCAGGCAGCTACCAGTAAGACAAGAGGGAATGGAGTTAAGCTTTGCCAGGGGAGGTTTAGGCTGGATATTAGGAAGAAATTCTTTGCAGAGAGGGTAATCAGGCATTGGAATGGGCTGCCCAGGGAGATGGTGGATTCTCTGTCCCTAGAGGTTTTTAAGAAGAGACTGATGTGGCATCCATTTGTCTGCCTGCGGTCCTGATCCATGCCAGCCTGAGTCTGTGTGTTCCTGCCTCCAGCTCCCGACTGCTACTGACTCCACGAGTGCAGCCTCGGTGGTGATGTGAGAGTTACTGGGTACAAAGGGGGGGGGGAACCTGGTATTGTTTTTCCTGTATGTTTGTATAACTTTATTTTTTCCTTTTTTATCATTACTGTTTCATTAAAGCTGTGTAATTTAGTTTCCAACCCATAAGTCTCTCTCCCTTATTCTCTCTCCTTTCTTTATCAGTGAGGGGAGAGGGATTAATAGAGAGCATCTGTCATTTGGTTAATTGCCAGCCCAGCGTTAAACCATGACAATTGTATTTTTAGAGATAGTTCCTACTAAACAATTAACAATAGCAACACCTTAAAGGATAAAGAAGCTAGTTTTGCTGCCTTGTCACTATTCCTCTCAGTGTGTACATACTACTTTGTTCTTAGTCTGCACTCTGGAATGGTACCCATGTTTCTGATCCAGGAGTCCTGTACCCAGAAGGAAGGATAATGTTCTTCAGAGTCTGCAATCTACTGACAGTATAGCCATGGACTGTGACAGATTTTACTTCCTCCGTACTGCGCAACACTGCACAAAACAGTCTTGACATGAGCACACATGACAGAAGTTCCTTGCTGTTTGGGCTTGCTACCAAAATATGAGCTAAGCTCAGGGATGATTCCTGGAAAATATCCACTTATAGCTCCAAGAGCAGAAACTACACAAAAGTTAATGTCATGTGCATATGGTTTTCTTCTCCAGGTGCCCCTGGTGGGATAGTGTCCTGAAAGAATCACTATCTCTTGGTAGCAAATTACTCTCCTCACAGAAGAAAAAAAAGTGCAAGCTGACATCTCTCTCTGTCAAAGTATGGCTGTGTCAGGCCAAGCAGGCTGTTTATATTTTTCCCAGGCTGGCCTGTCTTTAATGTTCAGACCAAAATGACTGATCTTGTAATTCAGGCCAAAGTTGCTTCATATTTGATTTTCAGGCTGGGAAACTATATAATTGTTGTGAATATTTTCCAGTGCTGCCCCCTGCTAGAGAGAAAAAAGATGCCTGGCCTGGCACAGGCACACAGGTTAGAGAGGAAAAACATGAATACTCAGAGCGTGTTTGAGCAGAGGGACCTCTGTTTGAAGGTGGCCTTTCTGAGATAGCTAGAGAAGAGTGTGAGAACAAAGCATCCTCCCCAAAACCTCTCCCAGCCTGAACAATTTGCAAACCAAATTTTTAGGATTTTCTAAGCCACGTTTTTTGTCGTCACATACATTATCACTTCAGTGATTTTTCTTCCATGAAATGATTCCATTTCTTTTTGAACACAGACATGCCCTATGCATCTAACCTTTCCACTCAGAATCTAAGTATCTACCCTCAGACAAGTCTTTTTCAGACTTACATGCCCTTTGCTACATAGTCATCCCTTGTACAGAATTTGTTCCATACCTTTTGATCTTACTTTTTGCCCTTCCCTGAATTTTATAGCCTGTCAACTAACAGGGGATGTTATACCCCTCTCTGCATTTTTTGTTGGTGTTGTCTGTTTGAAATGCAAATTCTGTCAGTATCACCTTTTACTATATGACTGTACAGTGTCTACTATTTCTTTTTGTTTCCAGATGCCTCTGTAAGACTAAGAGTCAGAGGCTGCTTGAGTTGTGTAGGGGAAAAAAAAAAAAAAATCTGTGTTTTTCAGAGGTTAAAATAATTTTTAACTGAAAAGCCACAGTCACAGGTAGTGCTATGTAATAAAATTCATCCAATGCTGAAGTACATGTAAGATATGGAAAATAATTAGCCTTCTGAAGGTTTTCTGTCCCTCTCCACTGAAAGTATGAGAACTCCAGATGATAGTGTAATGTAACTTTCAGATCGCAAAAATGAAATGAAAAGTCTGCTAATATAGTTGCCAAGTGAGGTGCCTAAGTTAGGTAACTTGGATTCCAGCCAACATTTGTTTTGCCATGAAACCTGAGACTATTCTACATTCTCACAGTCTGCAGGGAATACTTCAAAGCTCTGTATTTAGAGGTTCTGTTGATACAGTCCCCTTCCTTTTGAAAAGATAATGTAAATACTTACCTTGAAATCAAAACCATCCTGTACCACACTAATGCACAGGACTGATGAAAAATGAGGGTTTATGTTAATCAGATTAGTGACAAAAGAATGAGAAAATGATTTTGTCTTGCCTCCTGCTCTGCCAGTGGTGAGACATCAAGCAAAAATGAGAATGTATGAATATATTTATTTAATATTTTTAACAGAAAAATGCTTAGACTAATTTTAATTGACAGAGTCAAATCTTACTGAGTTGGGTGCGCCACAAAAACACACGAGGAGATTATAAATGTCCTCCAGCACTGAAAGCTTAAGAAAAAAATAGACCATAAGAATTTAGAAAGAGAACGATCTATATTATGCATAATTATATAAAGTGTTACCTAACTTGCACTTCCCTATTCTTGACATTGAATTTTTCATTTTCATTGAAATGTGAGTCTAATATTTCAGGTTAAAGTCCCTTAAAATGTTTTTTAAAATCTATAAAAGTCAATAATAATGAAGACAGTAGAAAAAAGATTTTATTCACAAATTTTGCTTTTTCAAATTGTTGCACTAGAAACTAACACTAACCTACAAGAAAGCTGGGATACGGCTTTTTACACAAGTGTGTAATGAGAGGACAAGGGGGAATGGTTTAAAACTTTAAGAGGGGAGACTAAAGTTAGACATGAGGAAGAAATTCTTTCCTGTGTGGGTGGTAAGACACTACAACGTGTTGCCTAAGGAAGTTTTGGTTTCCCCCTCCCTGGAAGTGTTCAAGGCCAGGTTGGATGGGGCCTTGAGCAACCTGGTCTAGTGGAAAGTGTCCCTGCCCATGCAGGGGGGTTGGAAGTAAATGGTCTTTAAGGTCCCTTCCAACCCTAGCTATCCTATAAGTTTATAATTCTGTGAAACAGCTCAGAGTTCAAATACAGGCATAGACCGAATTTTGAATATCACTGACTTAAAATACATTTTTGCATCATTCTTTCTTGAAAGAGGAATTGCAGAGACCATTGCAAGATGCCACAAAGCTAAAATTGCAGGTTTCTTGTGTATGATACCTTTGCTACACGGTCTTGCCAAAAAAAGAATATAAAAGATGACACCAAGAATTCTCATACCAGAATAAAAAATTAAACATAACCCTGCTCAGAAAGCTAGAGGAATTAACAGATGCAAAAGAACAGAAGTTCAAGTATGGTGCATACTATTCATGCAGCATAAGTTATCAGACCTGGTGTTCTCCAAAATCTGACAGATAAAGGCTTTGAGCTTGTCAAATCTTTCTCTATATGTACAAAAACTGAAATTTAGAATTCCTTTGTTTTAGGATTAAATGAAATTATAATTTGAATAAGTACATTCATATGAAAGATTACTCATTTGCTCTTTTCCAGACTGTTCGAAGATGATTAATGGATGTATATAAATGTATTCTAATTAGTTAATGTAATAACATGCATTTTAACTTGATAGACTGTTGCAGAAGTTGACAGCTTTTGCTAGAAAATAGGAGAGGGGAATAGTGAAATCTCTACACAAAGCATTTTGCTGTGTTTGCCATTTTTATTTAAAAGTTTCTATTAAAAAGGATCTTAGAAAACAAAGGAGGATAAAAATAGACATCCACAGTTTTTTCCACAGTTTAGGTACACATCTTAAAAAACTGGAACAATTTCCAAATATTTTCTAAAGCAAAGAAACTGAATCCACCTGACTTCTGACTAAGAGATATAATCCAAGATGCATGAGGGTTCCACAAGTATAAGTAATCCTGTAAGCCATATCATGCAGTGGAAGGAAACTTTTTTTAAAGTATTTCACACAAAGTATGAATTAAATTCTATATTTTATAATAATGAGAACCCGGCTTTATTGAGATCATATTGGAAAGTGCAGGTGAGGACTCTGAAGAAGTGGAATTGCAAAGCTATTTCAGTTTTCACTCATGACAGTACTGCAGCACAAGCACAGTTCTGCTGTCTTGAGCACAGAAGGAGCACACTCCAGGAGGTTTTGGTTTTTTCACAAGCTGATTTCCAGTCTTTCTTGAGACCACACATACCAGTCTTTCATATTCAGCCTTTTAGACCACTGTCATTAGTGGGTTTTTTGTTTGTTTGTTTTCTTGTATTTCAGTATTTTTTTGCCTCTTTCTGTTATCTCTCAGGGTCTTCCATTTGCAGACATACAGTCCCACAAATGAGTAACTCTAGTCTCTACACCACTCCAGACAAAATCTGATTATTTCTCTTGGCATATTTCTGTTCCAGTCTTTCCCAGCACCTCACAAAGTAGACTTTGTCTGCTATTTCTCTGTTTTTAAGCAAAGATATTTTAAGTGCTTTCTCATCTAAAAGGAGTGAAAGCTGGCTAAAAAAACCCCCTGATTTGGTGACCTTGGTGACTGCAAATTGACATCATGCCTGCTGGTGGCTGCACAGAACGTTCACATATGAAAAACAGGACTGCCCATATACTCGGTAGAATATAAGCTGCCTTATCACTTTTAATGATGTTGTGTTTATATCTCTGTCTTTCTTTCAGCATGTGTCTTTTTCCCCTGTAGACTTCTTAATAATTAAAGATAAATAAACAGCAAAAATTAAAATAATTGCATTCTGATTTTCTCAATATTTAGCTGCAGAAATTCACAGCTATGTGAGTAGGACAGCACTGTTATTCCAGGAGTCAGGCTATTTAAAGAAAAATACAAAAAAAAAGGAATCAGATCATAGGAAGACTTAGTTGGAAGGGATCTCTGTGGTCTAGCTGGTTAACCTCCCACTTCAGTCAAAAACTGCTTTGGCCCAAAATCTACTTTCACATATGAAGACAATGAAGAATATGTGGTCTTCAGGGTCTTTTTCTAAAGCTCAGAATAAGCAGTGAATGGGTATGAAGACCTTAAAATTTCATACTCACTTAAGTCACCCCTCACACTGGTTTTAATTGTTGATAGTTATTTTATCAGAGATATTTCTGGCAGCACACCTAGAAACATACAGCTGTTTCTTTTCCTTGCAAGCTCTTCCTTCAATGTCTGCTAGCCAAATGTGTGACTTGTAGCCCATAAGGATCTCTATATCTCATTGAGTTCATAGGCAATCTTATAGGTTAAATGAATGGCCAGGTGGACTGAAAACTCTCTCAAAGATAGAGCGCAGAGTGTTGTGATTAGTGGCACAGAGTCTAGTTGAAGGTCCATAAAAGGAGGTGCTCCCCAGAGGTTAATACTGGGTCCAGTCCTGCCCAATGTATTTACCAATGACCTGGATGAAGGGATAGAGTGGACCCTCAGCAGATTTGCCAATGACACAAAACTGGGAATGACGGCTGTCACACCAGAGGGGTGTGCTGCCACCCAGCATGACCTGGACAGGCTGGAGAATTGGGCAGAGATAAACCTTGTGAAATTCAACAAGGGCGAGTGTGGGTTACCACACCGAGGGAGGGAAAACCCCATGCACCAGTACAGGTTAGGGGCTGACCCGCTAGGGAGCAGCTCTGTGGAAAAAGACCTGGAAGTCCTGTAGAACAACAGGATGATGATGAGTCAGCAATGTGCACCTGTGGCCAATTAGGCCAATGGTATCCCAGGGTGCATCAACAAGAGTGTTGCCAACAGGTCAAGGGCGGTTATCCTCTCCTTCTACTGTGCCCTGGTGAGGCCCCACCTGGAGTATTGTGTCTGAAGTTCTGAGCTCCCTGGATCCAGGAATCCAGGGAACTACTGGAGAGGGTACACCAAAGGGCTACAAAGATGATTAGAGGTCTGGAACATCTCTCTTCTGAGGAAAGGCTGAGGGACTTGGGTCCTATTATTCTAGAGAAGAAAAGAAAAGGCTGATGGGGGAACTCGTCCACCCTTTTAAATACTTAAAGGGTGGGTGTCAGGAGGATGGGGCCAGTCTTTTCTCAGTGGTGTTCAGGGACAGGACAAGAGGTAATAGGCACAAATTTGAATATAGGAATTTCCATCTAAACGTGAGCAAAAACTTCTTCACCTGGAGAGTAACAGAACATTGGAACAGGCTGCCCAGAGGGGTCATGAAGTCTCTATCTCTGAAGATGTTCAAAAGCAGCCTGGACACCATCCTGCTCCAGGTGGGCCTGCTTTGCCTGGGGGGATTGGACTAGAGGATGTCCAGAGGTCTCTTCCAACTCCTAACATTCTGTGATTCTTCCTGAGTGGTTATTAGTTTATCTTCTACTATATAATTAGGACTTCTTTAAGTTGAGATAGCCAACACAGATTTCTTATTAGCCACCACTTAAGATCACTGTAGCCTACAGCAATTCTTTAAAGCTACCCTACTGGTCCTAGAGAAGTTTTACATCTAAACGAGTAACATGATTGAACTTGAAACCACTGGCCACTAGTGATCAACATTGTTTTGAAATACAGGAAAAAATCTGCTTCTTAACATTTATGTTGTCTTTGTTATATTTTAGAAATGCACAGATGTGTTCACTGACATTTGAATGATTCACACTGAAATTAGAAGAATTCCTTGAAAGGTCTTTTCAGATTTTTTTTGGTTTTACCCATCTGTTGTCATTGCAAGCTACCCAGCTGCAGCATGCAGAACTAGGTATCTTGCTTCCATTAATTTTCAAATATTTTGTGGATGACAAAACAGTTTTACACATGGAAGTAACTTGAAATATTGATACTTCAGTAATTAGCATGTGTTAGTGACTACTTAAAAAATGCAGTAACGGTCTTCAATGATAATGCTGTAAATATGTCAGCATTACAGCAACATGTCTTTAGTAATATTTTCTTTCCTTAAATATTTTATAGCACATTAATTTGATTCATAGATTTCTCAGTCTTCTACTCACTCATTTTTCTGGTTTGCAAATAGTTATTTGTTTCCCTCTAGGTAGAGCATGAATTTGTTTTACAATTACATGTGTGAAATTGTTTATTTAGGAACGGTATTTTTCAGGAAATTGGGACCCTCTTAGGTAGATGAGACTTAAGTGTGCAGTTAAAAGAACTACTCATTTGAATAAGTGTTTTCTAATTTCTACAATTTTATGTATTCTGCTCTTGTTCAGTTTCTTCTAGAGAATTCAAAGCTACTATTATGATTATTTATTAAGATTACTTATCAACAATATTAAGAAATTAAACAGAAATTAAAGTAGGGAAATTTACACAATTTTCATTTTACAAAGAATATCCTAAAGAATAGAGTGAGCTGAGCCTGTGCCTCAGGCCTCATCTTCTACTGGCCCCCTAATCCTGCTCATGCGCAGTGGGGGCCTGCGCTAATCAGGCACAGGTGGGCTTAACACAAGTTCATGCCCACTACCTGGTAATTAGTGGCACCTGGTTGTCTCATTGCCTCATTTCAGTACAAGTAGTCTTTCTTGAATGTTGATGTACCTCTGGTATAGGTTTTCCATTATGCCCATCATCCATATCTTCACTTGTCTGGTCTTTCCCTATCAGAGCCTCATACCTAGTTTTTAGTGGCACCTGAAGGGGTGGGGTAGGCAAGGACAGAGGTCATCTGCTGCCTCAACCATGAACTAGCTTCCATTTGCTCCCATGTTACTACCTCTGGTCTGACAGGGGCAGGGGACCAGGACCTTCTAGATAGATCCTATTAGATGGGTGCCTCCATGTCCCTTTTAGGGAGGGCAGGGCCTGGCCCCACCTGTCTATCTCCCATTCAGCCTCCCTGATACTCCGCAGCCTTTCAACTACCTCTTGCAGTCCTGCAGCCCGTCAGAGGAGCTCACCCACCAGCTCACAGCACACACAGCAGTTATCAGAGCTGCCCTTGCTGACAAGGACAGACTCTCACATTCCCTGCAGCTGCTGGCCTGGACACCTGCACTCTTCTGTGGGAGCTCTGCCTGGGTTCCCATGTCCAATCTGGAGCTGCTGAGTGCAGGAGCTTGTGCTGGGTGGAGACCATGGTTAATCTCCTTCCCAGAGGGTGACAATGACCAATAGATTCCACTGGTTGACTTGACAGAGCTGCTGATCCCCCCATGCGCCCTGCTGGCACCATTCCAAACCCCTGAGTTTTTCTTGGTGGTCTGAGCCTTTCCTGTTTCACCCCATTTAAATCTCCCACAGTTTGCCCAGCCTGCCCGCAGCCCCCTCACTCTCTCCACCTCACACGTGAGAGCTGCAGACTATCATCAGGTCTCTCCTTTCTCCCTTGGGTTTCCCATGCTCTGGGAGTCCCCTGTTTGATCAAAACCAAACACTCAGTCACAGAGTTAACCAGTGCCAGTGCTGCTGCCTTGCCAGTCGTGGTCTTTTTTACATAGTCCATTTACAAGGAGTCACATGGACAAGATGAGTGGCAATGGGCACAATTTGCTCCTGGGGAGATCCCGATTAAACACAAGGAAAATTTTTCATTATGAAGACAGCTATTGATACAGTAGTATAAATACTCAAAGACCAATATTCAAGTGTTTGCTCTGGCATTGTTTAGTTTACTAATCTAGACAGAGCCTCAGAATTTAATTCTGAAGTGTGTTTTAATTCTGGAGTGCGTTACACTTGTCACATTTAATTGGAGCCCATGAACATGAGCTTCTGTTACACATTCCTGTCTTCCCTCACTCCCCATCCCACTGTTTGGCATCAATTTTCAATGTTCCATTTTCATGTTACCTACTCTTCTCTGAGTTACTTTGTATTGTTACTTGCTGTTTATTTCCTCTTTTTTTCAGCCTTTCCTCAGTGAGGTTGAACACACACACAAAAAAAATCCCATTTCAACTGAACATTTAAACCCACAATGTTCCAATAAGTACAGAACAGCCACCTGAGTTGTGTGCTGCATGGCTCTCCCTGCTGACTTGTGCTTCTCAAAATGTGATTTAGGAATCACATAGAGGTGGTTTGTAAAAAGGAATAGATTCACATAATGCTTTTTCTGCTCTCCTCTTTGTGCTTCTACATTACATAGAAGCTCATTTTATTTGCTTTTTTAATGTGAATGTTGTCTAGTGATCACAGGAGTGTTATTCAATTGCTATTCTCATCTTGTCCAAGCCATTATGAGAGGAAAGGTGCTGTTTTTCTACTCATATAGAGAACATTTTAATTTGACTATCACAGGCATAAAGAGAAAAAAATAACTGCATTTAATTTTGCAACGGAACAAGGTTTGTATCTTAGCACTAACAACTAAAGTTTAAAGACAGAAAAAGCCGTATTGTGGTACTTACGCTTAGGAATAAGGCAGAAACTTTTTCTTGTACTCCAAGAACATACATTGTACACCTGGTATTAGAATCCCTAAGGAAAATGATGAAAGAAATGAGAGTGAAATTCAATTTATTTCACATCTATTTTTCAGCAATAAAGTATAAACTGTCATGATTGCTAACCAGAAATAAAAGAGCCAGTCCTAGGAAAAGTGGGAAATTTCCAAAGCATGAGAAACTCCTACTCTCTGAAATGAGACTGGTTTATCCTCATGTCTCTTAGAGCCTCACCATTTTCACTCACCTCCATGTCCCTTTGTATGTTTTTAACTTATTATTGAATTTCTAGGCTGAAGGGGAAGAGATTTTTTTAACAAATCTGTGGTCTTTATCTTTTTGTTAGTGTTGATGCATATCTACTTCCAAATTTATAGAATATGCTTAAATATAACTTTATATAAATCATGCACTGAAGTTGATCTCTCTAACTCAGATATTCTGTACTTTCTGAAGTTTTGGTATTCATCTTTTAAATAGGAGCAGAAACTTTAAATAGGAACAGGAACAAAAAAAGAAAAATCTTAATGAAAAATTTAGGAAGGATTGTTACAGTTAATAGGAATACTAGTAGTATTTAATAACTAATACTAATAGTATTTAATTTTCATAAAAAATGTCTCACTTAGAGTAAATATAAAAGTAAGAATTTGTTCACATATTTGTGTACCTAACAATTGGAATGATGACTCAGATGATGAAAAGTAATAAAAATCAAATTCATAAATAAACAGTACAGCATGCTTTTTCTGAAAGTTCTCAACTGAGGGAGCAAAACCATGTTCATTTCTGTTCCCCTTACATTTTATTCCTCTTGGTGGTATACATATCTCTTTACCATGTTCTGTTTTCAAGGTTCTTAAAATTAGATTCCTCTTTACCTGTGCTTACTCTTCAAGCTCTTGTGCAAATCTTACAAAATTGGTAAATTTAAAAACGCATTTTATTGGAGATGAGAAAGAGTATAAAAATTATGTGGCTCTAAAATAATTTTCTTCTTCCAATTTCCTTCTAACAGAGCAGAACTCTGAGTAGCATGGACAGAGTACTATAAACGGACAGATTTATCTTCAGTTGTTGAATTTTGTAACTAGCTGGTCAACCCAGAAGGGACCTAACTAAACACAGATTACTACACATCTGTCACTAAGGAAATACCAAAGTTAGCTGCCTGCCTGATAGAGTAATATTGTTTAAATAGTACCTTTTAAAGTTAGGTCTTAAGCTGAGAAAAGAACTGATTAAAGTTTTTATGGTAATCCTTGCTTTCAGGTCCATGTACACACAGTCAAGTGCACAGAAGTTTCTTGTCACTCACTTGGGAAAATATGCAAACACTCTGAATTGTGCTCTGCCTTTCAAGTTGAGCTTAGAAAGGGCAGTGAGTAAGTAGCTCCCAAGCCTGAGTGCTCTGTAGCCTGATTCCCCTCTCTGCTCTGTGATGCAGCCCTTGTGAGCCTGTATCTGATGGGCTGAGCTGCAGAACAATACTTCAGCACTTAAACTGCTAGAAATTTATCAAAGCTCTGGATGGCAACTGTTCAGTCTTAAAAGTGCTCAGAGTGCACTTCACATCTCAACCCTACCAAAATCAAAAGAACACATTTGTTTTTCTAAAGTTCATTACAGAGGGTCTTATTAAGCTGTGGCTGAGCTTAGTAAGAGGTTTGTAGGGGAACGCTATCCTTCCCTCTGCATCACTGACATCCTCTCTCCCTGCCCCCCTCACTCCCTCTGTTCCCCCAGCCATTCCTCTTTGCTTGTTTGCTTCTTTCCTTCCTCCCTTCCTCCCTTCATTCCTCTCTTTCTTAAAGAATACATATGTACAATAAAGATAAGTTTAGATATACGTATAAAATATATGTATTATATATAAATTTTTAATCAGTAGCAGTTTTAAAATCAAGGTTAGTTTCTTTCTAAAGATGTTCTTTTCCAAAGATAAAGTGCTGAATTTACTTTTATTTTCAGAGTGTATCATTGACTTCAAAACTTTCTGTAAGGAAAGATTGTTTTACTTATCTATCTATCTACTTGCTTATTTTATGCTACCATATTTATATTAATACCTGTAGGACAGAGAGATTGACTAACCTAGAGTTTGAACAGCAGGATTAACCAATTGTAGAATTAAGAGAATTACTGGAATTAGAAAGTGTTCACTGTTCCTGTACAGGGAGGAAAAATACAAAGGGAATGATGCAATAGTGTGATCTTTTTTCTTGATGATCTAGCTCTACCTTTACATTTTGGGGCATTCTTCCTTTTATGAGGGGAAAAAAAAAAACCAAACAAAAAAAACCTAGCAATAAGCCCAGAATTCATGTTTCAGGGGTGACATTGACCACATAAAACCTTTGTTTTTTCCCAGATAACACTTGAAAGTATCACAAATTTGCAATTGAAGCTGAAGTTTTCAATGTGATAAACTCTCAAAGGTGAATCCTAGTCTTTGTTCCAAGATTAGAAATGCGTTTGATCTCCAAATTAGGGCAATAAAATTAAATAGACTTCTGTACTCTAACTGTACTAAATACAGTGAAGATTTCAAATTCATTAATTCTGCCAAACGTCTTGGTTTTTAGGTAGAAGCTCTTTCAGATTTTGCAGTTCTTGTGTCAAAAAGTTTTAACTATTGGAAAAAATTAGTGATTTCATTTAGAATTTATTCTTAGGTTTTGTGTATTCTAACCTCCATCCCAGTGGCAAACAGTACTGAGGATTTAACTGTAAGCAGTAAGACAGTGACATTGATAATATAGCAGTTAATTGCAATAAATTACTTTATACAGTGAAAACATGGACATTCACTGTTTAATCTGATTTTATTAAATTGAATGAGAAATGGCAGAGTCTCTTGATCTCCTGGATTTGAAAACACCTAATGCATTTTCTGTAAAGTGCAGTTCTCTGCATAGTGATTTTACAGTAGCTTTCCTTCTCTTCTTTACTACTATCATAGGTATCTGTACTGCTTTGGGGTGTGATAGAATTAGTTTTCATCATAGTATTGTTTGGGATTTGGTAGCACAGGGATATTTTACCTATCGTGAGCAGTGCTTGCACTGTGTAGCTGGGGGAAGAAGAAGGAAGGAGGAGATGTTTGGAATTATGGCATTGGTCTCCCTGACCAACCATTAAAGGTGATGTAGTCCTGCTTTCTTGGAGATGTCTGAGCACATTTCATTACTTCACAGCAGTGAATTAATTCGTTGTTTTGCTTTGTTTGAGTGCATAGTTTCTGGTTTGCCTATGGAACTGTTTCTGTCTCAATCCACAAGCTTTCTCACTTTTACCTTTCCAATTCACTCATCCAGCTGTGAGGGAACAAGTGAGAGGTTGCATTGGGGTTGAGATGCCTATGGGGTTAAATCACAAAAGTACCTAGGAAACAGTCCATGAAGCCCATAAAATTCATAAACCAGGAACCAAAATCCATTAAGCTTGAACTGATACTTAATAAAGTGTGCCTCCTTTTGTACTCAAAGTATGTCACCAAGTGTCCGAGACAATTTGGTATACTGGGATATTTCCAACAACCCCATTCATTAAAGATCTATTAGAACAACAAAGACACACTGAGTCATTAAGCAGTGTTGCAAAATGCTTCTGATTTATTAAAAATTACATCGATTTCAATATTTTGAGAGCATCAAAATGAAGTTCAGTTTGCTATTTGATTCTTGCAGCTAAGAGGTGCAACATTAAATAGCTCCTTTGAATAAGGGTTTTTTTTGCTAACAAAACCAGCAAAAATAAACACACACACACAAAGAGATGGGAACAGAAATAGAGTATTCTTCAGAGAAACAATAAATGGTGCACAGGTCTACTTTAAAATGGGATTTAATATCCTGAATTTCAAACAAAGAATTATGTCACACTTTCTCTATTAAATATCAGGCCTGTAATTGTAGCTTATTCACAGAAGCTAGTAAGTATTAACCGATGTTGCTATGCAAATATATCTCCCAAGGGCACCTTTTCTTCTCTTTGGGCCAATTTTCCTCATTTGCTCTGATTAGAAAATTTGTATTTAGTACATCCTTTCAAATCCCTCTAGGAGTTGTTAGAATTAATTTTGTGTACTACTGACTTTGATCTGTTGTAACAAATGTTTTCCCATCAACACCCACCTAAATATCTACTTTATCAACATCCATTCATAAATATCAACAGCCATCTATATCTATATTGTATAGATAATTATATTATAATGTGTATATATATGTATTACTTATAAATATATTAATTTATTCTCTTATTTGTTTATTTAAATGACTGAAAAATAGAATAATTGCAAAGAAAATGTCTTGAACCCTAAACTATATAAAACTATAAACTACATAAATCACTTCCATTATGAAGCAATGCAGTCTGTAAAAGAACACATTGTGTAGCTTGATGACAAAGTAACTTTCAGGAGACTAAACTGCCTAAATTTTCATACATTTTATATAAATGTCATCAAAAAGTCAAATGAAATATTTCCATAGATTCAGTCATAGTTAGTAGAGGAAACTTTTAAATACATACTGACTGTTTCTGTTTTATTGAAAGTCAAAATCTTAAACCTTTCCCTCTTATATAAACTTAATTGATATAAAAGGTTAGACATTCAGTATATGAATTACTGTGCCATCTAGATTCTGCTAATTAGTCAAACAAAACGTATTACCATCTTAACTGGGAGAGCAGGAAAGAAGAGGCAGTGCTATTTTTATCTCAGAGCTCTGGCAAACACTGATTAGTTTTATTATCTATTCTGGGTACTTGTTTTCACAATGTATTACTGGTATTCCTGTAATGGTAAGGAGTTTCCAAACACAAATTTCATAATGCCAAAGAAAGAGAAATTTTTCATGAAGCTGATCTGAGGTACATTGCCACTTAATCCTTAATTGCTGCAAGAGTGAGAATTATTTTAGACTTTTTTGCTGTTTATCTGCACAGAACTAAATGTCCCTAAGGCAGGTACAAGGTTGCATTGTAGATTTTGGGCCCCCCATCAACACGTCAGGGTCATGCTCCCTTCTGCTCATTCTCTCTTTGGTGAACTGATTTGAATTCCTAGCTTCACAGTGGCCCAGCATCAACAGGCAGGATTTTCTACAGAGGTTTTCCCTCTTGATTTGAAGTGACTTTGGTCCAAAATTGCCCCCCCCTTAATTAGATGGTTGAAATCATGCCGGAATTAATTTTTTTAGGCACCTAGTTCCCAAAATCATGTTAAAATAGAATATATGCTCCTTAGCCATGTATGGAAATTTATGTTCACGCATGACCAACCTGAGAAATCAGAGAACAATTGTGAGTAGGACCACATTGTGACTAGGTACCATCAAAGTTTTCCATAGAAAACCTTATTGAGAGCCAGAACTTCTACTTCATGATAAACCTGAATATATACCCTCCTTTGTCCTTAATAAGAAGTGCAGGAAAGGATTATTAAATGTCTGCTCCAATAATTGCTTGATCAACAGTTGTTGAACCATCCTTTCCCACAACATTTGACCCTAGATATTCTTCTCTTTGTGAAGAGAAGAATGTGCATTTTAAAATCTCATATTTTATGCACATACTTTTAGTAGACAGGAGGATTGTTTGGCTTGGGAAAAAAGGTTCAAAATGTGAAGTCACATTTACACATGTATCAATAATCCAAATAATCTATGAATGTCACTAGGAATTATCAGTATTGTAGGAACAAGGCCAGAGGAAGGGATAAACTAGCACTTGATTTTATTAAGTCACTCACTCTTTGAGGACCTCAGGAAGTGAAAGCATAAGATGTGAGATGACTTAGTGAGAAAAGGTTCCTCGGTGAACAGGCAGAGAAATGAAATTTTCTCTTAGACATACATACTGTAAAATAGATACCTAACCCCACAGAATTATTTGAAGTATTTTATGTCATGAAGACTTCTATAATCAAGGGAAAAGTTAGAGATTTCTGAAGGGTAATCGAAATCCCTATATACTAAGATTGGAGGTACACAAGTTGCAAGAATTGCTGACCATGACCTGTTTGTATTTCCAATTCTGAAGACGTTAGGCATAAACTGTATTATAGGGTCTTCTAGGGTTTATATACAGACTCTAAGGTCATCTCTTGAAAATAATTGCTTAACCACTTCTAAAAGAAAAAAAAAAAAAAAAAAAGAAGATCTATATGGTAACTTGACTTACTACAGGGCTGTGTAGAAAATACTGCCTAAAACTCAGGATGCAGACTTAGATGCACGTTGGCTGCCTATCTGAATGCTCTCTAAATATGTTTCTCAAGACTTAAAATATAAAGGACACAGCTGTCTAATCCTTCAGGAAAAAGACAAAGAGCCAGCTACTATTATGTCCAGTGATGCCTTTTTTTAAAGCCAAATAAAATTTGAGCAAAAGCATGAAAAGCATAAATATGGCTTAATTATGCAACAGACTGAATGTGGAAATTAAGAAAAAATAAGAAAATAGCTACTGATATTTTTGTTGTGGATAGCAATTATTTGTTGACCAAACTTTATTGGATTTGAATGAAAGATGAATGAAAACATTACAAATATTAATTATAAAAAATTAAATTCCAAACATATCTTACAAATTAAAACAGGGAAAAAAAGTTACTAAAAGGCAAACACTTAGTTAAAATAAAATCTGTCCATCATGGAGATACCTATCTATCCCAAATAGTGCTTCCTCTGCTTTGAGTTCTGAAAATCTGGTTCATTGAGAGTTAATTCAGACTGAACAATGCAGAAATAACCATAAAAACTGAAGAAAACTAGTGCTTTCAAATGAAAACTTTGTAATCTTTGAGATCTCGGTGTACAGAAGACCCTCAACTGAACATGTCTAAGAGAATAGAATTGGAAAAGTCCAGACAGACTATATAAATTAAAAGATAGAACCTGTGTTTATGAAATTAAAATAAATAAATTAAGTTCTCCTAATGTGTGGATCAAAAACTGCTATATATTCTTGCCAGATACCCAAAGGCATGCTTTGTGAAGTGCCATTTAGAAGTGTTGGAACTTTTTGAAAACAGATGTTACAATATCTTTGAAAATTTTCAAAACACTGGATGAATAAATCAAACAAGAAAAGCAATGACAATTAATTCATATGAGTTTGTGCAACACAAAAATTTTACAAAAGCGAGAGAGAAGCCAATATGGAGAATGGGCCATCACAAAGCACAATCAATAGTGTTAGCTAGCCCTGCAGTACAGTAGGTAAAAATAAGTCCATTTATCAATGTCATCCCCTGCATTTTTGGGTTTTTTTGTGTTATATTTCATATCATTAAATAAATGTTCATTCTAACCAAGGGAAGGAGGAATGAACATGAAACTAACCCTTGAGATAGATGTACGGAAGATCAGAAATGTGACTTAATAAGTAAGATTATTTTTCTCTAATCCCTAAATAAATAAACATCCAGATTATATGAATGTGGATTTATTTGAAAATCTGCCTTTAAACCCTCAGAAAAAATGCAACTATTTTACTTAAGCATATGTATTTCCTGGGTTTTGATTCTGTGCCTAAGGTTAGACTACTAAGACATAACGCAGTTCCAGCTGTTCCTTAATGTATTTAGTTTTATTTATATAAAATATTATTAGCTAGAATATGACAAGTATTTATTATAAAGATTTTTTTTCTTCCTATCTACTGAAGACATGAAAATTTCTATTTCGATATGATTTCTGCTTAAGTAAATGTCATTACATTACCATGACAATACTTTGCATTTATATTCCCTTCCTATGATATGATGTCTAAGAACAGTGGACTGAAATGTATCACCCTATGAAATACTGTGTTTTAAGGAAAATAAAACTAAAATCCATACAAAATTCTCTTCTGCTTTCGAAATACCCTCATAATTTTTGTTGTGACAATACACTGAAGCCTCAACAAAAATGATGGTTTGATATGCGATATCTCTAAGAAAAAAATTAACGTCTAGCAGCTTTGGCAGTTAATACAACTTCAGCACATCACTGGCTTTATTTTAACATGAGTGGAGCCTGACTCCACAGGTCCAGTGCATGTTACCTTTGACTTGTATCACTGCACTAGGAGTTGCACATCCTTAGCTCTCGCTCATAAGCCCACCCACGATTCACAAGAATATTACTTCTCCATTACGCAGTAGGAAACTCCCACTTACATAAAAATGTCTTTTATTTGTACCTGAAAGGCTTTACAATGAGAATACAAATCATGCTAAGTGTCTGGAATTTTGTAAACATTAGCATATTCTGTTTGCCCAACTGCTGCTTTCCACAGGTTATGGAAAAGGTGAACTTTCTTCATCTCATTTTCCCAGCTCCTTTTAGTAAATGTATAACTATTCTCAGCATAAATCTTGTTCATATGTGTACAAGACAGAGCCAAATTTTATTTTGCTGGTGGCAGTCTTGCCCTCTATCTTGAGGGTGATAGTTTTTGCTATATAAAGCCTCTGACACATCCATTATGTACTCAGAAGTTTTGCTCAATATATTATTAAAATGGTAATAAAATGATACATTCATTTACTCATTGTACTACTGTCAATAAAATCCATCACCACTTTCTTTCTTAGAGTGTGATGCTCTAATTTACATATAATAACCAATTTGAAATAGAATAAATAATCATAAATAGCATTCAGGCGTAAAGTCAATGCCTTGATTAACTTTTACAAGCAGAATAGGACATTTTGACAAAAGAACTTTTTTAGTAGGTGCAGGGAGGCAAAGATTGGTTAAATCTCCCTGTCCTTCCTTTTCCCTTCCTTACCCTCCAACCTCTGAGAGGTTATCATATGTCTTCATGGTACTTTCTTAAAGTATCAGGCAAAGTCGGATTCTGGAATGGGCACATTTTCTCACTGACACTAAAGGTGAGATTTTCAGAAGCACTCAACCTTGATACATCTCTGCTCTCAGATGTCAGTGGTAAAAGGAGGTCAGTGGAGTAATTATTTCACAGATGAATGCCCATAGTAGATGAAAGTTGTCCTTTTTTTGGTCTTTTTTTTTTTTTTTTTTTTTTTTTTTTAACTTCAGGCTCTATAGAATTCCTATAGTTTGAAATTTGTCCATTTTTATGCCTCTGAACCATACAGCCCCAGAGGGGTAGGTACCTATAAAATGTGCCTGGTCACCTACGTGGAGATTCTTCCCCATTCTACTTGCTTTTTTTTGTTTTAGTGGGTGTCTCTGAGGAAAAAGATGATACAAGCCAGTGTGATTCACAGTGCTGCTCAAAAAGAAGCAGTGAAAGACAAAGGAGATACAAAAGAATTGTAACCTTGAAATTACATTTAACATTTTAAGAAAGAAATGTGCCTCTTCTATGAATAAAATGTTAACAGATGCAGAGGGAAAAAGGTACATTTTCCACCCAAATGCACATATTTGACAAAAGAAAAATTAAATACATGCAGTGCATCATAGCAGAAAGAAAGGTGAAGGTCAAAGGGGCAATTGGCTTGAATGCTAACTTTGCTTGCTGAATTTCACTTTCCAGACCAACAGCTGATAAATCACACATCATGATCAAACAAATCAAAATGAACAATCTCATAAAATGAATGCATTAAGAGGAAAGCAGCTCAGATGGCATGAACTACAGGACTGACCTACTCAAAACGTTTAATCTTCACACCACCTAATGTCATTTTTACTGCCATGAAGTCCAATCACTTTCATTAACATATAAAAAGCCAGTAATGTGTGTCACCACAGTAACTACAGAAATATTTAAAAAATAAAGAAAAGGAAATACAGTATGCTGTTTGTTCATTTCTTGTTCATCTTTGTTTTAATATTATATACTGGAGCGAATAATGACAAAATACTCCCTAGAATTTGCAAAAGTAAGGTTTTTATATTTGTCACTGCACAAGGACCCTAGAAGTTAATTTCCCACTGAGCTCTTTTTATGACTTGGTGCGAGTTATAGGAACTTCTTTTTTTCTTTTTTCTCCATATAATTAAGGGAATAATGGCCACACATTAAAAAAAAAATGCACTGTGGTTTTAAGATTGAATAGTTAATAGTGAAGGCCTACTGTGGAGAGTTGTGGTTCCATGAGAATCAAGTATATATCATAAAGTTATACTGTGTACTGTTCCTGTTCTGCAGTGATGATTCTTTAGTTCTAAGGCTTTTAGGTATTCTCTAATTATTTGCTTTAAAAACCAAAGTCAGTAAATAATTGAAAAATTTTCTTTTTCCAGAGGTGGCATTCCTCTTTTGTAAGGAATAGAAACTTGTTAGTGAGATAAAATGTTAAACCATCAGTTTGTTTTTTTAAAACAAAAGTTGCAGCTACATCATTGGGAAATTCTTGCTTGGTCCAGGCTTCATACTATCCTGGAACCTGGGTTTGTTTTTGAATTAACTCTCTCAGGTTCCTTGGAAGCTCTGTCTAGGCACTTACAGAACAAATTCTGCCAATGTCCACCCTGCCATTTACAAAGGAGAGCCACTCCAATGTCAGTAATCATGTCTGGTTTTCTTTTCCACTACAAGGATGCAATCCTCCCTTCCTGAAAGACATAACAGATATGATTCGTCCATCCCAGAGAAAGGACAAGGCAGCTCTTTCTATTGCCAGCTTCTACTAAACCTTCCTTCTCTCACAGTCCCCCAGTTATTAGGTGTGGATAAAGTGCATTCATTGTAAGTAATTCAATTCTTTTCTAGATTCATGAGTGCTTACCAACTGCTTACCAGCTGTTGATATGTTCATAACTACTCATGTTACCAACAGATCTTTATGAAACACAATCTGCTAAGGAATGAGTCAGACCTGGGCACAGCATGTCAGATTTGTGGCACAGTACTTCCTTGCTCAAATCTGGCTCGTAGGAGCTAAGTTTCTTGGAAAGAGAAAGAATTTCATATTGGGTCATGAGAATGGAAAGGGGCTATGTTCACTGAGGAAAGAAGTGAAGAAATAGTGTTTGTTGTTTAGTAGGATAGCTATTAAAAGTGCAAAAATGCAAATTATTTTATGAACCTATCTCTGATTCTGTGAGTGAATGAGGGCTGCTGCCTCTGTAGAAAGTGCCGCATGTACAGAAAACTATTCCATATGGAGAGATCTTTCCAAGAATCCCCTCCCAGCTAGTGGGACACTGATATTAAATCATATCCAGAATGCACTCCATCTTACAGTGAGACAACCAGAATACTTAACCATGTTGTGGGAGTAAAACAAAAACATGCTGAAATTCCAGGAATCCTACATATCCATATGGCCTATTCTGACAGTATAAGCACCATTAGCCACAGTGTAAATGGGCAGCTTATCACAGTACTTTTATCTAGGAAAAAGAGAAGGCTGTTTTATCTCAATAAAAGACAGTCTGATCAAAAATACTTTTGTCATGAACTTGGTTGCTGTCTGTAGTGACTTGTAGAAAACGACTCTACAACTTGGAAAGTTATAGAGAGGGGTATGTTTATTCAGCACTGGGCACACTGGGGATAATTCCTCCAGAATCTGTGTGCACCAATGTTGCATTTAGGCTTTTGTTACATACACTGAATTTTACATATTCATTAGACTTTGCAATACACCTATACATGTGCATCGCCTACTCCCACTTTGCATTAAAATTAGTCCCAAGAGGTCATTTTCATAATCTCTTCTCCTTTGTGCCTGCATAGTGCCTCCTGGTGGTAGTCACGGGGGGCCGTGGGATGAAATAAAAATGAAGCAAAGGTTTTTCTATGGGTAAACTTTTCACCTCTTCTTCTGTGGGTAAATGTGTTTCTTCAGTCTTAAGTCAAACCAACAATATGTTCTGTTTCTTATCTCAAGGCTGCTATAGTTATCAGTTTAGCACATATATTTTCCTTATAAGGCAATGACTACCTAAACAATTTCGTAGCTTCTATTAAACAAGTATTAACTTCTATCAGGTCAATGTGACCCCTAGACAATTACTAGCAGACATTTTATATTAACCCTTACTTCAGTAGTTCTGTCTTAGAAGTTAAATAAGTACAGATAGACACTGTCTCTTAGATGGATCTTAAGTTGGTGCTGAATAATCCAAACAGTGTGAATATTTTTAAAACTTCAGAAATAACAATAAGAATGTAGATGTTCTGAATAATGAGGCTGAATACCTGACTGCAGCCTAAATTGATTGATTTCCCCTGGACTGATTTCTGTTTGGCCTATTAGGAGTGACAGCCCTTCACAGCACAGTCATGACTGTCTTGTGTACAGGTATGAGGGTCCTGAAGATTGTCTTCTGGCATAGCAGAATAAGCCTTGATAACTGGGCCTTCTTCCAGATCTGAAGAATAACACCAATGAACAAGCTGATGTTTCAGCAGAGCCTCTTAGTATGGTTACAAGGCAGACAGGGCTAAAGGGGTGTAATGGGATGGATCTCATCCCACTACTATAGTCCTCTCAAACAACATTCTCAACAACCATGAGATATTAAACAGAATGACTACTTGTTTTTAGAAATCCTGAGGGGGGAAAATAGTAATTAAAAAGATCAAGGGACAGAGCATTATGGTAGTATAAAATATGAATAGAGAAGATTTGGTAGTATTAAAAACAGAAAGGATTTAAACTACAGTTAATTTTATGTCTGAAGCAGGTGTACGCCACAAAAAAGTAAAAATCAGCAAATAACATATCTAGCAATAGCTAGCCCTGAAACACTGGACGTGTTTAATAGTTTCCAGCCCACTCAAGCAGATGGAACTAAACTGCAAAAGCATGTTACAGAAATTAGAACATTACTGAACTCGATTAAAAAATAAAATGCACACAAGAGAAACATTTGTTATCAGAGAATACAGCAGCAAGGTGATATCATCAAAGTGTTTGCGGCTGATCTAAAGCTGAAGAGCAACAAGGGAATGAGGAGAGGGAAGGAGAGGAAAGGAGACAGCTTGAGTGTCTGATAAGAGATGGAATAACATCAAAGATGAGAGGAGGCAATGAAACTCAAAAGAAACTAAATACTTACAGTGAAAGATACTCAAAGCTGACAATCTCCTAGATCTTATTAGACAAGGAAATCATCAAGTCCAGGGTAGAGTTTTCATATTTACAATAAACACTTGAAAACTATTGAAGATTATGAGGTTTTTGCAGCTTTTAACAACCTTTTTTTGATACAGATATTCAGCAGCATAGCCAAATGAAGAAAACCCTCAATATGAAATAATTTACTCATCTCCACTCTTTATTTTCTAAAAATGAGACTTTTTTTTTTCTATTAAAATGTTCTTCTATGATTGTTCAGAGAATATGTAATGGTCTTTAATTTTTATTATTGTGGAGTAAGACATATTTTTCCTAGAGCAAATAAAATATCAGAAATAATATTATTAAGAAAACAAGCCCTGAAGAAGTAGTTCTATATTAATATTTTTTAAACTAAAATATCATCCTATATAAAGAAAAAGCTAGCATTTCTTGTTTTCATTAAAAATCAGTGGGAACTCATGTCTTAAATGAAGCTGGGGTGGATTTGAATGTCTATTTTTACATTTAAAAAACCCCCAATATTTGCTGGACTTTTCAATTAGTCATTTGCATCAAGTTCTCATTATGTTAATAGCCATTAACTAGTTAGATAATTTGGAATAAGATACAAGGCAGAAATGTGTTTAACTGATTGCTTAAATGTAGTTAATAAGCTTGATTTTTATCATTTATTTTTCCATATAAAAATTTGTATTGAATTTGACATTAAAAAAAAGTATATGGGTCTCTTTTAATTAATCCAGGCAGCTAAAATAATTGACTTCCACAAAAAACAACCAACCACCACCAACAACAAAAATTGCTTGAGAATGGCCATCTTCATGGAATGGTTTGGGTTGGAAGGAAGTAGCGATAGTGGATCAAGGGTTGGACTTGATGGTTTCTAAGGTCCCTTCCAACCCAGCCAATTCTATGATTCTATGATTCTATGAAACTGTAAAGGTCATCTAGTCCAATCCCCTTCATTAAGCAGGGACATCTTCAACTAGATCAGCTTGCTCAGAGCCCCCCCCACCTGACCTTAAATGCTACAGAGTTGGGGCTTCTACCACCTCTCTGGAAAAACTGTTTTAGTACTTCACCACTCTAATAATAAAAGATTTCTTCCTTGTGTCTAGGCTGAATCTACCCTCTTTTAGTTTGTAACTGTGACCCCTGTCCTATTGCTACAAGCCCTGCTAAAAGGTCTTCCAGTCTTTCATATAAGCCCCGTTTAGATATTTTGAGGTCTACATGGAGCCTTCTCTTCCCTGAAGAATCCCAATTCTCTCAACCTTTCCCAGCAGAAGTGTTCCATCCCTCTGATCATTTTTTGTGGCCCTCCTCTGGACCTGCACCAACAGGTCCATTTTTTTCATGTACTGAGGACTCCAGAGCTTATGCCATGTTTTCAGTCATAACTAAAGAGGTCATCATGAGACGTTTAACAAGGGTTTCTTTGGCACCTCCTTTTAATCCCTTAATGTTGTCTTAATCGCAAATTAAGGATAGGCGTTGATATTGGGTAGGAGGGTTTCTTTTGTGTGAATTATTCATAATTAGCAATCAAAACAAAAATTGACATATGAAAGAATTAAAAAGGAATAAGCTCCCCCTTTTTTTAATAAGTAACATTTTTTTTCCTATAAAACTTAAAACTGTTAAAATAAATTCGTTGAATAACCAGTTTAATGAAGTTAAATGAAACTGGTTTTCTGATTTTCTTGTTCACAAATCAGTGTGGGAACCAGTTTTGTTTTCTAGATGTTTATGAAGTAAATACCCATTATCTTGACGTCTGAGATGTTTTAATTCTCTGTAACTGAAGGAGATAACTAGTTTATACAGATCATTTTTTTTTATTTGTACTGATTTAGCAAATTAAATATTTGCACTGGTAGGTCCAAGTACAGAATAGCTATTGTAATTTAAATTTCTGTCTCCTGGTGCATTGACTATACTGAGGAAGAGCTTTCAGATAAAGGGTTCTTTAGTATAGTAGAATAAGTATTAAAAGATCCAGTAACTGTGAGGTGAAGCACAATGATTTCCAACAATAAAAGAAAATATACTTTTTAGAAATATTACTGGAACAATCATTTACTGAAACAGTTAGAGGAACAATTAATGCAGGGATGTGTGTGTGGTCAGGGATGTACCATGAGCTAAAGCCTATATACAAAGTATTTGATGAGAAAGATGACTCAGAAAACTTGTCTTGCTGGCAATAAAAAGCTGAGATCTAATCCTTAGATAACTGTTATTAATTGTTGTAATTTTTGTAAATGCCCTGCTGTCACATTGGTAGACCCAGTTTATATTACTCCTTTGGACTTGTTAGAAAACACAGAAAAAAGGCTAATTCAAACTAGAATCATGAAACCCAGAAAATGGATACATAAATTAAATGCTGTAGGCAAAGTGAAATCAATGCAGACAAAATCATTCTAAGTCATCTGTGTAGGGAAATCAGCATATATGAGGCTTAAGGGCAGAACAAGAATCTAAAAGGATAATAAACATGAAAAGAAGCAGAAGGGGTTGCCAAAACAAGTGATCAGTTGGTTTGTGTACCTTTGACTATGGTAGGCAGATGGGCACCAAGATTAGTTGAGTAGCTTATATAAGAGTTTCCATCTACTGAAGTATGGCAACATGAGAAGGAAATGTCTATTAAGAACATCCTTCTCCCTGTATTTCCTAGGATTTTTGGCAATATACAGGATTCTAGAAAACGCTAGGAGGATAGAGAGTAAGATGTAGGATAGTTTTATGTCTCTTCAAATAAATCCTTCCGTCCCATATATTAATTGGGGATTTGTTTATGGAGTTTACCACAACAAATATGGCAGCAACTCTGAGCTGTGCAATGCAGCCAGCCCAAGAAAGAAAACCATGAAAGAGAGCAGATCACAGTGCTTCGAATTGTTTTGTGGAAGGTATTGACTCCCAAAAATATCTGTAGTCCTATGGTCAAACTGTAGGTTAAAATTATCATTTCCTGCTATACCAATGGCCTCTTCCTTCATGTGTCATTTGTACCTCTGAGGGTCATAGTGAATAAATGCAGTGAAACTCTACAATATTGCCCATAAGGCTTTACGATCAATTGAGATATTTCCACTGCAATTATAAAATGGCCAGCTGTCTAAGCTGCTGTTGCAAGCTCATGTCTGAGATTGCTTTTCACTTTAGACCAAGTGAAACATCTTTTTTTTTCCCCTGAAGTTTTTCATTCTTTGCCAGAAGATATAGTGTAATCAAAGCCATAAGAACATATTAAAAAAATATATTGTTGCTGCACAGATGTTTCTCTCTTTGCAGATTATGCAAGGCAGGGGCACTTAGTTTATCTGTAAAATCATGCACGTAGCTGGATTTTTTTTTACAATCTCAATTTTAAAGTCAAACTGGAAGTGGATGTAAGCACTAGTGGCATACATGAATTCATCTTAGTATGTAATGAAGGTAACAAAGAAAATTCTAAACTGCATCTAAAGTGTGGAGAAAAATGAAGTAAAGGTTAGGGTATAAATGTAAATTGTTCTGGCACTAGAAAAGTATTGATGATTGATCTGTTGATCAACCTGGAAACCACTCAAGCAGCAATTCTTCCATTATAGAGAATGAGAAGGAATAATACATGCTTCACTGAGCAGTCTAGACCCTGGTCAAACTTCAAAGTCATTTGTCGTTTCTTAAAACCAGGCAAGTGCTCATCCTGCCAAGAACATTACTTAGATGGCAAGTACTCAAGGACTTGTGAATCATTTTTTCTTGCCAGTGTTGCTAACATCTCTCAGAAGTTGAGACACCTTTCTGTGGACTTTTCCTCTATAAGAACTTATTTCTTGAGATGGATTATAAATATTGGATCAAGTTCAGCTGCTCCAGCATAAATAACAGCAGAACATAAATGAAAAACTTTGTGTATGTCAAAATGTAACCAACTGATAAATTAATAATTGTATACATGATATAATAATTGATTAAGCAGAAGCTAATAATATACTTGTTTTATTCAATATGATGTGATCCTTAAAACAACTTTTCAAATAACTCTTTCATTTTTTTTCTAGAACTGCTCCAAGACAGTAAATTCAGGTTAATAAATATTATTTTAAAAACATTAGCTACTTAATGAAAAGAAGTGATCTGTATGATACTCTGAGAAGCAAAATATATTACTTTCAAACATATTCACAACAGTGCAACTCCAGACGAGTTTGTTTGTGCTTCTAGATATCTACTATTGCTCTGAGGAATAAATGTCTTTAATAGCTGTTACATGTACAATATTAAGGCACTTAACATTTATAAATATCCAGACACAGTAGTGTATAGGAAATACTACAATATTTTTCAGGAAAAAGCTTCAAAAGTAGTTTGATAAAAAAGCTGCCACTTTTTTCAGATCCAATATCTAATTTCATTGCAACTTCTGCTAACACCTACATGGCATAATTGCTGTTTTCATTACTTTAAAAGTATATAATTGTATTTATATGCCACTTTATTTTTCTTTGTTTTACTTTGTGTCATTTTGCTAACATATCTAAGGTTTCTCTTTATATAAAAATAAGCAATTATACCCTATACTACAAAAGAACATGCTGGGTAGATAAAGTGATTAAAAAGAGTAGCAAGAGTAACATTTCAAAAGGCAAATTTCATTACACTATTTCAAAAACAGGGAGTTACTATGAAAATTATTAAAACACAGGAAATGTTAGGAACCTGCTGAGGCAATATTAGCAGTTTTATGTGGGACTGCTGGTAAACAAAGAGCTAAATTAGGCAACTAGGTTATGTTTTCTCCAGTCTTGCCTTAATCAATACAAGATGTTAGCATATATGTATAGCATTATACACCTAAAATAAACTGGAATTTTCAGATAACCCAGTAATTTAAAGAGTGAAAGAAAGAAGAATCATAGATAATAAAATGGTTTGGGTTGGAAGGGACCTTAAAGACCATATAGTTTCATGCCCCCCTGCATAGGCAGGGACACCTCTCACTAGACCAGGTCACCCAAAGCCCCATCCAGCCTGGCCTTGAACACTTCCTTGAACACTTGGCCTTCAGAGTTTTGATCCCAGGAAAAAATAACAGAAATTATCTTCTGCCTTTCAAATGAAAATACAACATTATTTCAACTTGAAACAGTGTAGTAACATTTTGCAGATTCTCTGGTAATGTTATTTAAATATCACAACCAGTAGCACTCTTTGTCCTTTAAGTATTTCTTTATTCTCCATATTAAGTTGCACAGAAGAATACTCAGAATCACAACCTCTGGCACAGCAAACAAAAATGGATCAGGCAGTATTACCAGTGCATACATAATAAGGCATTAAGTGAATATTCTCGATAACAATCACAGTCTTTTTTTGTAATATTATTACTTTGCCATTATATGATAATTATTAGTGAAAAATGTTTTTATCTTAATTAATATACCAATAAATATATTTGTTTTCCATCAAGATGTATTTCATGCAATCTTGCTGTCTGATAGGTTTTGGGGAAAAACCTCTGGCAGTGCTTCATTCATATTCAGGGAGAAGCACAGACTGCTGTTGAAGTAGTTATCTTCAGAATCCCAATGGCATGGGCTCAGCAACAGTATAGCAGGATTCACTTAACTGTTTCTGCTTAAATAAAATGTAACCTGCTTCTTTCAAAATTCTGGAATTTGGCTACTATGACTGCACTATTTGCCTGCATTTCAACATTTTGAATGTTGGCCAAATCCGTAACAAGAAACAGCTACAGACTTCCAAGAGTTAGAGGAGTCTAAGGCTTATAAATTTAAAAAGCTGGATTCTATAATTGGTTACTGATTTTATTTTATTTTTTCAACTAAGGTCTTAAAGGCTCTGTTTCTGCTGTTCTGAAAGAGCGGTATTGGGAGCATGGTAGTCAATGAAATGCCCTGTGTCCTTCCTCCCATTTACAAGGCTGCTGTGTAGATCATGTGGGAATAAACAGAGGCTGCCTGCAGAAGCATGTAGAATGAATATTACAGCAAACGTACTTGTCTCAGGTTTTTAAATATGTATCAAATTAAGACATAATTCAAATCATCTAGGAATACATTTAAGGTTTATATAGGTTTATATGGCAGGTGTGTTATGTCATAAACATTTAAACCTGAAATATGGTCTGATTTTTAATGGTTTCATGAATGGCTAAAGAGACATTATCTGAAAAATAATTAGAATAGAAAAACTAAAGTATCAATGTCTAATTTTATCAAGGTATTAAGCTATAATACATATGTAATAATTTCATATTACTTTATTAAGTACAATATTTTCTGAGGAGGTTAATACTATAAATGATAAGGGTCCTTTTCAAGTATCCCCTGTTTCTTACAAGCTAGCCAAAGTGCTTGTCAATGTTTAAAGCAGTTTCTGCTGTATTTTTCCAGTCAGTTACATAGCAGAAAGATATAGTATTGTAATGGCTGACCTCAAAAGTCCAATTTCTAAAACACCATTGAGTCTTTGTTGCTTTGTTACATGCATTCTGACAAACTCTAATCAATCTGTTTTAATATCAAAGGAAACTTCGTTCCAGACATGCTCATTTAAGTATGAATGTCAGAACTTTTGACCTTTCCTTACCTCACACTGGTTCTTCTTTGTGATTTTGCCCTTGTTGGCTTTGCTTTCTTTCGAAGCTGTCAGCATTTACAGCATGCTTCTATCTCTCCCTAAACCTCTGAATGTTCTTTTCCAGAGAGGTATATGTAACTGCCCAGCCTTATTTGTGCTTCCTTTAAATTTATTTTGAGTCAAATTCTTTTTTTTTTACAGGGCTGTCAGGTTACTGAAAGTAAATTAAAAAAAAGCTTTTCTGTTCTTTTCAAAAAACTGAATTGAATGATGCTGCCTCTAATTTGGCAGCCAGTGCCAAAATAAAGACCATTAGCTTTGCTTCTTTCTATCAAAAATGTTCTTGTCTCTGTTTTGTTTACACAGGCATTCCTAAGTGTAAGGCTTTCAGGGCATCTTCAGTAGGCTTAGCGTGGAGAAATTTTTTTCATCAATATTACTTTTTAACTCTTTTAAAAGTTCACACATAGGAACAGATTTTCCTGCTCTAGTTTATTCCTACAAATATATCTTTACTGCTCTGATGATGTAGACAGTGAGAGTCAGAGGGCTCACCAGAAAAAAAGTCTAAAATATCATCTGGGACTGAACAACCTTCCCTAATATTTCAGTCTAGAAACTCAGATCACAATTTAACAGTCTGTAACAATGTCCTGTCAGAGGAAGTATCAAGCTAACAGTACCATGATAATCAAACATCTTGCAGCTAACACACTGATAGTCTTTATCTTTCACACTGATAGTCTTATCTTTTCATCCTGATTATTATAATGGGAGCTGTTTACTTTGAGCTAACTACCCATCACTGCTTATGGGCAGCGAGGAGAAAGAGCAAGGTGATTCTTATTTGCACTTCAGTTCTGTTTGCAGTATATTTTAGAGATATACCCTAAGTATTCTTTGGTTAGTATCTGCTAAAATAATAGAGACAATGATATGGACATGTGGGAATAGAGCAAGAGATGAAGAGTAACTCAGATATATGACCTGGAAGGCTTTCCCAGAGGACAGCTGGGAAATCCATAGTTCATGGATCTGCTGCAAATACTTAGGTGTGTGTAACCAGAGGGGGGAAAAAAAAAAAATAGCCAAAACCATAGCTTTTAGTGGAAAGAGTGAGCAAAGGTCAGAGCGATGAACTACGAGCTACGAAGAAATTTGCAAAAGACAAAACAATTCCCTGCTATATTGCACATAAAGTCTCTTTCTATCTGTATATCTTTGTATGTAAATTGGATCCCATTAGAGAAATACAGAACTTGCCCTATGCATATAAGTATTAGGTAGCAAGAAATAAGCAAGATAAGGAGCTCAAGGGTAACTGATCCTGCATTAATGACAGTGTCTGCTGTGAGACCACTAAATTAGTACTCATTAATAGCAGAAGTAAGGTTAGAGCTGAAAATGCATAACTAAATGCTTGATTTGATTGATGAATATCTAACATCAAGATCCTTTTGATCAAGTAGAATGCTGTTAATTTCAATATATTGAATGCATTACTTTGGTGGCTTTTTTGTTTGTTTGGTTGCTTTTTTTAACAGGGAGAGAAAAGAGAGGAGGAAATAGAAGAAAAAAGGAAAAAATATCCTATATCAGTAACAAGATAAAAAACAGTGTTTCTGAAGTTTCCTATGGGGATTTTAAGCTCTAACTTCAAAATTCTTTTGACTTTATTCACAAATGCTGACAATTTATTGCTCTTATCTGAATCTCCCTGCTGTGCAAATGTATTTTTCTAGAATGCATCACATGCTTCAAAAGGTTATTTAATGTCATAATGCATTTGAAATATTTTATTATCATTATAACTGCTTATTTCTCCCTTAGTTGGTAGCTGGGAGAGTTATATTCTTTCTTACCATATTCAGATTTTTCTTTTGCTCATCATGTCTGAATTGTTTAATTCTCCTACTCAATTAAGTAGAAACTCATTTACTGGGGATCTGTAATTCACACTTGTGGAATTCTTCAGATATTACCAATCTAATTCCTCATTGACAATGTTAAATTTATATTTGTAAGACAAATGAAACTCTCATGCTTCTGTATATTTTATGTTTTCTAATTAGTGCTTTTTTCCTGTGTGTCCCTGTTTCTTACATTTGCTCTATTTTTTCCCTATTACTAATAGTAAAAAAATTATTTCTATCACATGCATACTGCTACTGATTTAGGATACATCTGTGTTTTAATGTTCAGAAGTGTTTTGTTTGCTTTGTTTTCTAAAAACGAAACTATGAGTATAACAACACTTACCTTGAAGTACAAACCTCAAATGATATTTATTGAGAAGCTAAGCAATGCCAAGATTTTGTCTCAAAAAAAATTTGATAAACACATCCAAAATATACAATTTCAAAAGGAATACCAAATGAATATCACTTGATAATGAAAACACTTAGCTAGATAGTTATGTCATTTTATATTTTAGCATAGCTTCCTTCAAAGTTCTATTACTTTGACTTTCAGGGCCCTCCTTCCCCTAGGGCACCCTACTCAGGACCCCATTTCAGTCCCTGGTGACAATAAACCTGCCACAGCACAGGAGGGATGGTCTCCAGCTCCCCACATCCCTACCCTGCCCAGCCATGTGCTCCAACAAGCCAGGTTCACCCATGGGCCCACATCCCCTTCAGGCTTCAAACTGTCAGTGTCCCCACAAACTGTCAGTGTCCCCACAGCACTTCCCAGGGTGATTACTCTCACCATTCCCCATCCTCACCCCACTGACATGCTGATGTCCCAGGCCAGCCTCTGACCTCCCCTGTTATCATCATAATTTTCTGGCAGTCTGGACTTAAGGAGCAGCCAGCCCTCACTGCTCCCTGACATTGGACACAAAAAAAGGTGGAAGTTTAATTAATCACAACTCCATTGGTTTATAGATGAGGAATTAGAGGACTGTAATCAGTCCAGAACATTAACATGTGGTGTGCCAACACCTTGTTTTTTTAGACTATTTTTTCCCTTCCTATCCTTCCCCCAGGATGGGGACTAGGTCAGTATGTTGTTTCACTCAGAGATACTGTAGTCAATTAAACTAGGTTGTGATAAAAGTCTCACAGAGTTACCTTATCTCCAGCTGCTTGTAAAAAAATCCTCAGAACAAAAATGAACTACATTTTGAAAACACAGACCAAACCTTGCCTTTATTTTTGTGGGATTTTAAAGAGTATATAAAGAACATAAATGCCTACAAACTCTTAGGCTGCAATAAAAGAACTTTCTTCTTCTAAACTGCCTTTAGTAAAATAAAGAGTTGACAAGGTACTAGAACATATAAAAGTTCAGATGGGCCTCTGTGAAAAGAAAAAAATTTCATAATGGAATTTAGGATCACAGCTCCTCACCTCAAAAATATGTTCTCTGTAGCAAAATTAGAGTATATGTCACTTAATGCATTAAAAAAATGAAATTTGACTGCATTAATAAGTATAATATTAATAATGTCCTTGAACTGCTGATAAAAAAAGAAACAAATAAATAAACTTTTGGATACCTGCTTGATCTTTCATTATGGACCTCTAGAACTCAATCCAGAGAGAATTTCCAAAAAGTGCAGACAAACCTAAATTTTTTGCAGACTATTATGCTGCCCATTTAAGCTGCTTGATGTCAACTTCAGAGCAACAACAACAAGGAAAAATATTGATTTATTCTGATTTCCTTTCATGGGGTCTTCCCAATAGCTGTGGCGATATCAGCTCTAGGTCAAACGTAGCTCACAAGCTGAAGCAGTAGGTTCATTTTGATAGCACGATAAGCATGAGTCAGAGGGATTTGCAGAGGAAAGCTTTTGCAAAAGTGGGATACGGTCTAAAATTGCTGTTAAATTGCAAAGAAAAAGATGACATTAAAGGTCAGTGTCTCATATGGGCTGGATCTATTTATGTAAGATGAGATGTCATAGGGGATGTTATCTTGATAAAAATGGTGATTTCAAGCCATTCTTTTTATACAAGAGAAACAACACAGAGCTATGGCTAGGACACAGCACAAGGACTTACACAGGGCAGGCTAGCTCAGTGAAACTAGCTTATAGCTTCAGTCATAGATGGAATATCATAACAGGTCATTATTTCCTGTACTCCCTGTTCACTAGGAAAGATAGCAGGCACTATGTTTCCTGGTAAGAAAGTAGTAATCACAGTGTCTGGAAAATACTGTGTGCTGCTTACTAAAATGGCAGTCAAACTTTCCCTGAACTGTGCTATTTTCAATTTAGTATTTCTCTCTGATGTTAGTAAATAATGTCTTTTTTTACTATACTATTGTTTGCTTTGTTTTGTTTTATTCTTTTCTTATCATATGAAGAAAAAGCAGCTAATAAAGGAGTCAGAAAAGCTTGACATAAAATATTCCTTTTTTAACTATGTTGTCTGTAGCTATGCCACATGACTGGACAATTTAGTATTATGCATATGGAGTACTCAATAACTTTTTTATCTCATTGCCAGGGAATGGTTCTTTTGCATGTATTATATTTGCAACTATAATGAAGCTGCTCATTTTTTTCATTTTCCACATTTGTTTTGTATTTAGTTATCTGATAGCTGATATCTGATTGTTCCTAACACTTTTAACAAGTTCCTTTGACAGCTTCTAAGACTATATTTTTGTTTATCATGTAACGAAGCATTTAAAGCATATATTAAATATTTTGAGAATAGAAGAAAAGTCCAGGCTGAACTCCCAGAATCAGCAGCAGTCAGGAGCTGGAGGCAGGAACACACAGACTCAGGCTGGCACGGATCAGGACCAGAAGCAGATGAACAGACAGAATCCTCCCAGGATGCTGAAGCAAACAGGAACAGGCCAAGGGCCAAAGGGAAGAGTGAAGAGTGAAGATGATGAGCGAAGGTGAAGGAAGCCCTTGACCCTCTTGATCCCTCAAATTTATACTGAATATGATGTGTATGGGATGGAATACTCTGTTTGGTCAACTTTGGTCATCTGTCTTGTCCACTCCTCCCTAAAGGAGGGTTGCAGGTGTGAGCCCTTTTACTCCTTTTCTCTTTCCAGAGCATAAGATGTTCCTCAGAACCGAGAAGTGGCTTTGGTTCTGCACAACATTCTCCTGCAGGAACTATAAACATCATGCATTATCAGTCCCAGCAGCAGATACTGACTGAGAAACTTGCTGTTAATCTCAGCAAGTACAGCTATAAGAGACTTAACTGAAAGAAAAATTGTAAGACAGAAAATTTGCTCTATCCTGGCCCAAACCAGGGCAGTATTATTCTGAGCTCTGCAAGTAAGGAGTCACATTGTGCTAGTGAAGCTGAGACATTGGATATTACGTTGATGAGAATCAGTACAGAGTCCTGTCTGCAGCTGAAGATGCATGACTGTAAAAAGTCATGGTGTTGTAGTAAGTCAGACCTGAAGTAACTGTACTGTGATGTGGATCAGGAGCCAGGTTTCTGAGTTTTTGAAATTTGAAAAAGAATGCATGCAGCACAGCAAAGCAAGAGTGCAACATGAGATTTAGGGTTAGACTTCAAAGTGAACAAAGATTTAGGGTTAGGCTGCAGTGAAGCGTAAAAGATTACAAAGAATTACAAAGAATTATATTTCTATTATGGCTCTTCCTTTGTGGTTCTTGGTTTGGATGATCTTCTGAAATTGCTCACTATACTTTTTTCTTGCTTTTTTCCTTGAAACACAAAAGAAGACACCCTTCTCTCAACTCACTTTAACTCCATTGACCTGGACTTTAGTAAGGCCTTTGACACCATCTCCCATGGCATCAGGTTTTATAATAGCCTAAAAGAAAAAAAGGAGAAGTACTCAATACTGATTAGTATGAAAAAGAATACTGATGACCAGCACAGAAAATATTATTTGGGATCTAGTCAGAGCTTCATGCATCATTACTGATTTATATGATTTATTTTGTGCTTCTTGAACAATGCAACTTACTGTCTCTTATTGTTTTATTTGATGCAGTGGCAAATTGAGATAAAGACTTCAGGAATTCCTTCACCTATATGCATCAAGGTCAGAGGCTGTAGTATCTTTTCATTTAGCCGTCACTCAACGTTTGATTTGCTTTGCAGTCTTGTAATTGATTATTCTGCATTTTTGTGTATTGACAGAACATTTCTCATTTCCTGCAGCTTTTTAAACATGTGTCTTACGCACACTTACTGGTCCCTTCCTTTTATGTAATTTACAAACTAAGAAATGTTATTCTCGGTATCATTGGATAAGTAATAAGTATAAAATAAAAAAAATATGCCGACTCTGAAAAACTGATGCTTCTATGTACATCTCTAAAGTCTGGAATTCCACAGAACCTTAATGATATAAATTGTTTCACTAATCTTAAAGTGACTGTTAATATGATTGAGAAACAGAATCTGAGACTTTTAGAGTTCTGGGAGACAATGAGAAGTTTTGTTTCAGCAATTTCCACAGAGAGTACTGTCAGTACATGTTTCAATTTCTATTTATTTGGTGCCTTTATTGATCTGGTGAGTGAACTGTTCTTCTTTCAGACTAAGGAAGTGTAAAGACAATTACATAAGTGAGAACCAGTACAGAATAATGATATTGGCCAAAATCCAGGCAAGAAGTGAATATGTAAAAGTTATGGTAAGATGAGTAATGTAAGACAAAAACTGAGCCATTGAAAGATAACTTTCAGCTTCTACCTAATCTTAAGGTCTTTAAGCAAAACATTTTCTGAGTTTCTCTGGCTTCCTAAAGCTCTCCATCGGAGTACATCCAGGATCAGTCCAGTTTTGGTTGGAGCACTTGTACCTTTACTTTAGTTATAACCTTGGAAGTCTCTGGACAATTAATTTTCTTCAGAAGAAACCTACCACTTTCACTTTCTTTAATGATATTTCAACTGACTGGAAAATGCCCTAGTATATTTTGGTGGACTTTTACAGTAAAATCATATGAGTTTATGCATATGGATTTGCAGGTAATGTTCAGGGAAGAGCACTAACTCTACTAAAGGAACAGAAGACATGAATTAACTAATTACTTTCTCACTCTGGGTAAGTTTTAAAGCTATATATATTACAAGGATAATATATCATCTGCTCTTTAACAAAGAAGATGACAATCAAATCTCCCAATAATGGTAAAGTCACAGCCTAGGATGAGAGCTTTTCCTTTTACCTAACTTATTTTGCTTTCTAGTTGTCAATCTTTAGATTCCCGTGAGACACAAAAAAATTATTTCTAGAGAACACAGAAAACCAGTATAGGGAATGTCCACTGCCTAGAAAACAGGAACATGAACTTCAGAAGTTTGGTACTATTAAGAAATAGATAGTCACTTTTGGAAAGCAATCATGTTAATAGTCTTTCTATAGACATAGAACTTCTCTCCAGGACTTTGTCTGCAAAGCTGAGTCAAAAAGCTACCAGAAAATACTACAAGAAAATAACATTTGAGCATGGTTTTGCTAGCAATGAATGACATATGATGAGTCTCAATGTGTATTTCTCCCTTCTAAAGACTAAAATATTGTTTTCTTTTATAACTTTCTTTTTATTGTAATATCATCCCAACTTATTACCCTTTATCATTGACAATAATTTTCAATTGCTGACAGAAAATCCTGTAATTCTGGGTTTCGTTTGGTCAATTAATACAAAGGATTTTTTTGTCCTTAATTGTAATATCAGATACACCTATTTATCAATAGCAATAAACTTTATTATCATAAGGAGGAATGGGTTACCAATTTTTAGACTAATAAAATTTTGATTAAATATTCAATCAAATATATATTGAGTTAAGTAAGTTTTCAGATTTCTTACTTAATAGGAAAAAAACCCACATTACCTATTTCTGTAAAAGAAAATGGTCACATTTCAGCATGCCTATTACAGATATTGCAGAAAAGAACTGTCTTTTAAAAAACATTTCAAACTGAGATGCTTAAAGAGATCATTTCATGAAGTCTGTTTCTCCTGAAAAATCTTAACCATTCCAAGCATAAGAAGTATACACATATAAAAAAAATGTCATACCTGGCTGAAGGAAAAGTTGGTGTCCCTCAGAGCTGACTACAAAAAAGCCATTACAAGAGAAGAATTACATATATATATCAACAGAAAATGAATAGAAACTGCTGAGGAGAGGGCTAGCTTTTTGTGGGAAAATGGAAGAATTTACTAAGAATTTACTTCACCTGTGAGTCTGAGGCCACAGCTGTCTCCATTAAAGAAGAACACTTTTTTTTTTTTTTTTTTTTTTTTCCTAAATGTGTAACAGAAGTTAGTCCCTGCTACCAGAAGTTTAAGATCTAAAAATAAAATTTCTTAGGCTAAATCAGATAGCAAGTTGCTTCTGAAGTCTTAACTTGGACTCCTCTTTCTTTACAGCAAAATCAAGTCACCACTTGCTTCCCCCCCAATGAAAGGTTTTCGAAGAGAAGTGAAGTGAGAGAGCAGTTCTCTGCAAGAGTTCTTTATTCTGGAACTCATTCACTTTACAACTTGGTTCACCAAAGGCTAGGTATTTTAACCTTTGGAAATTCTGTTAAACTTATTTTCTGTCTATTCTACCACAGAAAGTAAGGTGAAAGATCAATTTATTATCTGTCTAAATATATGGTTACAGTATATATTTGTGCATTTTTATTTTGGGGCTAGGGCTCAAAAAATTACATATTCTGTAAAAATGCAATACAATGTCCCATCAGAAAGTGGAATCTCATTTTTTTACATACTTGATATTTTGGCTATACAGTAGTTACAACATTTTTGAAGTTGCAGGGGAGAAAAGGTGAGCTTGCCATCTTACCTTTTTCCTGCTTTTACGTGAAGTGTGTAAGATAAAGGAAATCATAACTGTTGTCTAGATAGATAGAACTATAATCTTATTGAAAATGTATGCCTTATCTAAGAGAGGTAATAGTTACAATATGAAAAATTTTTCCCTAAAATAGTTTTTTTTTTGTATAAAATAAGTCTACATTTCCTTTAGAAGTGCATATCACTACAAGTGAGAGGATTAAATATTTATTTTTAACTTTCTCACTTGTATATTCCCTACCTGTCACATCCTGATATTTGAAGATACTCTGCAATTTCATTATAGACCAATAGTTTTTCAATTTCTTCATTTAAATATGAGCTAAGTGTAAGTAATTGAACAAGATTTAAAACAGAAAATTAGAAACTGGACAGTCTGCAAGGTCTCTCAATAGGAATTTCTACTAAATGTGATTTTTTTTGTTTGGTTATTGGAAGGGTAGGGACACCTTCCAATTGATCAGGTTGCTCAAAGCCCCATACAACCTGGCCTTGAACACTTCCAAGGAGGTGGCAACCACAACTTGTCTGGGAAACCTGTTCCACTTGGTGATCAAGTGCTGAGAATAAAAGTATTCAGCTCAGTTTTCATACATAGTTTAAAGAAATTTTCAGACTTTTTTGTACTCTTCATTTGGTGCAGAGGAGGGCAAGCACGCCTATTAGGGGTCTGGAGAACATCCCTTAGAAGGAGGGGCTGAGGGAACTGGGGCTGTTCAGCTTGGAGAAGAGAAGACTGAGAGGACTGCTCTCTACAACTACCTTAAAGGAGGTGTTAGTGAGACAGAAGCTGTCCTCTTCTCTCTGCTGACCAGTGATAGGACAAGAGGAAATGGGGCAAAGCTCCAGCAGGTTAGGTTGAGGTTAGATATTAGGAAAAATTTCTTCACAGAAAGTGGTGAGGCATTGGAACAGGCTGCCCAGAGAGGTGGTGGGGTCACCACCCCTGGAGGTGTTCAAAAGACAGGTAGATGAAGAGCTGCAGTGGATGGTTCAGTGGTTAGGGGTTGTAGGGTGGATGATTGGACTCAATGATCTTAGACATCTTTTCCAACCTTGATGGTTCTATTTATCTACTTTGTACTGCACTGTGGCAAAAGATTTGTTTTCTATAAGTATGAAGTGATGGTGCACCCCAAAGGACCCTCTTTTTGGCTGAGGAATGGAATGGGAATCTTATGATGATTTAAACTATTACCCATCATCTTGCTGTGAACATTAATACATATAGCAAAGGAATGAAAAAAGAGAGGCAGTGTATCTAAGAAAGACCACATTTCAATAACGTTGTTATTAGATGCATGAGCTGCTGTGTAGAGCAGTTTATTAAAAACACGGAACGGGGCAAAGGGAAAAATAAATACCAATTATGCCATTTATACTCAGTTAAATGACAGTGTCAGTAGGAAATCAAAGGCTAAGTCCTTTTCAAGAGCAGTGGAATCTGAGAAATTGTCATTCAAATAAGCATCTAATGTTGGATGAAATAGAAAAACAAGCAAGGAGCCAGTAGCATGAAAGCACACTCTGGGATTTTATCAATAGTATTCAGCAATGATCAGATCCAGAAGATTATTGGACAGGAGTGCAGAATTAAAATGGAAACCCACAATCAGCAGGGCACTAGCAGGAGACTTCTTCCGAGATGTCTGATATTCCATTTTGTAATTATGTGTTTTTTTAAAAAAAACTAAAGCCACACCTTTAGAGGTAGGAATACATGGCATATATTTTGCGTGCAAGTAGACAACTTGTATCTCAAGTCTCTGTCTGACTCAGCTTCCTATCAAACCCTCCTACTGTGGCAACTTGAGCTCTAATGCATGTCCCCAAAAGCCCCTTACACTAAAACACCTTCTTTCCCTTGCCTTGTGTTGCCTAATGTTGGCCTGTCTTGCTTTGGCTTCTTCTCCCTTCAAATTCTCCAGTTCTTCTTCTCTCTGTCCACCTGAGTCCCTCAGCAAAAAGATTATGCCATTTGGTTATTTGGGATATGGCTGATCAACAAGTCATATATTTTCCACAGGGAAAAAGAGGGGCTTAGTTTTCTTCCTAGTAAGATTACTTACAGTGTCTTTCCCCTTGTCAAGCACCAAATACTAGTTTTGACAAAATTTGAAGCTCATTAGCAACTTTGAGATCTACCTCCTTGCCAGACCAAAGTGAGAATGATTGCAAAACTGGGAACAACAAGATACTGACACATTGATGTAAAATTTTAGGACAAGACTGACTTTCTTTGGAAACTCATCTAGATTAGGATTTTCTCATGAATGAATGAATGAATAAAAACCCAACAAATAAATATTAAAGTTTTTGCCTCTAATATAGTTGTTTGGGGTTTTTTGTTTGTTTTATTTTTTTTTATTCCTATGAACTAATGTTTAAGTATCTTACTACAGAACAGTCCAAGAAAAACTACACAGTACTAACAAGAAAAACTGTAAATAATAGAAAAGTTTTGGAGATAGTATAAACTGTATAGCAAGGGAAGAGAGATGTTTAATTAATAAAGGGACAGCTGTCATCAACATCATTCTCATTAGTTAATGAAATATGATGTCCTAGAAGCCAATTATATTTGTGATGTACAAAGCTACATTATGCTAGGAAGCCCAAGATAATCCATCTTGTCTATTACCCTTGGAAATGCTTTACAACATAATAGAGATCCCATAAATCATTCAGTGAAATAATGCATGTGCTATAGTACATTATGAACCAGACAAATAATACTAATGTCAGAAATACAGCTCATTAACTGTATTATACAATGAGTAAGCAGTCACCTGGCTGTACAAGCCTCATATCCCTATTACCATCAAAACAAAATGAAGGAAAAGCTATCACAGCCATTTATAATATAGTCACGTGACCAACATTTTCTCTTCTTTTCTGTTATTGAGATAAGTGCCCTTGTTCTCTATGTGTTGTGTAGTTCTGACAGATTTGCAGATCCTAGGTATAAACTCTGGAGAGAAAGTCTGTTACGTGTCCTTTGAAAATAACATGTTGTAATCAGAGGTATCACAGCCTATCATGAAAGCACAGGCATAAGGATTACAGTGCTGCCTTCCAAATAATAATGGCAAGAAACCTTGTGAACTCAATACCTTGACAAGGAATTGGAATGAAAATATACTGGATATAAAATGACACTGTTTATTATATTCACAAAAATAACAAGCAAACTATTTTATTATTTTTTATGTATAAACTATTTTAAAATATATTATCTTTGGATTTAAAGAACAGATAATTATGTATATTCAAGGAAAATTATAGCATGTTATCTTTAGTCCTGGGTGTTACTTTTATCCAGGTATTACTTAAAGCACTCATGTACCCAATGATAGTGTCTGCTTTTCATAGGTATAACTAAGTCTTAGATTATCAGATACACATTGCCCCTTTCATCTCTTGAGGAATGAACACCCATAATCTAGGAATCATCAACACAGTTTAAGTCTTTGCTCAGTTCCTATCTAGTCCGCAGGAATCCGAGTCCCTTAAAAACTACATAAATGTGGATGCCATTCACCAGTCATTAAACTGATCAAGGAGCCAGATTGCATCAAATAGAAATAAAATACATCTTTCTGGGGTAGAGAGCCTTACATAAGCAAAAGATGACTTGGTTCAGCCTCAGCATAAGGCGTAGTATGGAGGGATTAGCAAAGTGTCCTCACATTAAATTCATCCTTGAGTACTATAGTTCAGTGACAAACTGAATACAAGCCAATGCTTTGAAGTACAAATCTAAAATTCACTAATACTGCTTCGATTAGGTAGGCCTTTATTTGAGGCTGTAGCAAGATGTGACACTAAAAACTTTACACTTACTTGTATTTTACATATATTAGGAAATTCAGTATGATTAAATAAGGGGGATTTCATTTCTAAGGTAGACTGTAAGAAATCATTCTAATATACTCAAAGAGTTCAATTAGTATGTAAATCCTTATATTTCATATAGCAGAAATATATTTTAGAATCACACTAAAGGTGTCCAGATGTTAAAAAATAATGATGCACCCAGTGCAGGTGTGAAAAGGTTTCGTTGCTATGATTTGCAGTGTTACAAGGTGTGTTATTATCACATAATAACACTTTGTTCAATGACTGTATAGAGCTTTCATTAATGTTAATGTGGAAAACTGACCCCTAATATTTTGTAATTAATAGTCTGACAGTGAGAGTGTTGTATAATATGTTTCTGCGAATGTGTTTATCCATGATAAATAGATGTTTTACTTTGGAGATTTATTTTCCATTTGTTGATACAGTAAGCCTTGAGGTTCGGTACTGCAACACTGACTGAATATTTAAAAAAGAATGTCACTACTTGGCTTTGTGGAAAACACCAGTGTTTTCCTCCTTTCATTAATAACTTTTAAAGTACACCTTTTATTTTTAAAATCAATATCTGCACTACAGGTTTCTAAAGGTAACCTTTCCTCTAGTACCATTTATTTCAAAGCACTATTAAAACTGGGTAGACTGTCTCTATAAATCTTATTTATCATTCTTCTTGTCAGCTAGAACAGAGATAGACAGTAGTAAAATGAATGGTAAGATAATTTTTCCTTTCTATATGAGTAAAATGCTTCTTATAACCATACTGATAGATATGTATTTTTTTTTCCTCAGGATAAAAAACAAGTACGATGAATTAAATCCATATTAGAGAAGTAAATATAAAAAGTGACATTTCTGTGTTTTATCTTCTTTATTAAACATTCTTTGAAGAAAACATACTCTACCATCTTATTGGTAAAGGCCAGAATTTGCTTCTATTTCCTTTGTTCTTCAAAGAAAAAAAGTATTCTCCATTCAGATACATTTGGTAGCAAAAATTGCTTTGAGTTTTGCTATATCTTTACTTAAGGAATGCTAATAGCACCAGCAGACAAACCATCAGTCATGCTACCAGAAATGGGACTGCATATGCCTGCAGCATCAACAGAATATTGACATGGGCTTGATTGGCCCCTATCTCAAATGAGCTGGATCGGTAGATGGGCAATAGATCTTTCTTCCCACTCTTGAATTACAAGTGTATATAAGGACAGCCCCAGTGTACTGAAAATGTCTCCTGAAAGGTCTCCCAAGGGTAGAATAGAAATAAAGAAAATGTGTGTTATTTCCTTTTCTTAGGAGGCAAGGAGCCATAGTTCAAAACTATTTGAGGTTATTCAAATAAATGCACTAATCAGATAAATGGACTGAGAGCTGGCATACCAAGTTTAGGTCTGGTTTAATTTTTCAGCTTGAGTATGTTGTAGTTAATGCATAGAAGATCTTAAGTTTAAATATATGTTAATGTAAGATGCATGCAAAGGTCATCTGGCATGAGATAAAACAGTAATTTGTTCTTCTGACTGTCTTTAATGGCTTTTTTCCTTACACTTGTGTTTTAATTGTTAATTGATATGCATAGTAGTATTAACCAGGTTAAATCGTTGCTCTCAATGATAGAAGTCACATGTATCTGCTGTACTTTCTTCTAAATTTTATTTTACTGTTTATCCAAAATAAATTATAAATGGAATTTGGGAGTATGATATATGATAATATTTATAATAACATGGGATGGTAGTTAAACAAACCTCAGAATTACATGGAAAACAGATAAGGTGTTTTTAAGGCTGTAATTTATTGTACATGTCATGGGAAAGTTCATTTTTTAGAGAAAAAAATTAACTATATTTTTAGGCAGATTAATAAATGAAAATGACATAACATTTGTTTTAAATTGTCAACCTACAGATTTAAAAAATCCTTAAATACTCATTAAATATAAACTGGTATTTCCCCATTACATTAAATGGTATATTTCCGCTTTATTCTAATGGAGAATTAGCATTGAAAAACTCCTATGACTTATTGCCAAAGTGATTATATTTTGAATCAATCTGGATACAATTATGGTTGTATAATATCTCAGAATTACTTTAGAAATGTGGAAAGGCTGCAAATAAATCAAGAAACAGAAATTTAAATCCTTAAAATTTTACTCCCTCAGGTTCAAGCATTCCAGTCCATGTTTTTTATTTAGTTCTCATCTACCAGGAGATGGAGACAGAGCATTTGAATCTTCCATCACTTATTTGAGAAAAAACAAGAAAATATCTATCAGAAAGATAAAGCATAAAGAGTACATAAACCCTGCTGAACTGAGGAAATTAGTTAAAAAAAGAAAGTTTTACAAATTATTATTTCTTCGTGTTTTATTTTTCTTATTTAACGTATTTGTTATCACCAATTGTTGTTCTATAAAAAAAAACAGGGAAAAAACCCAAAAGGAATTCGATGAGGTTTTGTTAAATCATTCTTTTCTTTGAGTTTGCTTCAAAGTGTATGCAACTTGAAGACAATATATTGCAATTGTTCACAGTCAGTTTTTGATCTTGAGCACTGTTCACCTCAACTAAAAAGTCTGAAGAGTTCAAAGAAACGCAAACAGAATAGAAGTATCATTGTATAGATATCTAAATATCTGGTGTTAGAAGTCACTAATTAATTTAAATCATATTACTGTGCACATTTAGAGACCTAAAATATGAATATCTATTAAAAAAAGGCATTGTTAAAAAATTAATAAGGGAAAAATCACATTTTTTAAAATTTCCTGAATATTTTAGTATCTTATTTTTTATTTCAAGTTCATATCAACTGATTTATATTTTTTACTTTATTAATTTTATCAGCATCTGATTGTTTTTGAACAAACATGGTGATTACCGTATTTGTGCTATGTCATATTGTTACTTTTCTTTTGAAATTTCTATATAAATCATTAATTATTGGCTTGTTTCAGATAAATTAATTTCAGTATTTCTGTGAAAACCAACAAAAAATATCTCTCTCCTTCAAAAGGATTAATGAGTTCTAGTTAAGAAGCTGGACCACTGGTAACAAATAGATATGGTTACTACAAGAAGATTCTGGAAGAAACTGTCCAAAGAAAGTTTTCCTTCTTTTTCAAATCCAGCTATGTCAACGGATTAATTTTAATAGTTCTTTAAGAGCATAATTTTTTCCTTAAGCAGTATTTATTGAACAGTTCCTCTGTGGCTACAATTTTTCTGAAATAAAGATAGAATTCTGAAATATCTGGATACTTAAAACAGTACTTCCCATGTGCCATACACTTTTTCATGAGAGTGCAGTTAAAACACGTGTGGTCAGTTGCAGTACCTGGTGATATTAATATATTGTCCTCTCAATATCATATTCACTTCATGCCACTGAAAAATGTATTCTGTGAGGGAATATTAAATAGGCTGTTTTCCCTATGTAGACAGAGGACAAAGTTTCTGATTATAAAGGCATACAAATCAGTGAAAGTCCTGCAAGACTACTGCCAGAAACATTGAAGACAAATGAAAAGTACATATATCAGCAGAGATCCTGCAAATCTAGTGCAGTGCAGAACTAGCCCAAAGGAAGTCAGAGAAGTATAATTACTGCTTCTTTTATTCCCTGCTAGATTTCAGACCTTTCAGAGTCCCTTAGGAAACCACATTTTTGGTTCTCTTTAATGTTTGTGTGTTTTTCTTTATTCAGATTTAGTTTTTTTTCTGAAGGGCCAAGAAAAGAAAAGCAGCTCAGACCTTTAACTGTCAAAAGCAATGCATTATAGAAATTCAGGAATTCCCATCACTGAGTGTTACAATGTGATAAAAATAAGGGGAGTTTGGATGAAGCAAAATAAAGAATAACTTGCCTTAACAAAACTTTTGGACTGGATCTCAGATGTTAGCTGGAAGACCGAAGGAGAAAGTAAAATAAATATTCCCATCAAAATCGCTATCCCATATGTTCTGTTGGGAAAAAGTATTTCCCATTTACATTTATTTAAATATTTGAATTTATTTGACTACATTTTCGATCACTGTGACTTGCAGTCTTCTTGAAATCAAGTGAGGGACTGGTAGTTATAGTACCAAAGAAGTAACACTGCTGCAAAACTGCAACCTGTACTTCTATTTGTACCAGCACAGCCTGGTCCCGGGCAGAGATCTACATGAAATGACTTGTAAAGGAACAAGCATATAGTAGCCTCCTAAATGAAATGTCAGCTTGTTTGAATAAATAATGAAGATGTTTTCCCACTACTGTGCAAGGCTGAAAACTGTCAATGCTCATGAACAAGGCCCTGACAGGCATTTGCAAAGACCCAGACAAAAATTCAGAAAAGGATGTAAATCTTTACAAAGGAATGAAACTACACACGATAAAGTTCCAGATCCTCAAATCTTTTTAGTACCATCATATTCAAAAAGTTGTAGGAATATTTAGTTTATCCAGGATGGTTCTGTATGCCTTAAAAATTCTCTTTGCTCCAAGCTTCTTATCCCTTATTTATCAGCAGTTACCCGAAACACCCACTAAAGATGTCCAGATTAGTTATAATCTGCCTGCCTTCCCAGAGGAGACTCTCACTATGTGTTTTCAGAACAAATATGCTCTGATAGGATGTAGCTCCACAAGCATAACAGCTATTTAATATATACATGGAGGAAATCTCTATCTTTAAAAGTAGTTCTGTGCTTAGTGGAGTCAGGACTGAGTTCACACTCTTCTCTGAGAGTTCCACTGGTACTTTAGGTACAGACTGGGGAGGTAGAAAAGGCAGAACCAATGCTCATTTAACTTGTGCCAGTTTGTGTTGTAAGTTAATTCAAAATACAGTTCAGCAGGATTGATAGCTAGGTTATTTATCTAACATCTCTGAACAGTAGCATTTTCTTGAGCTGACAACTCTTGAAAAAAGTGTATGCCTGCTTCTCAATTTTTCTTTTACGGAAGGGTTAATGGGATGATAGGGTATGTTTCTTATGCTGTTCACTTATGATATCCTGAAAGTTATTTATAGCAAAGTTATAAGAAATTTTGATGATAGGTCAGAGCACAGAAGAAAAGATATCAATTTGGAGCCCTTACAAAGAAAGTATTTTGCCAGAGGCAACAATGAAAAGGGGGGGGGGGGAAACACAACAAAACAAACCAAAAACAAGTGACAGAGGCAGTGGCTGCCAGCTTCTGTTTCACAAAAGTGAAGTACTCTACAAAGAAATGAGAATCTGCCTTTGACATTCCTATCTATCTTATTCCAATCATTACAGCAGAGACATAAAGCACATGCATCTCAGCTTAGGTATTTTCGTTAGTTCCCAAATGTTGACAAAAACAAATCTGCCTTCATCTGAATAATGAAATTGCTGTGTAATTTGACAATATTTGTTGGCTGTGAAGGATGTGAAGGCATTTAAAAATTGCAAGCAAACAGGTAGAAGTATAATTCTGGCACTCACATTAAACAAACCTCATCTCAGTTAGAAGTAAAACTCATAATAACAAATTTTTTAGTAAAGAAAAAGTAGGGATTAGAGACCTATATATTGTTTACATAAACTAACCTTATGTATGCAAGTGTTTAAAATGAGCTTGGTGAACTCTGTCTATCTAAAGTTAAAGCATGTTTATTGTTCCATTAGGAGCAAATATTTCAATAGTTCTATACAAATAACTACATTCCAAGAGCAAATTGGATCTTGAAAACAAATGTTAAAAATTACAGTACAGAATTATTTACAATATTTAGAAAAGTGACAAAACTGTAAGTTGTATAGAACTAGATTTTCCAGTGTTTCTCTTTTTCTGGCCATTTGCAATGGCGATGCAATTTCAAAACATAACAGTCCCGTCCTTCACCTACTTCAGATTGTTGCTGTCCCTTTAATTTAGTACTCCTTCAGTGCAAAAATGTACCAGCTCTTGTATCTTCTTGCCTTTTTGAATCTCTATGGGAGGTGAAAGGGACTGGTGATTAAGTCTCAGCAAATTGAGAAACATGAGTGAGTTTCTAATTTAAGTACAACATTATAGAGAGCTTTCATCAAAGAGCTGCATTGTAAGAAATGCATATGCATCTTATAAGTGAGCCACTAGCCAAGAGCTGAAGCCTGAGTAATTCACTCTGGAAACAGAAACATCAAAATTGAATTTTCCCATTTTTTCCCATTTTTCAAAAAGGGGAAAAAAAAGACAGACAGAGGGAACTACAAGCCAGTCAGTCTCAACCTCTATGCCTGACAAGATCTAAAGCAGATATTTTGGAAACTATGATAAGGCACATGGACAACATGGAGGTGGTTCATGGCAACTAGCAGGGCTTCACCAAGGGCAGGTTGTGCCTGAGCAATTTGGTGGCCTTTTATGATGGGGTCATTGCATTGGTAGAAAAGGGGAAAGCAACTGGCATCATCTACTGGATTTGTGCAAAGTTTTAGACACTGTCCTAGATGACACTCCATTCTCTAAATTGGAAAGATGTGGATTTGATGGATGGATCACTTGGTGGATAGGGAATTGACTGGATGGTCAGACTCAAAAGAGTTGTGGTCAATAGCTTGATGTCCGAATGGAGATAAGTGATGAGTGGCATACCTCAAAGGAATTGGGACTGGTGCTGTTTAAAATCTTTGTCAGCCATATGAACAGTGGTATGGAAGGCAACCTTAGCAAGCTCTCTAACACCACCAAGCTATGTGGGGTGGTTGACACACTGAAGGGAAGGGATGCCATCCAGATAGACCCTGACAGGCTTAAAAGATGGGCTCATGCCAACCCAAGAAGTTCAACAAGACGAAGTGCAAGGTCCTGCACATGGTTTGGGGCAATCACAAGCACAAATACAGGTTGGGTGGAGAATGGATGGAGAACAGCTCACACCTTCATGTATGCCCTGGCATACACTCACATGCTGGCACACACACAACCCAACACTGAACTGCATGCAAGCAGGCAGGCTTGAAGATGTACCATAGACTTTCAAGACAGGGCTTTCACTAGCCATCCCACTAGCCATCTCAATTCAGTCTTCTGTTTGAGGGTCAGATAAAGACAATGTAAAATTACTTTCTGAATCAAATATAGGTAATGATATAAAAAAAAAAACAAAAAACAAAAACAAACAACACCTAACCAAAATTAGTTTTTTTTAGCATTTACTTTGGTGAGAATAAAAGCTTTGATAGCTGAGGGAGGAATTTGTTTGGCAAATTTTTCTCTTAACTGCAGAAAGATTTCTTGCAGATTTATCATTTGTGTTTAATCTTGTCATATACAATTTCAGGGTGAAGAAGTGGAAGAGAAACCCAAAGAACTCAGATTAATGTTTAGATTTTTCTTTTCTGGAAGAATATTCATTTTCTCCCTCCGCCCCCAAAGAATCCCAGTTTTAAAAATAAAATACTTCTTAGGGGAGGAAAAAACTTACAGATTGTTGTTAATCCTAAAAAAACAAAAAAAACCACAAAAAAACCCCATTCAGATCAACTCAATAATTTTCCTTCCTAAGGTGAGTTTTAGTAATTTTTTTTCCAGTCCCCTTGTTTTGTAATAATTTAAGAATTCAGTACTCTATCACACATAAATCTGGTTTTGATTAAAATAAGTCAGTGCTGTTTGTGGTCACATTTTTAATTATTTACAAAGTCCATAAAAAAAATAAAATTGCTCATAGGAAATCTTAATTCTCTTAGTTAGTCTTCCTTTAGTCAATATTCCATGCTGGCTGCTTTTTTAATACCCATTGAAGCAAGAGATTTTCTGTATCTTCACAAATTCCTGTTATGGACAACAGAGCCCCATGAATTATATCCTTGACTATCTCATTTTTAGAGCAGTAGTGGAAAGGACTCTTGCTGTATGAGCTTAATTTACATACGTTCATCAAATTACTATTTAAAACAAATTGTAAATTTTTATCTTTAAAAGAGAATTAATTCACTTTTCTGATCTGCCCAACAAAATTGTTCTAATGAAAAATTTCCATCAGAATGAAAGTTTCTGAGAGATATAGGTTTGATAAACAATATAGGGGGTTCATTAAGCTACAAAAACATTTCTGAGCAAAGTCAGAACTGCTGCATAATGTACTATGAACATTCAGACAAAGGAGGCATAACTCCACTCTATCTGGTTTCATCATAACATAAAAGTGAGTCAAGCTGTTAATTTGAGCCCACAGTTGAGCATCAGGCCTGCTGAGAGCTTTGATCACAGATTGCTGTGCCCCTGGGATGGAGGTTAAAGCACGGGTGGAATTAAAGTTGACTTGTTTAAACCAGAGATGTATTCAGCAAAAAGCCTGAAGGCTCTTTATTTGTGTTCCAGCCTTTTTTTGGATGATTGTGCATCAAAGTAAAATAAAGCTTTTTGGGAAAAAAAAAAAAAAAAAAAAAAAAAAAAGGTGTCTTTGAATTATAAACCTGGTATTTGTGGTTAGACAGAAATAGTTTTGAAGATATGGATTATGAGAAATCTCAGTTCAGTAAGTAAAAATGTAAACAATGTTTTTCAATATCTTTTTTTCAGCACTGCGTAGAAAACCCCCACACCTCAAGAAAACCTTTATAAGCAGAAACCAAAAGAATATTTTCTTACATTTTCAATCTGTATGTTTCATTTTTTGAAACAAATTTTACAGTTTCTTTTCTCTTTCTTACTTCAAAATTATGTCACAAAGTCACCAAAGACTGAAGTTCCTTAACAGTTTCAGTCAGTAAGTGAAGAACACCTGCTTGCTTCCTTGGGAGAAAATTTTCTAATTAAATAAAAGCAGTTCAGAGTTAGATCTAGAATATATATATTTATTTTTTAATGCATTGTAAATTACTAAAATTGTATGTTCTGATGAACCACAATAACTGTATCTGTGACATCTAACTCAAAATGTTACATACGGTAGCAACCATTGTTAAATTATCCATAACTAATTGACATTGTAATTGTCTTTAGTATGAAATGGACAATTAAACATGTTCTGGACTGTTAACTTGCTCGTATTTTAGCTTTTCAGCTAATTAGACATTTCTTAAACTCTTCTTTTTGCATGTGAATAACTTGTGTACTAAAATCATAGTGAATGTTTTCAGTTTTTCAATTCACTTAATGCTACTGAAAAATCCCCCCAAGGAATCAAATAGATGCCTCATTTATATTTATAAATATATATAAGTAATCAAGTTGTTCCCATATATTTATACAAAATAAAATTAGGCATCTTTTCTATTATGAATAGTCCAAAATGGAATTGAGTCGTTGCTTTCATTTACATCAGTGTCTTTCTTCAGACTTCAAAAGATTTGACAAAAAATAATATGTTTTTGGAGCATAGAATTTTATTTAGTTATTAAAAAGTCTAGCATTAGGACTTCTGGGACAAAGAGAATAAAAATACTCTGCACAATTCGATCATTTGTACATGGGTTCTTTCATTTTCAAAACACTAACAGTGTTTTGATCATAAATCTAAAGTACAGCACCATACAGGATACTGTGAAGAAAATTAACTTTATCCCAGCCAAAACCAGCCCATAACTTAACCAGAAAATATTTTTGCATCCCTTTTGTAATTACCTCTATAGTACTGAACACATAATTTATGAAGTGCTGAAAAAAATTTAGAGGCCCTGGTTTCACAGACATTTGTTACAATGAGTTTTTTGTTGCTACAGGAAGTGACAGCCAGAATGTAAAACTGAAAAAAACATCCTGACATGTTGTTAGTGAGAATACTTTTCATGATAACATATTTTAACACACAGGTGCTGTTACATTTAAGGTCCATTTGCTAAGGAATCACGATTTTACCAGTTTGCTCCATTAAGTACCACCGATCAGTTTTTTCCTGACTTGAGTACCCAATCCCTCCATCACTTGTTACTATGCTGTCATCCCTAAGTGACTTGTGAATTGAACTACTTAATACGGACCATTTTCTAAGCAGTTCAGCTAATGATTAGATTTCCTTAGCTTTTGCAGATAAGGGTGTTGATTGCTTTCTTTCCTCATGAGATGCATTGCAACAAGAAAAATTCTCATGCCTTATTATAGGAGATCTTAGTGGACACGTTTGTATTCTTCAAGGATTTATCTTCAGGGGGAAAAGGTTAACTAATCATCTATCATTTCCACTTTCTCATTTGCTGCATTCTTTTAATACAGAATCAGAAAGAAATATTTTTTGGAAGCACATAGAACTGTAAGCTAAAATTCCCAAGACAGAATACGTGAAGATTATCACCACTCTGACCCCACCTGTTATATTTAGGGTTGTTTTTATTCCTTTAAGGCAGAAGTAGTAAGCTTTGGACATACATTTGAATGATAACTTGTACAGAAATGTCCCTTCTCAGTACTGGAGTTTAACTTTGACTTGTATGGTGCTATCAACTTTGTATAAAGTTTGACTATTGTAAAATTCTTTCTGCTAGAATCACTGATGATACCAACAGCAAAACTATACACTTCAGCACTGCCATTTCTTTTTAAACTTCACATAGAAAGCAGCAGAGAGGTCCTATTGATAGCTTCACAGTGGCACAGATATTTAAGAAAAAAAAAACCCCAAAAAACAAAACAAAAAAAAAAACCCAAACAAAACATTTTTTTAAGTTAAAAAAAACCCAAATCTCTCCTTAAGAGGAGAAGAAGGTGGAGGAATCAGAAGGCTTTTACTACAGAATTGTCTCCAGATACAAGATGATTTTTTCACATCTAATGCTTATATACAAGTAAAATAGATTACAAATCTAAATGAGATATGATGAATGAGCATATCTATGTTCCCTCATTATCATTTTCATGACCTGGATAAGGCACACAGGGAGACATAGACTGGACCCCCCCTTGCTTTCTAAACTCCTTCTCATAGAGGATCCAGGTGCAACTGGATCCAGTCTTAGAGTGTCAGACTTGGCCCTTTCCAGGAGAGAGATTAAAATTTTACTCAATCATCAGACACCCAGTTACTCAACAGTTGATAAGGAAATGTAACATAGGCTGAATTTTTACTAGCTACCTGGGATGAAGCAGTAACCAGCTGGTTTCAACAGCTATGTCAGGCGTGTGTCTTGTATGTCTCTTGGGTGTCACACAATACTGTATTTTAAAGACTCCATCCTAATATCAGGACTGGAAAAGGCCAGGCTCCACATAGAGAGAACTAGTCAGTACCTTGAATAAAACCCACAAATGGAGCTGAGCGAAATACTAAATAAAGCCTGTGTCCAGATGTTTTTTTTCAGTCTAAAGCAATCTGTGACAGTTGTCTGGCTAACTGACTGGAGAACTTTTACCAAGGTGAATGCTGAATCGCTCAACCATTGTCATTCTGAATGACCTTATTTGTCTATCTGAATGAAGATAAATCAACATAAGCACACAAGTAATCAATGGTCCCTGCTCATCTGGACAGCAGAATTATTCCCATTTAAAGTATTTATCAGGGAAGCTAGGTACTTTACTTTCAATCTGGTATTAGAGATAGCAGACCTTCACACTTCAATTTGTGGTAGGTGTCAAAGGTCCATTATATTTTCATCATGTGCCCTAGGTAAATTAGGATTTTTATACTTGACACATAAAAAACCCCAACAACTTAATTCTTCATTGAAAGAGTTTTTTGATTTAAAGTTTTGGGTTACAGTTACAGCTATAGTGTCAGTAAAATAGAATAAAACAATCCAGTATTTTTTTTTCTGGGTTTAGATTGCTGATAACTCTGTGTTATATGTAATCCTTTGTACTGGTATTTTAGGAACTAAGTTATTCCTTTGTCCTCTGAATTGACAGTACAAAATTGCAGACACCATTCAATCAAAGCACCCTAATAATGACTCCTGAGGAATGGGACAGGATCTATTGAGTGACCCTCTCATCTGGAGGAGGGACATCCTCAAATACTGAACATATTAGCAACTTTGAACTTGCCCATAGTGTGAGATAAAAACGTGGTCCCTTGCTTTAGCTCTTCCAGTCTTTTGCATTTTTACTTAAGCTGGAGAAATCGATTATCAGACTGCAAAATCCATATGCTACACAATTGTTATGTTATACAAATCCTTTTGAGTCTTACGGGACAAGCAATTGGATGCAGGCATAAGTACATTTACTGCAATGACCATATCTAAAAGCTATAGTACTGCATTTTCATTAAAAAAATGAAAAAAAAAAAATTGTCTTCAATTAAAAAATTACATTTGTCCAAGATGACATCTAACATCTTTTTTCTATTTCCTTTTTTATGACCAACTATTCCTGGGACATCTGTTTCCACATGATTTGTTTCCATAGTACAATCCTTTTAAAGTATCAGAGCAAATTGTTCACAATTTAAAAATGTAATGAAAATGTTTACAGCTACCATAACCTGAGGAAGGTGTTGAATAATGGGTAGCAGATACAATCTTTGACAGTTTCAGAGTTAATGTCCCTGTTTATACAATAAGCATATAAAAAGTTAATAATTTTTCACTGTCTATGCTAGATATTAAAATTCTCTGATGGTTCTTCTTAATCTTAAAGTTTGAAACAAGAGCAGAAAATTACAATAATCCATTTTGAAGAGAATGAATGTAGCAAAAGATAAGAGTGTGTCTTGGCAGTGTAAAAACAATGGCAAAAATAATATCCTTGATTTTTAAGGCTTTAAATAAATTAAATTCTTGGAAAGCAAAAAGTTAGACCTTGCCCTTACTGAATCAAGTTTCTACCTTGGTCAATGTCCTTGTTTCAGCTCTGACCAGAAGGCATTGATGTGTCTCACTTCCTTCTTATCATATCTTACTTCACAACGAAACAATATTATCTTATTATTGAAATATTATCATTTTAATATTCACAGACTAAAAAATAATTCATTAAATAAAAATATGCCACATTATAATTTTCATCTGCAGATACTACAAAAGAACCTGGAGAACGATATCAGAAATCTTACCAGGTTTAAAATTAATGCGTCTGTTTCACCTCACAGTCATGCAACACAGCCACTTTCTTTATGTATATAAACACCAATAAATTTTTTCTACAAACTTTTTATATTTTTGCAGCAGGAAATAGTTTATCTTTAGATGTCTGACAAGAAAATAAAGATATGAAGAAAAAGGAGTTGTTTTTTTTACCAGAGCAAGGTCATTATTGGTAAAGTAGCTCAGATCAAAATAGTTGCTAATAAGAAAGTTATTATGAGTAAAAGAATGGAGGGAAGCACTTCTACTAAGAAATGGCAAAAGGATGGTGGAATAGCACTTCACAGATAATGAAAGGCAACAGTCAGAACTAAGGAAATAGCAAAGAAATAGCTACTCAGAACAGTCACATAGTGACATGGGTGCATTATCATGAGATCAAATAGCAGAAGGAGAGTGACTTGGCAAAAATCATTACTGAGATATGCCCTCAAAGTGAACAGACTTCTGAAAACTAGTTAATGGGACAGAAAAGGAAACATTCCCTTATGAGCAGGTAGAGTGTCTTGTCTTTATTCTGTTCTTAGATCAGTAAGGTTTAGATGGACAGGTGATAGTGTTGTCACTCCATTAATAATTTGAAGTTTTTTGTGAAGATCAAGAGGATAAATTTTTGAAAGAATAAGAAGCCAGTAGCTTATAGGGGAAGTATCTTACAATATAGCTTCATTATTTTCAAGACACCTGTTCTTCTTTGTACTGAGTAGGAGTGGAAGAGCACAAAAGTGTATCTGCATTCTTTAATCTCTAAACATTCAAAAAAATTACTAAAGGTAATGGGAAGGAAAGAGAATGAGATACTCTACTGGACTGTAAAGCTGAAGTGTTCAAGGTCTTAATATTTAACACCAGTAGTCTGGAGCTTATATCAAACCATAGGATTTCTATGTGTAGGACAGCAGCCTTTGCAGTCCCAATATACACAGAGCTACCTGATTGAGTAAGTCCAAGGTTATAGCACTAGCAGTGCATGTAAAATACCAAATAAAAATCAGAAAAAGCATGTTTATAGTTAGCATGTGAAGATATTTACAATAACTTCTTCGAGGTCTTTTGCCCTATGTTATTTCCTTTGTATTAAAGGTTGAATTATGAGGTACTTTCTAGTGAAAGACAAATTTCATGGATCAACATTTAAAAGTAAGCAAGGTACTAACAAAAAATGTCAGCAATTCAGTGTTAGAGGAGAAAAGCCTCAGCAGCATTGTTTGATGATTTACTGGAAGTCCTGTCATGCACAGGCAAAGGTGTACTGAAACAAAAAGATTTAATTGACTTTTTTTGGACAAATGCTTGTAAAGATAAGTGATAAACCAGAACAGTTGTCCAGAAATCATTACTGGGGTGTGCCTTCATTGAAAATCAAACTGCCCACTTTGATATACATTGACTTGTGAGAAGGTACTTGGTGAAAGGCCTTACAAATATCTTGTTAGAACACTGTTGCTGTGACTTCAGTGGCTTAATTTCTTTCCATCTGACCTTACAAGCACATTTGACATTCTTATGCACATATCAGTAAAGACATTTTGAATTTTGGAAAAAATGTGTCACACTCCAGTTTATCTACCTTTTCAGAGTTAATGTAGTGTTTATTGAGGTAACAATTTATTTAGAAACAAACAAACAAACAAACAAAAGTTAGCATTTTAAGCATTTTTTTTCTCCAAAATATGTGTTATATGTACTAAAATTTGTGTTTGCTTAATAATTATTTCCCATAGTTTATTCCATTATGCTATCTCAGAATTTTCAATTCCCTGGTTGGAAAATAGTACTCTAGTTTCAGGAATTTGAAGCCCTTATTCTGTGAGTTTCTTGAGGGTTTTTTGTTGTGGAGTGGAAGTTTTTTACAATTTTCCTTATTTAGATTACTTTATATTTAATTTCCATTATTTATTTGATGCTGAGAAACAAACCAAACCAAACCAAAACAACTTTAATCTTCATGCATGCATGCACACTACCTTCTGGAGGTGTGTGATTTGGTAACTTCTAGTTGATGTCTCACTTTTCATAAGAGACAGCAATTTCAAAATAAATACAGTATTTCATTATTTCTCTAGTTTATGGTATTCTGTGACAGATGTAGAGATACAGGGGGGGACATACGTATCTTTTAACACACAAACAACATGCATTCTGTTTAATTCTGTTTATGTCAATTATTTCTCAGTGAGCATGGTATCAACCACTTCATTTAAAGTCTGTGAAATGTCCCAGATGGGACTTTGCTGTGTAGAATTGAGGGGGAAATAGCAGTATTCACCAGGTCAAATAGCTAGTTTTACTGAGTTGTCAGTACCAATAGCAGTGAGGATCAATTGATGACATGAACCACTGAATCAAAAGACCAAGGACTAACATGTGGTGTAAAAGACTCTGAACTCACAGCAAACTGTTAAAAAGGAAGCAGTATGCAATGAATTCCAGAAAAAAGACAACAGCTTCATCCCTTTTATTCTTTGTAAGTGACTCATGGGTGTTTATATAACCACTCCAAATTGTTCTGTCCACTGAGGCAGTTTATTTCTAATTTGAGATGGCAGTTTTAAGTAAATAAATATATGTGTGCAGTATCTTTCAACTACAGCAAAGGAAGTCTAGTATGTAACAGCAACTAGCACAACCAGACTGCTGGTACCATATCTATCACAGAACTAACAAATATGAAAGTTTAACTGGTCATGGAAAGTTTAACTGCACCCTAGGCAGATTTTTTTCAAAACTGTATATAACCCATAGAACTCTAGAATCTACTTCTGTTGGTGCTGGGTAACATCAATTAATTGTAGGCATCTATAGGAGCAACATGAGCCAATATATTGAAGAGAGGACATAGCTCTTAAGAATGTCTTCTAGCCCTGTTCCCTGTAGTGACATGGGACATGCTTACCAAGCATTTAAATCCACTGCTTTTATTTAAAAGTTTAACATACAATGCTATTAATGAGTCAGAATGATGAAATTTAGAGGTCAAATTCACCCACTTGTAATCAGTTCAAAGCATACTCCTGCAGCACAAAGAAAGTAAGGCATTAACTGCTTATGAAGCTGCCATATTGACAGATACGGTAGCAAAAAGTTCTGTGCTTCCATTAAGCCTAAAATTACAGTTTCAGTAATGAAAGCAATGTCTCAGCACTTTTAAATGTTCACAAAGTCAGGCACCATTACGACTTTCCCTAATACAATAGCTTCCAAAACTGTTTGAATCTTACACACACCCCCTCACAGGAATACAAGATTCTTGTCATCTAAACAATTTGAACAATGTTATCTAATAAACAGCTCCAAAAAAAGCCTAGGAAGTAAAGTTATTTTGAAGGATAAGATAATAATGATAAGATAATGATGTTTTCTTTTCTCTTCCAGGTAGATTTAAATTGTGTGTCAAAAACTTTGAAATCATAAATACAGATACCCCAAGTTTCTCAGATAATGACTCACAAAGTAACTATTGGTGTTGTTTCAGATAAATTTCTGCCCCTCATTTTGCCACAATTAGTATAAGTTATGCTTCTTGATGTTAGGCTAGAATAAGCTTCGCAGACCAATTCTCCATGATGAAATTAAGCAAAACACAAATACATTTTTAGTAGAATGTATTTCTGCTCCTGTAACCACATGGCATGCAAGAATCATGGAAATGACTGCAAAATAGGAAAAAGATAAAGTTCTCCACCATACTTGAAAGTTCTTTTAAAATCAATGGGAAACTAAAGACAAGGGGGAAAACCACCATGTAATGTTCCTAATTTCATTAATCTTAAATTTATATAATATATTAGTTTATAAATATTCCATACGTATTATTTCATTTAAACATAACTTGAAATTTGATCAAGCATCAGCTATGTATCCAATGAGTCAAGATGTTTGATGAAGAGGAAATTATTACAGGCACTGGACAGCAAAGTAATTCTGGCTACAGATCTAGTCCTGCAATATGAAACTTGAGTGAAAATAACATCTCATTTAAAAAATTTATGTTTGGTTCTTCTTTCCCCTCTGTTTTAGAGAGGCATATATTTTGCACAAAACAGGTGCTGATATTTGACTGGGGATATTGTGCAATTTATATATACTGAAGACAAACACAATGGATCTTAGCTTGTGGTTAATGGTGATGAGGCCTGCTAGTGCCACCTGAAAGCTCAAAAGATGCCTATTTCCATGTTAGCTGATTTTAACAAAATTTATGAGATACAACAATTCTATTATTTTGCCCACATAGCAGTTTCTAACAATTATATAAAAATCCAAGTAGGGACTTGACGTTTCCTCTATGAGTAAAAGTAATTACTTTGTCCAAAAAGCAAACCTCTGGCCTTTTAACCTTAGTAGGTCAAGTCTCAAAACCAGAGTTCAGTGAGACTGTGTGGACAGAAAAAGTAAGTGGAAATAACACTTGTAAGAAAACATTGTTAAATCTAAAAAAATCTAGTTTTATCTTTCCTGACACCAAGTTTCCACCATATTTTCAAAATGACACTTCAAAATGTAAAATTTTTCCTATTACCTTCATAGACAGATCAGTAAGTTTTTTGAAGATGAAAAATAGCTTTTGGGTCATTCTCATGACATTGGCATATAAATCTTAGAAATCGCTTAGGGGGAAAAAATATCTTGATTTACTAGTAAACTTCATAGAATGCCTGTCAGCAGTAAATCGAATTGTCTGATATTTCTACATTGCAAGGCACATCTCAAAATGCACCATAAAAATAAATGAATGTGTAGTGCAGAGAAAGCTGGGAAGGATTAACTTTAGGTAAATATAGTTAAAAAGTCCTCAAAATGAATTGTTTGAAGTGTCCAGGATGCCAGCAGTATAGCGGTCATGGAGGCTTTTTGCTGTCTTATCATAGATGGCTGTCAGAAAACAATCTGTTGGAACACATTAATGCAAAATAAACCTAGTATTCTTAAAACTAAGAGTAAGATCTCTACATATATGGCTTAGCCACTTCAACTTAATTTAAAAAAAAAAAAAGATAAATTATTAGGACATATTAAGTATTTTACAGCACCCTTTTCTTTAACAGCTTCCTCAAAATGAAGATCTATTCCTCATTACCGAAAGACTAAGACTGAAGGAGAAATTTTTCTTCTACCAAATTTAGTAACTTTATATAGAGTCTGTACAACATACCAGAGAGCAAATGAAGAACAGAAAGAATCAGAAATTGAAACATGGAGTGTGAGTAAAAATAATTAAAACTTAAGAGAGCTGTGCTTTAAAGATTTCTACAATTCAAAGGGTTGCCATTATTGTCTGCAGTGATTAGTAGATGTTTAAAAAATATTACAGTACATACTGTAGCTCCTCTCCACCAGCTGCAGCATTTTGTGAAACTGTAGTTCACCAGTACACCAGTTTGTTAGTATATCTAGTTATGGAAAACCTGAAAGCAAACGCAGCAGATGCACTAAATATTAGACTTTTCTATGTTCGTGTAGATTAGTGGTTCAGTTTACCGTGACCTTTAAAGTCACCTTTCCTTATAAGAATACAAGAGACCTGTGAGAAATGAATCAGTATTATTTAATGTTCCTAGATAAAAAGAAGTCACTGTAACTAAAGACCAGAAATGTTATTGAATAAGAAATGTTATTGAATGTGTCTTATTACTTCTGAATGACCTCGAGTTTACAAATGTGTTTGTGTTAGCACTGAATCAACATAGTATTTCTGAAAGGAATTCTTAAGACCCTGCTATATAACTGTTTTTAAGCACTGTTAGGATAAAATTTGAATTTTCTTATCCAATTTCCAGGTGTATATATACAATCCTTATTGTAACACTTGTCCTTAGGGCCAGAGAGTGCCTTTTTTGATACTGTTAGTAGCGTAGGTGAAGCCTTTTGGTTTTAATTTCAGAGAGGCTCAGAGAACTTACAGTGACTCTAAATGGATATGCCTCTGCTACATACAATCAGCTGATGGAAGTGTATAGAGAAGCCAGAACAAGACTCCTCACAGTGGTAGGCCAAGTGACAATAGACTAAGTTTGCAGCATGGGAAACTGAGCTGAAATTGTGAGGAACAGCAGGAACTGGAACAAAATAGATGAAACTCTTAATCTTTCCTTTATTTTACTCATACACATAGACTTTACCAACCTACTTGACTCCATCCTTTTGCTTAATCTTCATCCTTGCTTAACCATATCAAGCCCTGAAACCCCACTCCCAACCTCTCAGGTACATCTCTCCCCCCCTTCACCATACTTTGCATGCTTTCATTTCCCTGAAATGAAAAGTCACAAGCAAAATCCTTACAAGCTACATTTTTTTATTTATAATGTCATAGCAAACTGGAAGGTGAGTTATAGGAAAAGAGTGGAAAAAGGGAAAAGAAGAAGGGGATCAGAGTGGTGTGTATGGATAAGGAAGTCTAATAGAAAACAAACAAAAGCCAAGTGTCATGCACCAGAAAAGGATGGTGGTGGGGGGGGGTGAGAGGGAATAAATTCCTATTTCTCCATTTCATTTTCTCAGCAATGTCAAGATAAGTAGCACAAATCTGGCAGCTTTGAGTATTCCCAAGCTATCTCTCTCTAAGGGATTCAGGAGGCCCCGAAATTTCTTCAACTAGACCTTCCAAACCAAAGAGTTCCTGAAAAACCTTGTCCTCATGGTTCTCAGTTCATGCTTCCACCTTGGCTTCCATATAACTATCAACAAAGACCATGAGGACTGAAAGTTGACCCCTTGCCACCTCTCCTGACTATTGTTCAGCTTCTAGAGGGATTTAAACAGGGCCACATCCTTCTATCCCTTCGCAAGCTTTTTTAGTGATATAACCAGTGGCTGACAAGCCAGCCTGTCTCCACAGAGCTCCTCAAGTCAATCCTTTTTTGTGACCAAAACTTCCTTTTCAGATTTCTCTGTGAAAGAAACACATGGGACAGAACACATTAATCCCTTTCAGTGTCTTTGCTATTACACACCACTTTGTATGAGCATGGATCCAGCATCCTGTATTGCCTCAAATGCACCTAAGAGGTAAATATCTTTCAAGTAAGTCGAGGGAGCTCCACATTACATTGCCATATGACTACCAAGCTCTTGCCTACAAACAATTCAGCCAGGTCTGGTGCTTGTGAATTAGCCACATAGGTAAACTCACAGAGGGATTACTGCTGTAGAAGTGTATCTGCAGGGGCTACACCCTGAAGTCTGTAACACTGTGTCCCAGTAAAAGTGCTATGTCCTGTTGAAACTCTGAGATATACAGAATACTCTTCCTCCACACACACTCCTCTTCTGATTCACCTTTCTTTGCTTCCTCCCCCATGCTTATTTTCCCTACCTAATGACTTAGCTTTCTTCAGAATGGCAGCCAACCTCTTCATCAGTCTACAAAACCACATCTAGATTGAGCCTAGGAGACAAGGGTTCTTTCCCAACAGTTTTTTAGATATGTCTGGCTTTTTGGGAGGGTGGGAAAGTTAACTGTATGGATACAAAATGCAAGTTAGAGTGTCTCACATTTCCTTCAGGCTATAATAATCCTGACCTGTTTACTGTATGTTATGTGGATATAATAGGGATAGCTGAGGTGTATAGATGGAAAGTGCTACTACAGAACTCTGGTAGAAGTCCAAGATTGTCTCCTCACTGCCCCAACAGCCTCTACTCAGATACCACACATATGGAGTCACAGCCTTACTACATCTCCCTTTATGTTTCCTTAAAGTGCCTCAGTGGGCCATGTTGGGGTTTTAGATTTACCAAGAGATATATTAGAATGAGCAGCTTCACACCTAGTTAGGCTTCGTTAGTTTTCTGAAAAGATTTATCTTGTAAATACTTCATAAACTTCAGAATGTGTTGGACATATTCTATACATGCTTATTTCACACCAAAAGGAAACATTTGTGGAATATGCAGCATCTATTCTATTTTAAACACAGTTGCCAAATAAGATGGCTATTAGCCTTTTTAACAGGATACTAGAACTACTTTTGATGAGCATTCTTGATGAGCAATTCAGATTTTAGAATGTCTCAAGTCTGAAAGACTGTATTTGTATCAGAAAATACAGCAGTGACAGAGAATTCATGGGCACAGGAGTTTGTTCATTTATGCTGTAAAGCAGTAAGAACACTCTCCAGTATGCTTTGGCATAGTTCAACTGGTACTCTTCCAAGTATTTCATAGGTATGAGCCAGGTGCACTTTCCAGTTGGCAGTGTTAATATGGTCATGTTGTGGAACCTAAAAGAGATTTGTAGTGTGCATGTGAGCTGAGCTGTGATGACTGCCCTCAATGCCAGGGTCTTTTAATTTCCTAGTATTGCGTGGGGTGGCAGATGCATTATGAAGATTCTTGGAATGAGGCTTCTAAAAGCCAGATTGACTGCCTTGTTTTTTATAGACCACAGGCTGATTTTTTTTTCCCCCTTTATTTATTTACTTATTCATATGCAGAGAGCTGAAACATGAAAAACACTAGATCTGTCATGTACAACTAATGTCTATCTCACATGAAAACATCTAGGGTTAAGTTGATGGAATGAAGAGATAGTAAAAGTGCAGTTTCTTCCAAAGCGTTCTTTTCTCCACTCAAATTTGTGTGTGCCTAATTTTCCCTTTTAATTTGTCTGGATACAATTTCAAGTCTACTAAGGTTCCCGGCATGCTTTTTTTCCTTAAATGAGAGGGCAGTTTAGCATTCATGTGAATTTAATGTAGTACATAGTTGATCTTTGTGACTAAACACATTTAAATTTCTTGCTGAAAGTATTTTTTCTAGACCTTAAATCACAGTTGTATCTTTTTGTACACCCTTGTAGTTTTTTTCTGACCTCCTATTTACAAAGTGAACTGCAGAAATATATGCAAAGTCTAATACAGCTTCATGTGCAGTGATACTAAAAATCACTTTTTTTCTGTTTTCTTTTAAAAATTACTATTTCTGTTTGATACTCCTGTTCTATATCCAGTGATTCAACACCTCATATTTTGCTGCAGAATCACAGTTAACACGCTTATAAATCCTTTTCAGCGATAGCATCTTTTAGGATCTAATACTTTTTTTTTATAAAGATGACCTCAATGTCTCTATTTCTAATTCATCTATTCTGGAAGTTATGTTCACAACAATTTGTTTAAATAGACTTGAATTACCAACATGGCAAAACTGTACCTCATGACTTTTTTCATTAACATTTTTCATACTACAATTGCCTGTATTATCAACTTTTTTTTCAGCAAGTCTAAATCCTTATTTACACACCACTGTTGAGCAGCATCACACCAAGCAGCAGACCCATGGACTTTTCACAGCATTCCTTTTTTTCAGTGATAATTTCCTACTGTCTGCTTGAGAGTTATGTCTTAATCAACTTCTTGTGCAATTACTGATGGTCTTTATTTCTATTTGTTAATTATTGTGTGCTACTAAATCAGTTGTATCTTTTCTAATTTAATACATAAGTAGTTATGTTATCAGCCAGGCTTTCAAGGATTAAATGAGGTATGGGTGACAAGAACTATTCTCTAAAATCTGCTAACAAGATTTTAACTCTATCCTGTCATATTTTCTATCAAAATATCTCAATCATATTTTCTTTTTCATCCTCAAATGTTAACATTGGGATAAATGCTAATTTGTTTCTTGTGGGGTTTTTTTGTTTGTTTTAGTTTTTAGCAAAATAATAGCACTTGCCCAGGCATTTGGTAGTTCCTTTATATTCCAAGGCAGACTTAAAATGGTTTCATGGTAAAGGGCTACTCAGATATTTCTTCAGAACTACAAGTTACAAGTCCTGTGTTGTTTCTGATTTTAAAAAATACTTGTCTATGATTTTTTTCCTAAATCCTTCCCATTTACAAATACCTGGACTAGTGCTAAGTTAAGCAATATCTAAAACTAACTCTCACCAATTGCAAAATCCAAGGTGAAAAATTCTAATTAATATCAAATACTTGTGTTACTCTATTTTGCTAACACTGTCTCCATTCCCTGCACTTAATGAGAATTTCCTTAGTCAAATCTCTTTCATTCCTCACGCTCTTAAAAAAATACCCTTATAATTCCAAGGGCCACCAGCTATGGATCTGTTTTCCTGCTATTTTTAGTTTCCTTTAACAAATCTCTAGAGGCCTATAATCATATTTTTATTGTCCTATCTTTGCCCAATCAAATGTCCATCTTTTCATCTGATACTTACATCCCCTCAGTCTTTAATTACTTAGAATTTACTTCTGTTATTTACAAAACCATTTCATTGCTAAGCCAATCAACAGTCTGAACTGTTGATTTAAGGAGTCCTTAAGAATTTTTACATTTATTATAAATATTAATTATTAAATATTCTTATAGCGATTTGATTCTGTTTGGTTTCTTTGTTTGGGTTACTTGTTTCTTCTTTTGTTTTTTTAGTTATTTTTGTTTGTTTTTTTTTTTAATCTTTAACCCTTGAGCAAATTTTACTTGTCTTCTTTGACATATTTCACAGTCTTTTGGTACACCAAAATACAAAGAGGTCTTCAGTTTCTATTTGACATTTGAATTGCCTGAAAACCCTCCTCCATCTGCTGCTTGATCTTCAACCCAATTAAAGTACTGCTCTTTTTTCCTCCCAAGACTACCAGGAACATAAGTTTCTTCTTTGTGGCAAATTACCTACAGCATAGTTAAAAGAATTTTAAAATATCCCTACATGTTTTTTCTGCAAGGCATGACCCAAAAAAGAATTCTTGCAGGTTTTAATAGGTTAAATGCTGCACTGCAAGGAGAAACAGGTAGTGATCATTTTCTAGCAACTGCTTTCAACAGCTGAGTGCTTGTAGCGTTATTGTTTATGATTAACAACCTGGTGTTTCTCCTTAGGCTGGAGAAGATACCTGAACCCTGATCTACCATTAGTACACTATTGGTGTAAGAGGGAAAGGGAGAGAAAACTAAGCATTGTGGTTTGGCTTTCCTGACAAAAAAAATCAAAACAAACAAACAAATCAGAAAACAAAAACAAAACCTGCAAAAAACAAACACCCCCCCCCAAAACAACCAACCAAACAAAAAACCCCAACAATAAAACTGAAACTGCTATTCTGCACAACTTTGAGTGATTTCTGTTACGAATCTGAGTGGAAACATGTATGATCTTTAGGCCAAAAGTGAGAAGCTTAAACATTCCTCTTACCTTAGTATTTCTTACTGAGGAGTGTAGCTGGCTCCACACAGCTGCCTCGCTGCTGCAGATCTCACATGCAAATTCTTACCTGTCACATCATTTCTTCATGGGCTGCAGGCACAAAACTTGATGCTGAAGCTTCTACTAAGCAACAAACACACCCACAAAGTTAAACACTGCAAAACTAAGCCCAAGTTTCCTTGTGCATTAGGCTCCAAGCATGTTCACATTTCTATATATTTACTATATATGTCTGTAATTTAAAAGAAATAGAATTTCATAAAAGCAAATGAAACTGTTAAACAGGATTTTCTACTTCCTGGTATCATATACAATCAAGTCCTGCTAACTGGTCACTAGGCATAGGTCAGCCATTGTTTGTTTGCTTGGCTTTTTTTGTGGCATTTTTTGTTGTTGTTGTTGGTTTTATTTTTTGTTTTTGTTTTTTTGATTTGCCATGGTGAGACTACAATCTTTGTGAAAAGCATTTTGTCTTAGAAGACTGTCATTAACAAGATCTTGCAACTCTAATCCAGCTTTACTGTTGACACTCAAATTTTAAAAAAGGCCTCCAGGATGGAACTCTAAAGTGTTTCTTTTTTCGTGTGTGTGCATTACATATATATGCTTAAAAGTAATTTATTCTACATGTTTACAGGCAGTATTCTGCAGAAGACCTCTTCCTCTTCCGCCTTCTGATTTCTCTCAAGCATTAAGCCACATGCATTGATGCTCCTGTAGTTTCGAGTTAGTAATTGTTCTATAGCAGGAACAGTGTATTTAATGTAGTGTTTGACATCAAAAGCTTATTTTAAAAAAGCATTTTCCATTTTGAATAAATCATACCAATAGGTATGCTTTCTTTTGATACTGCTTATGACCCTGCTGCTGCTACAGAGCTAGAAGACGCCAGTTGAAAAACAAATATATTTTCTCTTTACAGGTTCAGCTGTGGTTCTTGCATAAGTGCGTCCTCAACACACAGAAAATATTTATTTTCTATAAATAGTTTGTCTAAAATCCAAAATTAAATACACTATGTCACTTTTTTCAATAAGGAGAAATAATTTTCAAAAGCTGGGATTGCAATCTCAGAATAGTGAAAAGAACAATAGTTAACTTGTATAGTGTATGTGAGACAATTGTTTGTGAGAAGAGGTAAAAATCACGACTCGCTGTCTGATAATGCCTCAATATCTGCACTGATAGTATCAGTGATTATAGGTTGTAGCTTAGTGTCAACAGGAAAGTCATATTATTCTGAGAGATGAGAACTTTTAGCAACTGTCCAGAAGATATCACATTACCCAGGATAGATTGTGAAGATGACAAAGGAAACAAAGACATCCATATATCTTATTTTCTAAAAATGCATCACAATCATCTACTACCTCTGATTCTCAATGGAATAATAAGTAGAATATTCTTGAAGCTTGACTCATTTTTTCTTAAGCTGTTATAAAGTAAATTAAATAAAGAAATCTTTTACAGGAATACAGAGTAAAATAATTTCATTCAAAAAAATCATTTAGAATTTCAGGTCTTGATCCTGAAAACACCAGTATATGTGGCTATCTTTATGCATGTAAACATTTTCATTTCAGTATAAGTATGTACTTCTAAGTGACTACAGAAGTAGCTCCCAGATAGAACTGGCAACACCTCCAGTTCCAAGTGATGCATCACTACCATAGGCAGGATGTGGGCCTGTGGAAGAATGCATAGGTTACTTTTTATAAAACCAAATTATCTAGGAACCTAAGTCCCATTATAAAATCTGAATTATAATTAACAGTAGGTAGATCCCATCTCACCAGACAGAACATGAAAATCTGACCATTGGAAAATTATTTTTCCAATGCTTACAAATTTAAAATTATAAGAGTAGGATTCTACTGAATAATTTAATGATTTAATGTAATGAAAAATCAGTCTCTGAGATTTAAAGCATAGAAGTAAATAGAAGAAAAAAAGCTGATAAGAATACGTCACACAAAAGCTGAAAATCTAAAATTAAATATTTAATTAGAACTCTGATTTTGCTTTCAAGGTTGCACAGGCTATATTACAATCTTTTCTAGCATTTATTTTTTTGCCGAAGAGAATACTGTTTATTTTTAACAGGCCACTTTACTATTAATACATGTGTAATAGGTTGAGAACTGAAAATCAGCTAAAGATGGTAAATTTTACACTACTGGGAAAATTACAATTTTTTTTTTGTATTGTAAAAACATTTATTTTTAACAATTTACCTACATTAATCAAAAAAGTACATCATATTTAATAATTTTACAAATTCTTCATAAAAAATATATCTCTGTACAAAAAGTTCTTTTGCACCTACTTCATGTCACAGCAGCATGTAGTGAAATGGCAGAATGAAATACTGGGAATGAAAATTAGATTGACTTGGTCATAATGCCAGTGTTTTTCAACAGCCTTCCCCCCACCCTCCCACCTTTTTTTTTTTTTTTTTTTTTTTTTTCTTTTTTCTTAATAACAGCTTTTGTTTTCTTTACAAAATATTTTACACAAGAAAAAAAATTATTGCAGCTAGCCTGAAGAAAGGCAAGATGTGTGATACAAGCAGCAGTTTTAACAGCTTTGAAGCACATAACCTGTTGTTTTTTGTTTTGTTTTTTTTTTAAATAAAAAAAAATAGCATGTATTATTAGCCTGTCATAATGATCTGGTCAACACTGGGGGAAAAGTCTTCTGCATATATCTCAGAAAGCAGATTTCCTGGTTGCCATTACCTGGCCACTGCACAACATTTTAAGAGTCATGTTCTGATGAGCACCATATATATGTGCATGCATACACAGCCCTCTGTAAAATAAATTCAGGAGAAAGAGATCCAACTTGAGCAGAAGACATAGCAGAGAAGGAGAGGCATCTGAAGGATGTAGACTGACAAAACTACGAGAGCTTCCCTTTACTTGGGTTCCAGTCTGAAGCTCCTATTTAACCAATCCTCCAAACAAACATCTTAGGACAATCGGGGTGTGCCCCAGTTTTGAGTGTTCCTGATCAAAGAACACTCACTTGGGACAAACACTCCTTACATAACCCAAAATGAACCACTAGATGAAGGATTCACAGGGCTCTTTAACACAAAGGATCAAATAGTTTAACTAAAGTTTTTTCAGGAACCTTTCCTCCAACACATTGCTCAGTGGTCAAAGCTCACTGATGAATACACAAAACAGCCACTGCAGCTACTTAGCTAGAATCTTTCACTTGTATCCAACACTCCTTTTTTTTTTTTTTTTTTTTTTTCTTTTTCTTTTTTTATTTCTTTGTTTGGTTTGGGTTTGTTTTTTTTTTTTTTTTCTGTCATTGCCAGTACAGAAAGACTTCCGGAGAAGTAAGAAGTAATGTCAATTTTGAACACCTGTCAAAAACTTTAAGCACAAAACAGCTTCCCTTCCTGGCCCACTGTTCCTACGGAAGCTCCTCATTTGCAGATCAACTTCCTCTATGTGAGGGAGGATCCAGACAACAACTTTGATCTGATGATTTTGTTCTTTCTCAGGAAATGTGAAGGGCTTTCAGATGTGACAGATAAATGAACCTTACTGCACAAAAAACTCAGAAACAAACAAAAAAGAAACCAAAAAACTACTAACAAAATGAACAAGGAACTGACTGGAAAGGATTATTTATTAAATTTTCTTCAGAGTATCTTGCTCATATGAAGATTATAACAGCTGGAGGCCCTATGATACTGTATTATATTGCTGGCATTTTTCATCTAACAGATGTAGAGTTGTTAAGCTGACCAGGGGTTACCTTTGAAATTTTCTTTGCATACTGCAACATTAGTTGAAAAAACTATTATTGGGCTTACATTACCTTTTTGGTTTGTGTATAACAACCAGACCTACATACAAATGGAGTTCAGAAACATTTTTCTACAGTTTTTGATAGCAACTGGACATTAAGACAGTCTGAAATTCAGAAAGATAAAGAAAAACCAACAACAAAAAACAATCATGAATTTTAAAGTAAAGAAAAGCAACTTCCCTGCCTTCTGAACTCAGCGTTTGTGACTAAAATCAGATTTTGCTTCATTATTTCCTGTAGTTTCTCAATTTTAAAACTCAATTTAATTAATCTGCCCAATGGCATTTTGTTTGTTTGTTTTCATTGAATTAAACCTGTAATTCTAAGCAAATGTTAATGATTTACTCAACCATTCTTATTTACAAATGTCAAACTTTCTGTGTCAAACTGTGTAAGTACAAAAGCTGTAAGCAGCGTGTTTAAAAAAATTTGAAAAGAAAGAGAAAGCAAAGACAATTGAATATTTCTCTTTGTCCAAAATAGAAACTGGATGATACCTTGTTATAGACAATTTGCTCTGGATTTACATATGCTACTGTAAAGTGTTTTAGTTCTGTGTAACATCAGAAAATGATGTCATATTACAGGAAAAAATGGAAAAAATGCAAAAGGGAAGACTGTATTATGAGCACAGGCTCACAAGCTTTATGAGCTATCTAAAATAAATTACTATTCACATTTTTACATGGAAAGCAGCAATAGCTGCTAACCCCCCTGCTGTTAAAAGTATGATACTGACAATGGTGATTGATGACTGAGTTCAGACAAAAACAATACTGGCAATGAAATATTCTTGGAAATGGGCTCTTGTTCTGGTTGAAAATCTCCAGTGACTTGTAGTCATGTTTACAAAGAAATTCAGTCAAAAATTGACAAAAGAAATATTGTCCTCTATCGCACAGGATTTTACCTGGTGCTAAGCATGGGGCTCATAATTTACTATTCCAAGTAAATTTATTGTGGAATGTTTTGCTTGACAAAAAGTGAGTGAATGTCTATATACAATGGCCAGTGTGTAGAAACCCTGTATATTTTTACCAGTATCTTACTCAGTCATCCATAACACTCTAGTGCAAAAAAATTGTGCATTAACATTTTGCAATATAACGGCTGATTGGGAAATTGGCAAACTGCCCTATGTATGAGAAACACTGTAAGTTTCTTTATTTTTAGCAAGATTTCAATGGTAAAGCAGGTGTATGCAGCCTCAAGGAAGGTTGTCTTCTCCTTCAAGAGAGCTTTATTTCTTCAGAATATTCCAGGGGTTAATCTGTGGTGGTATCATTTGTCACAGTACTCAAAGGATTTATCCAAGTGCCCAGAGGAATTCATTGAAAGGCATCCAGCCACATACAAATATGAAAGTCTGAGGCATTAAATATGACAAACTGGCGTGACTCGGCAGTCTTCCTTAAAGTGTGCCTTGATTTGAAGCAGATGCGGCCAGGCATTTTGATCCAACTCTCAGATGAAAAAATATTCCTTATCTGATCCCCAGAAGACTGAGACATTTTTTACCAGAAAATTTAGCTGCATGTGGGCTGACAGAAGATGTTAAAGATTACAGCAGCAAAGCCGAGAGAAGAAGGGAAACTGGTATATGGCACCAAAGGAATCACTGCTTGTCCATCAGAGGTATGGCTATGAATCAGTCATATTGGGCACTGAAGGCTATACTACTGTACAAACTGTGTTTAGAGTCGTATCAAACCTCACAGCCTTTGCCTCTGTGGGTTTTAAGTTTGTGTCATACATGGGATTTTCAAATGAAGCCTGTCCATTACTGTTTTCATGTCCAGCATACCCATTGTACTGTACTTTTGGTCTTGTTCTGGGAAAAAAAAGACAGGAAACTATCATAAACATGTTGAAGAAGCAGCATTCATTCAATTTAATAAAACTTTAAAATGAAAAAATAAAACATTTGATTTGAGATTTCAATCTGATTTAGGCTATGAACAAAGAAAGTTAACAATCTTTGCTCCTTAACAAAATTCCTTATTTTTTTAACTGTTCATCATTAAGCACTGCCCTGGCTTGCACACCTTTGTGGAAATACTTACAAATATTTGCCTTTCTAGAGAAAAGACATTCTTGAAAGCTTCAATATTGTGTTCTTTAGTTACACTTATCTATCAAAATTAAAATAACAAGCATATTGAGTAGTTGAATAAACAACATTTACAATACCTGTGCTTGTAGAGGTAAAATGCAAACCCTGATAATATTAGAGCAAAGAATGGTACGAGGATGGCAGCTGCAACAGAACTGCTGTTTGTACCATAGTAATGATTAGAAAGATCTGTGTCTGCACTTAAAGGACCTGAAACAAAACAAAAAGAGCAGAAATAAAATTCCCATGTTTTCTAGCTCACGGTTCTTTTTTCTAGAATGAAAGAAAACTGTATTTTGATAAAAGTATCCTATTTAAAAACATGACATAAATAGTCTTCAGTATCACAGTATTGCTCCCGTTCACACCACTTAATGAAGTATAAGTAACTGTCAAAATTATTTGAAAGCAACGTTCAGAAAGTGAAACCATTATGAATTACACCTCAAACAAGTTACTATTTAATAAAGTCAAGCCATTTACCTTCTATCAAAAAAAAAAATTTTTTTGCTAATGTTGCAAAAATACTGCTTGCAGCCTTAATCAGATGAGAAATAAGAAGCTATGTGTGACCACATCAGATTTGGAAAAGTAGGAGAGAATTGAGGTAACTGCAATGAGCCACAATGGTTCTGGTCAGCTCAATAGCAATCCCAAGTCTGCAGACCTGTGTGGATTTCCTGGCTGCTCTACAACCCCTGTTTATCTGTGACACACAAGTGTGTTTTAGGGCATGTGGCAGCTATGTTTGCACTGGCATAAAACTGAGGTGCAGAGAATACAAAGACATTGGCCTCACTGGCTTCCTGATGAGGACAAACAGATAACCTGGTCTATAAGGCTTGTTGCAGAACCTTTTTTCCATCAGGAAAGAGATATTGTTAAATTGCTTAAATAGGTGGCTAACAATACAATTCAAATTGTGAAGGATGAAAAATAATTCTATAGTAAAAAAACATGTGACAGCTATTAAAACCTAACAAAACAAACAAAAAGCCCCCAGAAATGACTGCCTGGCAAAAGAGGTTAAATAATTTGGCGTCCCAACTTCAGCCTCCTTAAGCAGGTTCAGGTACAGTTCTAATTCTTTTGGCAAACTGATAACAGAAATCTCTTTGACTTTTGGGTTACTCTCTAAGGCTACATGCAAACAGAACTGCTTCTGAAAGAGAATAAACAGTACTTAGAAACAAGAATTCTTCCTGTTTTCAGGTCGCTGAGTTGCAAGACTGGGCATATCCACTGAGCCTTGTCTTTCTCTTGCATTGTGTGTTAAGGAATTCTTCATCAAATACATTGGTCTTTCACACTTAACCAAGTATTTCTCAGTAAATGCTGTTCTTTGAAGTATGCTTGCAGGTGAAGAATTTTATATTACATTATGCATGGACGAGGGCACTCATAGTTCATGCATACTTCTGGCTTAGTGAAAAGGCAGCAAATAATTTAACTTCCTGAAGGAATAGAAATATGTAAAGTCTGGAGGACGTGAGATCATTACCTCAGCAGAATATTAATGAACAAAATAGATTTTAAAAACAAACCAAGTTATGCTTGAATATAAGAGGTTATGGACCAATATTATGACTTTTTGTTGTCAGTAAATTTACTGTTTCCTTTTCACTGTAGGTTCTTCAGTAGAGAACAAGCAACCTATAGAAAATCAGGGCCTATTTACCATTCACACAAAGAAATCTTGTAGCAGAGACAGTATCTGCATTTGTAGCAAGGTGCATTGATGAGGTATCAAAGCTGAGGACAAGACGCCCTCAGCCTAGGGATGGATATGTAACTTGAATGCTCCGTACTAGCCTTGGGAATATACAAGCTGAGCTATCATTGCAATTCTAAATGATGATACAGAAAATGTTTTTCTCCACCATGGAATACATCCACTGGAGAATGCTGCAACTGTTGAATTGTCAATCTGCTTCTCCTTCATTTACCCCCATGACTTATTAATTTCACAGTTAAACCACTTTTAGTAGGTATTTTATATATAGAAGAAAAAAACCACACTAACACACACAACAAACCTCCCCAACAAAACTATGCTCTCAATATTTTTGACTAGCAAAGGCTGCTAAGGAATTCAGATGTTTGAACAACTCTTAATGCTCTGCTTCTATGGTGTGTTTAAGAAAATCAGAAGAAAAAAGGAGAGAGCACCCTGTAATCATCTTATTAGGTTGCTAGACTAGAAAAATGAGACAGTAGCATGTTAAGCAGAGTAAAGTTGGGATTTGAATTGCATATTTCAAATATGCACATTTCATTACATTTTTTATGTCATTCCATGGCATGAAACCAACATGTCTACTGCAGCTAATTTTGAATTCTGAATTCATTCTTGCAAGACCCAAAGAGATTATACATATTAAAACTCTATGCATTTACCTTGTCTTTGGAGCATAAATTTTCCAAAGTCTTTTCCATGTATATCACCTTGATAGGTAAAAACACCTCTTTCAAGCCCTGATGATACCTAGAATATATTGAAATAGGAAAGAGATTTCTGAAACCAATAAATAAGAAAGCTTAGGCATTTGTTTTTTCTTACTTAGAGTATATAGAGCCTAGATTTTCACTTTTCACCTTTAAAATATTAGCGAACTCTCTCTCTTTATATAATACTTATGATTTTAAGTTTGCAACTTAAGTTTGCTTAAGTATTAAGCAAAATTGCAAAATAATGCCTGGAATGGCTTTAAAATATTTCATGTATATTTCTGGATTTTAAAATTCCTCAACTGTCATAAACATAACTGAGTAACTATAAGGATTCAGAAGTCAACTCAATTGACATTTTAAAATACTTTTCACAAAAAGTCTCATGAAGTGTAAAGGAGAAATGCAAGGAGTAAAATAACACTCTTTTTCTTTAAAATTCAGTATCATTTTATTATAGTGAACTATTTACCAAACCAAAAGAAGGAAAATATTTCTAAAGTTTATTTTTACTCTATACATATTTTACTTTATATAATAAAAACTTTTACTCTATACCATTACAAAATACAGTGATTCACTCCACCTTTACCTTAGCAAACTAGAAATTGCAATTGGACTCTGTAGATAGAAGTTTGTGTACATATTTCTTAAAAGAAAACTTATGTGATCTCTGCATTGGCATCTACAGTGCCGTAGTTCATATTTATAATAGAAAAAGTTGAATAGAGATATATAGAAAATCACAAATAATTTCAAAACTTAAACTCTAGCAGCTTTATCATTAGCAGTCTGGTTACTTACATAACCATCGAGTGCCCAGTTGTCATTTTCAAACTTGCTTGCAAAAATGTCACTGGGCCCTTTAATTTGAAAAACTTTCAAGAGCAAATGGGCTTCTTCTTTCTTGTAAACACCTATTAACATGAAGGAAGTAACACACGCCTTTTAAATGGTTTTTCAATGAGTTTCTTCAAATATCTTGTTAAAGCTAAGCATATTGATGTAGAACAGAAATATTCTGTAGAAAACATTCTCCAGTAAAAGAATTGTTTAACCTGGGAAAAATAAGATTTAAAATGCTGTAATAAAAGTATCTAATTCTATTGATCTTTTGCCCCTACTGTATTTGATAACAGGACTTAAAAATGGTTCTAGTATTGTTCTATTTCATAGGCATCACAACAGTATACACAACAGTATACTGCTATCAACAGTTCAGTGTAATTAAATTTGCTGTTTGGCAGCCAACTACTGAAATTCTTTCTGAACTCTTAACCTTAAACATACTGATAGCTGCTAACAATCTTTTCAAATGTAACTGTGGTCAGTGACCAAATCAAATCTTCTCAGTAAGATTTGCAGAAAGGACTCCATGGTGTTGATAAAAAGATATGCATAATTTACTTAGTAATATAACTAAATGGACCACTCATTGGATAAGGAACTGCCTGAGATGCTTGCATCCAAAGAGTTGGATGCTCAGTTTTGAAATGCAGATGTGTGATGAGTGGTGTTCCTCAAGAGTCGGTACTCGGACCAGTGCTGTTTCACATCTTTATTGGTGACATGGACAGTGGAATCGAATGCACCCTCAGCAAGTTTGCTGATGACACCAGACTGTGTAGTGAATTCAATGTGCTTGAGGGAAGGGATGCCATCCAGAGGGACCATGACAGGCTCAAGAAGTGTTCTTGTACAAACTGCATGAAGTTCGAGGCCAAGTGCAAAGTTCTGCACCTGGGTCGAGGCAATCTCATGCACGAATACAGGTTGGGGGGAGAAAGGATTGAGGGCAGCCCTCAGGAGAAGGACTTGGGGATGAAGCTTAACATGAGCCATCATTGTGCACCCTACTGGGTCCTGGGCTGCAACAAAAGAAGCATAGCCAGTCAAGCAAGGTGATTCTCCCCCTCCACTCTGCTCCTGTGAGACCCCACCTGGAGTATTCTGTCCAGTTTTGGAGTCCTCAACATAAGAAGGACACAGAGCTCCTGGAATGTATCCAGAGGAGAGCCACTAAAATGCTCAGAGGGCTGGAGCATTGAAGACAGGCTAAGGAAATTGGGGTTGTTCAGCCTGGAGAAGAGGCTCCAAGGTGAGCCACCTTCCAATACCTGAAGGGGGCCTACAAGAAAGATGGGGAGGGCTTTTTACATGGGGGTGTAGTGAGATGACCAGGGAAAATGTTTTAAAACTTGAAAAGGGGAGATTTAGGTTAGACATTAGGAAGAAATTATTTCCTGTGAGGATGGTGAGACACTGGAACAGGTTTTCCAAGGAAACTGTGGCTGCCCCCTTCCTGGAAGTGTTCAAGGCCAGGTTGGATAGGGCCCTGAGCAACCTGGTCTGGTGGGAGGTGTCCCTGCCCATGCAGGGGTGTTTGAGCTAGATGATCCTTAAGGTCCCTTTCAACACAAAACATTCCACGATTCTATTTTAAGATTCTAAGTGTGCCAATTTTATGTTGTTCCATTATCAAGACCATAACGTTTTAAAGCAGATATCCACTTTTGAACAGTGCAGCTTACCAATGGTATAGTTCTTAAAATGAGTACATACCACTGAAATACCTAAATTTCATTAAAATGCCTAAATACCACAATTAATAGCTTTAGTATTACTATGTATTCAACACATTGGTACTATCTTACCATGATATTTTCTCGAATGTAAGGGAAAAAATAGATAGATGACTCCATATAAACTGACCGAAATCTGTGTAGACAATTACAATAGGACCTTTCCTTTTGCAAAGTGCAAAAAGATTTTTAGTGAAAACATAAAAGGTTTTGTTTCAACTTATGGTTGGTAGTATATGCAACAAAACTGAACAGATAAAAAAATTAAAAGGACAGGGTTTTTTTCACCAAATTCTGAACCTACCTGATAGTTTGAGTTGTATATTGGATGCCTCAATGAATGTGGCATTCACTTTGCTGCTTGAAGTATTGAACCAATCAACAGTCAGAGTAGCAGGCTGCCTTTTTCCTAAATATTCATAAAACCCTTTCCACAGTGAATTTATAAAAAACACATCAGAGGGAACTAAAAAAATGGTCAAAAAAAGAAAAAAAGAAATTAATAAACCACAATGAAATAGTAATCTTTCTACCCATATTTAAGCTTATTTTTTTTTTCTGATATAGCCTCAGTCCACTGTTCTATATAGGCATTATATTAAAAATTTTATAACAGTAAAGACAATATATCCAATCACCTTTCCACACAATTGCCTATAATATACTACACCCATCCATTCCAATACATGTTCTTAAATCACTTCACATTTCATAGATTGTGTGCTTCAGTGAATATACCAAAGATTACAAAAAATAATGTAGCCTTGTAGACTTAAGGAATGATTAAAAAAAAAAAAAAAAGGAAAATATTCTCAAGCCAGATTCCTGGGAGGAAACACTTCTGTGTTCAATTTTCAATTGAATATCAATGGAATTCACAGATTTCCAGAGACAGTTTAGTACATGTCCATACAATATTACTGCACATGTGAGCAGTAATGCTGCCAGACCAAGGAACTTTTTTGGCTTAAAATAAGGGTTGGTTTCTCAGAAATTGCAGTTTGAATAATCTGAAGTAAAAAAATACAAAATGGTGTATGAATTATAGGAATTATATGTATTTGGATCATTTATTTGATGTTATTTCAGATCATTAAATGTTGTGTTTTAACTATTTGGCTAAATCACCAACAGCATAGGAAAGGTTTTTCTTATTTAACAGTATCTGTAATGCTAACATTAAATAGAAGAGAACTTCAGAGGAGAAAAAATCCTTAGGAGAAGAGATGTCCATTTTATGTCAGATATATTTACAGCATGCTACATGTCTTGAGCATTCACTTCTGCTCTACACATTGATATATTTCTCCCAAAAATTTGGCTGTTACAAAATCTGAGAAAGACTTCCTTGAAACACAATGGGTAAGTTAAACGAGCATTTCAGTTGGCCAAAACAGACCAACCCGCTTTCTGGCCATCCAGCATCCAGTGTTTTCTGGCAGCTTCTGACAAGTGAAAAAAGAAATTTTTCCACTTAGTTCTAAACATTTTTTATCATTAGAGTTTGAGAAGCAAAGCTCTTAAAATGAAAATAAACCTTCATGAAAAGACTTGTTTGAACAATCACTTGGTCTCTTGACAAAATGAAAGCCCCAGCAATCACTAAAGTTCACCTTTGCTTTCATGATCGCTACAAATGATACTTGCTACATAGCTAAAGAATGATACCAGAAGGGTTTTGCACTCTTCTACTGAAGCTCTTAAAATAAATTATTATTTTTTGCATTTTATCAAACTTTGAGCACTTCCAAAGGCAGATGTCTGTACTAAAGGAGTGTCAGATACTACTCTGTGTGAGTATCCTGTGTATCCATTTTGAATAATGGATATTTCTTCCTCCACCCAATAGATGATGGCACAAATGAATCACAGAAATCCCATTCAACAATACCATATGTTTCCAACAGTAAATACTGGCAGATAGTACCTCTGAAAATCTGATGACTGATTAGCTGTTGACTAATTAGTTATCTTAATCACTTCCTTGCATGCATTCATAAAGAGGAAGGACAGAAACTTCTTCAATGCCTTTTGCCCTCAAATTGTGTGAAAGTCACAAGTAAATGTTCAAGTTCAGTTATATTCATGAGGCTTGAGTTGAAAACATCATTAGTATGTATTCTGTACTACCACTGAATTCCAAGTGACTAGAAACACACTATATGGCATTAAGTACAACAGCTTGAGACAATCTTAAGTGCTCCATTTCCAGTGCAGGACTGAGGCTTTAGACAAGGGACCCTCAACTTAATACTAAAAATGTGAAGCATTAAATTTCAATTGGTATCTCAGAATCTGCAAATAATTTCTGCAAATATATGAATTCTGTAAAGGGTCTCTTAGACTTTTTCCTGCATTTTTTCTAATTTCTTTGCCATAATAGTCACATATAGTAAATTTGAAATCTGGCATTTAAACAAAATATATTAAAATTCTTTTTCTTTATCTTTGATTTTAATTAAAACTGTGTTATTTTCATAAAGGTAATTGTCTAGTAATACTGTTATGATCCTGACAGGTACTACTGAAGGTTTTTATAAAGGAGCAGGGACCATACTTTTGTCACTTTCAAAATCTTCAGTATCTAGATTCTCTAACCTCTCTAACTGTTCCTAATAGCTGTTAATCATTGCAAAATGGTACTATTGACTCTGTAGTTAAAGAATTTGCACTTGATGCAAATGGACAGAATCAGTACTGAATGAAAATAGCAACATATATTTCTGCTTCCCCGGTCATGTTTTCGTAAAAGGTTAAAATGTAAGTGCTGCAGTTGCATGGATGCTGCTGAGGAATCAGAGTGGCTCTGACCCAATTCTGCCAAGTCCTTGCCTTTCTGACCCACTGTGGACAAATGCAGAATGAGAAAAATAAACTGTCTTATTATACTGCAAAAACTGCAGAGTCCTCACAGAATGTGACAAATGGAGATAACCATGGCTACTCATTAAAACAGCCTCCTAAATATTTTTGAAAAGACCATCGAAAGCAGTGAGAACCATGGGAACAAAACAACTTATTGTAGTTGTTAACCTTCATAAGGGTATTGTGAGAATTATTTAGTTGCAATTTATAATCTATTACAAATTATAGTACTGTAAAAATTACAGTTATTACTGCTTATGAAAACATGAACTCTGGCAACAGAATAGAAACAATATAAAATAATAAACATAATTTCATAATTTGCATTCAGAGGTGGGAAATCAAAACATGAACCTATTCTATAACAAAAACTCTAGTTTAGGAATAAAACTCTAGTTTACCCATTTAAAATAGGTAAAGAAAATGCTACAAAATACATAGTGTTCTACACTAAAAAGAATCTGCAATTTTAAAAGATAATAATAGTGAAGACCTGGTTCTTAAAAACAGCTTATAATATTTTCAATCATAACATTTATTATTTTTTTAATGTCTTTCACATACTACTTACTTACCAGAACTAGTTATAAGGGACATGATGTGGTGTGAATTGTTAATGATGCTCTGCATAGTCAATATCTTTGGAGACTTAGTCTATATTTTATTTGTCATTGAAATTTTAAAACCTGTGTGGTAGCAGATCAATGCACACCTAATGTGTTTGGTGAGGTGAATCATCCAATAAATAAATACTCAGTATTAATTACAATGAATGCACATTATATCCTGTTTTATTGTGAGTCTGTAGAACCAATGTATTTGATAAAACTCACTTATCGTTTCATCTGACACTCTCACTACTAAACTCAACAGGAAGGTTAATTATTAGCAGAAATTCCTTTTTATCCCATTGACTTTAGAGTCCTCCTGTGAACTGCCATGAGTGTGAACCATTAATCTTATTTTCCCTGCAGCTTGTTAAAATACAGAATATAGACTTGTAAGCTCATTTATTTGCTGGAAATTCTGTTCATTGTTAAATAAGCCAGTAAAAAAAAAACCACAAAAATCAGCCATTTTATTCTAAAAATGATTGAACACAAACAGACTGACATCAAGGATTTCTCTGATGTATTTGTCTATTTTTTCACTGGTGGGAGGAAAAGGTTAACTGCACACGTTTGAAGGCACAGAAAAGCAGCAGGACAGTTTCCCTACTGCTAGTGGTCCACAAAGTTTAGGAAACCCTATGTTAAGAGTAACTTGAGAGTTTCCATGAAATAAAAGCTGTCAGAATATCCAGAACAGGTTTGGGGCTTTTTGTTTTGGTTTGTTTTTTTGTTTGTTTTTTTGTGGATTCTTACAACCCTAGGAAAGTAAAGGGCAGAATTTTGAGTTAACTGAATCCCTTCCATTATAGTCTATTTTCATTATAAGGCTCTCCATTATAGCAATCTCTCTGATATAAACTGACATCAGTTCCAGGTTTTGTGTATATATGCTTTATCCTATTGGCTTCACAGGGGTTTTTCTGCAATTCACAAAAGTGCTACTTTAGAAATTAAAAAAAATATTTTGGGTAAAGAATTTAATAAAATAGGATTTACATAACACCTATTATTAAAGACCTCAACATTTATATTCCTTTGAAATCACTAATAAATACTAATTTAAATACTGGAAATAGTTTTTTATTAACCATAACAGTCTGGGGTGTAAGTCAATTTAATTTATTTAGCTCTAAAACTCTTCTTGTATACAAACCTGGAGTTTTAGTTATTGTTTCATTAACTTCTCTCACTCCTTTACCTACAAGTAAAAAGACAAATTATCATTTTAATGAACATATTTGTGTGGGGTTTTCGTTTTAAAAATAGAATGTTAAGACAATACCTGATGGATGCAATCATCTCTTATCCAACAGAGCCACATTTAAAAAAGTAATAACTGTTCTTGAATACATTACATGTTCAAACCTATAGGCTTACACAAAACACAGAAAATAACTTAGGTGAACAACATTTTTACTTTAGAAAGTTGTCTGGCTAGCCAAGTATTTCATATATTTAGGCCTAGCATATTTATATCAGTCCCAGTGCTATAAAGGAGAGCCTTATAGAGGGGACAAACACTGTACCTTTTTTCTGAACAATATTATTAAATATAGTAAAAATAGTTTAAATAAAGATTGATACAGTTATGACAGAAACCAGCAAAAGCCAGATAACTGGATTAAGGTGTCATGATCAGGTATCATGGGAAAGGATCAAAACTGGTGTCATTTGATGTATTTCTAGTACACTCAGCAGAATTATGTTCACTGACACCAGATAAAGTTCTGGTCTAATATCATTATCCACTTTTAAAAGGCTTATGTCTCTAGGAAGATTTGATGTTGCATGGTTGTCTTTTTTTTTTTTTTTTTTTTTTTCCTTTAGGAGCAGAGATTCACTGATTAGATCAATCAAGCTCTAAGCCAGCACAAAATGAGTGGAACACTCAAAGAGTGCTACATAAAGACTGTAAGAAAAAAAAAAAAAAGAATTCTTGCTTTTAGAAAACTTTTCTGTATGCTATATATAATTTTGAAAAAAAAACCAACAAACCAAACAAACATATAGGATCTTTTTTCTCGAACCCATGAAAAGCCACCCTTCAGGGAAGCAGAATACAAAATTTTACATGTAGATCATATGTCTTTACAATGTTGAAAAAAAGAAGTCTACACACACATTACTGAAAAATCAAAGCATCAAATGTATTTAGCATTCTTTGATGCATTGCTATTAAAATACACATTGCAAATGTCTTTCCCATGGCATCTGATTATTTTGGTATATTTTCTAAATATAAATAAGTTTTATTTTTCTGAATTGGGAAGTTATAACCATGTTTATTCACATGTGAAAAGAAATTGGCTTTTGGAATTATATACTTACAGTTAGTTTAGAAAAACTACATGAAATTTACATGGATATAAGTAAAACTGGAATATGGTTCTTTTTTATTTTTCATTTTTATTTTAGATTTTCTTAGACAAAAGTCATATCTGAATGAATCTAAAAGTCAAATAACTGTGAAATAACTTTTATTGTTCCAAATAAAAAATCATGCATTAAACACTGAAATAGTCTTTTAAACAGAGACATAAATAAAATTAAAAATAATACTTTATATTGTTTAGGTTTTGTTTACTGTTGTTAGTGGTAAGTTTATGTATGTATGCCTGTGCATTTACACACATATATCACCATGTTTTCTTCCATGAGTTCTACATGCTATGGTCTCTTTGATTTTTTAACTGTTTCTTTCATAAAGTAAAAGTTGTTGTTTTATATTCTTCAAATAGAAAAGTGGAAAAAATTAGTCCTACCATATGAAACAAAAATGCCAAGGAAAATTAAATCCAACCAACCAGGGCCCACCATACCACTTGAGTAATGACTTACTTTTACAAATAGGTGATTTTCCTGTCCATTTCATATCTGGTTTACATGTCCGATGCTCTGATCCACCAGCAAGAAAAAATCCTGGCTGACAGGTGTACACCAATGTGTACCCTAAGGTAGGCAGATCTATTGCTTTCACATCTACATGTGCTGGTGTCTCTGGCTGCCTGCAAGCATGAGCTGCAAAGGGATTTTAGAGTTAGAAAAAGTGGTGGCATACAGTTTCCATAGGATTAGAGTATGTAATTTGAAATAAATGCATGGAAATGTATTCCCTTTAATTATGTAAACTTTTTACACCTTTTAGAAACATCAAGTAGTTATTACTTGGAAAAGTAACATATATAGTGTATAGTTCTATTACTGTGGGAAGATTTAAATGATACGATCACATTTTTAAACAATACACCAAAATTAGATCATGGTAGCAAATGAAAATGAATTAAAACAAAGGGAAGCACATGCCCTTGCACATGGTGCAGTGATTGGTCCTGTCAACTATTGTATAACTTCAAGCATTGCTTCCACTCAGTGTTTTAAAGAGCCTTGAAAATTACAGAGTAGTTATTGTGGTAATTAAATTAAATATACATTTCAATGCAGGTTCTAGAGGAAGGCTTTGCCACAGTATATTGATTATAACAAATACGGTTGCTCATTATGCTTCTTTCTCTGTGCTCCATGATGTTCATACATAAAAAACTAAAAATAATTTGAAATAGTATAAGACAGAAACTAAGACTATTCTAATAAATTACTTTTATCTTAGATCATTATTTTAATACAACAGTTATTTGATGTCTTCCCACACATACAGAGCTATAAATATAGTAAAAATTTGCACACCCATTGCATAGCCCAAAAAACCTGACTTTAGCTGAGTTCTAGTTTATGGTTCACAAAACACTAGCCAACAAAGATAGCTCCATGCATATTTCAGGCTACAATCTGTACTCAGTTAATTCAATATAAACAAAATCCCTAGATTAATTTAAAGCAGCTAATGTTGTGGGTTACTGAGGACAGACTTTTTTTTATGTAAAACTGACAGAATTCTTGTGAACTTATTGAAAAAAAAGTCGGAATAATCTTACTCCAAACTAATATCCCAAATGCATCTTTGGTCTTAGAAGAGGAAACAAGAACATTTAAAAATACTGTTTTTAAATAAAGTATACTTTCCCTAGCATATCTTTTATTATTAATTTCAAAATGCATAAGTTTGTAACTCTTTTAAAATTGCACAATATTCTAACTCACTAGATAAGAAACCAGACTTACGAATGCATTCAGACTGTATGCCACTCCAAGTTAAGTTAGCAAGACAAGAACGAGTGGTAGATCCCTGAATGTGATAACCTTTTCTGCACCTAAAAAAGACTGTGCTCCCAACCTAAGGATCAAAACAAAACATTAGATAAAAGAGGTATCCAGCATATGTAGTCAGATATCAAAACAGTGATAAGCTACATGAGATATTTTTTCAAAAATAAAGAGATCATCTTTTTACAGTTTTTAAACTTTTTTTTTTAATTTTCTGAAAAGTTTGAGCAATTGATCTTCTGTAACCTTATTTAAAAGCAGTAAGTGGAAAAATAAGGACAAAGCTGGGCTTATTTCAGCATATTAGTTTGTGTGACAGAAGCAAACTAAATGACTGAGATGTTTCTCTTTCTTGTACATCACTGCATATATTTAAAAAGAACTTGATCCTTAAGTCTGTTTTAAAGGTTTGTCATTGTATGACTTGACTAACAATGTTTTTTAAGAAAACAAAAGGAAAAAGTAAAAACTATGAAAATTTGTTCCATCAACAAGTCAGTTCACTAGACAAAACTCTCAACTACAATTCCTTATACTGCATTTGTTACTATAAACTACTAAGTTTTACTGCAGAAGTTCCACTAACACAGTGATGCTATGGAGAGCCTTCCTGTGCTCAAGTGTCATAAGAACTTAAAAGATAAAGCAACTGAGACTTCCACTGAGAAAACTAGATACAAAATCACATATGATGAAGACTTTTCATAATATATGAGAGAAAGATTATGGTGGAAGTTCCAGTAAAATGGACTCATTGATGGCACTGACAGAAGCAGAATACAACTGCAGGTCAAGATATTTAAGATGCAGGACTGACCAGTAAAGCGTTGCGTTTATTTTGCATAAAACATCATGATAACAAATGTGATCAGATTCAATGGAAAAAAAAAATGAAATTACATGATATTAATAAAGTAACATGTCACATAGAGAAATGCAAGTAAATTGCAAAGAAGTAGTAATGCTACTACAATACATAATGCTACTAATACTATAATAGAAAATACTACTACAATACAATACAATAAGCTGCCTTGCAGATATATAAATGCAGAGAGTTCTATGCTGCAAAGGTCATAGAATGATTTCTATGGACATTAAAAATGGGCAGGTATCTTCAGAAATGGCTGTTAATTACATGCTCAGTTACATTAATACAAATTATCATGATACATGTTCAGCAAATTCAACATCAGTTCTTGCTGAAGAAGCTTTGGAAATTCACTGATATTTTAAAGATCAAATTACAGATATGTTTTTGTCGATTTATCTCTTTATAACTATTTTTAACTCCTCCCTATCTTGCCAAAGACACACAGCATGTCCATAGCAGAGAGTAGAACAGATTGTGGCTCGTCTTGACTCTAAGTCATCTTGCTTCTTGTGAAATTGCCAGTTCTAGTTACAGTAAGCAATTATGAGCTGATCTAAAAGACCAAGAAAAAAAAAACTATGTCTAGGTTCAAGGAAGTTACAGTATTATATTTCTTTCTCATTTTACAGGTAAAAGTAAAAATAAAAGCAGTGCACTCTCTGTGTAGTACTTGGATGAAAGACATTGGAGGCATTTGGAACAATCACAGCACAGTGAAGCATAAGAGGCACAAAATGGGGCAAGATGAGGTAAGATGCTGATAGACAGGGGAAAACCCTTCAAAGGTTTGCTGACTGTTATCACACCTTTTTGTATTGAGGCAAGACTGGTTTTTTTACAAAAAAAAAAAAAAAAAAAAAAAAAATTAAAAACCTACTTCATCAGTAATTGGAGATAAAACTACAGCTTGTTGTACAAAATAGTGAAAGCATATACTTGACAAAGACTAAACCCAGAATATATTAAGATCTACTATTGCCTCTAGAGGTGAATCAGAAGAGAAAAATTAGCCTTCATGTTCAACAGACATTGTTATTAGAACAGTAAATCGGCCACTACAATTCTGGCATTAAAGACAGCTTGTGAGGTAGGTAAAAGAGGGAGAGAAAAAAACCAATCCCCTGATTAAATCAGGTGCAAAGATTAGAGTTTTTTAATGAAGTAAAGATGGGAACAAGCCTAGCGTCAAGATAAGACAAAAAACAGGCAACTGCATCTATTACAAGAACCACCTTAGGGTTAAGACCATAAGATATGGCTTGGGGACAGGTGCTGTGGCATCTGCGAGCCAGGCAGGAGCAGAACTGTCAGCAGAGCTGACAGCCACAGTGATGATGGACAGCACAGTTACAGAAGGAGGAGGGTATCAGTAACCAGCAGAAATTGCAGAAGGGGATTTTTGGGAAACAGCTTGATCATAATACCATGTGGCACATTGCCCTAGGCTAAGAAATAACCAGGAAACCCAAACAGAGACTATTTTAGATTCCAATTGCTAATACTTATACCTGAAGAATCTATCCAAGAATCTATCCACATGAGGTTAATCAATCTATATAATGACTGGATTGGTCATTGTTGCATCTACTTTTATTTCCTCAGCCACTTTTCTGACTGTCACTTGGTAAACTAATAACCTGTGAGGAATTTGGAAATTATAGAAAGAACATTTATCACAGAGAACCTGGATCCAATACATAAAATAATTTGATCTTCTCTGACTGAATAAAATGTAACATGAATTGCTAATTTAAGTAGAGCCACTCACTGACTTTTTTGTCAAGGACTACATGGCCTTTAGATCAGATAAGTCTTTGGTTGTTAGGTATTTACTGACTATTCATCAATGTATGAAATAATTATGATCATAAAGCACAGTAATTACATCATGTCATATCATATTAGGTAATCAATTTATAAATAGTCCTGCCTACTGAAGTCTCCTAAAAGACTGAATACATGATATATTACCAGGTTAGGAGTTCTTTGTTTAAGCTGTTGGTTGAAAAAAAAAAAAGCTTGAAATAAAACATGAGTTTTTACTTAAAAGAAGTGGAAATTTCCTAAGGTGTACACCAGACATCTAAGCCTACAGATATTGTAGCATTTTTGTAATTATTAAATGCATTCTCATTTTTTAAAGCTAATAAATAAAAGAAGGTATTACCTCATAACCTCTGGAGCTGTTTTGTATCCCAAAATGTGGAGTACCAGGGTCTGTACATGTATTGTGAGTTGGATCTAGTGTAAAATGTGAAACATAGCAGAGGTTATTATGATATGGAAAGAATACTCCAAAAATGGTTGCAAAGATTAAGTCATTTCATCAATGTCTAGTCATACCAATAATAGATTTTTTAATGGAATGTGTGTATTCCCATATATTACATTTGTGCTTCCATTGCCATTATTTAAAAGTATTTTTTGCAGGTATTTTGGCTGTGTAGACTTCAGCATTAGGATGACATTAATTTTTTGCTAAACTTATCCTGTTAAACCTTTCTGAATACAGAGCATATCCTACTTACTACAATGCAGATAGAACATTTAGGGAAATCTTTGTTTTCTGTTCTTTCACAACGAACAGCTTAATGATTAAGTTACATTCCTAAAAAAAGCTCTAAAACCCCAAAAATTCTCAAACCAACCTGCTTTCTTACAGCAAGCAAAATACTTATTTTTGTGATAGAACTTTTTCTGTCACCAGGAAAACAAGATTCAAATGGATTGCTATCTCAGTTGTTGATGAACAATAAGAAAACAGTTCACCCCCCAAAAAAGAGAGCACGCCAACAAAGTATAGTTATCTGATGATCAGTTTCATGAGTGCATTTTAAAGAAGCCAGAAATTATTTCTGATTCAGCAATGTCCACATTCTGAGGGTTTATTTCTTTTGGGGTTGCACAGTCACATCAACCAGGTAGACAGTACAGTTCACTGATCTTAACTTTCAAATTGCTTAACAATGGAATCTGTAAATATTTTAGATGTTTCCATATTTTCCTTTTAGAATAACAGAAGTATGGTGTAAAAAGAAAGCTTATGTCTGTGAAGCAGTGTTTCCCATGCACTTCTATACTGTCCTATACGAAATATAAATAGAAATGTCATAACATTTTCACTCAAAATCTTCACAATAAACCTGAAATTTAGCTTTTGTAAACCTTTTCTCCCCTGTTACAGAACACAGATGAAAGACGGATTGACCATTTCATGCAGTTTATGGATGGAAGGAGTTTCTAATTCATATCAAATACTGAATGTTAATATATTAATTTACCAATAGAGGCTGATGTCAATAATCATGGTTACTGCTTTTTCCCACAGTAACCACTTCAGCTCTTCCACATAGCCAGTGTCTCAGCCACAGCATATATAAATGGGCTACAGTCTATATCTGAATGTCTTTGCTTAGAAATATCAAAGAGGATTTTTGTTGTAGCACCAAAATAATTTTCTCCAGTGAGACACCTCAGGTTGGATCAAATTCTGATGTCAGTGGGAGTTATAGGTGTTCAGCATTTCTCTTAGTCCAATTATATAACATGATAAAATCCTACCAGTTGGTCATCAGCCAATGAGGAAGTGATGATACTTGTCAGTTCATCAGAATTTTAAAACATCAGGCTCAAATTAACCCTTTTGAGCTGTACAAGCCATGTTTACAAACGCTGCTAAGTTTTTTGATTTAGGATTTATTCTGACAAATGCCTTTAACTCTCCAACAACACAATCTGATTTTTAACCTGCCAGTCTTCTGCATATCTAAAAAGATTTTAAAAATAGATGGAACAAAATTTATGCACTTTCACTTATTGACATTCTGCATTTCCGGCAGACAAGCAATCATATATAAATTACTTCATATGCGATTGTGTTTATCATATTTTTTTTTATACTCAAAATATAACCTTATTTATCTATTTCTTTTGTATTACACAGACTTTTTCTCTATTTGGTAAGCTAATTGCTAGAGTTATTATAATTTAATAGTTTATCAAGAATATTCTCAATAGAAACAACATAAGTAATGGTAGTTATTACCAATGCATGTTGGTTGAATTCCACTCCAAGTGCCATCTGCTTGACAGAATCTTCTTGAAGAGCCTATCAGAATAAAAGGGGGTCTGCACTGAAAGCTAACTTCAGATCTGTAAGTGAAACTTTTTCCATTGATGCGTCCTTCTGCTGGAGTGCCAGGATCACCACAAAACACAGCTAACACATACAAAAGGAAAGGGAAAAAAAAAAACATTAAAAACTTCACATCCTTCAATTGTAGTATTTACATTGCTTTTTATGCAAGCCAGGCACTCTTGAGTATGAGTGCAAATGCTACATCCATTTATCTGTGTAGGATCATAGCTCAGATAATTTCTTGACAGCAATTTAAATTTAATTATCTCTCTTAAAGTGATTATAAGCATATAACTTAGTTGAGAAAAACAGGCCTTTTAATTGAGACACTTAAATGCTGATTAGATTTGGGTGGCAAAGTGATTTCAAAGTAGACAATACTATACTGCAGCTCTTCAAAATGTATCCATTTTTCATACTGGTCGCGCTCAGATTAGTAGACTGGAAAAATTTTGTCCTATAAAAAAAAGTTTTTTAGAATCCTGACAAGCACTGAAAGAGATGAGTTGACAGATTTTGAAGAAGCTGAACAACAAATAAAACCATGATATGACAGTTTGTACACACCTTTTAGAAAAAAAAAAAGAATTTAAAAAGAAGAGCTTAAGGCTTAGGATCCTTGCTTTCATCTGATATGGGAGATGAAACAGAGAAGAAAAAAGTTTCAGGGAAAATTTTAATTGCTCTTCACAAATCAAATTCAGAAAATGCAAAAAGATTATGAATAAAGCAAATAGTGATGAGTCCAAGAGATAGAGGTGAGTTTTGGGGAAAGAAAGAAAAGAAGATATTTATGACATTAAATAGACACACTCAATTTCATGACAAGATATGCTTTTTGGAAAAAGAAAGGACAATTCTGTAGTACTCCATATATTACCTGATGTAGCCAAGTCTTTATTAAACTGCTAGAAACTGACTATAGCCTGAGACAATTGTAGCTTTGATGAAGCCCAACACAACCATACCCTGAAAACTTACGCAAACATTGCGGGATGTCTCCACGCCAAATTCCTCGGCCCTCGCATGACAGAATAGCTGTATGGGACAGCTGATAGCCTTCTGCACAGCTGTAACTCACACTGGCACCCCAACGATAATCAGAGCCTTCCACTTTCCCATAGAGCACTGGTGGAGGAGGGCCACAGGTAATAGCTGTGTTAACAAATGAAAAAGTTAAAATTTCAAGACTTTAGAGGATATAGGAGAATGCAATATGATATCTACTTGTACTTTTGAAACAAACAAAAAAATGCTTCATGCTGTTCAGTTCCAACAAAGCACTTCTGTGCTGACAAAGCACCCTGTAACAGACTGAAAGATAATTTTAATAAAAAAATTCCACTTCTAGGCTTAGGAAGTCCTTGAACTCTAGCTTTCTAGACATCAGAAGAGTAAATAGCTTACTTAGCACTGAATCTCTTCCATACATATTCATTACGGAATGATGAATTGTTGACAACAGGCTACTGAGCTAGGTAAAAGTTTTCAATAAATATGCTTTATTTCAATAATAGGTGTCCATGATTCTATGATTCAAAATATTTGCTTATTATTTTAAACTAATTTTTAGCACTATTTAAAGCCCTTAGTATGACTGTATTCATTCACCTGCTGATTTTCCAAGGCTTTCAGCACACAGTGAACAGAAAAGACTTTACTGGTAATTAGTGACTAAGATGGTTTAAAATATTCTAATGTTTCCCAGCTTCTGAAAGAGTGCCCCAAACCATGAAATCTGGAATGATCAAGTTTACATTTACACATCAGTTCTTTCAACAATGAGCACAACCATAAAATCCCTCACTCAATTTTTTTACAACAGAAAATATGGTCAGTCAATATATATGCCAAAATTTTATTAGTAGGCCAGACTCTGACATCACTTTATAGTGGTGCTAGATGAGCTGGCAGTCTAGGCCTTTTATAGGCAGGAGTTGCCCAGGCTAGGCTGTTAAATTTACTCCCTGGGCTGCTGTAGTAGAGCTAACAATTTTCTCCAGTCTGCCCTGTTTACTTTTCAACATCATCCTCTCTATGACCTTTATGTCAGCACTTGTTCTCAGCTATTCGTGAGGAATCTTTTTGCAATTTATGATGGCTACACTACTGCAACAAAGGAATATTTTATAGAAAGTTTGGTTTAGAGAATCCATTTAAAGAACTCTGACAACCTAATCAAAGAGAAAAGAGCCCAAAAAGGAAACTGGGTACTTCATTCCTAGCATTTTAAACTGAGCACTCTTATAATCTTCATTGCAGAGTGATTTGGTTCTACGGTAGACATTCATGTCGCTATTCTGACTGTTATTATACAGCATATGTGCAAAATTAATACAGATTTTACATAAATACTTATCTAAATGTTTTAGTGCCATTTGCATGTAATAATCCCACAGAGTTATGACAACTTTTCATAAATAAAGACTCTGATTCGTAAATGTTGCACAGAGTATTAAAACAGTATTTGTAAACTGTTCAAGTTCAAAAGCACACCTCTGCAAACTGGTTTACTCTGGTTCCAAGTGCTGTCTTTTATACAACGCATGGTAGATGAACTGGCAGGCTCCATCAAATATCCTGGATTGCACTGGTAGCTGACTGTCTTATTAAAGGTAAAATCATTTCCAAACTGAATGCCATTTGCTAATGCACCTGGATCTCCACAGCTGATCACTAGCAAGGAAAAGAAAAAAAAAGATTTGTTTGTTAGTTTTTTCAATAAAGATGAAATTAAACATTGAACTACATATACCTACTGGCCTTTCTTTAATGTACCAAACAGAAAAAAAATTTGATCAGTTTATTTCACACAAAATTAAAAACGTGGTCTTTAATTTTTAGCTAACAAGTAATATTTTTAAGGCATTGCAATAATGTGGGGCAACTTCTGTTTTCCTTAAAGACACCTTAAGGTGATTGACTCTACTGGTACTGATGCTGATATTAATGAGATAAAAAACATAGAGAAAAGTTACCTATATATTTACCTTACAGAGATAGCTCTGTAAACATCTAGCATATATTAAAAAGGCATGTACATACATATATATATTATATTAGTGTATTATAAGACAGATGAATGTCTATTAAGAAAAGTGGAAAGTGACTTTTTATCAAAGCCTGCAGTGACAGAGCAAGAGATAATGGTTTGAAATTGAGAGAGGAATTGGATATAAGGAAATTAATTTATACTTAGTTAAGAAAATGTGTTATTTTATCTAGCCGAACAGGAATTTTCAATAGGAAAGCTACATGACTTACTACTTTAAAACTGTAGAAGAAGAAAATTTATTTCTGACCTGTGCAGTCTGGAGCAGTGCCAGTCCATGTCCCATTAGCAGTACAGTGTCTAGTAGTTAGCCCTGAAGTTTTGTAACCTTCCCAGCAGGCATAAATGACTGAGCTGGAGAATAATATTCCATCAGTGTATACTATCATACCATTGGCTGGGGTGCCAGGGTTCCCACAAGATACAGCTGTGAAGAAAAGGTTAAAAAACAAAAATCAGTATTTCCATGACAGGTGACTAACAAATAAATAAATAAAAGTTAGGAAAAAAAAAAAAAAAAAAAAAGTAGGTCAATATCTTTTTAAAAACTTACAGACTTACAGCAATTTTTACTTAGAAAATGTTTGATAGGCACATTCTTGAGCTAATAACTTATTTCTCTCTGTTAATATGATCACTTTACTTGCTTTTGTTCTGTTTTGCTTTTTCAGTCCCTGATTCAGATAGTTTGCACTACTTGTTCCACTCCACCCAATACAGTCACTGGGAGAGAAAAAAGCTTATTCGGAACTTTTTGACAGACTTGTGCTCCTGCTTTGCCTTTGGGCACATTTTCCTATTTTAGTTGTCTTCTAGTATTTCTTCTTCCAATTGTAAAAAATGCATAAATAGTAAAATAAGATCTTTCTTCCCATTTAATCTTTTAATCAAGAAAAGAACAGACATTCTGTATTGGCCTCCATATCTTTTTGAAAACTGTAGCTGCACATTGTGGTAATGATTATGTTTTAACCTCACACATCTGAGATGTGACAGTGGTTTACTTTGTTTACATGGTGTTTATTCAGAGGTTTTAGTGGTTGTTTTTGTTTTATTTAATGGACCAGCCTGTCATGAGAACTATTGTTTCTTTCATTTATTGGTCGGTTGTTTTGAATTTTTCTAACAAATGGACTCAAAAGAATCATTATTTGACCATTCTGGCAGATAGGACATTGGCAAATATACAGTAACATTCCACTCCTGTTCACAGAAATAAAATAAAGCTGTCGTCATGTTGAGAGATTAACAGGGTTAATCAAGAGTTAGGCATAAGTGGGCATGTAAATCAAATTTTTCTTCAGTCTTTTACGGAGCATGAATGTTTTGTAAGACTGGTAGAACATAAATCAATTTTCCCTTGCATGGCTTTCAAGAGCTAGCAACTCTTTCTACTCTTCCTACAGCACAAATAAGTGTGGTCTCCTGAGAAGAGAAATGATTTAGTCTAATACAACGATATGATCAAATATAAGTATGATTAAACTTAATGGCTTGGATTATTGCAGTGGATTAGCCTTGGATAACAGCCAAAGGCCCATCCATGTGCTTACTCACTGCCCCCTTCTCAGCAGGAAGGATGGCAAAGCTCATGTATTGAGATAAAAACAGGGGAATTCCTTATTATATACAAAATAGACTCAACATGGGGACTATTCCTTTAATTCATTGCCAACTAAAATAGACTTTCATAGAGGGAAAAAAAACCCAGACACGAAAAGAACACCTTTACTCCCCTCTTTCCCACTGTTAACTTCAGTCCTTCACTTCAGGTTCCTCTACCTGCCCCACAATGATTGTAGAGGATACAGAAGATGGGGAATTATGGTCACTACACAGAGGTTTGTCTCTGCCACTCATTACTTCTTAGAGGAAGTTTCTAGAGGAATTCCAGTCATAATTATACCCCGAACTACATAAAAAGAAGGTCAAGGGAGATGAGCTTTCACCTCTACTCAACTCCTGTGAGAGCCCATCTGGAGTACTGCATCCCATTCTGGGGCCCTCAGGACAAGAAAGACATAGACCTGTTGAGTCTATGTCCAGACAAGGGAAACAAAAACAATCAGAGGGATGGAGCACCTCTCCTCTTATGAGGACAGGCTAAGAGAGCTGGGGTTGTTCAGCCTAAAGAGAAGGCTCTGGGGGGACCTTATTATGGTCCCTTAAAGGGGGCTTATAAGAAAAGTGGAAAAAGACTTTTTACAAAGGCCTGCAGTAACAGAACAAGGGGGAATGATTTGTTATTAGGAGATGTATGAAAGATTTATTTATCATACCATTTTCATATATTCAGTCAGAAACATTTCTTTAATTTTACATAGAATCATAGAATCATAGAAAGTTAGGGGTTAGAAGGGACCTTGAAAGATCATCTAGTCCCTGACAGAGCAGGGTCACCTAATGCAGGTCACACAGGAACGCATCCAGGTGGGCTTTGAATGTGTCCAGGGAAGGAGACTCCACAACCACCCTGCACAGCCTGTTCTAGTGCCCTATCAAACCTCACGGTGAAAAAATTCTTCCCAATATTTATACGGAAACGCCTATGCTCCCGTTTATAACCATTACCCCTTGTCCTATTGTTAGTGACCGCTGAGAAAAGCTTTACTCCATCCTCCTGGCACTTGTCCCTTACATATTTATAAACATTAATGAGGTCACCCCTCATTTTCCTCTTCCCCAAGCTGAACAGACTCAGCTCCCTCAGCCTTTCCTCCTAAGGGAGATGTCCCACTCCCTTAATCATCTTAGTTGCTCTTCACTGGACTCTTTCAAGCAGTTAACATCTAACTCAGGTATCTGTTCTCTACTTCAGGGTCAATATTTATTTTACTAGAATAATTTTCCAGTAATCTTATGAATATATACACCAAAAAATGTATCAGTTTTTGTTCAGATTTAACTGTTAAACATAACTGCTTGCAAACTGCCAAATTTCTGTAGAGCAATACGAAAGCATACTTTTGGCATAGCACTTCTTTTTAATTAAAGAATAAAATGTCAGTAAAAATTATGACGGTGCCATAAATTCCAGTGGAATTAATACCCACCTTCACACACAGGCTGTACGCCTGACCAGGTACCATTTAGCAGGCATGTTCGTTCTACAGATCCTCGTAGCTGATAACCCATTTCACATGAGAAACGTAGCAGACTTTTTATTTTGAACTCATCCCCAAGTCTAGATCCGTGAGCTGGTACGCCTGGATCATCACAATAGCCAGGATTATTTCCTGTAAAACATAATAGAGCAGAATTATTTGCAGAGATGTTACGTGCAAAGACAGTGGTAGTGAAGATACTCTCTTGCAAACAGTACTACTAACTATATTGTTTCTCTTATAATTAATCCCTTTTGTTCCAGTGCATGGGGGTGAAACCACAGCCAAAGATGAAAATAACATCTTTTTAGCTTACTATTTATCCCACATCTGTACAGACCTAACATGGCATGTAATATAAACAGAAGATAGAAGATAAGTGTGAACACCAGAAGCGCCCCTGTCATTTTTTCCTCAGTTCAAGAAATTTTGTTATACTTTTGATGTAAATAATCTTTCTACACTTTTTATTTTATAGTTCAACTTCTCTGCTTGCAGTAACAAAAATTAGATAGGAGCAAGAGTAAAGAAAACCACAGTCAGGTTTCTCATGAAATATATTTGAAGTACATATATCCACAGAAAAGACTAAATGGTACCTGATCCTCTGTGCCTTTCAAGAAGTCCTCATAATTTGGAAGTAGGATGGCCTTTAAGGTTCCTTCCAAACCTTTTTTGGTTTAGGAACCAAACATGTTGAAACCAAACATTTCATGATTCTACAATTTTCCTTAGCCCTTAAATTCAAAATTTGGGTAATGTCTCACTTTGCTCTGGGACTTTGCTGAAGGAATTATTTGATTGTGGTGTAGACCTCCTCTCACTGGATCACACCAGCCAATATTGTGCTTGCTTCAAGAGCAAGTGTGGAAGACTGAGACTATCCAGGATTTTCTGATATTGCCTACTGGGGCAGTGAGTTGAAACAACTGGGTACCTTCTGGTTCCCCTGCTAATACAGTATTTTGGGGCAATCAGGCACTCCTGAACTGCTCCCAGAGCTCTGTTTCCTGGGGAAAATACTTCAGAATTCTTCTGCTTGGATGATAAACCCACTCTAAAAGTTGCCAAAGGTCAATACAAAGATCAATACAAATTGTGGCCACAATGGAAAAACTGACCAAAGTCAATCAACCTGGGACCCTAGACATATTGATCCTTACATTTAGTCCTTTGGAGATCTCAGATTGCACCAGTCTGCTACCCAATGTGTGACAAAGTTGGTCTATCTAAAGGAAAAGAATGAGTACTCCACTGCTTCTCATTTTGCAGAATTAAAAAAAAAAAATAAAATAGCAAAACCAAACAAAAATAGATTATAGTAATTATAATTCAGTTTCACAGAGATCAACTGGAAGGATATTCCATTGTAACTTATTTCCATGCAGATCAAACATGATTAAGTACTAAAATTTAACATCTTAATAAAGATGTGTGTATGTGAGCAATTTAGTTTAGAAACTTTTTTAAATCTTTAATTGAACTCTTGTGTCTGATTATAACAAACTGTTGATTATTAACTGATTAAGAGTTGCTAGAAAATAATACAATTCAATTTTGTGATTTTGTGATTCATTATAGAAGTGTCAATCAACCTCAATTTGCTACTGTTCCAAATTACACCAGACCCATAATTATGTGTTAACAAACTGCACCGAGATCCTCACACATAGACCTGTTAGTGATAAACATCTGACCAAGTCTGGGACTAAGTCTGGATCCAGCTGCCCCCAGAAGAAGTTAAGGGAGTCCATTCTGAACCTTTGACTCAAAGAAAGGAAGGGCCTTCCTCATTGGTTTCCCTGATCCCTGTGCAAATCACTCCAACCTAATCATGACTCAATCTCTCTCTATACCTGTGTAAATAATTTCTTCCAATCTCTGTGTAATCCCTCCGGTCCAATTCCAAGCCCTACATATCCCTTCCATATAGTAAGTAACATAGTGAACTTTGCCATTGAACTCTGATAAGTTTTACTTTTATAAATCTATATTAAATTAACCTTTTGCCTAATATCTTTGTCGGTGATTCTTTAAGCTACCTTAAGACCTTCCACTCCCACTTCTGACACAGATGAATGACCAGATTTTTTACTTGGACACATCAAGTTTTTTCTTGGAGAAAGTTTAAACTGGAGCCATGCAAGCTTAAATTTAAAGGCAGTTACAGTATTATGAAGGTCTAGACTCTTTTGTTTAACAGTGTAGACAACATATCCATACTGAAAAATGTGTGCGAGTCATTTTAAGCAAAAAACTATGACTTAACTCATAAGATATCAGTGTCCCTCACTACAACAGGTCCCAGGTGACAACAAAGCCTGAGATCATATTTATACCATCATGCATTAAAACCTCAATTACAAAAACAAAACAAAAAACAAAACACAGACAAAACCTCTCAAACAGCAAAAAATCTAAAAATATGTCTCATTTGTCTAAGGCATTTAGAGTTATAAAAAGCACTATATTTTCCATGTTAGATATTCAGGATATTACTAAATGAAAACAAACAATAAAACAAACAACTACGAATAATTTGTATCCATAATGTCTGTAAAAGAATGACTGTGCTCAGGACAACTGAGATAGCTAATTAGTTTTATACTTAAGGAATAGGAAAACCAGTCTCAATAAAACACTTGAAACATACAGTCTGTTTTCCCATGGGGTTTAATTCTTTAGCATAAACTTGGCTGTTTAGGAGGGTTTGTTTGTTTATTTTTAGGTGATATAGGTCTACAACAAAGATAGATTTCTCATTTTTCTAGGGAATCAGCCTGCTCTCAAGATGGTGTCACATCATGTTCAAGCTTAGGAAGTTAAGTTCTGCATCAGTAACAAAGTTTTGGTAACACTAGACATACTTTCCCAGTCATAGGAGATTACTATAATGGTCTTTAATGTTTTTAAAATGCGTCTATAAAAATATTATTGAGTTATATCTGAAAAGTCTCATTCCTTTAATTAAAATTTCTTTCAACCAACAGCATAAGAATTTCCCTTGTGGTGGGGGATGTTAGGTAAAAGCACTAGAGGGCTCTGACCTTGACCTTAAATATTTTGAAGTTACCATGCAGTCTAAGATCTGGCATTTTATATTGGATGAAAAGGTGACAGTGACACAAATGTCAAACAAGAAAAGGCCAATTCTGTGTGGAAACTATCTTTATGATTGTCCAGCAGAGATTCCTTTCAGATCTAGGCACAGAGACCATGGTGGCAGTGAGACCTAGCAGTGTGAGAAGACTCTAAGTATAAACTCCTCCTTGAGGAGCAGAGAGCAGAAAAGAAAGTTAATGATTAAAATTCACTTCCTTTCCTCAGTAGTTCAAATTCTGCTGAGCATTCCTGTAGAAACAGCTTATGAATGGACCATTTTCAATGAACAGTTCTTTGGAGCTTTTTCAAAGTACAGACTTTAAACAACTCACACCTCTTCAAATTAGGTCAAATCTAAATTGAACGACATTGAATCAGATCAGTCCAACAGTGGACATGTCCAGCAGCTTAGGAGAATTTATAAGAAAATTCTACAAGGTGTAATTATGGAACAATTTTCTGATAAAGCCATTTTCTTCTTAAACCCATCAGGTATTTATTTTCTTACACACCAAAGTGTGTATATTTGCTTCCCTTACAAAACTTTATTATTAATACACTGTGGATATCCTTAGCAGGCAATCTTGTCAGACATCTTGAGCTCAAGAAAGCTGTGTAATATTTTATAGCTTCTTCTAAATCTGCATAAAATAAATTGTTCCCATACTTCCTGACAGCACCAAGAACATTGCATAATTTATACTATTTGCTTATGATGCAACAAGACATTCAGATGATGGTTAATACAAGTACCTGAACAGTGAGGGAGAGTCCCACTCCAGTGACTATCTTCTTGGCACTCTCTAGTAGAATTTCCTATGAGCCTTCGACCCGCTGTGCAAGAATAGTGAATTATGGAGCCATATGTAAATTTGTCTCCTGAAAGAACTGCATTGGCAGGTACCCCTGGATGTCCACAAGAAATAGCTAACAGAAGAGAGAGCACAATATTATAAGGTGTTTGCACAGAACTAGCCTACTACAACCTTTAAATTTCAGGCTGGTTCCACACAACATAAACTTCTTCCTGGATTTCAACTCCTTCATATATTCAGGTTTGCTGTTGCTCTAGATCTAGATGACTTACTGGTCAATTGTAGGATTAAACCTAAAACTACATGTAAAACTAACCCATCCATTTTAGCCTTTCCCTGAAAATACACAGAGCTCTTTCCTCATTCATTTCCATTAACTGTCCTTTCCTACAACTAATACACATTATTTCCATTTACACAATCACAGAATCGTCACAGGTGGAAAAGACCTGAGAGATGACTGAGCCCAGCTGTTCACCTAGGAGAAAAACAAACAAACAAACAAACAAACAAATACCAAAAAACCCAACCAAAATGCTCACCATGCCCAACACACTATAGCATGTCCTATAGGGCCACAGCTCGTTCCAGTGCCTGACTACTCTTCCAGTAAAGAAATTTTTTTAATATCTAGTCAAAACCTCCTCTGATGCCTCTTCAGGTCATTTCCTCTAGTCCTATTGTCATTCACTTGGGAGAAGAGGCCAATGCCCACCTCATTACAACTTCTTTTCAGGTAGTTGTAGAGAGCAATGAGGTCTCCTCTCAGCCTCCTCTAAAGTAAACAATCCCAGTTCCTCAGAGGACTTGTTCTCTGTTACCCAACTTGTTTAGGTTGGGTAAGAAGAAACTAATAATGTTTAAATGTGCTGATACATTACACATATTATAATGGTAAGTAGTAGTACTTTATTGTATCTATAAAATAACTACGTGCAGCATAGGCAGTAAAGAGAAACTAAATAAACCACAAAATATATATTTTTGCAATATATGGCACTGTGTTGCATTAAAGTGAGAATGAAGAAAATATATTACTGATATTTTTTTAAATTATTAGTCATATTTATGCTTAATGTGTACATTTTGTCTGAGAAGTATTTCAGATAAACAGTTTTGGAATAGAGTAACTTGCAAACAAGCAGTTCAGATTTTTTATATGAGGAAAACCAAGTCATCCTAAGGTGAACTAGAAATCATATTCTAAATGCTTTTTGTGTAAAACCTAGGCCATCCAGTAAAAAACAAAACAAAAAAGCCCACAAAAAACCTCCAACAAAAAAAAGAAAATAAATTTTACATAACTTTAGTAAACAGTAACACAATATAAGCAAGTAACATTTAAGTGGAACACTTGAGGAGCTTTATGAGTTACTGGAATCAACTGATTGATTGACTGATTGATTGGTCAATTATATTTTCAGAAAAAAAAAATTAAAAAGACTGCTGTTATTCTGATGACTATTACTCCTGACAGACATGAAAATTATTTATATTATGTCCCATGATAAAAACAAACTTATTGCACAATGGGTTTCTGCAAAATGACACAGTCCCAACCACCACTCTTTTACTGCTATGTTTCTCTTGCTTTCCTTGGGATGTCTTAAACATTCATTATGAAATGGTAAAACAAATCAGGACACTGACCTGGCTGAACAGTACTCCCACAGGGAAAAAAACCAAACCCACAAAACAGTCTGTAGTATTCAGCCAGGTCAGTTACCCTAATAAGCTTGCTTAAGTATATGCAAATGCTAATCTTTAACACAATTCTGGAAAGGGTGGCAGCGGATGACCAGAGTTTTTTGGGAGAAAATACATGTAGGTCTCCTTAGTATAGCTGTACAAGCATTTGTAGTAAGTAGAATGCATAATTTTCCCAGTTTATGAAAAAGAAACAAAGCATCAACTTTTAAGCAATTACAGTTCAACCTCTAACATTCTGTAATTCTTTGTGATTCTGTGATTTGTGGGTATCGCTTTGCATATAAGAGCAGTATGTTTCTATATTTTTTCACTCTTGAACTAGATTTGGTGGTAAATATTGTGTCTGGCTCAAATTTTATCTCACCTGCCTCTGCAAGCACTCTGCCCAATTACCAAAAGCAGGTTTTAAGAAATAAATTATCACTGATAACCTTTGAAAATTACATCTCTCTCACAGCACTTGAAAAGACTCTGAGTGACTTAATCTGTGAATAGATAAAGAGATCTTTCTCAAAGAAAGAGCTCTATTCATTTAATTGAGTTCTTCTTAGGACAAAGAATGTTAAATTTGTCCTGGTGATGTTTAGGATTCAGATAGCATTTCAGTCCATCAGCAGCAAATAAGCAGCAGCTAATCCAGTCACTGACTGAGAAATGTAGGCACCTCCCAGGCTCATTAAAAAGCTCCCATGGTCTCAGTCCCCTCCTGTTTTGTTCCCCTCAGTCCCCTCCTGTCCCCTCCACCTTCAACTTTCCTCAAACTCTGCCTAAAACCATAAACTGTAAACACTAGCAAACTTCCAAAATGTGAAAAGATGGGCAACAATTCTAGGGGATTTAGATTCCCCATTCTCTCACTAACCTAGTGACTAACATTTATTGATGTGATTGGCATACAGATAAAAATTCATAAATCGTTTAAGTAAACAATCATCTATTCAATCTATACTGGAAATGCTTTAAAATAATATGCAAATTAAATTATACTTTCATTTAATTTTTTATTTCCTATAACTGCATTGTAATTCAGAAATATAACATCAGAAAATTAATAGTGATAAGAGAATAAAAATATCTCGATGCAAATGAAAGTCAGCCAAACTGTTATTTTCTAGAGAACTGAAGTTCATTGAATTGTTTATAGGAAACTCTAGAAGATTTCCTCCCTCTCGGAGGAAAAAAGTGATGGAGAAGTATGAAGTGATGTTATGAAAGAAACGCTTGAACAAAATTTACCTACACAATATTTCATAGCTTTGTTCTCACATAACCAGTTCAATATGTCTGAAAAAAAAAATATTCTGAGATAGACATTTATGGTCTTAGCCTATCAATCTAAATTCTAGCGTGCAAATAATTATTTTAGATTTCCTTAGATGTTTTCTGCTACCTAAAAAATACACCAAAAGGGAAAATTAATCTTAACTCTCTGGCACTTGAAATAATAGCTGCACCATTCCCTCTAAACCTTTTTTTATTATGACAGGTTGCACGACATCTTGTCTTAATGCTTTCTTACTGAGCTGTACAATTTGCAATACGTTGATCCTAAAGTCTTCTTGTTCCTCAATAGATGGCTAAACTTTTTTTTGTCTACCATGACAAAAGTCTTGCACCACTTTAATGTTAATCCAACTGAACGAATACTTACACAAACACTTTGGTAGTGATCTATCCCATAAGCCATTAGCTTTGCAGGTCAAAGCAGATGAGCCCAACAGATAAAAGCCCTTCTTGCAATGGTATGCCACACTTGTTCCATATTTGAAACTTTCAGGGTAATTCTGCTGTCCATGCCGAATAGCATTTTCCACAAAGCCAGGATCAGAGCAGTTCACCACTGTAAGACAAACAGTATTCATCACTGATGTGTAATACCAATGTCAAAAATAAATTTTAACAGTGATTTTTTAAAATTATTTTTGAAATTATTACTTGACTAGCAGCTCATGACTGTGGTCCATTTGATAGCCATTGTGGTTTTTATTTGACTTAAATATAACATATGTTGACTCCTAAATCTCTATATCTTACTGCTTTGAAAATAATACTGTGATCTTACTCCAGTTCTCATAATACTCTTGGACATACAAGTGGTTCAATGATAAAAGGGAAATTGGTGGCATTTTTTTATCTGTTTCTTGGTAGCCTTCATTTGGCCTTGCCTGTAATTTTTATGTGAAGGAAACCAAATTAAAATAAAAGCAGTATCAATTTTAAACAACACTTCAACACTTTCTCTTTTCATTTCCTGTAATGAGAAAAAATGCTTTCAACAGTAACAAGAACATTTTCTGCTATTAATGTGTAGAACAGAAAAAGGAAGATTGTGAAAAGCAAATTTTGATAGTGGAGGAGTGAGTGTAAGCAATAACAAGCATGAATTAATTTTTCAGATAGCATTTAAAACCCTTAAAAAATTATGGATTTTGTCATGACTGTTTAGTATTTATTTAAGGTATATCCACCCTCTCCAATCCTTTGTTTTATACCCTGCAGTGAAAATGATGAAGTGTCAGCAGAAGATAATGATAGGACAGTGAGGTCTCCATTGCAATCTCCCATTTTTTCAGTCTATTCATCTGAAAGCTGTCTGAAAAGTTATAAAAGCCTCCTCTATCCCTCCCCTGTCTTCTCTCTAAATATAATGGTATAAATAAAAGAAAAAGACTTAGAATATTATATAGTATTATAAATTACAGCTCATCAAACAATGACAGGAATCTACCTTTCAACTATATCACCTAGTTCAAATTAATTTTCATGAAAAATAATCAGTGGAGAAGAAAGTCAATTAGCATTACAATTTTAGAAGCGAGACAGTCACTAATGCACAGTTTTTTACTGTTCAACCATATTTTTTTCAAAAGGTTAACTTTTATCATATGTATAATTTGAATTTTCTGATTGGCTAATATACTGGAACAAGTCAGCCTTTGCAAAAGTTTATCATTTAAATAATATTTCATTCAATCAGCTAAAAATGTTTTAAAATTGGGTCCAGTCTTGTTCAACATGTTCATCAATGGCCTGGACGAAGGGACAGAGTGCATCCTCAGCAAGCCTTATGATGATGCAAAACTGGAAGGAGTAGCTGGTAACACCAGAAGGCTGTGCTGCCATTCAGTGAGACCTGGACAGGCTGCAGTGATGGGCAGAGAGGAATCTCATGAAGTTCAACAGGGGCAAGTGTAGGACCCTGCACCTTGGGAGGAATAACCCCACCCACTAGTACAGGTTAGGGGTTGAATTGCTGGAGTGCAGCTCTGCAGAGAAGGACCTGGGAGTCCTGGCGGACAAAGAGTGACCATGAGCCAGCAATGTGCCTGTGTTGCCAAGAAGGCCAGTGGCATTAAAAGAGTCTGGTCCAAAGGTTGAGGGAGGTCATCCTTCCTCTCTACTCTGCCCTTGAGAGGACACAATTGAAGTACTGTATGTTCTGAGTCTCCCAGTTCAAGAAAGACAAAGAATTACTGGGGAGGGTCCAGCAGAAGGCTGAAAAGATGATTGGGGCACTGGACCATCTCTCTTACAAAGAAAATCTGAAAGAACTGGGCCTATTTAGGTTGGAGAATAGAAGACTGAGGTCATAAGTGCTTGTAAATATCTAAAAGACTGGTGTAAAGAGGATGGGGCAAGACTCTTCTCGGTGTCCAGTGACAGGTCAAGAAGCAACAGACACTGGAACTGGAACATAAAAAATTCCATCTGAACATGAGGAAAAACTTTGCTGTGAGGGTGACGGAGCACTAGAACAGACTGACCAGAGAGTCTGTGGAGTCTCTGTCTCTGCAGATACTCAAAACTCACCTGGACACCATTCTGTGCAACCTGCTCTAGGTGAACACGATTTAGCAGAAATAAATGAGCTCCAGAGGTCCCTTCCAACAGCTACCCTTCTGTGATTCCGTGATTCCAAAGGTCTATTTCTTTAACCATAATCCTGAGTGCTTATTTTATTTCCAGATCAAAGTGATAAATGGTTTTATTTAAAAATAAATAGTGAAATACTGTGCAGAAAGAATACTATAAAACTAAAAAGCAGCAAAATAAACAGAGGAACAACATTTTATAATTTGTTTGAAAGAAAGAATTAAAACTACTTTTCCACTCTAATTTACAGAAAATCATTGCTATTAGATTGAGATATACAGTGGCTTAGTTGAAAGAGAACATCGAAACTATCTGGACAAATTCTTCCAATTTTAATATCAGAATATTCTGTTGAAATAGAAATCTGAAGCCTATTGCAAAAAAATCTCACATTTATTGAGGGGTTTTGACATTTATGAACATAATTACTTTCAAAAACTCTTTCCATCATATAGATTATTCAACTCTTTCCCTAGGTTTAATTTTTAACAGGCATTCACAACAGTTGTCCTTTTTTTTTTTTTTTTTACTACAGTTAAGGTTTTTAAAATAAACCAAAACAAAATATAACTTCTTAAATCTAAAACTTTGGTTTAATAGGTGAGCCTGCTAAGTTAGCTTCTTAAAAGCCAGTATTAGAAGTTAAGAAAAAAGTGCTGTGTTTCATGAAGATATGCTGCCCTAAAGCTACCGAAAAGCAATTCTAACTGAATTACCTTCGAATCAAAATAGAGAATAGAAAAACCTAATTCTCCATGCAGACCAGAAATATGGAATATTGAAAGAATGAATTACAGTTCCAAAGTATCAACTTGCCTATGTGATAGTGTTCTCATTCTTGTACCAGTAGGATCTGTTTAGCCAACTCAGTGATGAATGAAATGAAGAATACTCATTGCAATAGAATGCATAACAAAGTTCTTGCTTCATCCATGAAGTCTGATCAAATGATTATGCAAGGGAATACTATCCCTGAAGCTAAAAAGTAAACAAAATTATGTCTGCAGTACCATGCAACATCAGCTACAGATTTTTAAATATATATACATGAGTGTGTTGTTGCTAAGAGGGACTGCAGTAAGGAGTACTTTAGAAAAGAATTTGAGTTGGCCAGCATACAAAACTAAGTCAGTAGTTTCCCTGATTGCCTTTCACCCTGGGGATTCAGTTGTAAATCATGGTGGGAGTAGAGGGAGATTGCTTTCCCTCAATGACAGCTGTCAAGGGTTACAGGGGAAATGAATTCTGGCATTCTCAATTTAGTCTGCTGAGAAAAGCAGGAGAATACTCTAAGTCTGCCCTGATGACTTCAGAAACTCTCACTGAGTAGATTCAAACCATTGATGAAAAAGAAGTGAAAAGACCATGTCAGAATCCTTTAGGCAGTTTTCTGTTAAAAAGCTGAATCATCATCAAAACATACATCATTCACAGTATTTAATTTCTTTTTCTCAGACTCACTCTTTTTTCTCCAATTTCACTGACAGAAATGTTGTTAAGATTCTTTTTTAAAATTTCATATCTGATAAACAGGGTTTTTAAACTTCTTTATTTGAAAAGTATTGTACAAATGTTGGTATCTAGAACATGTATAGGGACTGGCACTCAGGATGAATAAGTAGAGAAATCACTCTGACTTTATGACAAATTCTACAGAAAAGTTCAGTGCAAAGTCAGCAATGCATGATGATAACTTCCCAGTGAAGTGAAAATAAACCAAAACCCCATAAAAGCCCAACCCAAACCAAAACTACTCAACTTAAACTCTGCTTTGCAAAAGTCTCATATGCATATGAGCCTGATTTTTAACTTTTTTTTTTTCATGGGATTCAGTTAGAGAATGATTTTATCATAGAAATCTTGGCCATGTAGACTATAAAACTAAAGCATTTCCTTATGAAGCACAATGTTTTGTGTTTTTACATATATTATTAAAAATCTATCCAGAAACTAAGGTACTAACATGTTTCTGATGAACCCAGACCAAGGAAATTTTCACTGTAATTAATGATGTATAAATATTGCTGGAAATAATGAACATTAACACTTATATTTTCCAAATAATCTCAATATAATCAAGACCTTAACAAAGGTTAATATATGCAATAAAGTATATAATTCACATTTTTTTTTCTGAAAAGCTAAGACATATAGCACTTTTAATAGCATTCCAAAATACTTGCCATTGGTATAAACATGCCAAATATTCGTTCTTTATTAAAAAAAAATTAAGTATTACTTAAATTTTCGATTTTCTGCCAGAGCTAACTAGTTAACTCTACACTAAAAAAAAGACAAACTCCAAAAAGTTAAAGTATGTTTAAACATTTATGCTAAATTTAAGTAAAACTATGTTAAAAGAAATTCCATTAACTTGCAGTTATATTTTTAAGCTTTAAACTGAGTTGCCTCCATGTTACAAAAACTCATGTCTCTTAGATACATATAAAATCTCTTCTTATTATTCCATCTACAGCATGAACTCAGGTGCCACACTAGCATTTAGACCAGAAAGATAAATTGTTTAATTGACATAGATCTTTAAATGCATTGTCTATAGATAAATTAATTTGTGGGCATCCATGTACAAGTGGTACCAACACAAATAACTTTTGGCATAATAATATCAGGTCATGTAAAATCTTTCCCTTTAGATTTTTCTTAATCATAGCATTGTTTTTCATATGTGAGAGGAACTGCATTCATTTGCCCCAAGGATGTCTGTGCTACCTCAAGAATTCTTTGCCTGATAGCCAGGCAGGTCCCTCTAGAGAGTGGGGCAATAATTTTCAAGGCCTGTGTCATCTCTGCCAGTTTCAGGTAAATATCTCAAACACTGTATGGCATCTCGACTCCCTATTTAGGAAACTTAGTCAAGCACTAATTATCTTTTTCAAGGATGTAAACATGTTATTGACATAAGCAGATAAAGTATATCTAATATGCAAAGCATATAAAAGTCTCAAAGCCTCTGACTCTGGTAAAATGAAATCTAACAAAAACAAAATTTTCACAGAGTATATGAATCCTTGATACCACCATAGACAGAAAACTGCTTAAATTTAGAGCTGCTTCATTTTTGGGTGAGTAGAACTGATCAACAGTCTCAGTCTCTCCCACCCTTCTATCAGATGCCATCAGAAAGCTTCATTTTTCTTGTCAGTGAAGGAGTGGAACATATTGCCATTGGATCACATGATACACCCACTAAAAAACACAACAAAACTGACAGTTCCTTGTAGATATCAGATTCTTGATCAGACAAAAAGTCTAATTTCTAATTAAAAATCTATCAGTAATAAGATAAAGAAAGGAAAACCTTTCAAGTCAGAAATTCAGTACAAATCCAGGATATATGAACAAAGACAGATCTGAATTCCTTATTGCTAGCAAACAGCCTGTACTTCCTGATAAAGACAAGAGAATGTGAGCTAGCTCAAACCTCTGCAGCTTTGCCAAACGGATCTTCACAGTTTTGGTTTTAAAAGCAGAAAAGCCCTTAAATCTCATTTATAAGATATAACATATTCTGAAGGAACAGTAGCAAAGGCTATTCATTTTTCCTGACATAGGTTATGAACTTGATACTGCTTTAAGAACTGGTAGCAACTTATAGGACACTTTATACAATGTAAAGCAAACCAAAGCAAAAAAATTTCCTTCTTCCGAATTCTTGCAATCTAGAAAATGTGGTTAAGTGTGGTGTCCAATGCAGCAGTTTTTACTTCAAGCATGATATATTCACCTGCAGTGCAAACAGGAGTGTAGGGTTTCCTTAAGATCATTTGAATCAGTTCTCATTAGGGTGACTAAAAGTTGTTTTGAAAAGTAGAGAATGATTCCAAAGGTAAAAAAAAAAAAAAAAAAAAAAAAAAATCAGTACAAAACTGCTAAAGAACACAAATCCATACTGCATCCATTTTGTTTTAGGGTATGGCGTAGCACACTCAGGCTGCACCAAGTCCCTCTCAGGAAGGCTCATTAAAGAGAACAGAGATTTTATACCATTTGATTCCAGTATAAAGGAAAGTAAATTGACTACTTGAAATGTTCTCCATCAAATAAAGGCAAAGATAGAGTGAATGTGGAGATAAATTTGGGTGACCTCAACATTCCAGAAAAGACTACCACTAACTCATTAAGAAAAAAAAAAAAAAAAAAAAAAATAAAAGAGGCAGAGATTTGAAAACATATACTGTTTCCACTTTAAGTCACAAAGTAATGCCATTTTTTTTCAGTTGTGAAAGAGAGAAACAGTAGGAACATGAGTTTTTCCAAAACATAGGTTTTTTGACAATTATGTTATCTCAGAAGAGAGATCCAAAATCCAATATTAAAAAATGTGGCCATTTTAAGGGAGTAAATGTGGCCATTTTAAGGGAGTAAATGTGGCCATTTTTAACTTGATGCCTGAAAACAGTTTGTCAGAATAGATTAAATAACTATTAAATTATCCAAATAATTAAATTCTGGAGTAGGGGGAAACACCATTGTAAAGCAATTCAGTGCTTTCAGTACATTTAGTATACACATACATACTTAGCTTGTTTCCTAGAAGGTTTTATCATATATGATCTCCTGTGTGCACTGCTTTTTTTTTTTTTCAAGGAAAAACCTTGTATAATTTCTTAGGTAAATTTCCTGCCAGTAACTTAACTAGTTAACTGAGTATTGGTACAATGGATAGAGGCAATGTATTATTGCAAAAGAGTGCCTGAAAAACTGCCCAGCTTTGTTTTCTAAAAATATCAAGGTTTCCCATGCATATATAATAGCTCAGTTTCATTAAAATAAAATCCAGTAAAATAAAAATAAAGTAGTCTTCTGCAATAGCTTTGAGCAGTTACCTAGATTTTGTAGTAAAGGCATGTAGCATCTCAGTGAAAAAGAGAAGCCAGCTTCATTATTGACTCAAGTGAACTCAGAGAAGGCTTGAAAGAAAGGTCATACATAAAATCTCTGTTGAATTAAATGATACAGGTTTGCCAGGAACATCAATCTCTTCCCAGCAGTATACTTAAGGAGCTGAAAGATTTACTTTCTTTGTACACTAATTCATAAGTTATCAGTATAATGAACTTTAAAACAAATGTTCTTCACTCATAGGATAAAAGTAATTTTAGAAGGAAAGGAATATGCCACAAGTGCTATTACGTGCCTTAGGAAAGTTCTAATAACAATCTCTAGTCAGTTGAAACTATACAGATTCCTCCTTTCATGCAAGCAATATCAAATTACAAATTTAAAAGCTTAATTAACATAAAAACATGCTACAGCAATTTTCACAGCATATGGTCCAAAACTACGGTACATGCTGAAATACAGATCTTAAATCGTGTTTTGAATTCTGCTCCCAGTGAAACAATGCAAATCTAAGTATGCTGTGAAGTTATTAGCAGCTTACAGCTGAGAAGACTCCTTTGCCCAGACATAAGAAGTAGAATTAAATGAGGTAGATGCATGCAGAGAAGTGTTCTCAGGGAACATGCCTGGTGCTACGGAGGTTTGAACCAGACTGCTCTGTACTGCTCTTTTCACTCTTGAAAATATACCATAAGTTTTTGTTTCACACTGAATTCTCAAACTCATTGCTAAGTATGGCTTTGTCCAGTCAGGTTTTTGAATATCTGTAAGAATGGAGACCCCACAGTGTCTCAAGGGAATCTGTTTTACCATCCTCACAGTTAAAGAAGCTTTTTCTAGTTGTGCTCTTTGCATACTGTCCTTTCAGTGGGCACCACTGACAAGTCTGTCTGTCTTTTTTTAAACCCTCCCTTAGACAAGCATTCATAAGATTCCCCAGAGCTTTCTCTTTTCTAAGCTAAACAACTCCTAGCCACAGTAGAGTCCATGAGGAAAGTTTTTGTTTCTGTGGAAATATACTTAGGAAAGGGCAGAAAACACCACACCGAAGAGATCACAAAAAAACAGTGTGGAAAAAAAAAAAACAGAAGGAACACCAAGGTTAGAAGATAAGATGGTACATGTGGATCCTCTACAGCCAGTGCTCAACACCTCTGTAACAGTCTGACCAAGTCTCTTTTTCTCCCACTAATGCAAGCATGTTGCATTAAATCAAGGTTATGAGGGTCAGTTTTGGTGCCTTACTTCTTGTACATCTTCATTTTTGTATGTCTCAGACAAGAGCAGAAGTGGTGACATTGGAGTAATGCTTACAGTTTTAGTTGTATTTTAAGCTAAATTTTTGGTGATACACAAGACAGAAAAGAATCAATCTCCTTTTAACTTGAGATTATGTTCTTCCAGACCGTATGCTAATAAACATTACAGTGTAAAACCACAAAAAATTATTAATTCCTTACACTGCTATTTCAAGCTGTAATTATATAAATACATCTCACATTGATTTTAATAAAATCTACATCTTTATTGATTACAGTTCCTAAATAACTCTGTAATACAGACCTACATCAAGGCAACAGACAAGTAGCAGTTGACAAGATTAGGTGGATCCTCACAGTTCATGATGCAAGAGATACAAGACAGTCACCGAAAAATACCTATTGTTACAGAGAAAGAAATACTAATTGAAGGGAAGAACTAACTGAAGAAGAACTGAGTGAAAGGCAAAAGCCCATCTTAACACCACCTGCATGAGAATGGACAAAACTGTTGGTGCTCAACTGAGACAACTCCAGGCTGCCCCATTCTGGCAGGAGTTTTCCATTCTGAAGTGAAACAATTTTGGCAGAGTTGCATCTATAATACTCATTATTTTCAGAAAACCAACATCCCTAAATAAGATCTAAACCCATGAATTGCCTGAATCAAACTCAAATTCATGCAATGAATTACAAAGGAAAATGGAAGTAGAAAGGTGACACAGCTGAAATAATGTTTGAGTAACAGTAAGGCTCCTAATTCTTATGCTCTTATTTTTGAAATCTTCTTAATATTGCATTGCCCTACCTCAATTTTTTTCCTCTCTCTTTCACTTGTTTTCCTTTTAATAAATGTACTCTAGTTCAACATAAATAGCTGAGTAACTCAGCTCATAAATGGGGCTGAACTTCAGAAAAACTATGCAGTCTCTGCCTCTGAAAGTCAAATAGACTCACACTGAATCTACAGGATAGGTGAATTAGTGTGTATTTTCAACAAGTAAAACCTTTCTTAGATGCCTCACATAGGTGACAGAGATTCACTACTCTACCGTAGAGTATGAAAGGGAAAAAAGAATACATGAACCTAAATAGAAACAATTTCCTAATTCCTTTCTCCAATCCAATAATTATACTTCTATACTACTTATTTGAATAAATTCTGAGGGTAGTTACTGACAGAATTTTCATATCTGTATTGTTTTAATGAGAATGAAAGGTCTAATTCCACACACACTGAGCTTGAAATTGCATCAGCTATCTACGAAAGAATATGATGAGCTAATAACTAAAGATTATCATTATTCTTTGGAGCAACCATTGTAATACAATATGATTTTTAATAAAACAACAGGTGGAGATAATAAAGCTCCCAATAGCTGAAGTTTGCTTCTTACTATATGAATTTTAGTCCCAAGTTTAGTGCCCTTAGCACAACTTTGTTGACTGAAATGTCCTTTCCTGCCTCCAGCTTCCGGCTGCCTTCCTGCCTTTCCTGCTTCCCTTTCTTCACCCGGCATCCTGGAAGGATCCCGTCTGTTCGTCTGCCCATTAAACACAAGTTACATTTCTGGGGGAATTATTTTATCTGCTTATTATTAACCCACTTTTCAACAAGCTTTCTGCTATCCTGCAATAATAACCAAAGGATGAAAAAAAAAATTTTTTTTTAAAAGTGCCCATAAGTGGAATAAATAACAATAGGGTAACTTGAAACACTTGTTTCTCTATTAGTCTTAATCACATTACTGCTATATTGATAAAAAAATGATAAGGACAGAATGAAATCTGAGAACTTTGGGTTGTGTTTTAAAAAGGTTTCTTTTTGTCCTTTCCTAATATTTACATTTAATACACAGGCTTCTTCTTTGCTTCGTTCTCATCTCTCAAAAAAAGGGTATACTGCTTACTAATCATAGAATCATAGAATTGGCTGGATTGGAGGGACCTCAGAGATCATCAAGTCCAACCCTTGATCCACTACCGCTGCAGTTACCAGCCCATGGCACTGAGTGCCACATCCAGTCTCTTTTTAAATATCTCCAGGGATGGAGAATCCACTACTTCCCGGGGCAGCCCATTCCAATGCCTGATCACCCTCTCAGTAAACAAATTCTTTCTAATGTCCAACCTAAGCCTCCCCCGGCACAACTTAAGACCATGCCCTCTTGTCTTGCTGAGAGTTGCCTGGGAAAAGAGACCAACCCCCACCTGGCTACACCCTCCTTTCAGGGAGTTGTTGAGGAGTGATGAGGTCTCCCCTGAGCCGCTTCTTCTTCAAGCTGAACAGCCCCAGCTCCCTCGGCCTCTCTTCATAGGGCCTGTGCTCGAGTCCCTTCACCAGCCTAGTTGCCCTCCTTTGGACCTGCTCCAGGACCTTGATATCCTTCCTAAACTGAGGGGCCCAGAACCGGACACAGTACTCAAGGTGCGGCCTCACCAGCGCTGAGTACAGGGGCAGAATCACTTCCTTGGACCTGCTGGCCACGCTGTTCCTGATACAGGCCAGAATGCCATTGGCCTTCTTGGCTACCTGGGCACACTGCTGGCTTGTGTTCAGCTTCCTGTCAATCCAAACTCCAAGGTCCCTCTCTGTCTGGCTGCTCTCCAGCCACTCTGTGCCCAGCCTGTAGCGCTGCATGGGGTTGTTGTGGCCAAAGTGTGGGACCCAGCACTTGGCCTTGTTGAACCTCATTCCAATACAGTCCAGATACATCTTTGCAAAATACCCAATCACAATTAAATATTACTATATATATTTTTCCTTATATTTTTTACTATATAATCATTTTTCTGTATTTTGAAGGCAGTGCAAAGGATCATGCCTGAAATAAGTCATTAGCTGAGAACTTATAAGAAAGTTTCTTACCTCTGCAGTTGGGTAAAGGGCTACTCCACTGCCCATTGCTTCGGCACTGTGCTCGAGAAGCTCCCTGAAGTAAATACCCAGTGTTGCAGGTAAAATTTACAACATCATTCAGATTGAACTCACTGCCATTAGTCATTCCATGAGCTGGATTCCCAGGATGTCCACATGTAATGGCTGTTAAAAGAAAAATAGGCAGGGTAGCATCACACTTAATAGTACTCTTCCCTGGAATCACAGGTTGGCGTTCTTTTGGCATTTTTTACATGTATACAAGAAATTTAAGAAAAAATAGAATATATTTATTCAGATTCCTCACTGCCAGGAGACAAATCTAAAATGTTCAGTTGTAGTATAAAAAATGTATATATATGCATTTTGACACCCATCTGATACGCATTATATCTTAAAAAATGTACAGAGTTCACAGTATTTCCTAGTCATGCAAATAAAATACACATTTTTTCCTTCCAATCTTCAAAATGTAGCAAGGTCAGCCAAACTGAATTTGATGTACTGCTTCAGAGCATTCTAGAATTCTGAGGAATTCCTGTCCTTGAACTGCTTTGCTAAAGTAGTCATTCTTTTCAACAGTTTTTCTTATGGCAAAAGAGAAATAATTGTTGGAAGTAAATCTTTCCCTTTATGTGCATAGTGTGTGCTGATTGTGCCTAAATGACACTTAGAAAATACACTTACTGTGGTTAAGCTCTAGCTTTCCACATAAGATATTAAAACAATATAGAAAACTAATGAAAAGTTGACCATATAAAATTAATATATATATATACACAGACAACTTTCAACATTTTGCTGGTGTTGTTTATCACCCTCAAGTATCCTATAAACAGGACATTTTTTGCTTTATTACTTTCTGGTTGTTGGTTTTGTTTCTAGTTGGAGAGGCAAATGAAAAATAATTTAAATATATTTCTTTTTATTTTATCATTGAGTTCTCCTGTAAAAGAGTATTTTCAACAGCACCTTATCTTTGGGAATTAAATAGGACATTTTTCTACATACAGAAGTGTACATAGCCCTTAAATTGTATAAATAAAACTACTTAAACCACTTAAATCCTTTCTGCATTGTCACATTGCAGCATTTGAAGATGAAACCCTAAATATCAGATTAAAATCTTACTGTAAAAACAAGTATATCCTAACCCATTTACTGCATTTTGAACTGTTACAAATTATCAAGTTTCAATTAATAAAGCAATTTGCAGGGCCATACTAAATCAGTTAACATAATTCTTATATAAAAATATATTTAAAAAAAATGTGATTAACCTAAACTTTCTCCAGTTTTCTGAACTAATTATATGTCATAGTTCTCAACAACATGTAATCTAGATCTTTTGTAAAAATTCTGATAATGGAGAATAATTACATTCAGTTGCCCTTTCCAATAAAAGCATTCCCTAGTCAGTCAGTACTTTAAACCTCATTACTTTTGACAGGGTGTTGTATAATCCCTTGGTGGGTATTGATTTCAGACATGCCAAAAGCAATGTCTGAGATCTTTAGTTTCTGTAAGGTCTTACCAAAAAACATTTTCCTTCAATATTACCAAGATATCAAGCCACTTAATGTAATATAACTCTCAAACATATGCTGCAGTCTTTAACACAGTATCTTTCTTAGACCCTGGAGATTTCCAGAAAATATGTAACCAAAAAGAAACAATGGCATTACTGATAGTATTTGAACACGAGAAAAATCCAGTCTGATGACCCCGTTATAATAAGAAGCCAATGTTTCGGTCACCATTATTGTAGCATAGAATTTTAGTAAAGAAGGTTACTCTCCTGATTTTTGTTGTGCTGTTCCCCAAAAGGAACGAATCAGACATCTCCACATCTCATGTTAATTCTCAATAACCAGAAAGTAAAAAGATATTTCAGAAAAATATTTCAGAAAATACTTGGCTAAAATATGATCCATGTGATTATTCAATAAAGAGACAGGAAAGTATCAAAAGTTGTGCAAAATTTCTTTCAAAGTAAAATAAAAACCAAATAGACCTTCAGTAAAAAATGTCACAAAATGTAGACCAGCTTGTGGTAAATATTCAGGGGCAGAGCCTGTACCTTCCCTATGGTACCTATGACACATTTCTAGTTCCTGATCCACATTCCTCAGTTCAAAGACCATTTCAGTATCACATTAGAGAGCACATTTCTATCATTGGTAAAGAGTATGTTTTCACTTTTCCTCTCAGAAATAACAGAGGCATTCTTATGTGATATTTTAACAAGCAAATAGATCAGTCAACAAAAGTAAGAAAATCACCTGAAGTTTGGAAGTTGACTAGCAGAAGTCAACAATATATACTTATGAGCAAAATAAAACCATGTCATAATGCAAGATATTAGGCAACCTATAATCAGAGAAACTGTAGCATCTCACCTCTCCTCAGCTTTGCCCCTTTCTTTTAAATGGATTTTATTCACTGCACAGTAAAATTAGTCCACCAAAAAGTAATAAATGTAGCTAGTGGCATTTCTCCTTTGATGAACATAAATCACTTGAAGATATAAATAGGATTTTAAAAGGACAATGACATTTGGAAGATATATCCTGCAGCTGTATACAGGTATGAATTTTCATATTACTATTAAAAAAGACAATATTGAAACATTTTGAAATCTAGTGACCCATCAGTAATGTATTTTCTCAGAAACAAGTCAAAGGTAACTACCACAGATTGAACAGAGAAGCTGATCATCTCAGTAGCAATCTTAGGGTAGAGAATAATATTTTTGTCTGAACTGCAGACATCTTAAAATATTACAGAATTAAAATTGATTTAAAAAGCTCCATTGAATAAAAAAACCTGTATAAAAATGGGCAGCCTTATTAAAATTGAAAAAGAATAATAAAATCAATTACACAATAAAGCAGCAAAATAAAAAGCACAGAAATCAAACCTGACTGATTAAATGGCTGATGGTTCAGAAAACCTGCCATGCAAATGAGAAAAAGATTTAAGAATTCTAGTAATTAATTAGAGATTTTCAAAAGCAGATTAATTAAGAAGAAAAAAAAAATCCTACTAAAGGTTATAAAAAAGTTGACTTTTTTTTGTAACAGACGTGGTAAAATCCAATACCATGCCTGGGTTTGCACTGGTAAATATAAGGAGGCAGAAAAACTGGCAGTCACCATAAAAACTGTACAGATGAACAGTACTCCAGCTTTACCCAAAAAAAAAAATGGAAACACACGAAGGGATTTCAGTATTCCTGGTGAAAAACTAGGGTATAGGCTCAGTATACCCACACTGGACATAGGAATTACGCCTAGGGAAAGAGACAGATCAAGTTACACAGTTGCAGCCAGCTGTTCAACCCACTTCAATGCCTCTGTCATTCTGTTTCTGAAAAAACAGAAACTGGAAATTACTGGATATAGCTATATATAGTCTGTGCTAGGTTAGAAACGGGATTAAATTTTCATAACGAGCCTTATAATTGAAAATAAGTCCCCCCAAAATTTGATCTGAACCTTTGAAGACTTTTGAATCCACTAATTGTAATGTTCAATTATGTTTAAAATAGTAATAATCCAGTGAAAAATTAATACTTACGGACACAAACAGGAGTTTGTCCAGACCACTTGTGATCCTGTAGGCAAATTCTGACAGATGTACCAACAAGTCGGAAGCCAGGATTACACTGGTAGACTACGGTGTCACGGTAACTGAAACCATCTCCACTAATATGACCATTTACAATTGGATCCGGAGAACCACAGTGACCAGCTAAAGTAAGAGAAAAACCCAACAAAAACATATTCTCTCAGACCTTGCCAACATTTACAAGACTACTGATTGAGGAGAAAAAAAATCATCCTTCCTTTCAATAAAGAATATACTAGAGTCAAATATTGCACTGTAGAGAACAAGTTCTGAGGTGTAAAAAATACTTATGATATTCCCTCTACTTTTTAGTAGTGATATTCATATAGTTCTAACCTTCATAGGTATCATTTCTGTGGATTCTGTTGCAGAAAGGGCAAATTTGTCAGAAGACAAATGTAACTTGCAAATATCTCAAATTACAAATAATTTAGTTTTATTACTAGAAAACTGACAATTGTAGCATGGGTATTTCTTCCCCTTTGTCTTTATTCCTTATTCCTTAAAGAATTGTGAACTAAAAGGCTTTTAACTCTTGAGATGATACTATTATTTCATCGTAGAGTTCTGATTTCTATTATTACTGATTTGCCTTTGACTTTTCCAGTAGACTTCTAGTAATAAAATAAACAAGGTTGGGACCATTGTCTGACAGAGTCTCACTATCACAGAACACTCTACATATATAAAATGAAAATTCCTCCTGCCCTCCCACCTGCTAGCAAGCTGCCTACCAGAATCAGTACTGGTTTAAGCTAATTTGAACCATTCTTGGAAACTGTCTGGGAGAATCTTAGCCAAAAACATGTCCAGATGTTATTACAATGGTTTAACGGCATATTTAACATATCAAGTTTCATGCCTGTTTGCACTTCCTGGTATGTTGTCTTATTAGAACTTAACTCCTCTTATTACACATATCAAGCAAATAACTAATTTCTCAGAAGTATCTCAGATATTTATATACAGACAAATTGAAATAAAACCATCAAAAAACTAAGAAAACCAAACAAAACCACAACTAATTTTTTACAAAATAAAGAAAACAATTTCTGTGTGATCACATTCTATTGCCTGCATGAGAAGAAATGCTGGCATGTACATTTTTGGCAATTCCTGGCGTGTACATATTTGAAGCTTGGCTATATTGGCTCCTTTACAACAGTTCATGGCTGGTTCAGTAGTTTTATTCTAGCAGCTGGAAAGCAACATACAAATTTATTCTATTTGAAATACATACTGAGTTTGAAGTACAAGCCAATACTGCAATATCATATTGCAGTTTACCTATGAATTACCAATCAAATATTTATACACAAGCACAGACAGCAGCAGGAATTTTCTACACCGACAAACGTAGAGAAATATATGCATTCTAAATTAAATTCTTACTTTTAAAAAAAATATTGAAAAAATAATGAAACTTAAATGCAGTAGATTATATTTCAGTTTAGATTTCAAAGTGTGTCGTAGACTCGTTTGGATATAGCTTGGCATCTGAAAGTCATAAAAAGTCAGGAAAAATATGTCTGTATTAATGGTGGTGTTTAAGCATGGACTAAAGTGTTCTGCAAACAAAAAGTTAAGCAAACTCTTAATTGCTTTCATTTTATCTGTGCCTTATGTGTATACATGGTCACTCACACACACAAATCATGTGTAGAAACATGTATGCTTTGCAGCTTACAGGTGCAATTATTCTTGGCAGTAAAAAAGGGGGCAAGATGAAATACTAGCAGTGTAATTGACTGAGTGAAATTGAAACAATCTTACCCAGTGATTCTTATTAATCCTTATATAACTTAGAAAAAAATACATATAATACTACCTACGTGAAGACCTAGGTCTAATATTCAGCCTTGGACCCAGTCACTGGTTTTAGCTTTCTTTTGAGACAGTAAGCATTTGACAGACCCTCTTGTGAGATACATATATTAGTATACTGAGCTGACCTGAAATCATAAATTGATTCTACACATATGAGTGGGTAACAAAAAGTGTTACCTATTTTCATCTATAGCTGCCCTGTATTACATTCATGCAGGTATAGTGTAGGTAAATAGCATCTCTGACTTACTATCATTCCTTTGAAATGGAAAGGCTCACTCAGATCTCCTTCAGTGTTTGTCTCCTGACTATTACAGGCTTCAGGTAAGCCCTAAAGGCACTTCTGGAATAAAATTGGTGCACGCTGCCCTTGAAATTTAAGAATACACAACCAGTGGCATTTACATCATCGAGCTTTAAAATTTAAGAATTTACCTTTCCTGAATTGCTCTCTGGAGGAGCCTGCATAGTTCCATTGACCTTGTTGGAAATTTAAGATCTCAGATTGCACTCCAAATTGCATCTAAATTAAGTGCTTAAAGTACATGGTGTGAATGTGAAAGTGCATGGTTTCCCTTATGTGAAAAAACGTAGAGTCAGGAAGAGATAGCAGAAATACAACCTTCTGCAGCATGCACAAGATAATTCAAATTTAGACTTTCACACTCAGATGTGCAGTATTTTTGGCACTACAGAGCTTCTCTGATCTTCAAATAGCAAAGGCTAAGCAGTGATTAACAACCTTCCAGCTCTATATGTGATCTTTATCTAGTGATTAAGACCAGTGTACTAAACAGTTCTAATAGGGCTGCACTAAACAATGCAGGCAATCTGATCAAATAGAAACCAAAGTCCATTAATTTTTTAAAAAATTAATTAGGAAGTATCATAACACTAGCATTGTTCTTATTGCAGTAATAGTTCTGGGAAGAGGTCCTGCGTTCATCGGCAGAAAAAAGAAAAAAAAAAAAAAGTTATTGGATATGACCAAAGCGTAAGATAATAGTAACAGATACCAATTTAATTGGCTGTCATTAATGAGTCCAAGGCTAAATATCAGACCTATGTCTTCAGATAGTATTATATGTATTTTTTTTTTCTTAGTTATACAAGGATATATGGATACCAATTTAAATTCTTACAGCTAATTACTCCTGGAGAAGAAAAGGAAGATCAGTGTAATTCAAACCGTAAATACACTTTTTCCTATGAGAATCTAGTAAACTTATTAGTTGTTTCCCAAAGATTTAAAAGCTTCACTATGTGTAGTTTTTAAACTCATTTAAAGAATAAACTAGTATTGTTCACTACATAAGTCTTGCTCAGATTAGTTCTTCTGCATCTTTCCAATTTTGAATCTAAACTTGAGGCTACCATAGATAGTTAATTTTTCAGGGTGTTCAATGGTAAAATATATTTCACAGAAGTCAGAATAGAAAAAAATCTTTTCCAGCCTTCAGTGGACAAGAGTTATTTATAATAAAATTAGCATCCAATCAGATTTCTATGTTATTTAGGCTGTATATTTATATTATTTATATATATATATATATATTATTTATATTGTTTAGGTCAGTCAAATAATATATATAACAGTGACTATTAATTTGTTTTAGTCTGTTTTACTGTCTGCATTACTGTGGTATGACTTGCAACCTGTTTCAAAATATTTTGTCTAGAAGTATTTTCAGGCATTAAAGATCTCCAGAAATGCAGGATGATGTCACTTGTACCCTGTTAAAAATCATAGTTATCTAAATATACTTGCTATCTGTTTTTCTTAACCACCTGTTAATATGAAACTGATGATACATGAAAATTGTATGTTTTGTTTTTTTAAGACATGATTGAGTTGGTATTGTGGTCTCATCACACCTGGCTATTGAGATGCAGATGCTCTTCTTTTATTTTAATATAATATTCTACCAGGAGAATGTTACTGTGCTTTAAAATATAGCTCTGATTTTCTGTTTTGCTCAGGGGAACTGTAGTAATTTCTTTCAATTTTGCACCTTGGTGAGAGAATAAAATCAAAGCTCAAAAACTGTGAATAACCTTTACGATGGAACCTTGAAATAACTTGGACTTGAAATTTGAGGCTAGACCAGCATAGACTACCTACCTATCACTTATTTCTAAAAGGGAATGAGCATCAACAACCATATAAGCCAAAGATCATCTGAATGTTTATCTGAATACAGAAAGACTGGGACACTGGTGACCTTGAGAAATTTAAGAATGAATTCAGGTGTCTAAGAATGCTCAGCAACCTCTCATTACTGGTTCTTGAGGTATATGTAAAACTTCCTTCTCACAGATCCATATTGACACTGACTCATTGAAAATGTAGATGTCAGGTTTATTTGAACTTGGTTCCTGGAACATATATCAGGGCTTCTTCAGACAGCATGAAGATTTGAATAAGTGGGCTTTTTTTTTTTTCCAGTTTTGATTTGAATCCATTTCTTCAGATAGGACAAAAATTATGCTGTTCTTCAAGACATGCAGTAAAACATACCTATCCACATTCCTTTAATAATAGATAACAAGGTCAAAGGAAGATAACTGGCATTTTATTTTTCACATGCAAAATTTTCATGTTAAAATCCTTTTTAAAAACAGTGTTTCTACACAGATGGAAGATGAGGGAATTTAAAATTTAGAAATGAAACAGCATAATTTGTTTAAAATCTTTAAGTCAAATGTTACTGTTAGACATGCATCTAATTAGTCCAGTATTGCTATAGCTTATGTGAGAGTTTTATAAGTGACTTCTAGATAGTGAATAATCTCTGACAATTCATGTTACAACTACTACCATGCTTTTACTGTTCACTGCTGTAAAATCATGAATATGGATTATTCTGTATAATATCTTTAGTTGTTTTTCTATAGTTTTGTTTTTTAATCAAGTAATTATTTCCTATGTAAAACAATTCAATTCTTGCATATGATAGGGGGTCAAACTGTTTTGCTTAAAATGTACTAGGAAGGCATGAAATACTGTGTGTTCTGCTAAAAGGATGTGCCTAGGCAGCAGAGAAAGCTGCTTTTGAAGAAAGGTGGAATTCTGAGGAAGAAAGAAGAGTTTCCTCCTTTCCTGGACTATTAGAAAATCATATGAAATACACAGCAGTTCTGAACTTAAGATATCTTTATTTTTCATTGATTTAGAAATGCTACTTGATGAGCTGAATTCCAGTATTTTATACTGCTTCATGAAATAAAAACAAACAAAAAAACCAAACACTCACATAAAAAAACCCTAAGCAAAATAAAGTGTAACAAGAGACAGAAATTTGGTTTTTTACCTAGGCATTGGGTTTCAGTACCACTCCAGAGACCATTTGCCAAGCATTCTCTCACATGAGAACCAACTAATGTGTATCCTGTGTTACAGGTGAATATTGCAGTGGCTCCATACACTGTTAGGGTTCCAATCTTATTTCCATTTGGTGGAGATGGAAGACCACCACAGGAGATAACTAGGAAAAAAAGCAAAAAACAGAACACACTGATACATGAAAATACATTTCATAATTTCCTAGACCAGAAGACAATATATCACCTCACATTTTCTTAAAATGTAAATGTAAAAGGAATAAATACAAGAACTGTATTCCACAGTAAGAGATTAAAATTATGCTTGATTTAGTAACACATGTTCTAAATCTGAAAATTCTTTAGGATATCTTCAGATCTTGACAGTAGCTTAAACATAATTTGTAATTCCAGTTTTGAAACAGAAGAATTACGTGAATGTCCAGAAAAGTTGTAGTTATATTGCACATGTACATACTCCTAGCTACTCCTCAAGTACACTTTCCCCAGCTGTTATGAGCATTATGTCTGTTAAAAGAAATTATCTTTTTTTAATAAGTAGTACTCTGAATTGTGATGAACTGGTTTTTTTATTATTCCCCATTACTGTTCACACTCATAAAACACATATGCTAGTCTACTTGCTAGAAAGACAAATCTTCTCTTGTTTTCTTAGGTGTGACTTGACTCATTATCACAGAAAACTTCTACAGTGTCAGCTGCAACCCACAGCTACTACAGGCATCACATAAAAAGTTATCTTTTAAGAATGTATCAAGTTCCTATTTCATTAAAACTGTTTTATCATGGATATTGTTTCTAGAAAAATATGCTAATAAGATTGTAATTTAACATGCTGCCTAATGTCTCCAAGACCTTCAATTTTATTATAAGTTAGCATAAATCATTGGTTTATTTTCAAAAGCTTGTCAATGACAACTTCCTGTCTGAAATGTCAAGGCCCTACTCTTCTATATTTAAAAGGTTCACTACTAAAAGCAAGCACTGGGTTGGAAGTTAGATAAATGCAATTACATGCTGCTGTGCAGTTAACTCAGTCAATAATCAGAATATATGTGATCAAAGTTCACATAAGCTTCATAAGCAACCTGGATGTTGGGATTAAGAGCACCCTGATGAAGCTCACTGATGACAACAAGATGAGTGGAGTGGATGGCACCCCAGAAGGGAGAGCCACCCTCTAGGGTGATTTTGACAGACTGAGAAGTTGGCTGATGGGAACTTTATGTAGTTCAGTGTTGACGTGCAAGGTCTTGCACCTGGGAACAGAGAACCCAAGAGTGCAGCTCAGGCTGGGATCCCCCTGTACAAGAAAGATGCAGACAGGCTGGTGAGGGCCCAGAGAGTCTCAGCTCAACAGGGTGCTGAGACATCAATATAAGCAATAATATTAGAAGTGTTGGACCAGATGATCCTTGAGGTCCCTTTCAACCTGACATTCTATGATTCTATGAAAGTTTCCTAAGTACCTTCAGTTTCCAGAGGTGGATATGAATCTTTTTGACTACAATCAAGTCATATTAATGTAAATGTCTAGAGTGGCCTAACGCTCTAACTTCTAATGCTAATACTGAATATTAGTTGCACTTATACTTATGTTAAAAAATATTTTTTTCTTAAAGATGCAATAGAATTAATTGTTCTAAACACATTGTAAATCCTTTCTTATTTTTAATCACACTGACTCCATTTAGAAGTAACCAAATTACATGAATAATGAGCTACCCATGATTTGTTAGGTAGCATTTAGCATATTGTTAGCCAAATAAAATAAATGTATTAGATCTCTCTGAATCCAGAACCCTCTTGAGATGTTGTTTTGCATTTGTACCTTTAGAGATAGTATTCACAAGTAGATATTGGTAAAGTGATCTAAATGTCATTCCATTGTGTTTCAGTTAGCATTTGTGCTGCTTAAGAAATAAAACCAGCTAGAATATACATTTATATAACCTATTGTTAGCATGAGAAAGACAGAAAGTAAACAGCAGATACTTCAGAATATTCTACAGCTTATTTCTGGATCTTAATGATCTATACCCAATGGAAGTATTACTGAACATTATGCTTGGGGGATGAAGTTTGCTGTAATTAAATCAGTCGTCTTCCAGAGGGCAAAATAATGCACCTGTCTTATAAATAAACTAATGTATCTTCTGTCACCAATTCCTTGGGTTTCTCTTTCTAGCTAATACTTTGGTTTTGGTTCACTGCATCCCATATGGGTCACCCCATTTCCTACTTACATACAAAAAAAATTAACTGTGAAGGCCAGTCAAAAAGTAGCCTTTCAAAGACTTCTCAGCACCTGAACAGTAGCTGCATATTAGGCAGAAAATACAGAAACTAGGTTTTTTAGTATGTGTGCACAAAAAGAAAAGGGCACAATTGCAGTTAATAGAAGAAAAAACTTATTAAAGTTGGAAAGAAAATTGATATAGGTATTACCAGTTTATAAGAGACACAGAGGAATCATCTTATTGTTCCAACTGAGTATTTTCAAAAGAAAATTTCCCCCAAACAAACTAACAATAAAACCGAACCGAATAAGGTCAGAACCCATCATCATTTAAATAAGATGAAATACACTGCTTTCATATATATGTAATACTAATTGCTGCTGCTGATATCTCTCTCAGCCTTGCTCTAAAAATATCCTAAATTTTTTTACACTATTTTTAGTTGAATGGTGTACATCCTTTGCTCTTTTTTCTTGCTTCTTTTTTTTCCCATACTAGCAAAATTCTCTAAATCTACGTTTGTAAATTCCATGCCTTAGGTTTGTAGCCACACTCCTCCCACTATTGATAATAGACTGTGTCAATTTATACTGGAATCATCCTTAAAAGTGATTCAGTACCATCAGAGATGACATTGGGTGTTCTCTCTAACCTCCAGCTGCTGTTGAAGAAGGCTGAGAATAAGTGCCCCTTCTCATATCACTAAATGCCTCCCCACTTTTCCAGTAGGCCCCTTCAGTTACTGGAAGGCTGTTATAAGGTTATAAAGGTTATAAGGCCTTCTCTTTTCCAGGCTGAACAACCCCAGCTCTCTCAGTCTGTCTTCATAGGAGAGGCACTCCACCCTTTGATCACTTTCATGGCCCTGGAGCAAGAGCTCTATGTCCTTCCTGTGTTGGGGGCTCCAGAACTTGACACAGCTTTCTAGGAGGGGCTACATGATTGCAGAGGGAACAATCACCTCCCCTTAGCTGCTGGCCATGCTTCTTCTGATGCAGCCCAGGATACAGTTGGCGTTTTGAGCTGCAAATGCACATTGCAGGGTCATGCTGAGCTTCTCATAAACCAATACCCCCAAGTCCTTCTCAGGGCTGCCTGCAGATTAACAGAGTTTGACAGAGCAGAATGATTCTGTTCTCTTTGCTTGAAAACTACCTGAAGGTATAATTTAGTGAGCTGTTCATCTGATGCCAAAAATTATTTCATACTGTGCTGCCACAAAAATTATCTTATTGATTCAGTTTGCTTCAGAACAGTCTCAAATATCTTATAACATTAGAAACTTCTCTGAATTTGAAAAAAAAAAAATTAAAAAAAAAATCACTCTCTGAAAAGAAAATAAAACATCTCTTTCAGGATGAAATACTAAATTTAAATACCTTACTGACATCACCTACTACTCTGAAAAACTGAATGCATGCACTTTATATCCAGTTCTGTTTAGTAGGCTAGGCCCACTATTTTCTTGCAGATCTTCTGTGCTTCTCTGGCATTGAAAGAGAGCCTTTAAGTACTAAAATAGCATAAGAAAAATTTCTGGTTTAAGGATAGCAAAACCAGCTGATGTGCTAAATATTCTCTCCAACACAAGAAAATAACACACAAATGAAATGAAGTTTTGGGAGGATTCATTAAGACTGATACTGCAACTCTTGATAACTGTATGATCCCACTGAGAATGTCGAGGTTCTCTAAATATTTAAACATCCCAAGTCAGGGATGATGTAGTTTAATGGTGCTTGCAGATGTTTATATTATAAAAGCTTTCATGCTTCATCCAAGAGGTCAAAGCAATATAACCTTATAATCCAATTCTGATATGGAATCTTTTGAAGTAACATTATCTTAGTATTCTCTAAATCCTTATGCACTACTTAGGTGAATAAATTCAGACAAAAATCATCATCCAAACTTCAGATCCAATTTTATTGACTTTTGCTAGAAATATATTGTACTTCACACGCTAGTGGAAATTACGAATTCACATACTTACAAGAGAATGATAGCAGATTACTTAAAAAACCCCAACTTTAAAATATTTAGAAAACAAAATATATGTATCAAATAGCATATCATGTTCTGTAAACAAACACGTTCCTTACCCTTACAACTTGGCCTTTCATTGCCTGCACTCCAGGTTCCATTAGTTCTGCACTGTATGAGTCTTCGACCTAATAAATAATATCCAGGACTGCAGCTGAGCATAACTTGAGCTCCATACTCATTCAGTGACCCAGAAATCAGTCTCCAGACAACATGTTCTGAGAGCAGAGTCTCTATGCTAGGGCAAGTTACAGCTGTGAAGAAAGGAGAGAAATATTAGCATTTTACCCCTCAACTGCTTCACAGAATGTCTTGCCTTACTGGCCGAAATTTTGCAATGTAAAATCAAGCATACCTTAGAAGCTTTGAAGTACAATTTCTAGGAAAAATAATGAACATCATACAGTGAATATTATAAATTGAACAAAGAGTTTGCAGTATATTTTCATTTAGTGAGTTGCTATGTAATTTTTGCAAGTGGGGGTTTATTTTCCATCCATGATACTGACTTCAGAACAAACAAACAAACAAAAAAGACAAGCCAAATCCCAAAAAACAGACAAAAACCCCTCAAACAAACTAAAAAACATAAGTAAATTTTTAAAATATTTGGAATACTTAGGAATTGTTATCTCTGGATTTTGTACAATATACTCAAGTCACCACACTCTTTAATGTAAGAAAAAAGTATTAGGTGGAAGTATGTAAAAATCTCAAACTATACGGAAGAAATAGTCTGATTCTCATTTATGCTATAATAAACAACGACTTCTTAGTTCCTAACAATTTTTATATGATACTAAATTATGTTTCATACCTAGTCAAAGACTATAAATTATTTAGCAAGAAACAGTTTTTTCTGACTTGTTTTTAAACAAAGCAAGCATATTAAAGCATTTAACACCTTGGAGTGCAAGACATACAGGTCTTTGAGAAGACAGTAAATATTCTAAACAGGTATTTCATAGCACTCAAACTTAATATTTTTGTAACTTCTCCTTTCAAGCAATAGTTTTACTGAGAAATGCAGTTCTTTCAAAGATGAAAGCAAGCTTCTTATTTAGCCTAATAGTAAAAAATTTAGTCTTAACCATAGGGAATATCTTAAGAGATAAGAGGCTCTGCTATTTCAGAATATGTAAATAAGACATGTAGATGTTTATTTTCCATACTGAGGTTACTATGTAAATTATTCTTTCTTTGGCTGTAAATATACTGAGAATCTTTTTGCAAGCACACTTTTCAAACAACTATCAGATTCTGATATATGATTGTACAATTCCTAATTGAAGATGTGAATAGAGATTAGACTTCTGGACTGTTTTGATGTAAACAACTAAAACTGCTACTTGAAAAATTTTAATTTTACAGTGACTGATTTAGATTTATTATTTTCCCCATCCTCCAGGAAAGAAAGAAAAAAAAAGATTATTTACAGATGCATGATTTTTTGCACCTGATTTTTGAATGTTTGCATAAATTTGCCTCTCACGGTTTCTCTCTAGCAATCTATGAGCTGGGCATTATTTAAATTGTCATATACACAGATTAAACTCTTTAAAGGATAATCTCAGTTTCCCGCAAATATGAAGATGTTCTCTCTTTTCCCTAGGTATTTTGCATACAAAAATGCACAAATAATATTGTTTTACATAAAGATAGGTTTGACAACATAATTATGATTAGAAATTATGATTAAGATTATAAATTTTAATAACATTATAATCTCTATATACTGATAATTCTGAATAGAGTAAAAACCAGGGAATTCATAATGAAATTTTAAAAAGATGAAAAACTAAGTTCTTCAATAGGCCCAGGTATATTCGCTACTCAAGCCATAAGCAGATATTCACTAAACAAAATGCTCACTGTAAGAACAATGGCAACGACAAAAACCAACCAGCTCACCACACAACACACCACAAAGAGAATCTTTAGCTGTTTGCAACTACCACAACTAAAATCTAACAATAATTTGTACAATGATATCCTCAGCCTTTAGTTTTAATTCTTCTCAATGATTAATTCTTTTAACTTGTTTATTTTTAAAAAGAACAAAATGTTGCTGGTCAACAAACACATTACACTACCAGTATTTTCCTAGAATCTGAATACCAGAAGACTGATTATTCCCTTTTGCTGAGTTGTCCTATCTACAAGTCTTCACATGTATTTGCTTATTGCTACATAAGCAAAAGAAAGTACATCTCATGCTACTCCAGAAGTGTCTTGAAAATTGTGACTCTGAATATAGTTATTGACAACTAGACAACTACAACGTATATTATGAAAAAATCTCAACAACAGAAGCTTGTTATTACTTGCATTAGATAGTTGGTTTCCATTCTTCAGCTGGTAGTCAAAATCAATAGATTTTGAAAAGGAAAGTACATTTTTGTCTTACTCTATTGTGAACTTAAAATGCAATGAATTGAACTATATTGTTCAAAGATACCCTTTGACTAAATTCACTATCAGCTTAAAACAAGCAAGATTAAGTGTAAAGTCATGTATTATGCTTGAGGAGGTACTGCGATTTAAATTTGTATCTATTAGTAAATACAGAAGAGAGTAGGGAACCAAATAATTGCACCCACTACAGAATCTAAGGAGAAAGACATCAGAACAAAATAGGATCACTTGAGCAAGTTGATAGCTTCCATATGCTAGCAGCAAAACAAACAAACAAAAACTGTGCAAAAAATGAAACCTTGTAGTTCAACCTATTTAAACAGGAACATCTATCTTTTAAAACCAATGTGGTTTAATTTACTCAGTTTTCTTGAATACATCTATATCTTCTGGATGGTATTTTTTTTTTTTTTTTTTTGGAAGTGCCTATCACATTTACTACTTTGGCCAACAGTAAAATACTTATTTACAGGTTTCAGTATAAAGTTTTTGTAGACTTTACAAAGTGTCCTGTATTCATATGTAAAGCTACTACAATATGGTCACTCTAGTGAGAAGTATTGCCTGGAAAAGGCTTTCAAATAGCAATGCAGATAAACATCTCTAGTTCCTTTCTTCACGTGGTAGACATGACTATGTAGAACAACTAAAGCAAGTTACTTGTTATTCAGATAAGCTTTCTGAATAGATATCTGTTGATTAGTATTTCATGTAATTAAATTCAATAGCCTAATGTCCATGATCCATCTGTGTCTTGCTGTATGACCAGCATGAATCATATTCCTCATTATTCAAATCTGATGTAAAAACTTAACACAAAAAGAAAGGATTTTCAAACATCTGCCTGAGGCATTATATTATCAGGGATACTTAGCAAAACAAACTGCACAGATTTCAATGTACATTTTAATAGACCTGGGGATAAAATGAACTAATTTATTCACCATTTACCTTTCTGTGCTGTTTGCTGCGCATCAAGCCTGAGATGTTTTAATCTCTGGAGACTAAATACATTTATCTTTACAGCAGCACTACTATAAAAACAGGTTTTTATGCAGATTGTCTAAGCTTTTCTGAACTTTGGAATAAATCTTTAGTAGAGATGACTGCCTCTGAATAGAAATTAATTTTGAAAATATTGACTTTAATACGATCGTGTAGGTCACTAATATTTTAGTGGCTTTAGAAGTAACGGATCTTTTTTTAAACTGAATAAATTTTCAGCAAAAGAAAAATAACAGAAAAAAGTGCTATATATATTTTGTTTTGCTATATATTTTGTTTATATTATTATAAAAATTATTAACATTTAGCACAAATTTAAAAGCTTCCATAAAGTTTTGTTTATAGGTTAGTCATTGTACGATTATGATTGATCATTTCAATAACAGCTTTTTTGGATGTTTTTGCTGTAGTGTGAATATCGTGTTATTAATTCAGTATTTCTAATCTCCAGCTAGTTTAACTGGTCTCTTCTCTCAAAAAAATCTGTTCATATTTCTGCTGATTAATCACTCCAGTTATCTTTGTACCTTGTCAATTTTTTTTCTGAGAGAATGAGGTACAGTTCAAGACAGTGGAGCACGATCTTCCCTCTGTATAAGGCTTTAAATTTAGAGCATTTCTATGAGAATAAACCATGGTGAAAGAGGTGCTGAAGGGGTGGCTTTTGTGGGGTGAGGCTGGACACAGCCAGTGGTCCCAGCATGGGACACAGGTAAGCCCATCAGCCAGGATGGTGGCACCTCTAAGAAGATGTATTCAGGGAAGAGTAAAACGTGGTGCCAGTAGAGAAGGAGGGAACACAAAGAGTGAGGAGGAGCAAAGTGAAAATCAGGGTCAGAAAAGAAGGAGGAGGTAGGTTCCAAGAACCAGAGCTGGTTATTCTGTTACAGCCCATAGAGAGGACAATGCCGGGGAATGTATCAATGCTGCAGACCATGCTGGAGCAGGTGTTTATTTTCTGAAGGAACTGCAGCCAACAAAGGCCCCATGCTGAACAAAACTTGTCCTAAAAAACAACATGAAGAAGGCCCATGCTGGAGTGGAGGAAAAGGAAGAGTAGGAAGAAACAGCCGAGAAGCTTTTTTATGCACTAACTGCAACTGCCATTCCTCATCCCTCAGCATTGCTCAGGGTGGGGAGCAGAGTCGAGAACAAAGGAGTGAAGCTGACCCTGGAATTAGGGGGAGGAAAGTGTAGTATTTATTTTATTTTTTTCTGAAATGTATTTGATCCTATTTGAATTGGAAATACATTAAATTAATTTCCCCCAAATCAAATCCTGTAACAGTAATTTCTCTATTCTTACCTCAACTCTTAAAATTTCTTATCCTATCTTCTACCTGTCTTGTTGAAGAGGAGTGAGTGAGAAACCACAGTCTGGCTGCTGACACAGGATAACCACAGTGAAAAAAATAATAGCTTTCAAACAAAGAAAAGAAGAATGAAAGAATAATAAAATAACTTATTTTTGTCCGCCACAGATACAAAATGAAATAATGTCTTTACACCACAGAAAAGCAGTTTCAGCTTATATATATTAGAGAAGACTTTGCAATGGCAAAGCTAAGTAAAATACTGTATAAGAGAACTCAGGAAGGTCTTAAAGATTAGATTAAATGATCATGTGTCAAGGATGGTTAGAAGTCTGGTGATTTATGGCACAGAAAGGTGTGATTCTTACTGAGTAAAACAGTGGCTGTATGACCAGGTCCAGAGTTGTAGTCAGTGGAGTTAAATCTAGTTAGTGGTCAGTCACCAGTGATGTACCCCAGGGCTCAGTTTTGGGACCAGTCTTGTTCAACATCAATGATCTAAAGGAGTGGATTCAATGCTTCCTCAGTAAGATTGCAGATGACATCAAATTGTGTGGAAGTGTTTATCTGCTTGAGGGTAGGAAGGCTCTGCAGAGGGATAGGTTGAACTGATGGGCCGAGGCCAAGTGTATGAGGTTTAGCAAGGCCAAGTGCTGGGTCTTGCATTTCAGTCACAACAACCCCACACAATTCTAGAGGCTTGGGTAAGAGTGGATGGAAAGCTACCCAGCAGAAAAGGACCTGGGGATGCTGGTCCACACACAGCTGAATATGAGTGTGCCCAGGTGACGAAGAAGGCCAACGGCATCCTGGCCTGTATAAGAAAGAGACTGGCCAGCAGAAGGGAAGTGATGGTGCCCCTGTACTCGGCACTGGTGAGGCTGCACCATGAGTACTGTGTCCAGTTCTGGGCCCCTCACTACAAGAAAGACATTGAGGTGCTGGAGTGAGTTCAGAGAAGGGCAACCAAGCTGGTAAAGGGTCTGGAGAACAAGTCCTATGAGGAGAGGCTAAGGGAATTTGGATTGTATAGTTTGGAGGAGGCTGAGGGGAGACCTCATAGCTCTCTACAGCAGCCTGAGAGGAGGCTGTAGTGAGGTGGGGATTGACCTCTTCTCCCACGTAAATAATGATAGGACTAAGGGAAAAGGCAAGTTGCACCAGAGGAGGTTTCGCCTAAAGGAGAATTCCTTTACTGAAAGAGTAGTCAGGCACGGGAAACAGGCTGCTCAGGGAAGGGGTGGCATCAACATCCCTGGAGATATATGAAGTAAATGTAGATGAGGCCCTTCAGGACATGCTCCAGGGGGGTGGAAATTTTTTTTTTTTCTGTGCCGGTGGTTTGACTTGGTGATCTTAAGAGGTCTTCTGCAACTATGACAGTTCTGGGATCTGTTGAATTAACTTTCAGCAATATTTTCTAACAACCATTTGCTAGAAATTAATCCTAATAAGTGAAAACCATTTCACCATAACATATAAATGCACAATTCTAAACTTCATACCATTTTACTCTTTCTTTCAAAATAAGTTGAATTTTATATATTTGAAATTTTGTTTGAATTTCCTAATAGGAACATGGAAAGCATATAATGTTGGTTAGTTCAATATTCTAAATTACCTCTCAAAAGTTCTAAATATTGTATTGTAGCAATTAATAATTTTAAGCTTATGTCCTAAATGGTATTTCAAGTCACATATTCAGTGTCAAGCTCAGTTAATTATTGCTTTGATTCAGTACAAAGGCAGGCAGTGGTAGCCTGATGCAAATGAGAGGCCATGTCACATGGGAGGGGAGTCTGCATTACACTGGCTGGTTCTGACAGAAGACAAAAAGGAAGACTAAAGGACTCTTATTCAATTTAATCATCTACAGTAGTATTTTAAAAACAGTTTTTTGCTTTTATGACCTTAGAAGCTATATTAGAGTTACAATTATATTAAAATTATAATTGGTGGTTGTAACTTTATGTTGTGAAAATGGAGAGGAGCACATATTTCATAATAAGCAAACTTACATGAAACTGAATTATCTAGTAATTCTAATTAAGATGCAGGAGTCAAATGAGGTGTTTTTAATTAAACAAATGTTTAAGCCTCTATTACTTTACGAAACATGAAACGATTACATGTTCCTGAATGGCTGGTTTAGGGGTTATGCATACATAAAACCAAATCATCACATGTGAGGATTTTCCTGAGAAAGTTAAAGGGCAATATGCTTGAGAAATACATGCCCACTTACATTTGCAAACAGGTGGCCTCCCTTTGTTGCTCCATAATCCATCTTCTTGACACACTGCTGTTGCTTGTTGACCAGATTCTATCTTGAAGCCCTCATTGCATTCATATATCAATCTACTGCCCAAAGTGAATTCATTACCTATAACTGAACCATTCCCAGGGGATTCAGGAATACCACAAGATACAGCTGAAAAGAAATGAAAGAAAACCATAAAGAATTGGCATTTTCTCATATATTTTTAAAAAATATTTTCCCACCACTGTGGTAAGAAACACAGGTTAGTAATTTTGACATATCCCATCCGTAACAACTGAAATTAATTTTCCCTCATTTTTACAAGATTCTAATAAATGTAACTGTATATAAAACATTATATCATATTATATTATATAAACAAAACTTCATATTTGTTTGGTCTGTACATATAAAACAACACTATTTCAGAATTAAATTTAACATTTTTGTCTGATGAGGAAAGCATCTAGGTTAATTAGTAGACAGAAAGAGTTCTACTGAACTTATGGGCATTATTCATATATGTAAATGCTTATTTACATACTTGACTAATTCACTTAACAACACTAAATATTATGTGAACTCAGATTTCTTAATTTTCCACATCATGAAGGAAATTACTTACTGACATTTTTTCAGAATTTCTTTCAGGACCAAAAGTTGTTACTTCAAGCTTACAAACTTTGCTGTCACTTTGGTAACGTTTGAGTAGCATCAAAGTCTTTTGCTTATTTGTTTGCTTCTGTTTCTTTCTTTTATCAGAGCTCAGTACAGTTCATTTAAAAGTATCTCAGAATATATAATTTTAAGGCAGAGTATAATAATAAAAAGATCTACTTAGGCTCCTCTTAAGAAAGATCTCCAAGGCAGGACTGCCTTCTGTTATCTGACTTCTCAGCTCCCTTGATTTTGATAATAAAAAGAAGAAAGGCAATTCTTCAGTATGCTGTTAAAATTTCTTCTAATCTGATGCTTTATTTTTCAATAGTTATTTATGCACAGAGGTTGATTCTAGGTGCTTCAATGAGTCAGTAGTACTTGTAAAGATTTTATATTTGTCCCATGGCTCTTCTGTAGGGAAAGTCATAATATCATTTTTTCTGAAATGATATTATCTTCTGCCAAACGGTTATTTGGGGAGGAAAACCCATCACATCGTTACAATGAATCAATTGAAAGACTTCTTATAAACCAATGTGTGTGTGTAGAGAATCACTACCTGCTTTGAGTCTGGCAGCTTATTGCACCTCAATACACTAAATAAAACAAAGTAGTGGAGCTTTGCAAATGAAAGTGTCTTTTCCATACATACAGTCAATTGTAAGAAGCAATACAACATTTTCACAGTTAAAAAGTAATTTGGGTATTTTTTCTTTCCCCTTGACACTGTTGAGATTTATTATTTTAATAAAGTCAACGTATTTCAAAAGAAAAAATGACAGCCTTTGTCTGAAAACTTTTAAACAGAGACAAAAATAAGGTGTTTGGTTTTTGGTTTTTTTTTTAATCTTACTTTTATTATCAGCTAGCCAATTCAATATAAATTATTAATTTCACAATACATTGCCATGGTACCATAACCACAAATCTCAAATTTGTTTTTTCTTTCCCAAGATTTCACATTTTATGCATTTAAATTTAATACAACACAGAACTTTGTGTATGATTATAATGAGGAGGGGTAAGCATTATAAAATGATGAATGGTTCGTGCATTTTGGTTGCTTTCTTCCATCTGGAATCTGTCATATTGTCCAAAAAAACAGGAATGTTCCAAAATAAGCTGCTTCCTTTGTAACACAACTTCTTCACACTTTTTTGCACCCTAACCAGCGCTGCTCTTGTCTACTCAAAATAAAGTACTTCTCTGTCTAGGGGCAATGGCTGAGCCTCCTGCCAGTAGGAGGAGTAGTAGTGGACAGAGAAGGGACAGACAGGTGTTAAGGAAGGGGTTCTGGAGACCCAAACTTATGCTCTTTAATGCACTTCCAGTTCTTAATGGTGTTAGATAATGTGTTGTTAGATAAAGGGGAAGGTTAGAAGCACATTCTGCTGTTTCTGGAGCAGGTCTTCATATTAGGAGTCACAGAATCACAGAATAGTCAGGGCTGGAGAGGACACCTGAGATCACCAAGTCCAACAGTACACACACACACACACACAAAAACCAAACCAAAAAACCCAACCCTAAAAAACCCTGGTATTTCACAAATATTTCTTGCATATAATGATAAAATAACAAGGAAAGACAGTATCTGAAGTATTTCACAATTTTCCTGAGTCTGCTCAATTTATATTCAGAATTATTACTTTCTAGGACTCTGAGCCCTGGTTATCCATGATCAAGTCAGGGATCTCATGTCAGGTCCTGCACACACTTGTCTTGAAGATGAGAAGCACTGCTGCTAATGTCTTACAAAGGTGGGAAGAACTAAACACAGGTTTTGATCAGACATTTCAACAAGTCTTAATATGAATGTTACTACCATTTCTTTCTATTAACAAAGCAGACCAGAAGCAGATTTTATTTACAAATGAAAACATGATATAATAGGCCATATGTGATATGGATAGAATTTGCAGTCTTTCTCTTCTTCCCCATGTTCCTGGTTTTACCTGACACACAAACTTTTCAGTCTCCACTAACTGCTTACTGAATAACATGTGAAAAGGGTTTTTAACTAAAATGAACCCTGTTTAACTGCTTTGTACTGCTTTATGTTACTCATCTGCAGCTTCTGTGTGATTTTTCATACAGAGAAAATTACAAAGCATTTGACAAATAGTAACTACTCAGAATAAGCTAGAGTAAATCCTGGCTAACTCCAGGATGTACAGAAAAAACGTAAGTTACAAATTATGTGTCTAAAGCAGTGACCATGAAGTGATTTTCTAAAATAATCAAATTAATGCTTAAAACTACTGAATTTTTTAAAGTGTTCCGTAATGCTACAAAACTAAGACCTGCAGACTGTTTAGAGTTACATATTTTGCTATATAAAACAGTTCTGAGAACATTTTTAATTTGGTCTTAATTCACCCTAGTCTGCTTCTTAATACTTGAGCTCTACACCCATTAAGACACAAGACAATATGTATTTATGCAGTGTTGGCAATACTGTATCTCTGTCGTGTGAAATACTATTTGCAATGAAATTATAGAAGCATAATCAGCAAGCAAGTAAACAGTATCTTACCTTGGCAGATTGGGAGAGGAGAATCCCACTGATACATGCCATTTTGGTGACGTCTACACGTTGCGTTATTGCGACCGATCATTCTATAGCCAGGTTTGCAGTAGTAGCGAACTTTACTTCCAGCAGGACCACCTGTTTTATTCACAATTCCACCATTCCTCAAGATAGGTTTTAGGCTGCAATAGGGAGCTAAATACCAAAAAAGGGATATTATTAAAGACACATGAAACACACTTAACTTAAAAAGTTCATAATACTTACGACACATACAAACTTTTAATACCATTAAAATCAGTGTCCAGTCCCTTAGGTTACTTTTCGAGTCCTCAGTGAAGATTCAAATTTCTTATGCAGAAATATAATGAAGTTCAAAACCACCACTTATAGTGGGTTTGATTATGTATTTTACATGTTTATGTATTTTACATGAGGAAGCTGCAATCAGGAAACACAGTTTGTTCATTAAGTTCACTCCCAGTAAACAATCTACTTTAAATTTGATAAATTTATAAATATAAAATTGTTCTTTGAGTACAAAATATACAAAATTATTTATGAAAAGTTCCACTAAAAATGCACTTAGACATCAAAGTAAAATATTAAACACTTTGCCAAATATGTTAAAAGGTTACATGACAAAGTACTATAGACTGATTCATCAGATGCACTTTTTCAGATTAAAATTCAAGTAATTTTTTATGTACATGTTCCCCTAAAGGTATTACATGACAATTATATTAATTTTTTAGCAAAGGAATGTAACTTAGGTGAGTGCAGCTTCTTAAATGTTGAATGTACAGTACATCTGGAGTAAAATAGAATGAACTTATTTAAATCTGTTTTGAAATGCAAGTAAGCCTTGCTAAACCTTAACTGCTATTACTACACAGGGTGTTCACAGAGAGGTTTTCCTGACCAGGAAGGTCCTCAAGAACTGGTGATATATAGATGAAATATTTAAACATGTGATGAAGAAATAAAAAAGAAAATTGCAATTGTGTCAAAAAGCAAGTAATAAAGACAAGGCATTTTATTTAAAACTAGGTTGTGATACCTGTACGTAAGGTTAGAGTATGATTATTCAGACCAGATACAGCTCGAGAAAAAGTACAGGATAATTTGTTATACATGCAGAGCCTACCACAAAACTGATCACTGAATGCAAACATTAATGACTGGATAAAGTGATACAAAAAAATTACCTTGACTCCACATTGAAGTACAAGTCACTGCATATTTGCAGCAGTGTACCATGTCAAGCTTAGAGAAATTAGTGTCTTTTCAGAAGCAGCATGATAAGCCTGTGGCTCGCAGAAAAAATCTTGGCTGAACATCCACAACTGTAATAAGTCTATGAATATACTTCACGGGGAAGACAGGGTTTAACTGGACTAATAACTAAATGTCAGTAACAGATACTGAGACTATAACTCTGCTACAATGTTAATTATCTACATTGTGTTGAAGTATTTCTTAGGCACACTGTGATGTTCATATAATTTTCTGCAGACAACCTGTAGAAGTTGGGGCATTCTTCCACAAGTACAGAATTACAGTTTGGTTTACACCGATAAATATTTTTCTTATTGTTTCTTGTACATATCTCTGGTTTTTTTCTTTCAGTACTTAGCTCTCTATTTTTAATAATTTTTTGTATGCACGTTTCATCACCCTAAGATGCACTTATGGCATAAAATATCACCAAAAGATGGATGTTCCTGTCCACTGACAGCAGAGAGATCATAGAGCTGATTAGAATCCTAACTGAGATACTTCCTTTAAATGTCTAGCTTTAGTGTATCAGTCAGTATTTCTAAGAACTTTCACCCAACAAAAGCAGTAGAACTAGGTTCTAAACTAAAGATGCTGGAAAATATTGGTGTTTCTTAAGATTCTGTTAAAGAATTATATTAATTATAATGGTTATATTAATTAAGCAGCATTATTTCTATTTGACGTGTGATTTTTATACATTCTTTCACTTGTGGGATTATTTGAAATAAAATAAAAAGGAAAGAACAGGATGAAAACAATAAGCTAGAATGCTTCAGTAAAACAATTTTTTGTATCCCTTATAAGCACAGTGACATTCAGTTACACACCTAAGTAAACTAATTAAATTCCTGAAAGAGCCTTTGAATTTAAAAGGGGATTTGACATCTAAAGAAGCACAAAAAACGTGACTAATTTTCCTTTCAAGCTATTGAAGAAAAAATTTTGTTATTGCAACACAACCTGGTTAAGATCAAACAACCAGTGATTAAGAGCACTAAAGTCCTCTTCTGTAACCTTTTACGCACTATTTAATTTTAAATATGGTAGGAAATCTTAACAATAGCAGATGAGTCCTAAACATAATATGCCAGTCAGACAAAACTCCCAACTGATACCCTCAGTACTACCATTCTAAACAGAAAATATTTGCAATATTATGTGTAAGCCTGCAGCTGAGTTATACAGTATAGCCTTTGCCAGTAATAGGTCACAGACTTTGTACTGAGATTGCAAATCCTCAAGACCAAGTTTGTGTCAGTTTTATGTTGTCTCAACCTTTTTTGAGCCATCTACAGCTTTTTTAAAATTTTATTTAACAGATTTTTTTTTAAAATTCTGGTCAGGTGGATATGCCTGATTTGTCTTACTTTTTAATTATCTTTGTAATTTTCAACTAGATTTTAATGGCACAAGCTCTATATAAGTACTTGTTATAAGTAATCTGTGTACAATAAGATATTGAGGACTTCAGCATGGGGACTTGTAGACAGACACAGGCCTGGTATAACAGCAGAGGCACTGAGGTGGGGACACAGGATGAAGTGTAGAAGAGTACAGACATGGTATGATAAGAGGGTTACAACCTTATGTGCCACCTAAAGTTCACCCATGGTCAGTTTAAAAAAAAAACTAACTCAAAACTAGACAGAAATAGTTTTCAGTCCTAAGTAGAAGGGCAAAGAAATAGTAACTACATATAAAACTGACTACATCTCATGTGCAATGCTGCAGGCAAACGATGCCTCTTGTCCTCATCCATTTAAAAGCCCTATTAAGGCTCACAGTATTTTGGGCTGCAAAGGGAGTGGAATATGAATAGAAAAGGATGATACTCAATTATACACAGCATGAAAAGGAAAGCATTTGGAGCAGGTGATATGAAATTCTGGAGACAGGTCTTTATTTTACAGCTGTGAAAAATCTTGAAGTCTCTAACACTTGTTGAGACAGAAAGAATATTGGTAAAAATCCATACTCCTTACAAAAATCTCTTCTTAATCTATGTTTTAGTAAATATTAATCTATTCCTTAGACTGAACTCCCTCCAGAGTACAGGATGAAGCATACAAAACACCTTCAAGGATCAGGAACTGACACATTAACTGAAGAACCACACACAAGGCAATAGATAAAAACTGTCTGAAGATCTGTCTGAAGGGTAAGTAAATGCTTAAAGAACTGTCAACTGTGTGAATTTTCTGGCATAAAGGAGGTATCTCTGCAGAATGTTCATAAAATATTGCAGCCTTGCACCAAGGCTGTACCAAGGACCACCAGGATAAAATGCTGGTTTTCTCCCGGCCTATTTTGAGAGAGTATCTGCCCTGAAACTTCATGAAGCCTGGCTACAATGAAGCAGTGCTCCCATATAGGAACGCCAGTGTTTTACCCCAAAATGTGATAACTTCTATGAAGCCATTCCAGCAACCCAAAATAGTTTTACATTTACACATTTAATTTACTTTTTCAAATAACATAGCATCCACATTCTTTTAAGGTCTCTTAAGCACCAGTGTTTTTAGTAGGGCAACTTTTTCAGCTCACTTATAATCACAACATCCATTTGTCACTTGCAACTGAAGACCAACAGGGTAATAACTGCCTGGCTAAAACACACATCAGTAGTCAACACAGCAGATGGGTGGATGGCAGAACAGACAACCACTGATTTTGTACTTGCAGGACCATATTCTGCCTTTCACAAAGAGTATTCTCTTCAGAGATGAAACATTTAAACATTTATGCTGAGATTTTTCAGTTGTTTGAGGCACTGTCTCTAAGGGAAACTCAAATACGTACCTCCCAATTCCTAATGAAAATTCTTTGAAACTGGATGTCCAAACCACCCAGATTTCTTAAAAACTCTGTCTTACATTGAATAATATGACATTCTCTCTATGAATTTATTTTAGCAAAGGACTGAATTTCCCCACAGTATCTTTGATCAGTAGTCCAAAAACTTGCAGAAAAAGATATAACTATTATAGAAACCCTGTCTTATGTTTGACATTGTAAATAAACAAAAAACCTTCTTTCAATTCCCCTGTTGCCTTTGTTTAGCTTATATGCTAGATTTTTTATTGACAGATAAAGTCACAGCTTAATCCACTGCTTCCTTCTAACTTTCCCTTTTGGATACTTATTTGACCTCATCACCGTCTTACCAGGGTATCTTATGTCTTTTGTGCCGCTGTTCTTGAAATACCCAATGAAGTTCTATCATTCTCACTTTAGACATTCTCACTTTATATACAAGAAAACAGACACTGGCTTATGTGATTAGGTAAGTCCACACAAGAAAACTAAACATACCTTTTCAGGTTATTAAAACAATTTCTTAATTAATAGATCATCTATTCCGTATGTCATTTTTCACTTAAAAATGCACAAAATAAAAAGAAGAGCAACACTCAACAAAGAAATAAAAAAGGGTAGGGCTGCCATTCCTTTTATTTTGCAGTTTATCTTTAAATATAACAAGTACACAGTATAAAAACAGCAAGGCAAATTTGTAAAGGCCTGTTCCCTCCTTAGTGATATAATTGTGTGTGAAAGTCTGACCTCACTGATTTGCAATTGTCTCAAAAGAGCAATTTTAAAGTGAGTAGCCCTGGTGTAGCCCTGGCCTGGCCAGAACTGAGCAGGGGGTGACACCTCAGGAAGAGATAAGAACTACTGGGTGGAGACTACTCCCCTTTTCTGAGGGCCAGCCTGCAATGCTGGGATGTCCCTCCAGGCACGATTACCCTGGCCAGGGTGGAGGAAGCCACCTTGATGGTACTGATGCTGATGTACCTGGCTAATGGGGATGGAACGGAGCAAGGTGTAGTGCCTGGAAGGAGATAAGAACTGATGAGTGGGTGTGGGACTGCACCCTTCTGAGGAAGCTCCCCTCCAGGCAGCCTGTCTGCAATGGCTCTGATGCCAATGACCCTGGCTTCTGTGGCAGCTGACTGACAGCTGCCCCTTCAGAACAAAAGGAACTCAGGGGTATATATGGCTGTCCATGCTGTGGCTGTTTGGTTGTCTCTTGACCCACTGCCATCACGCATTGGACCCTGTCCAGGATCAGCGACATCTTGAGGAAACTCGCTTGACAGCTGGGCCCCTGGTGGTGATTCTCTCTCTCTCTCTCTCTCCCTCTCTCATTCTTTCTTCCCACTTCCTTACCCTTTTTCTCCACTTTTCTCTCTCTCTTATATCTTCTTTTTCTCTCTCCCTCTTTTGCCTGGCTCTATAATTTTCCCTGTGTCAATTGTCAAATAAAGTTTGCTTGTACCCAACCCTTCTACTGCTGGACTTCGGTTTGGACAGACCCAAAACAAAAATAAATTTTAATGTTACCTCGAACCGTAACATTGTGAATGTCTGCCTCTTCAAAAATTCAATATCTGCCTAAATAATCTGCTATTTATAGTACAGGTTTTCTTACTGATGATTCAGTATTTAGACCATGATACTGTTTATATTGCTCTTGATTCAGAGTACTGTATAAACCTCCATGGTGTGAGTTTTCTGCTGTATTTATTAAAGCAAATTGCCACCTAAATATTTAGGAGCCACAGATGAAACAATTAGAAAGAGACTGATTAAATTCTTATTCAATTCTATTGTCACTTCTAACCAGCTACTGCAAAGCATAAAGACAAAACCTAACTAAACAACAGCCTTTTCTTTTAACTAGAAATAGAGAGGAACTAAGAATAGTTTCACAAGTAAAAAACTTAAAATTAAGACGAAGTGAATGGTGAAGAATTAAGCATCTTGCAATTACCAGATGAAACTACAAGATCAGAATAAAGGCAACATAGAGATCTATGATGGGTTCTACGGGCAGCTAATTACATATTAGCCAAGTAACCACTTGCCTTACTTGATCCTGAGTGACTACTCACAAGTTAAACAAAAGCTTGTAAAAACTATAGAGACCATTTGAATTTGCAAAGCAATGGACTAAGTTCCTCTGTGCTTCACAAAGCACCGTGTCTACAGAACTTGTACTGCAGTGCACTTCAACTTCTTCTACCACTACCCCAGCTCTTTCTCACTCTTTTACACTAGCTTGCTTGGGTAGGAATGTGCATGCTAGGTTATTAATTATTGAGGGAAAAAAACCAAAAAGCCAAGGAGCAGTCTCTGCAGGCATCTTTCAAAGCAAGTTCAAGGACTGAGTTTCCTAGTCTGCACTCAGCAAATTCTGCTTTCTGCACATGCAGGTCTCCCCCATTTGTAACAAACTGCATAGTTTTGGTGGAGCCCAGCTGCACTGAGAAGTCAGTTTCAAGAACTATGAAAAAACAAGCAAGCATTAAAAAAAAAAAATGTAAAAAACATCAGCATGCAATGACTTTCCCTTATATTTTTTACATCCATGTTAGTGATTCTACCATAATGAATAACTTTCAAATGAAAAAAAGGTTACTTACTTCCCTAGAGCTGCAAGAAATTTTAACTGATGTTTCCCCCTCCTAGTTTCACTATACTATACAGATACTCACTAGATTAAGGAGAGAGATAATTTAATATCTAGGTGCAAGTGCAGACAGGAGATTTATTATTTAGATTAAAATTCTGCCTCTTTAGTATCCGAAGTCCCTAAAAGAATACCCCTCTGCTGTAATGCTATAGCTCTTTTATATTAAGATTTAGCAAAAAGCCTTAAACCAAATAATAGAAAACACATAAGTAATATTAGACAAATAGCTCTTACATACAAGTTAGCTCATATGCTAAAGGCAACAATAAGTTAAACCATGACAGACTGAAAGCTTACAGAACTTTTTAACAGTGAAGAAAACTTGTATCTACTAATGAAATCTGGTTGTGACAAAACTACAATTCGCAAAATTTTGTGTACAGGCATAGCTGGAGAAGAAGGGGAGGGCTGTGGGAGGGCAGTAATTCCTTTCAATAGGGTATTCATTATGTGGAAGCCTGCTGGCACAGTCACAGCTGCCATGGCATCAATAGCCTTTCTGGGATCTTGTACTTTTCCTACTTTCATGATGTTGCTTTCTCTCATTAAGATGCAAATCCAATTGTTTATGCTGCCACTCACTGTTACTCTTCTTTCATGCTGATTATTTCCATTGAATCTCATATAAAATATACAGAAGTTTAGAGAAAAATTTAGGCACTGACTGTCAGTGAAATGGAAAAAAGCAAAACAATTGTTTTTTCCTAAAACACAGCCATAAGGATTGCATACCTCCCTCCAGTTCCCCAGTTTTACTGTCAGTTTCAGCCAGTGCCATAATAATTAGAGAACTGAGCCTAGCAATTAGACAAACCAGTATCTCTACTGCAAAATATATTGTGTACACACAAAGGTGTAGCATATTTTGCTATTCCTCAAATATCAGTCTCACAATAATTTGATACTTATAAAATAAAGCCCTGTACATTGTCTGTTCTTGTAAACTGGAAATTATTGAGTCAGTTTAGAACTAAGTGAGGGGCCCATTCCCCCCACTGCCACACATCTGAGAGTTATCATGTGACAGACGCTCTCTGTTCTTTCTTCTATGCTCTCAATCCATCTATTAAGTCTCACAATTATTTTTTTCCCTATAAAAACCTGAATGAATCTCCAGCATGCTTGAAAACAGCTGCCCTACCTCCCACCACTTTCAGTACTGTACTAGTACTCCAAAGGCTGCCTGTAAGGTGGAGATATTGATTTTACTGTTTTTTGGGTTTTCTTTTTTCTTTTTTCCCTGGCTTCCTAGAGTTCTGCCCATACTTCTCAAGTCTCCAAAGCAATGATCACTATTATACTCTGACCTTAGCCCTGAACATCTGTTACAGTTACAAGAGAAATTTTCCAGAGGCTAGACAGCTAGTCTATGAACAGTATAATTAAAGAGTGAGCTCTGCAAAAATCAAAATTCCTAACTGGAGTTTTTCATGAATAAATAGGAGATACCTGGTACTTGATAAAATGTTTTTCTAAAACCTTCTTAGCATTCCTTTCTCTCCTTCATTTATATTGACAATTATTATCCAACAAAATTAACACAGAAAACCTTTAGATTTCTTATCAAGTCCAAACACAGAGAAAGCAACTGTTAACAACAGACAGTAATTATCACCTTTCTCTCTCTCTTACTATTTACATCATGTAAATGATCCCTAAGTCAAACCTTTTGGGAACAATGTGCCTGCTGATGTATGTGTGAAAACAATTTAAATAGGTTGTAAACTAAGTGTCAGTATGTCTAAACATAGAGTATAATGGTAACTGTCTCTTTTTTTTAAATATGTAAATTTAAGAATTCATGTCACTGCAACACCAGATTCCCATGCAGCCTGTTGAGTAAGTGAGGGATGTCTAACCTGCCCCAAGTTTTCCATTTATTTGTACATTATGGAAAACTTATTAATAGGAGTTGTGAACTGCAACTCAAGGAAATTGTAAACCAAACAACTGTGTACTGGATGGCAGATGGAATAGTGCCTAACATTTCAGGATCAAAAATTCTCACTCTAAGGGTATTTCTGTCTAGGTCTAAGGACTATTTCTCCCATCACATTTCAAAAGCCTTGCTCCAGGTCTGGTAAGACAAAGCAGCAGGCTGCAGAGAGAAGTATTCATTGGAGAACTATTAATATGGAGGTCTTTGGCAAAGTGAGAAAGAATGGAGAGTGCAAATCTTGTGCTTACCTTACACTTCCAATAGCATGATTACACATCCTGAAAATGTGCATTATAATAAATTATCTTCAGAGAAACAGCCATCATGTTGTATCATAATTTATATTCATATGCTAAATAGTATATGTAACCACAAAGCATAATTTAATAGAAACCATTAACAGTTACCTGAGTAACGAATCTTGAACCCTTTCTTGCTGGTTGCATGATCAGTTGACCAGCGGAGATACAGCTGATTGGTTTTGCTTGTAAAGTTCAGTTGTACAGTGTGATTTCCACTTAAAGCAATCAGCAAAGGGCTTTGCCCAGAGGAACCTAGAGAGATGAATAAAGAAAATGTTGAAGTTTTAAAGTACTACCACATTAAACAACATTTTCTATATTTTGGCTCAGTTGTGTATGTGAATATATAAGGAAAAAATAGTAAATAATCTGACACATTGTTGCAAGTGAAATAATTAACAGATCCTCTATTTAAACTATCCATCTGGTTTTAGGTTTTTGCTAGAGGAAAGAATTAAAAAACAAACTGAAACATTAATCAGTGACTGTTTTCGAAAAAAAAACCAAAAACCCAAAAACCACAAAAAAACCAACCAAAAAACTCAACAAAAACCAACTAAAGAACCCCCCAAACAACTGAAAAAATACTGTGTTTAAAAAAATTCATTTCTATTTTGGAAAATTAATTTGAAGGAAGACATGTCTCCTGCTTGTCCTTTTGTAACTATTATTCATTTAAGATGTTTTCTAACTAGAGGGTGGTAGCAATTCTATACATTATTTTACATTCTACAGCTTTTATAATTTTAAACACCACTATATTACATAGTGAACACATTAACTAAAAAACACTCTGTCATATGAAAGATTATCAGTTTCACTGTGTATGAATTTACAATACATATTTCATTAAGACTCAGTTCTGTTATAAGACAGTGTGTTTATTAGAGTATTATTTTAGTATAAACACATATATACTTCTGGTAAATGCTGAAAATGTGTCCTAGAGCTATACTAATATTTTCACACAATAAAACTCTAGAATCACAAAAAAATTATTCGAGGGCTAACTATATAATAAACATGTCTTACTCAAGAGCAAAAAAAAAAAAAAAAAGAAATCTGTGTATCAAACCAATCTCCATCTGAAACCTTTCTAAAACATGGAACGTTTTAGAATGTTTTTGACATCCTCCTCCTCCTCCATGTGAAGGTAATGTTTTCTCCAGATGAAATCCTCCCTTTCAATATTTTCACTAGACCTTTTGTGACACATTTGTCATGTTTAGGAAAGACATGCTCAACCAGCATTATCATGGCTGAAGCAGCTATTTCAAGTAAAGAGGGTACTTCATTCATTTTTGCTTTTGAGTTTCAGCAGCTGCGGCCTAATCAGCTCTTATGTTGCATAAAAACACAAAAATAAAACTGAATCAAATTATACCTAAAATCGAATACAATTGTTGTCAGCCTTGACGTGATTAAAGATGATTAAAAAAGGATATATTGAAAAAGTGTTGCCTGGATGAGTGGGCAGTGCGGTGGATCAGGAGCTGGTTGAAGGACAGAAGCCCCAGAGAGTTGTTCTATAATTATTTTTTCATAGTTTGTTTATTTAAGGAAATAAATACTCAACTTCTGGTGTACTAAACTGTCATATGACTGCTTCCTGAATATTAGGTAAAAGTTTACATTTCCCTGCATCTTCAGTGACAGCTTTTTTGGGGGGGTTTATTTCAGGGGAAAAATATTCAAATACTATTTGCTGTATTAAATGAGTGATATTCAATGTAAATAACCTGAATACAAAATTTTCAAGTTCAAAAGAAATTAATAATGATATCCATGGTACATTTATTGCTTCTCTAGTCTGCAATACAAATGAGATTTCCTTAAGGGTATGTGTTATTAAGTGAGAATTGACTGTATGCTTACACTGACAATCATTCAGCTGCTGAAGCACCACAATGTACAGTGTAGTCCAGGTAGATGTATTTTGGTCTGCATTCCAAAGCTGCCTTATAAAGTAATCAAGAGACCTCTGTCTTAGGAAATACTATTTCTCTAAAAGCTGTCTTGCCAATCCGTATTCTTTAAATAGTTTCTGTGCAAAGTTCAGTGATGTATCTTTACCTGGTGTAGACAGATCCATGCAGTTCTACTAACATGACACGTTATTTATTGCAAAATGCAGCAACACAGTGAAATACCTACGTTAGCTCTGAACAAGCTAGTCTGAGTTATATCCACCTCTGGAAACAGCACTGCTACATCAGCATTGCCTTCTGCCTCAACAAACTGATCATGCTGAGCTGTAGAACTAATTAGCCTAGCAAAGCACATTGCTAATGTGGCCACACGGACACATGGGAGTACCTCTGCAAGGCACTGCAATGTGCCATATTTAAATATCAGCTTGTTGAGAGCTAGCTCAGGAAGCTCTACATGGTACTGTATTAAGATGTTATAAATATGCCATCATCTTTTTCATTTAAGTTTGCTGGTAGGTGGTAGAAAAAATTACTTCAGCACAACTGCACTAGAGATGAATTTGTAAGAGTGTGATTTCATGTTATGAAATGAAAATGCTTAAAAACAGGGGGACTATGATAATTCTTCTCTCAGATTTATTATTGATAATCTGGTTTCATTACACTTAAAAGCACATGAAAGAAAACAAAAGTCTTCATCAGGAACATTAAGCAGTTTCAATAGAATTTTTCAGAAGGAAAAGAAAAAATAGTGGTGAGACCACTAGAAAAGTTCCAGGAACACTACATATTTTCTGGATGTTTAATACCAAATACAGTGGAGGAAAAACAATCTTGATAGATTTTTTTACTACTTTCTCCACTAACCTGGCACAAACCAAAACACACATTTTAAAGAAAAAAATATATGCTAAAGAACCGACATTTTTATAATAACAACAAAAAAGGTGTTATTTCAAGGATGTTTTTATCAAAAAGTAAATGAAATTAGTTTTAGACATTAAAACCTATTACTTTAGAAAAATACTTAGAGCATGATACCTCAAAAAATAAGACTTCTAAATATTTTTCATGTTATAAAACTCCCATAGTGAGTATTAATCAGTTCAATCATAGTTATATATGCTTGGTTGATGAGGGAACATATGATAATGGTCTCCAAATGAATAAAAATGTATTAAAGAACAATCAGGGACTAGCTATTCTCATCAATCAATGAGAGCAGAATAAGTGATAATAAGCTCAGAATTCAGTAGGAAATGAGAATAGCCTGTTAATTAAATAGGGCCCTCTGAGGTGCTGCTGTGAGTAACACTGTAAAAATTGAGTTTTTGCCATTTCTCTACTCTTTGTCCTAAAACAGATAGTAAAATACTTGAAGAGGGGTATATTTAAACTGGTTGTACTATACTATGGTAAAAGCAGACTGGGTATTTGGACTAACATTTGAGTATTTAGACTATTTGTTTTGGGTTTGTTTTTTTTTTGGGGAGGGGGGGGTCGTTTGGGTTTTTTTGGTTTGGTGTGGTTTTTTGGGTGGGTTTTGCTGTTGTTTGTTTGGGGTTTTTTTATTGGACACATGGAATTATAACCCCAAAATATTTCCTCACTACGAATGATCTACTACAAGCCAGTATGTTAACTTCTCCTTTCAGACACTTCCATACATATAGGAAACAGAAAATTATGACTTTCACAGAGATGGTGCAGATGCTACCGCTCCTCCTTTAACTACCTAAGATGATTTAAAAGCTTATTTTTCTTGAATACATCTATAAAAACTTTCATGGTGTAAAAGATTTAGATTTAAGGCAAAAATATAAGAAGATAGGAACACTGGGCTATTCTCTAACTTTCAGGTGTATTACTGAATTATGCAACCCACAAATGGAAATCAAACCCCACTGGATTTGGTCTTTTGTGATTAGATAGACTTTAAATCTCTCTTACCATCAAATACTTCAAGCTCATCAAATTGCTTTTCACTTTGAAACATTTCCACAAAGATGGAGATGTTATATCCTGGCTCAACCTTTATAGTCCAAGAACAGGTCTGAGAGTTGGGATAGGTGCCTGGATAACCTGGACTGAGGATCACTCCTGATGATTCTGTACGGATTTCATTTGCCGGACATTGTGCTAAAAAGGACACAAAAAGAACAACCAAGAATAGCAATGAAATAAAATGTTTCTTTTCCATAAATAGAATAGTATTAGTTTTCAGAGATATGTATGCTTCAGGTTCAGTTTCCAAATGAAAACCTGTTAAAGTCACTTTCTGGATTGAAGGGACAACAAAGTTTACTTTAACACAAACAGAAAAAGGACCACATTTATAAACCCTGTATTTGTGAAACTACTTATATGATACTAACTAGAGTAAAATACTAATCCAGAAATACTGCACAGCCCATAGGGTTTACAGTCAAGGTGTGATCATTCACACAGGTATGTTAAAATCCTGGTAATGTTTTTAGTTTGGAAACCTGATAGCTGTCTTCTATTTGAAATCTTAAGGAAAGAGAAAAACTCACCTTTAAAAATGAAGCTTCTTAAATGAATACAACAACGTATTGCAAATTTTAGGCACACCATATAGTCTGAAAACATGCATGTTTTTTGCAGACAATGGGTTTATTTTGGACACAGAATGCTCCAAGTTATGCAAGTAAGACCTCCTCAGCAACCATTCCCCCTGTTATTTAAATTCCAAAGTCATAATGTTTTATAAACAGCTTCACCTGCTATTCATAGGTATTTATGATCACCACATATGCCAAGGAGAATAAGATATTAAAATGCAGCAAATTTAATATCCTAAACCCTTTTTTATTTTGATTTTTGATTAAGAAATTCTTTTGTTCAGCATGCTTTTCTTTAACATTTTGCCTCTCATGTCTCTTTGCTGTTGATGTCTGATATATTTTGTCCACAGTTCCATAATATATGTACATTCTAACAATGTTTTTGTGTAAGATTCACAAATGTATCTTAACAGAAATGCATTCCTGGAAACTGTCTGGCACAGTACCCAAGTACTTGCATAAATTAAAGGCTATAGGAAAGGTGAAAAACAACAACAGAGGAAAATTGATCAAGGGAAAAAAAATATATTACAAGGGAAAACAACACAGAACTATCAGAAACAAACATTAAAAGCTGGACCATTTCCCTTAGTTGGCCTTTAGCAAACTTGGAAGTGAAATTCAGGTTGTAGTCAAGAAGTACTGAGCTGTAAATTTTTGGGAAACAGTGTCAGGACTTTAATCATCCTCTCAGAGATTTTAAATACACTGGTAGAGAAGGAAATTATATTTACTAAAAGATGTCCAGTCTTTACCTGCTGTTCCATACATTGGGGACAAATCTGAACCCTCCATCAGAAGCAACAATGCACACAAAATAGGAATTTTATCAGTTAATTCACATATAAATTAACCATCACTTTCCTACATAATGCATAGACCTTCACCTAGCTGGATTAGTCCTATCCTTTCTCTAATCCAGGTACAGTTTTTCAGAATTGCATGTGGAAGGTAAGAGAAAGTGTATGTGCCTGAGTTGATTCCCGCCATCCCCGTTTCTTTAGAATACTTTTATAATGATATATTAAGTGAGAGAGAAATGAGTTTCAGAGTTAATTTACAAAATCATTTTCTAAGAACTGCCAATTTCTTCATGGCACCAGAGTTTAGAAAAAAAAGAAACTGAAAATCAGAACAGTTCCTCTCCTAACATTCTAAGATTTCCCCTGATCTGACTTACAGGTCTTCAGAACAAAACCCAGGATAATGTTCAGGATAATTTTCTTCAATTGTGATTTTTTTGTAAACTATATCATATGTTATAAACCACTAATACAAAAGCTGCTCTGATTATTTAGGGATATATGAAGGGGGAAAAGTGTGACAAAGTAAAAACTACTTATTACTCAATTTTGTCATAACCTTTTCTCTCAGTCTGCTCTAAGGAACTGGAGAATGGGTAGCATTATTATGAGATCAAATGCAGGAAGAAATATTAGATTTTTGAAAGCCTTTCCTCCTCCTCATCTTGCTTAGCTAAAAAAAATTCCTTCAGTCAGAGAGAAAAATGTCAGCCTGTAAAAGGAATGGATGTACTATGCAAGTGAGGATAAACCACAGAGCAGGGAAAACAAGATGTAGGCTGGGGAAAAAGCAAACAATTTTTGCTTCGTGTGTGTCCCTTTCTGCTATCATTTGACAGTACTGGCTCTATCTGCCTCTCTCTAAGAGGTAATGCCATTTTTCATAAGCCTTGGAGGTGGTGATATATAAAGTAGCAAGAATCCTTCCAACAATTTTAATTCAGGGATTGCCTCTTGACACCAAAATACCTCTAGTCAAATTACACCAAGAAATTTCACTTTAGTTTCTGTGTCATATAGTGTTGCATGAATTCAATTACAATGGCTTCTCTTTCTCATTATCTTAAAATGAAACAAGTTGCTACATTGGCTTCCTATATTCAGATAACAACTTGAGAAATTCAGACAAGTTCTCTGATTCATGAATCTGCAGTAAGTTCAAAGGCAAATTATCAAAGAACAGCTCTGGGCAGAAACACTGTCAGATATATAATGATAACTATTTTTCCTTAGTTAAATACATGAGCATATTTCTGAACAGAAGTTTGGCTAGTTATGTGGCATTTCCTGTCAGATAAGCAGTGAAAGTGCTCATCAGCTACAGAGTAGGTGACATGACACAGTTCCACAATCCACTTTACCCAACAGTATCATGTACTTATGCTAGAAGACTGTTCTTAAGAAAAGAAGATGGCTTTTACTTATTAAGGATCAGCTTCATCATAATATCTGTTGTAACATTGGTCTAATAGAGCAATTTCTTGATTAAGAGCTGGTCTTCAAAGTAGTAAGTTAAATCATCCTGGAGAAATCAGTAATGCTGTCAAACTTTTCACAGCAAGTGAGACACAGTGATTCACTGACACAATGAGACAGACACATTCTGCCTCATGAGACCCCACCTGGATTACTGTAGCCAGCTTTTTAGCAGAGCCTGTAGTAGTAAGACAAGGAGCAATAGCTTTCAACTAATACAGGGAAGATTTAGAGTAGATACAAGGAAGAATATTTTTAAATGAGGGTAGTGAAACACTGGCACAGGTTGCCAAGAGAAGGTGGACTAGATGAACTCGATGTCCCTTCCAACACCTACCATTCTCTGATTCTGAAAAAAAGCAAAGCAGCAAAAAAGCAAGGAGATAGCTTGTTCCCTTGGTTTGAAAAAATAACAACAAAAAATATTTTTTCAAAAGCATGTAGAAGTTATCAATAACAGAAAAAGATTGCTGCTAGCTTTCTCATTCCTCATACTTGATTCTTAAGAAGGAACCTGAAACTAATTATTTACTGCAGGGGAAAATGTGCCTTCTCTTGTAATTAGGAAAAGAATGATGTTGCTTTGCAATTAAAAATATTTCTTTGGTGCGTGAATATTAAAATCCAACAGCTGAAAGGTCAGAGAACTTTTTAAAGAAATTATCACATGCACACAACATAGGAAACCATGCAGGATTGCTGTATGGCCTCTATTCTCCATATACTCTAGTGTTCACTGAGTGAACACAGGACCATTTTCAATAGGAAAAAACTACCCTTTATACAAAAAAAAACAAACAAACCAAAAAAACCAACAAACAAAACAACAAACAAACCCCCAAATCCTCTGTAATAAATATCAGCACAAATAGTAATGCAAAGGGTGAAAAAAGGTATAGGATATTCTTTTGTGGTACTGAGAAAAACATAGTGCCTTGTGAGGCCTCTCTGAGCATATTCTTAGGGCAGAAAATTCAAGTAAAAATTAATCTTTTATGTCTTTCTAAGCTGTAAATAGCTCAGTAGCTCTCCTGTGCTAGAGTAGAGGTGGCCAAATCTCCTCACACAGTAAGCTATAGGTCTAACTCTTCCTATTGCCAAGATTCACTTCCTATGGTTAAGAGTCATTGGACAAGAGATCCCTTCCCATCTCATCTGTTTACAGGAGACAAAGCACAAGAACATATGAGATGAACAGTTCTGGAGTGGTTCAGGGACACAGTAAGGCAGACAGTGTATTGCTCCTTTGCACTGTGCAGGGGCTGGCTGCACTGCTGGGTTATATGGCAAATTGGTGACATTCACCTTGGTAGCCCCTGCTGGCTATCTTTCCTCACCATAATCCATCACTCACCAGCTTCCCCCAGAGTAGCTTAGCGGCAGAGTACATGATTTAATCTTCAGGGTGGAAGTAACACTTGAACATTTTACAAGAGTCATACAGTTAGAGATATAAAATTGTGATTCTGCCATGCCTCGCTCTATAAAAAAAGATGCACGTTTTCCAATATCACTAATATTTATCAAGTGAATAAAAATAAATTCCACAGCACTATTTTCTTGGTGTTATACATACAAATGAAAATAAAAAAATCTGCAGTTTGAACCCTTCTATTTTGTAATTTTAGCTCTCAACCTTAGCGTGGTATTTCAAGACAGAATACTCCTAAATCCAAAACAACACAAATTGCTTCAGTTGAGGTATACAAATTCCACTGTATATACTGTTTCTTTTATTTGTCAATCAAGTTACACATTTACATTATATTTTTCCATATTATATTTTATACCTTCTAGACTTTCTGCTGCCACTTAAGTTCAAGGGTGATTTCCTACACATTCAGTTTAGAAACTTGTGTCAAGTTTATCAATCAAACTCTGAGCTGCAAAACACAGAACTGAACACTTGAGCGCCAGGAAATAATTACCTGTTACTTATTTGAATACTATATGAATTCTAAAAGCACCTATAGTAAAATGGTTTGGAAGGATAATAGGAATAAATATTAAAAGAAACTGCTTTAGGCATATTGGAGGGTGTAAGCAAGCTATTTCACATGCATTTTTTATCACAGTACTGCACATGTAAATTCTGAGTACTGTTACTTGTTAGTTTGCATAAATTCATACATCCAGTTAATGCTTACAGAAAAAAAACAGGAAATAAAAAAAATCTTTATGTTGCACCGTCACATGTAATTGGGTGCAATGGCACAAGATAAATAATTCTACAGGAAAACATAACACTCTCCTCAGTCCCAAGAAAGAGATTACTTAAACTGCCTTCTGGAGAATTCTAACTCAGGTGTTTTGTGAAATGCCCGACTAAGCTTTTTGACTTGACTCTAATGCTACTTCAGATGTTTCCATCTTTGATTCATCTCTTTGTTCATAAACAATAAAATATAAATCACAAATAGTCAGTACTAGTACACATGAGTTCATACATAACAGCATGTTCCATAGGCTCTGCATATTAGACAATACCTGCAAGCTGACATGATATCAAGCATTATGAGGAAATCTGTCCAGAAGAATGAAAAGCCTTCTGGCATTTTTTAAAAAATATGGAGCTTATCCAAAAAAAAAAAAAAAAAAAAAAAAAAAAAAAAAAAAAGTAAACAGTTATAAACTATAGGTAAAATACAGAAATGTAAGAAGCTGAGGAAGGGCTTTTTACAGGGGTATGTAGTGGTACTTCACCATACTTGTGAAAGCAGAGAGAATAACTTTTAATTTTATTTTGAAAGCTTAATTTAAATGCATATTTTTTAAATTATTCAGGGGCAAAAATAAATCTTTGGTTTCTTATGAAAAAATGTTAAATAATGTAAATTAATTTTAGAAAGTAGTGTTTCATAAATGGTGTTAAATAGTTAGACATTTGTCTTTGGATTCCAAAGAATGTCTGCAAAAAAATTTGAGACTGGTTTGAAAATGTGCATTTCTTATATATGGAAGATATAAATCAAAACTTTTCTTTTAAACAATTAATGAAGAGACAAAATTTGATGCTTAGTATATAGGGAGATAAAAATGAAGCATTCTAACAATATGCAGACCATGGAAGCATATATTTACCTTCACAAGATGGAGAGGATCCTTCAAACTGCAACTGTGCATTCAGTTTGCAGGTTAATATATCTTGTCCAACAAGAGTGAAACCAGGATGGCAACTGTACTTCACAAAATCTCCTAAAAAAGTTATGGATAAAAGAGTTAAGCCCCAAATAAGCATCAAACAGAAATATATAAAAACCTCAGGTGGAAGATGAAATATATTAATAGTTCAATTTAATTAGAATTTGAGTGAAAACATAAGAAAGAAGATACTATTTTTCACCTATTTCAAAGTCATCATCTTCTGTAAACATATCTGCATGCGGAACAGTGGGTGGAGGCTGGCACTTCTTCAGCTGATAAGCTGAAAAATTTAGGTGAAAAAAAGATTAAATACATATTAATAATTATCTTAAAGAAAACTAACTTCCCAAACTATTAACTTCAAACTTCCCAAACTACCAAAGGTGCACTGAACCTCATGGTCCCTCAGTTACATTTTCCAAGTTAAATGTCATGACATGACGTATCATTAAAAAAACCTCCCCCAAATTATCATTATAGTTACTGTAATACACTGCCCAGTTAGATTGGGATTAGGATTGTGTGCATTTGTGACTAAGAGGAGATTTTTGCAGCTACAACGCTCCTGTTTTATGTGACTACCTTTGCATTTTGTGATAGGGCTAATGGCTGTAAAAATCAGATTTGTTAGATTTGCTGGAAAATTCATCATTACCTGTCACATACCTTGCATGTCATATTAATTTTTTTATTTAAGCATTCTTGGAGTTAATTGTTCTCAAGATAGAGGTATATATATTTACTTTAAGAAAGAACAGTAATAAATAATTTAAATAATAAAAAGGTAATAATAATTATTTATTATAAATGAAAAAAGCACCCAAAACACAATGCCTTTGAAGCAAAAATCTCTCCTCTGCTCTTTAAATTTGATTTAAAAAATTTTGAGAAATCTCATAAGGAAGATGATCAGTTCAATGACTGTCATGATTCTAAAATGGAACAGAATGACTGCTGAAGTAATTTCTGGATTACAAATAAAAACAGATTGCAGACTGTGATCAGAATGCACACACAATAGGAAAACTCCTCTTCAAGGATCTAAATCATGGTTAAGAACATAAATTATCCTGGTAACATGATAGTCAGTTTTGAGAAGTTAAAGAAACACAAAATATTTGGAATCAGCCCTTATCTTACACCTAAGACTGACACTGTACAGCAATTGTAGAAGGAATAAAAAAAAACCCAACCACATGTGGAGTTTTTAATCTAAAGAGACCTTCAGGTGCATAGAGAGGTACAAAGGACAAGGAGGAGAAAGCATATGTTTTCCTGTGCACTTACATATCTATATGATGCTCCTGCTATATAAGTGTTATGTGTATGTACACATGTATTTATTATGTATAATTAATATAAGTTTATCTCAGGAGCTCACCTGAGATAAAAAGCTTTGCAAGCTTCTTAGACATTTGCAACAGCAAGTATCTAAGGAAAAGACACTAAGCAGGTTTCCATCAATAACTTAAAATTGTACTTATACACATGCTCAGTAGGGCCCTTGACTTCACTGAATTACAATATTAATCTCCCAGAACATGGGCTCAAAAGCAGAATCCTTTCAATTTAGTCTCCAAGAAGCCCAGATTGCAGGGTTTTCTCAGCAGTGGCCTATGTCACTGCTTTGAATTAAATCAAAAGCATGGATACTGTTCACATTGTACATTACTTCTATGTATGGGACACTACAAAAAATATTATTATGCAAAATAAAGAAACAGCGCAGAGAAGATTAATTCTTTTTTTTCCTTGCTGGACTAATGAACTACATAGTATAATAGACTATGTACCTTGGCTTTTTATCATCTGCGGTCATCAACCCTGCAATACTGACTTCACGTTTATGTACTTTCAACTTCAGGCTGGAAAATACTCTCATTGACCTGTAGTCTGCTTCTCAGGCACAATCTTTTTATGAGGGAGCTAGATTTTCTCTGCACAGTAACTGAAGACAGGTACCAGACAGTTTTTTTTGGCTCGTTTGTTTGGGGTTTGTTTTTTTTTTTTTTTTTTTTTTTTTTTTTTTTTTTTTTTTTCCTGGTTTTTTTTGTTTGTTTTTGTTTTTTGTTTGTTTTTTAGAGAAGTGCTTTAGGTTACCATGCATCACACTCTTGTAATAAATGGGCCAAAAAATACCAAAAAGTAAAAGCTTAATATTAGACAGCAATGATAAGAGATAGAATCTAGTTTATTCAAAGACACAAATTACCATTCTTAATATCTTTTTTCATGCCTGATTTAAAAAAAATAGCAAATCTGTAAACCATGGTATATTTATTTAAGATCATTCAGTAAATCACAAAGTCCAGAAATATTTTTAAAACTCAGTAATTCATTGTGGTAATCAGATGTTAAGGATATAAAGCAAACTGACCATGAAAATTGAGGACAAAGAATCCACCTGTAGAAAAATCACTGTGAAATTTGAGAAGGACTTGATTGGTGGAACTGTAAGCTGTTTCCAGAGCTGTGTTTCCACTAAAAACTCCCAACTGAGGTGAATTATGGTCAGGACCATCCCTAGGAAGGGAAATGTAAAAAAAATCAGCTGAAGAAATACTGTGCTTAACATTTAAATTAACATTTCTTTCTGGGTGTAAAATTCCAAGTTCAGAGAAGGGGAACATACAACATGTAGCTTTAAAAACAAAGGTACTAGGGCTTAAACCCAGCTCAAGAAATACAGGGAGTATGTCTATCATCCATATTTTATTGACAAAATTTCAGAGGATCTTAATGCAGAAATTAGTTAATGTCTAAAGATGTAAAAATATTTTGCCACAACCAACATATATTTCCTAGTTTGAGTTTCAAAGTATTTTTTGAACAATAATCCTAAAGAGTTCAGACAGTGATATATAGTATTATTTTTTCACATAAATAGAAACTTGTTTTATGCTCTTCGTCATCACAGATGACAACCTAAAGAGCAACACTGAGCAAAATGTGTAGCTTGGGAGATTTGATAAATCTGAAAAAAAAATCTCTTTTGTTTTGAAAACTGCATACCAAACTGCAATGTAGTCATTCACAGGTTCAGTTTGGAGTAAGGTAAAGTTGATATAAATCCCATGGCCAGGAGGTACAATAATTAACCAAGTACAGTCCTTGGAATTTGGGTATTCATCTGGAAATCCTGGGGAATAAACTGTACCATTCTGAGCGGTTACATTATAGCCACATGGAGCTGAAAAGAAAAAGAAAAGAAAAAAAATATAACAATTAATGGGAGAAAAATATTTCTTCATATTACAAATAGAATATCAATATGGTCTCAAATTCTAAAAGCTCCACAGGACAATACAATCTAGGTCAGAAAGACAGAAGTTTTTCTTGGTTGGTAGCTTCTTGGAGACAGAATGCATTGATATTTCTAAGAAATACTTTATCCTGATGTCATGCAGACCCACTGCCAAATTCCAGGCATTGGAATGGCCTGTCCAGGGCAGTGGTGGTGTCACCATCCCTGAAGGCATTTAAGAGGCATTTGGACCTGGTCCTTAAGGACATGGTTTAGTAGTTGACTGTGGTGTTAGACAAAGTTTTGACTGGATGACCTTGGAGGTTTCTTCCAACCTAAACATTCTGTGATTCTGTGATTCCAACTATCAGAGACCTTAAAAACATTTGTTTTCCTTATTGCAAAAACATTTATATGTCATGGTAATTCTTTCAGTGTGCTAGAAATGTCAGATATGTACAGATAGGAATTTTCAATATAGCAAATGGTTGGCTGAGAGACTGAATGCTCTCAGGGCTAACATGCTGAGTTAGAACACTTAGAAACTGCTCTTCAGTGAGAAGAAATAGCTATAAATGTACATATCCTCTCAGTTCAACTTTGATTTATAAAATTTATTCTTCTCATTTTTGATTTGCCACTACAAAAAGGATCCCAAAAATATATGCTGTGATGATCAACTTTTAAAGTTGAAACTTTCCACATTCATGCTGTTAATATATCAGTAGGATTACCCCAAATGCCAGCAGTTTAATTAAAAAAAAAAAAAAGTAATAAAAAGACTTAAGCACAGCCAAAAACCTCCCTAACTACTAACAGCATTCAATGAACCAAATACAAAATACAGCAAGCGTGAAAACAATTTTCAAAAATAAAAGAACTTGTCTAGAAATGTAAGATGCTAGATTTCTAGGAAAATAAGCAAAACAGTGTCTTCCTGGTGATAAACATTTCAATTACATCTTAGAAATCAGTGGCTTTTTAAATGCATTTTAATTAGTAACCTAAAAGGATCTTGGGTGAATATGTACGTGGGTCTCTTACGTGCCTTTATTACAAGAGCACAAAGTGTGTAGTTTAACCTTAATGAGAAGGAAGAAAAAAACATATTTTCTCTTATGTTTTTATGTCCTTTAAAGTATTTTCTTTTTTTTTAATTATTTTTATGCAAGATAATAAGACACACTGTAGCCAACTACAAGAAAGTACCATGAGTTTTACATTTACCATCAGAGGGCAAGGTCTAGAAGGATTAAATAGGCTAATATTATCATTTAGTAGAGTAAGTCATATTCATATCTGTTATATAAAGACTGCACAGAAGTTACTTTTTCAGGTAATTATTCCTTATCTTCCATATGCCCTTAAGCTTATTTTTACCCTATTTTTTTTTAAAGTGGTATCATTATTTCAAGGCAGGATAGTCCCTATGCTTACATGATATTCTGCTTGTAACTTTTAACTGTCCTTTTCACCATAGCATTGTACTTTATATGTGAAGCATATATTAACAATATTCTGTCATCATCTGGTACACTTTTATATTACTCTTTAAAGGATATGGTAAAACTTTACCATATGTTTAACGTGAGTAAAAATATATCATATTTGTTTATAGTACAGTTTTATGATGAATAACCTTCATTTTCATTCAAGACATTGATAAACTTGAATCCATAATCCAATCTTCTTTGAATAAATGTTTTCTTTAAATAGTACTTTCTCATGTTTGATTTTTTTGTAGAACTCAAAAATTTCTTATTAATTTATGTAATACATGAACAAATACTTTGTTAAGTACTGTAATTTAATTAAAAAGTCACATGAAGCTACAGATTGCATTCAATATAAAGTCTGATGTACTTAGAATAGGGCTTGTAAAACATTTAAAAGCAAAATTGAAATCTCCAGTCCTGCCATTCATTTACTGTTTAATTGAGGAGGCATCTAACAAAGTACTCTTGGGGAAAAAAGAGCTTAAGTGCTGTATTTAAGACCACCTTGTAGGCTGAATGAACCTTCTAAAGTACATATAAAAGTTATCTGCAACAGTCAACAGAAAGAGATAGGTGGCCTTAATAGACTCTTCTGGAGCAAGAATAGACATGTAATTTAAGAGGAATATTAAAGACCCTTTTAATTAAAAGAAGATATGGGAGATGATGGTTCACATCTTTAAATATCTCAGTGGTAAAAGAGAAAAATAAAACCCATTAAAAATAGAAAAAAAACCCCTATGACTTATAACCAACTGCTTTGACAAAGATAGATGTGTGATGCAGTATTACATTGTATGTCTCTAAAGAAAGCTTTTCCCTTTTCTCACAAAGAACTATATTTTCTCATGCCTCTCCACATTTTTTCCTTTCAGAGGTATGGCTTTGTAACAGGTGCTTATATTGCAGTGTGGACAAATGCAGTTGCATAAGGCTAAAAAAGTGCTTCATAACTTCCAACTACAGTTTGCTAAAACAATATGTTTTTTTAGGAATTATATAATTTTGATGGTAGCTATTTCATTTTATACTTATTCATCATAAAAGAGAAAGCAAAAATAGGTTCTAAATTATTTGCATGCATTCCTTCTTAACTAAATTGAGAGATGTTTTTTCCAAATGTGTAATCTGTCTTTCAGCTGTTCTCATGCACAGATTTTAAAAAAACTGGAATATATGGTTATAGCAGCCACACCTTGATAGCCATCTAGCAGAACCTCTTGATTGCACAGAATTTACACAAACCCTCATATGCTAGAAATTTTCTAGTGCTGTTCAATACCAGAAAAATAAGTTTCGAACTTTTACTTCTATACTGTCATAAATGGAAAACATCATAAGTGTCTGGCAATAAAATTCTGGCCTTCTATTTGAAAATAAACTGAAACTCGATACTCTGATTTGTTGAAATATGTGCTTCTTCATAACTGAACTGCTGAAGTCAGTGTGCATGACCTTTCTCATTCAAATGCCAAATGTTCTATCCAGACATTGTCTTTTCCCTTTGGCCAGTATGGCATACATATGTCGAGCCTGTCATACTTCTAACATCTCTGCAATAATGTGATAAAATACAGTTTACATTAAAATGAAAAAAGAAACAATTCTCTGTTATGCAGATAGAAATCAAGCAATATTTTAAAAAACAAAAAGAATTGGGGTTTTGTAAGTCTTCTTATGCTTTAACAAGTCTCAAGTGAAAAAAGTTTTGTATCTGTGAAAACCTTAAACGAAAAAACTCATTTTAAACTTTATTTTTCCTTCATAAACCCTTTTCATTCCAAGAAATATGCAGTACTTTCACCATTCTCCATATATTTGCTTTACTGTATTTCTGAATAATTCATGATAATTTGTATTAACTATTAGGGAACTAGAACTTAAATTTTATGGAATCTTGTAACTTTGGATTTAAATGACAATATAATACAAGCATCCCTCCCCAGGTACTCATACAAAACAGATTTAAATGCTGCAAAGCAATATAGTTAAGGTGTTAGGTAGAATACTTGCCTCAAAAATAATAAGACCATAATTTGAAATTATTATTCACAGTAATAAAATCTTTATTTAGGAAGTAAGAAGTTGCAATGTTGAAGTAGTCTAGCAGTTTGCCCTTAAGCAGAATGACTGACCTTTCACATTTTTTTTCAAGGCTTATACCTGTAGCTCTGTTAGATCTCTCCTGTATTCCTCATTGTTTTTTCTGGTTTGAATAACTTAAAAGCTTTTGGGCACTTTGGGTAGAGCAGTATCTGTCCTACCTTTCAAGATTAGTGTCAGACGCACTGAACATACATTCTTCTATGAAAACCTGCAGCATTATCAATCTCTTGCTATCATGGAAACTATTTCAATCTATTTGATATCTTTGTTTGTTGATTATCTATGACAGCACTTCTACACATTAGCTACTTAGTTTTGTCATAATATCACGTGAGGCTTTGTAAAAGCCTCTAAATATCTAAAGCAATGTCAGAAATTTTGTTTCTGCACTTGTATTTATTAGATGAAAGTAAAAGCTTTACAATGGAAATCTTTATGTGTTACATTGTATACTGACCATCTCATCTAAAAATTAGAAAAAAGAAGAAAAAATAATTCCATGGTGCTTAACAATTTCTGGCAGTATCATGAGTTCACCTTCACAACTGACAGATATCAGTAGGAACAATAAATTGCTGCTGAAAAACATGATTCATAGAAGATTTATGATTTATAAAAGGACATGTTATTCTGCCTTTAGCTGCTTACATTACAGATTAAGACAAAGGTGCAGTTCTTCAGCAAAAGATGCATTACATAAACAAACACACAAACAAGTAAAGAAAAATCAGAAAATATGTGAATTCTGAAGCACAGTTACTACCAGAATGTTACCTTCGCATCTGGGAAAATGATAGTTCCAATTCCTGTTGATTCCATGTTGGCATGTGAGAACAGGCTGACCCCTCAAAACGTATCCAGGATAGCACTCAAATGATACAGACTGCCCCACACTGTAATCTGAGTTGACTACATAGCCATTCAAAAAAGGAGGAGGGTCAGGGCAGTTCTGCAACTCATAAGCTGGAAGAGAACAGAAACATTTTTTACTGCTTAGTCAGCTCTCAACACAGGAAGTAAATATAAATAAATATAAATTATGTAAATTTATATAAATTATATAAATTAATAATATAATGTAAAAATAAAGCCTACTTTTTGAAATTCTAGTTAAGTGTTTATTCAAAGATGTATATGTTTTTTCTCCTGTTATAAGTAAGGTAAACAAAATACATAAAAAAACTTCTGCAGTTTGTTCTGGTATTTGTTTTGCTAGGAACTGAACCTCTGCCTAAAGCAGATTACCATAAATTTGAAGTCCAGTCAGTCAGAGGTGACAGCATTTGCACATGAGCAGCGCACAGTTTTGTTTTATTTTTAATAAAAGGTCTTAAATGAGAAAGTACCCCTCTACATATGACTTGTATAAATCCTATATATGACTCGTAAATTATTGGAGTAACTGTAAGTCAGGTGACCCATCTGACTATGATATGATTTATAGACAACTGAGGGAATATTTTTATATTTTTAATATAAATATGAAATACATTCTTCTCTGTTCTTATGATATATGCTACACCTATACCTGATTTATCAGAGCAATTCATTATTCAGTCGTCACTATCAAATACAGTCCACAAATCCTGATGTCATACCTCATAACAGAAGGCTTTTTTTATGATTGTCATTCCAAAAGGCTTGTTTGGTACCAAGCTTTAGAAAATTATATACCATTTCACAGAAGAAAAAAATCTCATGAGAGCCTGAAGTACAGCCCAATATAAAGGATATCTGAGAAAAAGATTTAATTCCAATGTTGGCAGTAGACTACTACGTGATTTTTTAAATGATCTCATATAGACATTTGGCATTTCTTTGTGCAATATATTTTCTGCTGTCAGGAAGAGTCTAAATCACAAACAAAATACAATTGATCCTCTGCCATCTTGTTTCTCAGCTTCAAACGTATTTTCCTTATATTAAAACTAGGATTATTATTGCCTTACCAATTGACACATACAATTAGCAATTGTATGTGTCTAACACTTCAACATGAAAAAAATTTACAGAAACATTGTATGAGCAGAGTTGCACATCCAAATACTCAAATCTTAGGAAAGCTCACAATTAAAGCTACTTAAAATTCTCATTTCGTCTTATCATACTTTCCTCCAGCAGCATGCTGTGTAGAGACTCAAGAACAAAATCCACTTCTCAAACTAGTTTAGAATAGAAAAGACTAGCATGGCCTGGGCTGGAAGGGATACTTAAAGATCATTTTGTTTCAACACCCTACTAAGGTCAGGAACATATTTCACTAGATCAGGTTGCTCAGAGGCCCATCCAATCTGACTTCCAGGGATGAAGATGTTCTAGTGTCTCATCATCCTCATGTTAAAATATTTCTTGTTTATGTCTGTTCTAAATTTACCTTCTTTCAGTTTAAAACTGTTTTGTTACTAAAAATTAAAAACTGGTTTATCACCTTGTTAAAAATGCCTCTCTGCATCTTTCTTGCATGCTCCTTTTAAGTATTGAAAGGCCACTCTAAGGTTTCCTTAGAGACTCCTCTTTGATAACTTTCCCATAAAACTTCCTTGACTGTTTGTCATCCTCTCAAACCCCATGTGCATAGGCTGTTTATACTGAGATCCAACAGACATGAGGGTTTCAGAAACTCAAACTGCTGGTCAAATACAATATAGAAATGTTCTTTTAATTATTAATTGTTGCTTCCTTTCTCTGTTGCTTTTCACGGGGGGCAAAACCACATCACTGATAAGAGAGACATGCTTTCTCAATGCTTATGTTTTTTTTAATTAAACAGCACGGTACATATTTCAACAACAAAGAGGAATTAAACTTATATGTTGTTATTTTAATAATCAGACCCTTTTAATGTCCCCTCACTATCTTACAAATAAAATTAATATCTAATAACATTTATATAATGACTTCAGATCAACAGGTGTTGAGTATGAACTTCCTTCTTGCCACAAGGGAAACAAAAGGTTTAACAACACACACAAATTCAGTAACTCAAGTCTTGAACATAATGGAATACCCACCATTCCTTAGGTAGTAGAACTGCAAAGCTGAAGTAATAATAAAATGCCAAAACATCAAAGCATAAAACAAAAAGAGCTGACGAGCAACAATCCTAAGAGCTGTAACTTCCCTAGGGTTGTAAGGAGGCAAAGCTTTTTACTGCATGCAGAAATACACAGCACTGAGTCATTTCAGTTACATATTCAAATCCTGTGCTCTGAGAATTCACAGGCAAGTGCTTAAGAAGCATCACCAGTTCCTTGGAGGCATGGGAAGCAAATCTTTTACTGTTCTCAGCATGCATACACTTTTCTTCCTCCCCAAGACAACGTGCTCAGAGCACAATCCCAGGTTATATCAAGCTTCAATCTCACAATTATTTTTCTGACTTCAGAAAGTTAGTAGAAAAACTGAAAAATAGCATTATTCATTCTATCACTCACTATATAATATTCATATGCTTTCCCCTGACACAAGGAGTTGTTAGAAAGCCTTATCCTTCATAAAATGCTAAGATCTCTAGAAAACTTCATTTTTTAAATGACACTGAAGTTTGCTTGAATAATTATACCCATTACAATCTCCCTTTACAATCTCCTTTTGATCTGAGTGGATTAAATTGTGGTATTTTAGAGTTTTAATATATAGAGTTTTTTGGTTTTGGGGTATTTTTGAGATATAGATTTAAATACTATGCTTTCCCAAAAGAGAATTCTAGGAGTCACCTCTTTACAAGTAGAGAATATTGCTAAAATTGAACTGTGTTAGTGGCCTTTGCTGCAGAAATTGTTTTGACTCTCATTGATAGTGAAAATAAAACTGGACGGCTGTATATGCATTTGGCAATTCAGATACTACTATAACTACACATTTTGATAATCAAGGTAACAAATAATCCATTAATTTAGCTGTATCTCATTTCTGGTTCTGAATTTTATACCTACTATTATAACTGTTAGACTAACTGCTAAAGTAAGAAAATTCTTATCAAATTATTTTTTATCAAACTATTATTTCTTATCAAACTATTTGTGAGAGCTTATTTTTTTCTGATTTCCTTATATGAACTATACTTCTTTTTGACGATTTTAATCTGAGAATGCTGCTACGCAATCTTCCTCACTTAAAAATACTTCATTATGAGGTTCACAAAGTAATTTTTAAAAAGATTTCATAACATAATGTTCTGGCTTCAGGTACACTTCCGTTCCTCTATTTATATAATAGAATAAAGTTTTACACTGTCAGTGAGTTGTTCAATACCAGTTTCTTTCTTATATTGTCATCCTTTTCCCACTTACTTCTGACCAAACAAAATAACCCTACTGGACACAGTGGGGAAGGGAAGAATAGAAAAAAAAGAGGCATTATGAGATTAATTTATCATCCTTTTCAAAATATGTAATAAACTTCATGCATTAATACAATATATTTCTGATTTCTGAAAGCCACTGTCTTAAGGGCAACCCCAGACTGGGTGTACATTATGAAATATTCTTTTAGCAGTTTATCAAAAATTAATAATTTAATGACAAAAAGTGTTGTTAGTCAGGAGTCAATCACATAAAGCTGAGACTATAAAAATTCAACATGATTAAGGAAGGGCTTGTTATATATGGAAAATATGGAAATATATATGGAATATATGGAAAATGGTTTTGTATTTTATCTATTTGGCATTTCTGCAATCTGTCACTTTCCTGTCTTTCCTGAAAATTTTAAAAACAGCCACCTGTCCAATCACAACTACCCTTGACTTCTCAGAATAAAAATCACATGAGCATGTGATCATACCTCTAGACTGTGACACAACAAAACTCCAGGGGCAACAGAGAGATGTGGTCTCTTCAAGGGCATGCTTTAGGAGCATCAGCCTAAATCATGTGCTCAGAATTATCCATTGCCTACATATTATCCATCTACAAGTGTATATGTCTGAATGCAATTAAATATTGTAAGGGGCCTGGCTGTGATGCTTGGGAACAAGCTAGGCAGTAGTTTGCTGGTGGCAGGTGATGAGTTGTATCAATTTTTTTTTTCTTTCTTCTGGCCCTTATCCTTTACTTATTAAACAATGTGTTTTATTGTTTTGACCCTGAAGTTTTCTTGATTTACTATTCTTTACCTCTTCTTATCCTACCGGGGATGGGAAGGAGGTAAGCAAGCAGCTGTGTGGTGTTTAACTGTTCACTGGGATTAACCATCATCACCTACACGTTTATACAAACCTATAGGCTTAAATACATACGCACACGCACACATGCACACACACGTGCACACAAACACACACATACATATATATATACATATATATATATGAAAACCTAACCAAGTTATCTAAGAGCCTAGAATAAGGTGGCAAGAATCAACCTCACTGGAGTTAGGTGAGAATTCAACCAGCCATTCCATTTATTTAAACTGTTCAGCCATATAGCATATGCTTAACATATTTTTTAAAATTAAAGCAAAAAAAAAAAAAAAAAATTCCCCCCTTTTTAACCACAAAGATTACTGTGCTGATTCCTGCTTACCTTGGTATGCCAGCTTGAATCCTTGCCTGTTTTCTGAGTGATCACTGTAAAAATGGACAAGTGTTTCATGAGTAGTACTTAGCAAGGGTGATGGGAGTTCCATTCCACTAAACTGGCCAATCATAGAGCTGGTGTGATAAGCTCCATTCTGAATTTCAAGGAAATCATGATTTGCTTCAGTTGAGAAATTCAGAAACTGAATGTGTGCACCTGCAGCATTTACAGGGAAAGAAAAATCGAAAACAGAGTTTTTATAATTCATGCTGCAGATACAAAAAACCCAACCAACTACCACCAAGAACAAAAAAAATATCAACAAACCCGAGTCATAATAATTATTATAGGCACTACATTTATATTCTAGTTACCATTCAAAAGGGGATACATTAATTAGGGAAATAGCTGCTAAGTATCGCAAGAGTTGGAAATTCTAAATTTATGATAAATATCATAACTACACACAAAGAGACCAGTGAAACAAGGTTACAATGTCAACAACCAAGTATTTATCAGGTTCCTAAACCAGCCAACAGAAGCAATTTCTGGAGGGCATGTTACAAATCCTGCTGAAACAGCATTACTGTATCTGGGCCACGTCTCTATAATAGAGGTGCAGTATCAGCTCAATACCTGGGAAGAACACTGACAGAGACATTTTTCAGAGACAGTAAGCTTTACCTACCTAGTTCCACTACCTATTATACCTTGCTTTTCCTGACTACATATGCCTTCTCTCCAGCTTGGGACAGTGTGCCTCTAGAGCCATTCTCCTCTATGCAATGCTATAAGATGCACTAAACTCCAGACTGCTGACAGGTGCTTGCTCAGCATCATTTGACAACAACCCTCCCCAGAAGAACCAGGCCTTTCTCACAAAATGAAAGGGGAAGAGAGGACACCCAAAATGATGAACAGTCAGAACTATGAGCCTAATGTCATGGGAAGAGCTGGTTGTACATTCTGACACTTCTTCATTTGGACTATGGACTTGGAATTCAGGTGCATTTACAATATCAAAAGATGAATCCATGGTTTAAAAGCCAAGCAGTACCGAGTAATTTGCAACTGCACTGCTTGGGCCTAACCTTGCTCTGGTAGACTATGAAGAACTGGCTGGAATGGAATAGAACAAAATTACTGAATGAGCTAACAAAGCCATGTGAAATATTGAATGTCTTAACTCTCTGTCTGACATTCTTAAATAGTAGTAGAGACATATTCTTCATTCCAGGAGTGTACCTTTCAGATTCATCATCAGGGTAAGTCAACTCATTCAGTTTTACTCAGTATAGAAAAGTAAAAAGTAGATCTACCAGTAACATTTAAAAATTTAAACTGCCTAAACTAGCCACATTTTAGACAGATACATAAACAAAATTTTCAAATATGTTAATTTCAGTCAGAGGACATATTTTGTGTCATTCAAGCACTAATTCCAAGTTTACAGAATTTAGAATTGTCAATTTAATTTGATAAATAAAAGGTTTCTACACAAAAAAAATTCTTACATAAAATTATACAGACTAAAACTGACAGCTACAGGAAATTAATCATTATCTGGAAAAAACTATAATTATACTTCTTCCTGCCATCTCAACTGGATTTCCTCTCCCACTGGAATAGACTCTAAATTCCAAGCTGAGCTCATCTTCTTGTACAAATGTTAATCAATTAACAGCTACCTGAAATCATTGCACAACCACTGCAACTCACTTGAAAAGATATACTTTCCATCAATTTAAAATGTTTTAATTTTATTAGTGTCTTCTTTTATATGATCAGTACCTTTTGTAATGAACTGATCACTACACTGTGGGACACATTTAGCTTCCACAATTTACTGTTGGACTTTAGTTAACCCCACTTGTGTCAATAATATCTAAGAATAAGTCAATAATATTACAGAATTCAATCAGTTACAAAGTTTGAATAAATGGGTTGGAATAAAGCAATATTTACTGTGATGTGAAGTCACTGCCAGGTTAATTATTTCAGTGGATTTGAATCAATCATTATATGTTCATGAGGGAACAACAACATCAAAAAAAGAAGTCCTGGAGCATTATTCAATTTTGGAAATGTTTTCTATGTTTCAGTGACATGTATCTAATATGATCCACCAGAATGAATGTAGACAAGCAGTACCCAAGTAATTGGGTTGTAATTTAAAATAATATCCAAGATTTTGCAGCGGAATTTCTCTGTGAAGCATCACATCCATCATAGCATTTAAACCTAGCATAAATAATTTACCTGTGGATTATCTGACAGAGGCTTTGGAAAAAAGATCCCTGGACCAGCTTTATGGTAAAAAATATCCTCTAATATTTTTGAATGCAATAATATATCAATGGCATGAACACTTTGTACCTGTTAAAACCCTAATTCCATTTTTACTTCTGATAATGATAGAAGCCTGTGTTTTATATGTGCACTTACAGATCTCTTTTTACCCATTATTACCCTCTCTATCTAATTATTATTTATTGCTGAAAATATTATAGATATGACAAGAGATTTAATGAAAACGTAGAGTTTCTAAGTTGGCAAATGTTACCTGGTAATTGGGATATAGTTTTAGGATGTTTTTTAAACAATTTCATAGTGCTAGAAAAGAGGTTTTCTCCATTTTTATAGAAATCAGAAATACTGCTAAAAAGTCATTTAGAGGATAATGAGATGATCTTACACAGAAGCTCATTAATTAATTTAGAAGTCTCATTGTCTATTTCATCTGACATATCTTCATGAGACAGATGTCATTTGCTCCTATATTAGTTTCCAAGAAAGGCTGCGTTTTACAAAAATCAAGTTACTTTGGAAAAGATGTATTTTTAAACTGCCAGCTTCAATTCAAAAGCATATAATTATGTGAGGGGTTCACAATGCATTAACTGTATAAAATCTACCACATATGAGAAATCAGAATGTTCTTATATATATTTAAAGCTGATGATTACAAGTAATTGCTCTTCAAATCTAAGTTTACTTACCATATCCAATAGGCAATAAAATTTTCCATGTGCAATCTAAGTTACTAGGGTAATTTCCAGGAAAACCTGGGCTCAGGATCACACCACCCATGTTTGTCAGTGTTCCACCACATTCAGCTATTAAAAATAAAAAGGAGGTCACTGTATCTATAAATAATATTATTTCTTAATATTTTGTTATTGTTAATTAAAAAAACTGGACTTATCATTTTAACCCCAAGCACTGAAATTTATCACAGTCAAAGCTTTCCTCATGAAAGAGAAAAAAAAGAAAAGCAAATAACTCAAGTTAAAGCAAAATGTTTATTTCATGCAATATGTTCCCTGTGATTTTACTGCAAATGTGTAGTTGCTTATAAAGACTGGGTAACACATTGTCTCAGCTTGCCAGTTATGGTTAAAAACATTTGGTGCTGTGTTAAGATAGTCTTCATATTTAGAGGAACCAGTCCGGAATTAAACTGAATTATGACACTGACCTATGATGCAGTTGTATATCTGCTAGTTAATACAGCTAAAACCACCCTTGAATTTAAAAAGAAAAACACAAAAAAGAAATCCCACCACAGTTATCTGCTTAAGTCAGAGAGAGAACAGATCAGCTGCCTAAGAAAAGTATTCTTTGCTTACTATCTAAATGCTTCAGCATATTCATATCTTTAGAGAATGAAAAGCCATTTGAATAATCTAGGATGACATAAAGCTAAATTGTATTTATTATTTGCAGAATCATTACTCTTTAGCCTATGAGTCTTCATGCCAGGTGTAACAGTGATGTATGATCTGGTAACAGAACTGTGATACTGTGAGTTGTGATAATTGTACTGAAAAAAATGAAAATAACTACCGGTTAGACCATAAAAGAAACTGAATCAAAATATGAAAAACTCCACTAAAAAGCTGAGAAATGTTTCAAACTTCTCAAATATCTCTACCTCCCTGCAGTGTTAAATACATTATTTAGTTTAAAAAAACAGGTTTAGGTTTGCATTTCTTAAAAAAACAACATTTTAAGGGTCAGAGGTGGTGGTGCAATGTCATGTTTAAGGGTTGGTATGTCTTCTTGGGGGTATTTTAGCTTCCAGGACAGCAAAATTCCATTAATTAAAGGGGGGCGGGGGAGAAATGAGCACACTGTTGGCAAATAGGAACTAAATGTGCAGTTGACACACCTGAGAGATTGGATGCCATCCAGGACCTAGCTAAGCTTGAGAAGTGGGCCCATGCAAATCTCATAAGTTTCTACATGGAGAAGTGCAAGGTCCTGCATATGGGCTGTGGTAACCTGTCATACCAATATAGACTGGGGGATGAAGGGATTGAGAGCAGTGCTGAGAAGACTAGGATGTACTGGTGGATGAAAAGATGAACACAAGCCAGTGATGTGCATTAGCAGCCCAGAAAGCCAACCATATCCTGGGATAAGTCAAAAGAAGCACGGCCAGATGGTTGAGGGAGGTGATTCCTCCTCTTGACTCCACTATTGTGAGACCCTCACTTGGAGTATTGTGTCCAGTTCTGGAGTCCTTTACACAAGAAAGACATGGACCTGTTGGAGTGGGTTTAGACAAAGAAATTATCAGAGGGCTGTAGCACCTCTCCTATGCGGAAAGGCTGAGAGAGTTGTGATTGTTCAGCCTGGAAAAAAGAAGGCTCCAGGAAGACCTTATTGCAGCCTTTCAGTTCTTAAAGGGGTCCTGTAAAAAAGATGGGGACAAACTTTTTAGCAGGGCCTGTTGTGATAAGACAAGGGGTAATGGTTCTCAACTAAAAGAGGGTAGGTTTAGACTTGATATGATATGAAGCTAAAAGGGACAGCTTTTGCTGAATATTAAAGTTAAAAGCATTCACTGAATAATGTATTTCTCAAAGCTGAAGTAACAGAACAGTATGAGGAAGATGTGCTTCACACCCCTCCATTCCTACTTTTTCTTGAAATAAGCATGCCGAAAGGCACCAGAATTTTGATTCTTTCAAACTATTCAATGAAGAAACAGTACAGCAGAACAAGATTGTTATCTAAAGAGGAAAAACTCAGATATGTTGGTTAAGGTTTGTGTGCTTAAAAGGGAAATTCTTTTTAGTTTTGTTCTCTAACTCAGCATCATTTAACAGCTTTTTCAGATGAAAAGAGCTAGCCTTTTCTGGATCCCTAGAACTTTTAAAAATTTCACCACCCCTAAAGGACTGACTGCATTGCTGCTCTGCACTGCAAACAGACCACCTGCATCTTGGAGAAGTCTCCTAGGCTGCCTGTGTGACCTGACATTCTATTGAGAAGGTCCTCCAAGCTGAGCACACTGCAAAAGGAATTTGTTAATTTCCTGTCTCTTCTGAAGAGATTCAGCCAGATTCCAAGCAGAGTATTCCAGACACACTGAACAATGGTAAATATTCAGTTTCTTCCTTTGCCCATTATCACAATATTTTAATACCATATAGAGTACATATAAAGAAATACTGTTATTTTTCTGTATTTCATAGGCACAAATGAAAACTTTAAAAAGTTTGTAATTAAACAGAATTAAGAGAAGGAACAATAAGAATGACAAAGCTGAGACTTTCATCTGACTGATGTTCAGAACATACTGAAAATAAGCAAGTATCCATACCAATGCAGAGAGGAGATGGATAGTTCCAGCGTCGAACTGTTCCTGGCATGCAGGAAATATGAGAACGACCCTGTTTGGAAAGGCCAAAATAGTAGATTATAGATACTCATTATGGACTTTCCAGGAGAACAGAAGAACAGAGGATCTCCTGAATCATCTTACATTTGTTTTTTCTTTTATCAACCAACTGCATTATAATTACTTTTATGAATTAAACTCTGTCTTCAAATACTTCAGGTTTTATGTTCTTATTTTACGACTGGATAAATGTTCTAAAACACTCTTCCTTTGATAACTTGAGAACCTCTTCACATTTTTGACTAAATATAAAGCTGGTTACAGGACAGAAGCTGCTGACTACATGCATTCACATGGTCAAATGCATTTGCTACATATGTCAATTCCAGAGTTCCCATCCATAGTGTAAACATATTAGTTCATTTTCAGGCTGTATTCTGGAGCGAGTGAATCAACCATCAACCATTGCTCTGAGTGAGTGAGTAGTACAGACCTAGAGAGGAATTTGTTACATATCTGCTTATTGCAGACTATATGAATGTGGACAAGGCCAAGAGAGTCATCCATAATTACCAGCAGGCCTTGAATTCTTACATGGCCACACAACATGACCCACTGCACACATGCAACAACTCAGCAGACAGCCATGAAAGTACCAGTGCCTCTTTATTTACCTGTCATGTTTAATTGCTCTGCCTATTTTTAAAGAAACATCACAAGAACCAAGCAGAATCATGTGATAGCTGGAAGTGAAAAGTGGCATGTCTGTAACCTCCAAAGACTGTTCAGAGTGGATGCCCAGGGGCAATCCTCCCAGTTTTGCTCACACTGGTAAGTGCAGCCTGAAATAAGATAAAGCTGAAAACTTAAGAGTAGCACAGACTTTTTTTTTTTTTTTTTTTTTTTTTTTGAGAATTCAGTCCTATGAGGAACTCAGATTTTATGCATTCTGCTGTTGGAAGGTGAATGCTGAATGAACTGGAAGAAATGAGAGTCCAATCTAAACACTGAGACATGGAACTGCTTTAGTTCCTGTATTAATAATTTCAATACACAAACTTGGGCAAGGCATTTAAGATTTCCTCTTTATTTTTTTTTCATGAAGAGTATGAAAAGTATATGTATGAAGAGTATAATAGTTAGTATGGTAGCAAATGCCATCAATATAATACAAAGACTTATTTAAATATTATTTGTCTGTAGCAATCAAATTCTCACAAAATAAAGGAAAAAATAATTTAAGTAAACTACATTAAAGAAAATCCATTTGATGAAATTACTTCTCCATCTTTTAGTATGTTTAAAAAAAAGAAGCCAAACACACTATCTTGAATCAAGTTCGTATATATATGTATGGAACTCTCTAGAACAAAATTACGCAAATTAGTCATTTAGTTAAGTATTTTTAGATATTTGTCTTCTGAAAGACAAATGAAGCAAAGGCTTGGACGGAAAAATTCTTTGTAAAATTATGACAAAATTAAATTAGCCTTTTTCTTATACAAATACTACTAATTGATAACAATTTGGTAAAATACTCTTTTTAAAAGGAACATTTTATTTTAAAACAAAAACATGCATGCACTTATTGTGTCATCTTAGTTACTTGCAAAATGGATGAGGTTTTGAATAATTTAATTAATGCAATGTTCCCTGTTTTACTTTATTCTCTCTTCCTTGTCTTCAGTGATTGCATGTGTCTGATGTGAATCAAGGGGAAGCCATAATTTAACTACCACAGTCAGGAAAAGAAGTAAAATGGCCTAGAAATGATCTTTCAGAAAATAAAATGAAATTATTCCTCTGGCTTCAAGCCTCTTCTCAATAAGAGCATACTCTGATTTCAGTCTTTTAAAGTTCCCTCCTGGGGGGAGACACTTAATCCTACAGCTAGCAATTACCTTTCTTATGTAGCTCCAGGCAGTAGTTTGAGCTCTATGACTTTTCTGGTAAGTCTCAATTATAAACTAATTCACACCTGATTGTTATTGCTAGCTGTGAATATGTTCTCTAAAGACTGAAGGTAAATTCACAGATAGAGTGGAAAAAAAAAAAAAAAAAAAAAAAAAGAATCTGCAAAGTTATGCTGATCTACACTTGTTGAATATCAAACATATTATGCCTTGTAGACACTTGTTTTCATTATTATTACTTGGTTTTAATTTGGAGCCATTTTTATTTGTCCTGTCTGAGCAACTATACTATATATAAAGTGTGTGTTCACTTTCTATTTCACATTGGAGTCCAGCTGTAAGAAATTTCTACAGCATAGAAATTCTCATAAACCCTAAAAAATCTTCCAACTCTTTCCTATTGAATGTGGATATTGAAGGTCTTGTTTTACAGTTTAGCCAAGATTATGAAAACATTTTTTATATACATCAGATACCAGAGCTAGGATTAAATTTGTATATGTACAGAAACAGAGATAACAAGAACAGTTAAGGAACAATATGACATAAAATTATAGTTATTTCATTATAGAATCCCTGTAAGTGTAGAAAAAAAAGCATGCTTAGTCATATTCATGGACTATGGAAAAGATGTGCATACAGAGAAAAGATCTCATCTGGTCTTGTGACAGTGATATACACAGCGTATTAAAGTTTAGCATTAACACAGATCAGCTTTTTATGGGCAGATGTCTTCCTTAAAAATACATCATTGCTTTATACTAATACTCTATTTATTAATTTACATTTCTGATTCTTTCTAAGTAAAAATAGATCCAAAGCATCAAGTCAGGGATAACAGTATGTATCTTCAAAAGGCTTCCTGTACTCATTCCAACAGCTTCTGAAGTAGTCATGTTGTAGTGTTACCACTCTACCTCAATACTTCAGCAGTACTACTTTAAGCAAGAACAGAAAATTCAATGAAGCTGTATCTTGAGGGTTTATCTATCTATTTCTAAACCATTTCATAGAAACTGAATCATCCCCTTTCTCTGTATGCAAAATTCAGACATTTTGTATTTAAAAAAAGTAGTGAGAGAAGAGTATTTAACATAATGGGCAATGCAAGTAGGAGTTGCACCAAAACTAAGTAGTTTAGATATCCATGCTAAACTTTTGATATCCTCATTGGCGAAGACAGATGATACTTTCAGAGTAAGGTAGCTGTCCTAACACAAAATCTTATCATGAATCAGCCCTTGGAAGTGTGTGACTGTTTATCTCTAGTGTAACACTGAGAGCCTGAAGAGATTATTCATATTAGTTTATTTTTATGGAACAAATTTTATTATATGTCATGCCATCTCCAGAAGAAAGTAAAGTTCTTCCCCTTTTTTCTATCAAATCATTGCTCTAGACTTACTCAACTATCAGATATTTGCATACACATATTTCAGTTTTAATGTCTCAAAAGCAGTGACCTGGATAACAGCAATGAGGCACTAATCATCTCTTGACAAATATGTGACCAGTGACTACAGAGAAGGACAGGTAGGCTTATTAGGAGGGGTCTGGAGAACAGGTCTTATGAGGAGAGGCTGAGGAAACTGGAGCTGTTAAGCCAGGAGAAGAGGAGGTTGAGAGAAGACCTCATTGCTCTCTACAACTACCTCAAAGGAAATTTTAGCGAGGTGGCTGTTGGCCTCTTTTCCCTAGTAACTTAGCAACAGGACAAGAGGAAATTGTTTTAAGTTGTGCCAGGGGAGATTCAGATTACATATTAGAAAAATTTCTTCACTGAAAGAATGGTGAAGCATTTGAACTGGTTGCCCAGGGAGGTGGTGAAGCTGCAGTCCCTGGGGGTATTAAAAAAATGGGTAGATGTGTAACTTTGGGACATGATTTAGTATTTTAGGTGATGCGGGACTGATGGTTGGACTTGACAATCTTGAAGGTCCTTCCTAACCATGAGGATTCTATGATTCTATATGACAGCCCTACCAGCATCACCATCAGATCCTGATATTTTCACCATCAGGAGGAACTGAGTAAAAATAAATAATGAATTCTACAGTTTTTCTAAAAATATTCAGAATAGGAATCTTTCTCAAAGAAGCAAAAAAGAGATTACTTTTGATTTAATCAAACAAGTTACAATTACAGTTATTGTTGTGTAATCAAGTTTATTATAAGCTGACTTCCAGATAGATTTTGCATTGAATTGTCTATGGATTAATAACAAATTTGCTCAACGCCTACAAAAAAACCACTATGAGAACATATAAAGCTGCATTTGTAATAGTGGCAGCTCTTGGGCTCTATTTCTAGCCTTGAGGCTAAATGCACATTCTCTTGTATATCTTTACTACAGAAGTATCAGTAGAGTATGGCATTTCATGATATACTTCTTTTAATGCCACTTGGAAATAGAAAAAGGATAACAGTTCATTAGCAACCTCTAGATGGAAATCAGAATCTATTTGGGAATCAAGCTCTAATGTTAGTCAGTCCTTTTGAAGGGCCCATATAATAAAAACATTGAATCAAATCTTGTATATCTCTCATTTTCTTACTGACACTACTGCTACCTCCAGAGGATGCTGTAAGGGAATGATGAAAGAGGGAAAAATAAAGTTAATAAGTCCAAAAGTTAAAAGTTTTAAACCAGTAGATTATTCTGAAATAATATAGAATTTTCCTTTGCTGGAGATACAAAAACTTAAATATTTCATATATGAACAATCAGTTAGCTTGTAAGCAATTCTCAGACCATTAAATAAACAGTGAGTGTTTAGGATGAGTAGAGTAGGCTTCACTGTACCCAAGTCTTTAGTATTTTCTAGTTATTATTATATATGTGTGACTGTATTTTTTTTTTATATGGATATGGGATGCTTCTGATACAAACTGTCTGAAGTCCTGCTGTATATTTAAAGAGCGTGGTTTAGGTTAAAAACTTGACTCTGTATTCGTAATATATGACCAAAAAGTAACCATTTGCTGATTATCTAGACAGACATTTCAAGTAGAGCTGTTAGTTCACATGGACAGCCTAAAGCTAAAAGGTTCATCCTGAATGCTGTCCGAGCACTGAATAGTCAAATATCAGATGGGCATCAATGACTTCACCCTTCTCTGGAGCAGAAGTTGTGATATTCTACCTCTGACATAGTAGTATGCTTTTATGTTGTCTTGCGTGGGACCTATTGCCACCCAAGAGTTTCTGAGCTCTGATCTTTTCGATGTATTGCACCAGTGGTGAAAGATACAGAAATAAATCTGAGGGACTAATGAGGCAAGAAAAAAGCTTTAAATCTCAAATTTACACAGTACTGTGACATTTACACACAGTAGCTCAATAACATGTTTACCATGGGAAACTAAACCAGTGTATACACTGAACATCCCCAATCTGGGAACTAATTTGTAATTTTTTTTTTTTCTTGGAAGGTTTTTAAGAGTAGAGTTAGCATTAATAAAATTGCTTTAGAAACTAACTGCTACAATTTCTAAGCAGACTGTAAAAATTCCATGATTCATTTCTATCACAGTGGTTAAAATTTCACCTAAAGGAGCCACTTCCAGTACAGTTTCAACAAGCACAGTACTGAAATAATTTTCTAGACACAACACTTCAACTATGATGTTTCCTTTTCCATTTTGATAATTTTTTACTGCTTGATGGTATGTTTATTTAAGGCAAGATTTGCCAGATCAGATTTACTGATGGTCAGACATGCTACACATTCATAGGTTTATAATGTGGGAGTACTCACAAAGGGTCTGCTTCAATCAACTCTACTGACACACTACAGACTCTTCATTAAAACAGGGTTTGGATCAGTCTATTGCCATTTTATTGCAATTATTCCACAGTGTATATACTTTGAAGAAAAAAGAAAGAAAGAGAGAAAGGAATACCTGTAATGTATATCCTGGCTCACACTGAAATGACAAAACATCATTCACCATATATCTATCTCCTGATTTGATCCCATTGTTAGGAATTACTGGTTCTGGACAGGCAGCAAGGCCTACAGCTGAGGAAAGTAAAGACAAAGATTGAAAAAAACATAGATAAGCAGATAACAGCTCTTCACTGATATTCTCTGCTCTGATGAATTCTTCCCACAGCATTGGGTTTTTAAGAAAATATTTCAACATTAAACTCAATTTTTGTTTAAAATGCATTTTCAGAACTGCCCCACAAAACATAAATGGTATGACTGAAACACAAAGATTATAAGATTATACACTGTGATTGTACCAATTACTATGTCATGTTGCTACCACACACTGTGCCATTTTATTGTCTTTAACCAATATGGTAATTCTACTACATTAAATAGTCTTTTATTTTCCTTTTCTTTTCTTTTTTTCTTTTTATTTTTTTCTTACCCTTCTGAAGGCAATAGATAGAAAAAGAGGGAATATACTTTATGCATATTCTCTCTTTTCAACAACAGATAAGCAGAACTACTGTTCTCAGTTTTCAGTACAACTGAAAATTGAATATCATCTCTGCTCAGTAAGCAAAAATGCTCCAAATGAACAAGACAGCTTAGATACTGCTGCACAGATTAAATAATTCAATGTTTTTAAGAATTTCCTTGCCAACAGAAGGACCAGCAGAATTAGCAGGGTTATGGCATGATGATAGAATGACATTCCCGTTATAAAATTAAAAACTTTCTTTGAAGTCAAAAAGCAATTTAAAACAAGTAATCTTGATCATGAAGTCAATTAATTAGGGAAAGTCAGCACTGAAACAGAAATATGCAACAGCTATAGTGCATTAAAGTATGATGTGTAGAAGCCAGAACAGAATGGAAATTTTTTTCACAATGTGTGAGAACAGATCTCTTGTATTTATTAGCACAAAATTCTATAAAAAAACAGACAAAAACAATACTTTCCTGAATGTGATACTGTGTGTTTTTCAGTTCATTTGTATTTTAAAATAACTGTCTAAACAATACAACTCTCACTGTCTTCTTATGAAATCTAACCCCTTTGGTGAAAGTAAGTGCAACTTGACAGTTTGTTTAGTACAGAAATTACATGAGATTTGGCTGTACTCTGATATCTGACATTTTGGGGTCTGTTTTTCCAGATGGTTCATCATGAAACAATATCTCATATTATTCACTGAGACTCTTGTCTTTCTACAGAAATAAAATTTCCTTTAAGATGATGCTGTTTATAAATTTTGTTCCAGACAAGGTTTAAACTTCATGCCCTAAACCTTTATGGATCTACTTTTCATCAGTCAAATAAAAATGCCTTGCAAATCCTAAATACAAACAAGAGTTTTGGTTTTCCCACTTCACCCCCTTCCAGTAAGTTTTTTTGCAGCTCAGGTTGAGGCTTAGGTAAATAAATTTTTCCTAATGGAGCAGGCAGAAGTTTGAAATGCCCTGATACTTCTATCTGAAATTAAGACTGCTGAGCCATTTATTTTCTTTCCTGGAAATAGTTCCATAGTCCTGTATATTCCATTCTATCTATATTTTTTCCATGTCCTGTGTTCTTGTCTCTTAGGATTTTTCACTTTTTTTTTCAGGAATGAGCAGTGATAACTGGGCACAGCTGCCTTCCACATCAATGACCAGCTGGAGTCCATGGAGCTCCACCTGGGGAGAGATGAGGAGGTGACCAAGAGCTCATGGGTCAAGGTTTAAGGGAAGGCAGGGGCAGGGAAGGCAGGGGCAGGTGATATTATAGCAGGATCTGCTGCAGGCCACCTGGCCAGGAAGACCAAATGAATGAGATCCTCTATAGATCTATAGTAAATGATTCACATTCACAAGCCCTGGTCCTCATGGGGGATTTTTAACAACTATGCTATTTATTACAGAGACAATACAGCAAAGCATCAGCAGTCCAGGAGGTTACTACGATGCACTGATGACCAAGTAGTAAATGAACCAACAACAAGAAAAGGTGCTGTGCTGCACTTTATTCTCACCAGCAAGGACAGGCTGGTGGACAATGTGAAGCTTAAGGGCTACCCTGGTAGTGACCACAAAATCATGGAATTTTTGATCTCTAGGGCAACAAGGAAGGTGTGCAGTAACCTCACTACCCTAGACTTCAGGAGAGCAAACTTTGGCCTCTTAGGGCTCTGATTGGTAGGGTACCATGGTATAAAGCTCTGGAGGGAAACGCAGACCAATAAAGCTGGGCACTATTCAAGGATCATCTTCTCCAAGCACAGGAGCAAAGCATCCAGTTAAAGAGGAAGGCAGACAAGAATGCCAAGATGCCTGAGTGGATGAACAGGGAGCTCTCAAACACACTTAGATGTAAACATAAAGCCTACAGAGGATGGAAGCAAGGGCAGGTAGTCTAGGAGGAGATGAAAGAAATTGTCTGACCAGGTCAGAAAAGCTAAATCCTGGATAGAATCAAGGGCAACAAGGAAAGCTTCTATTGGTACCTCAGTGATAAAAGAAAGACTAGGGAAAATGTGGGCTCTCTCTCCAGAAGGAAACAGGAGACGTGGTCATTTGGGATATGGAGAAGGCTCAGGTAGTCAGTGATTTTTATGGCTTAGTCTTCACTTTGACCTTCACAGAGGACAAAGGCAGGGACTGGGAGAAGGAAGATCCACTCACTGTAGGATTATACTGTAGGATGCCCCCTCTCTGGAAGAGTTCAAGGGCATATTGGACAGGGCTTTGAGCAACCTGGTCTACTGGGAGGTGTCCCTGTCCATGCAAGAACTAGATGACCTTTAAGGTCCCTTCCAACCCAAATATTCTATGATTCTACAATAATGGCAAGACATTGTAATGCTGAGTGACAGCTATCAAGCTATGAACTGCAGTCTTCAAAACAGTAATGCAAGAGTTATTAAACTAAATAATTTTTAATTAGTATATAAAGAATTATTTAATAGTTACAAGCTAAAGGATCTCCCATAAGTAATTTGTGTACTGGAATGTATAATTTAGGAAAATATCTAAATGCACTTTAAAAATCTTCTGGAACTTCTACCAGAGAATTTACAAATTTTGGTGTTCTGCTTCCAAATGACGTTATGATGACTTCATGTATGGAGGAACTTCATTATGTGGAACTATAATGTTCCAAATAGGCATGAGGATATCATTATTAACTTCAATGGGTTTGGGTTTTCTGTACTTTCCTAGTACCATTCTGTTGGTCAGCCACTTCATATTCTAGAATACCAGAAATGTATCCATGACTGGAAAATTTCTTTGAGTATAAGAAGAAATAGCCAAGATCTACATCCACACAAACTGTCTGTTTGCTCCAGCATTAAGTGAAGAGTAGTATCTTATTTCAATAATTCAAACCACAGTTTGTGGGCTATTGTTTACTAAGTTGAGAATCCAGTGTTCAGACACAACTTAGCTGAATTGAACCAAGCCTTACTTCCGCATCTTCTTACCCTTCTAACTCTTGAATAGAAAATAATTTTTTAGAAACTCACCATTTTTAAATAACTAAGCAACAAAAAAAGACATTGTGACTAAAGTGCTTATGGATAGCAATGTATTTGATGATTCCTCTGAATACAAATTTCAGGTTCAAGTCCTGCCTTCAAGAAGTTTGTATTTTGGGGGAACTCAGCATTCCTGGGTGCTGAGAGTTACAGGTCTGCAGTCGCAGATCTCTATGAATAAAGGTATTTTTGCAGATTTTTCTGACTCACAAGAAATTTTATAATAGTGACTGCATTGAAATACCAATAGCGTGCTTGTTCTATAGCTCTTTCTATCAGTTAAATAGCACACAGAATTTAAATAGACTATGATCAAAAGCAAATCTTCAAAGTAATTTTCTGTGCAACTGTTAGATAAGGTATTACACTATGTATTTTATCTTTAACATATTCTAATATCCTGGCAAAAACTTTTTCTTTCTGCTAGGTGCTTATACTCTGTATAATATTTTATATATACTATTTCTTTGGTGTGAGGATACAATTTTTAATATAGAATATCCTACCAGAATATCACAGAAGACTACACAAAACCCACTCATAGTTGACTTTATTTTATATGCCTGACATAAAGACACAATATTACCTTCCCAGAAGCAAAGACAAAGCTGGAAACTGAGTCAAACATTATTGTGAATCCTTACCCTCACCATTCTAATCATTACATAACACTAGCTTAATTTAGTTAGATAACTAGTTTATTTAGAACTGGTCAAAAATTTTAAGAATGCTTGAGGGAAAGCAAACAAATTCTGGTATCTGGGGACAAACTAGAAAACTTCAATATTCAGAGACTCTGAAACACATTAAACTAGCTTGCATATGAACAGTCACTAATAAAGGGAAAACATGTTAAATGTCAAGTCCAAGCAACCACCAAAAAAAGGGCAAGGATTGCTTAGTGTATGCTCTTCAGAGCTCAGATTCTGCAATGCAGTACAAGAGAGAACACATCAATGTCAAGAATGGTAATTCCCTCACTGACCTGCTTCCACTTACTGCCTGCTAAATACTTTCTTGGCTCTGGTGTGGCACAAGGCAAATCTCTCTCACTGCCATAATTATATACATGCCTTCAATTACCTCAAATTCTGTGCAAACGTCACTGCTATTGCTGACAGAAAACCAAATCCTTGCTGGTGTATCTGACAGTATGAATAGCCATTAGTGTCCATTTCAGAAAGCTGCAAACTGAACAATGTAAGAATTTCCTGACAGCTTGCTCAAAAGTCATACGGGTTTATTTTTTTAATTCCTGCCCCTACATGGCTAACTGAAACATATTATTCTTTATTACATTAAAAACATCAAACTGTAGTGAACTGGGTTTTTTCCATTTTGATGATGCTGTATATCAAAACCAAAGCCATCCCTCCCAAAACTTCATGCTTCAGCCACCAGCCTACAAAATGCATTTATCTCAATGAATTACTGCAGGAGGGGTCAGATTCATGTCAGCACCTAGCAGAGTTGCATAGGTATACTGATAGGATCAGGACCTGCTAAAATAAAAATGGCATATTTATGATTCATACCTGCTTTTAAAAAGGGAAAAGAAAAGATTGCTGCATTGGAGAACCACAGTAAAAAACAAACTGCATGAAAGATCTTAACCTGAACCTACAAAAAAAAAAAATATGCTATTAGAAGAACACCTTCTTCACTGTTAGTTTGATTTTTATTTTTGACTTCACTAAAGATCTTTCTGATAGAGAACTACTACAAAAGATAGTCACTGTTCTCTGTTCTCTTGTCCCCTTACCAGTGTATCCATTATTTCAGCTCCTGAGAATCTTTAACGATTGAAAACATCCAGTACAGAAGTTCCAGAAAAGGAGACAGTAATTAAAAGTAAGATTATCTCCCCACACATATTATATTATCTTGGTATAGTGGTAAAACAAAAGCTTACAAAATGAATGATGCTGACATATGCCATATGTCCTAATTCATGGTAATAAGGCTAGATGACAGTATTAAAAGATTGATTGCGTAAAACAGGATTTTAACTGAAATATTTGAATTCTAAGTGCTATATTTAGATATTTTTACACATATACTTCTACATATTTGTAGCCTAAACCTACATATCTATTCATTGTATATTCAGTTCTTACTAAAATAGATCTGACTCCAATGGAGAGGTTCAAGTAGAATGTTGTATGAGCTCACACTAATTGTTTCCAGACTTTTTAAAAATTTGTTTGGATATTAAGAAAATATTGAAACTACTGTTATTAATGAGATTTTAAGACCGAGCTTGAAACATCAGTCCATGCTCATATCATGTTTAACTCTCTGATGGAAAGCTAAAAGGCTTGCATTTTTGGGGGAGTTTTTCTTCTACATGAATGTTTCTGTCTGTCCATAGGTAGAACACCATTGAAAGACTCATCTGCATCTCCCTGGCTGAAGTGCTATGCAGGAGACTTGAAAATACATAAATACACATTAATTCTAGTTTGCTTGTGTAATAATTTTGTTGACACTTATTACTCCTATTTATTTTTCTTTTGTTTTCCAAAAGTAAGAAACAGTTTTTCAGCTCATATAGCATGGCATAATTTTGTTGGTTTTAAAATGAATCTACACTGATACCAGCTCTTACTTATCAACAATATTTCCCAGCAATTTTGTGCTCTCTCTTCCTCTCTCTAATGTAGTGTGTGCCCTCAGCTTGCTTTCTGATAAGGAAATGAAAGGGATGTTATATCAATCTTTCCAGAAATATGTAATTTATCTTAGGAATACTATTTTTTTTCATACGTCACTGAATTTCCTCTTGTTGTGACTACATAAAATATAGGTACTACAATAAAGAGCAGAATCTACGACAAAGGAGGGGACCAGAATCCACTGTGTTTCCTCTGTCTTCAGTGAAGACAAACTGAAAGATGACAACGGAGTAGATACCTCCGAAGCAGCTACTGTCAACTTACAAAAAGGGAGAAGGTACTGGTTAACTACAACAATTTGAACATACATTGCCACTACTCAGAGGAATATCCTGATCACAGAGGTACACAGAGAATTTCAGCAAAGGAGACAAACTCCTTTGTTCACATCTATAATTCTATTCTATAATTCTTAAAAACACGCAAATAATAACTGAAAACCTACTGATATACCTACTTAAGTAACGTGACCAATTGCCTACACCCTACAATCATTCAAGTCGAGCTTTGTCTTCTAAATAAATGTGTAAACAAAGGTCCCTGCTGTCGCAGCAGTAGTGTATTCTTTATACATCTGAACTTGAATGACTGACCATTTTTTCTGGTAATTAGAATCCTGCTGCATCTTCTGTGTTGATATTGAAGGCCTCTACTATTGCTACTCAGACATCCAAATTTCTTTTAAAAAGATGAAAAAAATTAAAGTGAGGCCTTTTATACTATAACTGAATGTTATAGCTGCAAAGCATTTTGTTTAGAAAGATTATTAATTTAGCCCTCCTTTTTCTTTGCTTTTGTCAAAAGCATTTGATGTTCCAACACAGTATTCCATGTTCAATGTTTTTTTCCCAGATGTCAAACATTTTTGTGTTTGCTTTAGTAAGACAATCTCTCAACAAAAGGCCGCTTTTATTCCAATTTAGGTGACTAAATGATCATAGATATACTTCAGAATTCATAGTCAAACATCAGCAATATCAAAATCTTACTACATTGGAAAATATTTCTCTGTTTTCTTGATCTAAAATGTGACTACTCAATATAAAGTAGTAAATTCTTGCTGGGAAGTTTTCTGTAATCAGAGGCACACAGAGATGTAAAATACTCCTGCTAGCCCTGAAGGGACCATACAGCCACTTTCCTGCCAGACTGTCAGTAGAAAAGTAAACTAAGCTCTAAATACTGATGTATCTACTTGGACCAGCACTGCATTGAATATCTGAAAAGCCCTGGCATTGAAGTATTGGAACTGCTGAAGTCAATAGATGCTTTAACAAAGCACAGTTGTAGAACTGGAAATTATGAGACAAACAAAAGCATAAATCCAAGTGACCCTGCGTGCACCCGAATACTTTTTAGTCATTAACAGAACGTATTTTTTTCAGGAGTCATAGGCATAATAAAACATAAGACTATCTTGTGGATTATGTTTAGATAAAATATGTTATGAGACGAAAGTCTAGTATTTTAAAATTCTGTTCATATTTATATTTTATACAATTTTCAATCTCAGTCCTAGATAGTGTTTATCAAAGCTCATCCATGTATTTAGTTACTTATATGTATTCAGTAAAAAGATTAACACTATAACATTTTGACCGTAATATTGGAATGAATTTAATAAAAAAAAACCCTCAGTTTAAATGAAAATTTGTGAATGCCCTTTATAAGAAAATATTCATATTCAAAAATTAAAGATTATTTACTTTTTGACCTCCATCAAAGCATTCATCAGACTGTGAACTCATCATCCCATTATATTTTTAAAGACTAGAATATTCTTAGCAATAACTTTGTCCAGTTAAAAGCATCATTATGCAAGCAAATGTGCTGAACTGACTATTATCCTGTAGTATTCAAAAGTTTTGACAGAGGTTTTAAAGGACTGGATAAGTGAAACAGGTCTATAAAATAAGGGGCTACATTTGTGGGTTTGGAGTTTCTTCGACACCAACCATCCCCCATTGGCAGGCCCAATGCTGGATCCAGGACAGGTGATTTTCTGTTACCTCTCTTTTCGTCTCCTACTCTCTCTCTCTTTACTAAAATCATTTCAGTAACCACATCTTTTCCCAGGTTAATACTCTTGTATTGTGGTTTTTGTGATCTAAATATTCAGCCTTTGTGATTGTGCCTGAACATACATAATGGTTGAAGTATCAGTTTTTGTGCTTTTATTCATTCTATAGCTCTAATAAAATCTTGTGTTCAGGTGCAGGGGTAGCAGGATGGTCCCAGGGGGCCACCATTGGTTACTCTGAAAGGGTAAACTTTCCCTCAAAGGGAAACCCAGGCCTGGGAGGTAGAATATCCTTTACCTGTCACCTGGGTCAAGTCAGAGGACATAACAGAGGCAATAATACAAACATGCAGGTTTGGATTGAATACAATCATGTGAGGTAATCCAATAACCTTAAGGTTTTAGGACCAAGCTGCTCACAAGACATATATAAAGTTAATATATAGCACAATTTGCCATTAAAATTCTTAGATTGTTCTGTTCATAAGGCCAGTGATTTAATAAGTTAACTGTAGTGTTTTCTTCCAGGTCTGAGATTGCAATGGTTTTGTTTGCCTTTTTTTCTTGTTTTGCAATTACAGCAATATCTTCTGAGGGAAAAGAATTTGAGGGAAAGAAAAGAACAGCAATGAATACATATATATGCACGCATGAATAGGAAAATAAAATATTATCTGTTCTGGTTTCATTTATTTCCAAGCAGTGAAATTAACTTTCTTTTTTTTAACTCAATTTCTGAACTAAGCTGAACTAAGTTGAAAAAATGCCACAAAATAATAAACCCTGCATTTTTAAAATGTTATTCTGAATTGCCACATTGATTTGTTATGTGCTGATCATTTGTGAAAGCTGCTATTCAGCAATTTCATATGTCACTTCAGTTAGTATTTCAGTTTAATAGATTTCACTTCTATCAGGTTCATGCTGAGTAGAATTTGGCAGTCAGGGAAGAAAAAATAAAATAAAAAACCTAAACCAAAATAAAAAAAAAAAAACCAAAAAACAAACCAAAAAACCCAAAGAACAATAGAAATTCTCTCATTTTCTATACGCATTCTTTTTCCTTAGAAATTTTCAAAAAGTGAGCAGTCTTACTTTTGTATTCCAGGTGAAATCCAGCTGCTGCCACACTAATGTCTGAATGAAAATGCAGGTAAAGTTGATTGGAGGTGCTATTCAGTAATGCTGGCACAGTTGTACCTGAAAAAATAAAGGTTATGGAATAAATTTTAGCATGCTGATCTGTCACGGTTTTATATTGAAAAGACATAACTATGACTGAACCAGACAGTCTCATTTTTTGCTCACTATGTGCATGGAAATCTCAAACATTCTGTTATGTTCTGCCTTATTTCCTCATGAAGATTCAAGAAAATTTTGATTATAAGTCATAGTACTAAGAGGCTATGTAAGCACATTCAAACAAATTCTTATCTTCCTTTTTTCTACACATAGAACATGTAGAATAGCCTGCACTACTAACAGAGCACTCCAGATTTTTTTAATGTGTCCACTCCACACCTTCTTCCTGCAATAATATTTTAACCAATTATAATTCTGAGAACATGACAGGAAATAACTGCAACACATCTAAAAAAAAAAAAAAGAAAACAAAGAAACAGAAAAAACAACAAAAATATCCATACTAGCTTTATCTATTTCAAATGACCATAACAACATCGTGCGCCACTGACTTCAGCACGTGCAACACAAGCTGATCGCTAACCCTGGACACATTCTTTGTCACTAGCATTGCTAAGTCTGACACAGCATTTTCTTTGCTGACACGTGACTACTATGTAACTCAAATTCTACAGTCTAATGATGGAACATCTCCTGAGGCTGAATATTGCATCATTTTTCTGATTACCGTCAAAGACAATATCAAGTGGCTAATGAATATAAATGGTGGCTACATAAGAAATCACTTTCTGTGAGGCATTCGCTGTAGTAAACGTGAGTTGTCTCGGTATGAGTTTGAAACCAGGGCTTAAAAAGAAATGATGGAAATATTTGTCTTCAAAAGTCTACAGTCTAAACTAATGGTAAATACTTTTAAAACTAAAACTTTATCAAGCAAAATCTTGATATAAATGGTGAGGAGCTGAAAGATGACAAGTCATCTTTTACTATTGGCATGGAAGTTCCAAGCATGGAAATTCATAGGGAGTATTGAGTGTTTACATCACACAATGCCTAATGGATTACATAACATAGTGAAACAACTTCCCGGAGGGAGGGTTTTTACAGTATCCATAAGGAATTTGAAATACATTTAAAGATGTTTAATCTGTCTGTTCTCTAAGAATGAGGATGCTGACTCAGAATAATTATACTCTTTATTGAACAAACTGCTCTTCTGGTAGCTCTATTCCTTTGTAAGATCTGCTAATATTTAACACCAGTCTTTTACTTCCTTAGAGGGTGATATTCAATAAGGTGAGAAATAATGTCTTATTGTACCATAAGAAATAAACAAGGCTACAGTTTTTAATTCCCATAATTGCCAGATTCAATGCCAGAGTTCAGGCTGGCAGCCTGTCGCAAGCATGTAAAGATTGTTTAAACATCTTCATAAACAACCTGAATGATGGGATTGAAAGCACCTCTACCAAGTTTGCCAATGCCACTAAACTGGGTGGTGAGGTTGATACGTCAGCCATCTTACAGAGAGACCTGGACAGGCTGAAAAACTGGATTAGTAAGAACTGCATTGAAGTTCAACAAAAAGAGGTGCAAAGCCTTGAACCTGGGCCACAATAACCAAAGAGCCCCTGTATAGGCTAGGATCTGTGAGGCTGGGAAGCAGCCTTGCTAAAAGTGACCTGGGGGTCCTGGTGGACAACAAGCTGAACATGACTCAGGATAGCACTCCTGTAACAGCAAAGGTAAACAGGTTCCTGGGTTGCACCCAATGGGCCATTACTAGCTGAGAGAGAGATGAGATCATCCCAGTCTACCCAGTGCTTGTCACACTGTACCTGGAGTACTCTGTCCAGTTCTGGTCCCCACAATTCAAGAAAGACAAAGATGGAGAGGAGAGTGTCCAAAGAAGGGTCATGAATATGATCCAAAGGCTGCATAACCTGCCTTATTTGGAAAAGCTAAAGGAGAAGGCTCCAAGGGGGACCTCATCACAGAATTCTAGTACTCAAAGAGCAGCTATAAAGAGGTCAGAGGCTCTATCTTCACAGGGAGCCATAAAGAGAACATAAAGGGCAACAGGGCAAAGTTGCACTGGGACAGGTTTCATCTCAACATTAGAAAGACATTTTTAGCAGTGAGAAAAATCAAACACTGGAGCAACCTCCCAAGTGAAGTCCCCTTCACTGGAGGTTTTAAAGATGTGATTGGACAGAATGCTGGATAACATCATGTAGGCTCTTCCCCACAAAAGTCTACTCATCGTAAAATTCATCAGTAATAATATGAAAATAATTCACTTTGTCCCTCATTAATGAATCTGTATCATTCAAGCATTTGGTAAGGTAACTAAGCTTCATTCATTAATCAAAAATATGCTTTACCGATATATATTTGGTAAGCGGTACAGCAACTTTTGTAAAAGACTGAGAAATAATTTTGATGGTTGCCTTTCTAAAACAATGTTATTTTTATTTCCTTATGAGCTAGTAATATTGATGTACCAGTAATAATGAAAGCAAAAATATTCTATAGTTTTCTAATTGCTCTGAATGTGCCATGACACAAGGAAGAGGTTGCAGTAGTATTTGTAAAATCTTCCTTAAGAAATTCCCCGGTGAATTCACCTTTCCAAATCAACTCCATGACACAGTCTAGCAGCACAGCTTAGTAAGTTATTAGTCATTTGTTGTACACCTGTGCATCTAGAATGCATGTTTAGAAGACATGAATTCAGACAGGGAATCAGAAGACAAAGGTTTTGTACAAAATCTGGTAAGAGAAATTATGCCTTCTGAATTATACTACTTATTTCTCAGTGCAGTTTCACTGTGATTTTACTTGTTCAGTTTGGAGAACAGCAGATTTTATGTCAGGTTGAAATATTCTTCATTAGGACTTTCCCATACACAAAAAAAGTCAACTTCATTTTCATTAAGTCAACTGACATTCATTATACAAAAAAGATAAGTCCACAATAAAGCCATGCTACTCTATCTCCAATGAAATATTTGTAAACTAAAAGACTATCTTTTTCAGTGTTCTTGGAAATTAGGAAGGCTTTTAAGCTAAAGCAAGATGATACATTTTTACTATAGAATAAGCAAGTGATTTGAGTCTTCAGAATGTTAAATAGAATGCTAAAAGAATAATTTCACCAGTTCTTTATCCAATGGATCCAATGTATTAGCCATATATTTCTCTTGTGAAAAGCTGATTATATTTCATAATTTATTTCTTCATTATTGCCAACTTAATATACAGCACGGTTACTAGAATTTAATACAAAATCTATAGCCCTTTGTACTGGGTGTGGCTGAGATAGAGGTAATTTCTTCACAACAGCTGGCATGGTGCTGTGTTCTGGATTTTTGACCAGAGCAGCACTGATAACACAAGGATGGTTTACTTTCTGCTGAGCAGTGCTTGCACAGTGCCAAGACCATCTCTGTTTCTCACACAGTCACACCAATGAATTTGCTGGGGTTGGGCAAGAAATTGGGAGGGGTACAGCTGGGACAGCTGACACCAATTGACAAAAGGTATATTCCATACCATATGATGTCGTGCTTGGCAATGAAAGTTGGGAGATCAAAGAGGAAAGGTGGGATGTTGGCAGTTATGTCATTTTTCCTCACAAGTAACTGTTACACATGATGGAGTCCTGCTGGCCTGGAGATGGATGAACTGCCTGAAGACAGGAAGTAGTGAATGCATTCTTTTTTTTTTGCTTTGTTTGCATATGCAGCTTTTGTATTACCTATTATATCTCAATCCAGCAGTTGTCTCACCTTTCTGCTTCCAACTCCCTCCCCCATCCCACAGTCTGGGAGGGAGCAAGTGGCTGGGTGGGGCTGAGCTGCCTATTAGGTTTAACCCACAACACATTTCAATATGTAATTTTGATGAGCAACTTTACATTATTTAATTCAGTATCCAATTAATATAATTAATATAATTAATCCTTTCCTTGCATAATCCAATACAGATACTATACTTTAAAAGTTCCTGAAGCCACCAGAAAGGCAAAATTGCACAAAGTGTTTCAGTTATACCATGATCAGATTACGTTTGTGATAGAGTATATGAGTATATGAATCTTATGAATATTATTAGTTACTTAATTATATATGAGATATCTCTTTCTCTTTGTTTTGTTTATAGAACATGCTCTTTCTAGAAAAACTGTCTTATAAAAAAGGAGGAAAACTATATATGCCTGATGAACATGTGAAACAACAAATTACATATTTTGCTATGTCCCAGTAGTAGTAACTTGTTCTCTCCCCTAAGGAAGCTCATTGAATGTCAGTACAAGTTTTATCACTATATATTCTGCATAGGAGAGGTAGATATGATAAAGGAAAGAAATTTGGGGGGAGAATTATCATCTAAATCCAGCAAATCAAAGCTAAACATGTCAAATTTCTCTTTCAACTTGCTGAATATAGTGCATTTACATCGTTTGAAATTTCCCCAAAATGAGTGTATTTCATATAATATCACAAATGATGGAATGCAGATATAATCCTTGTCTGTATGTGTGACAAAGACATGATCTCTCACACACCTATATATAGAACTGTATGTTTAAGTCACGGCATATCCCCACCTGAAAAGCTCCCAAGGCGCGGTGCTGTCATATCTCCACCATCATATATTTCAAGAGAGTCCCAGTTATGTTCAGTGGCAAAGCTGATTACCTGGATCTGTAAAACAACACCATGGTACTTTTTAAACGAGATAGACGTGTATTTTTCAAATGTTCTGCTAAGAAAAAAAATAAAAAGAGAACATGTTGCAAAGAAAATATAAATTAGCTGATCCAAAAAACACCCAAGTGTAAAATACAAATGAAACAGTAGTGTTCACTTTACAAATTGTCTTAACTCTTAGAAAATATGACACTACGTAAGAAAGATTTTGCATGTGTTGCATGGTTATAAATAATTACTCAAAGTGCAAATGAGCAGATAATCAGGACAGCTGCAGACCTTTCAAGTGACTCAGTGATATCCTAGCAGACAGAAAGGGTTGTCATTTGCGTACCAGATTGAAGGATCGGGACCTGATTTCAATATTCTACACAGTTAAAAGAGAAAGCTGCTTGTTAACCATTTCTCATTCATAACCCCATGCAAAAATGAAGTATCAGAGAATAAAGTTAACAAAATAACAATACTGAGAAAAACAAAACAAATATTTCAGTTACTCAAAAACATTATCTTACTGATTGCTAGAGATTCTAGAGTAATAAACCATTACTTTTTAAACGGAACCACAAAGTACTTAATATTCCATGCTTGACAGAATATAGACTTGCCTGAATACCTGATCCCTCAGTCACTATGATTTTCCATACACAATTCAAGCTGTTACCATAAGGTTCAGGATAACCTGGTGAAAGAATAGTACCTCTCCGCTCAGTAAAATTCCCACTGCAGGGCACTGGAAAAAAGTATTAGTGTGAATTATTTCAAAATTTAAATCACATCAGAGAACATAAAAGCAGTAATAATTGCAAAATAATTGCAAAAATAAGCTAATTATAATAATTCTCTTCTGTAGCATAAACATATAGATGTGAAGCAAAGCTCTGAACTTAGAAAGTAATGTTTCCAAAATACATGAAAAATACCAAGCATAAGACACAACTTGCATGAATAAACAATTCAAAAATTAACTTCATTTTGAGCATGTGCAGCCAGGAACAGCCTAGCAGCACAGCCAAATTGTGTCTTACCTAAGAGTAACAACAAACTGTAAAGGCATAAGAGTAAACACAACGATTGACAGAAATCACATGAATATAACCAGAGCCTAAGACAGCCCCAATATTTGATCTAGCTGTTGGTACATCAAATATCTTTACTGTATACACAATTACTTCTTTAAGGTTCTAGAGAACAGAACTAACTTAAACAAAACCAAACCAAACCAAAACCAACCAACCAAACAAAAGCAACAACAAAAAACAGAATACACAGAAAATAAGACACCTACAGTATTTATTTTTAGAATGTTAATAACTTATTGAGTAAATTCCTATGGATGACAATGACTTCTGGACATAAATCTAAGGAGGGAAAGAAAAAAACCTTACAACATTTATAAAAACAATCTCAAGTGCTAAACATTATCACACTGCAGGTCTATTGACAGATTGGATAAAATTAGCAATACTTAAAAATGTACACATTGCTTGTATTTAAGAAAGATAAATCATCCTCCTTTGTGTGATACAAATAAACAAGTACAGTGTAATAAAACAGGTAAAGACACTTCTGGGGAACTGAATTCTGCCCTGTATTTCAAGCTGTAGATGAGTCATGAAAATAATGAATGTTCAAGAAAATGTGTATCACACTTGTTCATGTAGTCTGTCATTATACAAAACACCATACTGCCAACCAGCCAGAGGATACTTAATTAATTTTTGATATGCAAAACTGCTTTTTTAATTTGAGCATGGCTGGTATTAATGGAATGAGAGAATTTATGTGGTAAATGCCATTTTCCGAAACAGGTTCTGAATTCTGCTTCAGAGACGTGCATGACAGAAGAGATGACTTAAATGTAATTGCTTACCAATGCAGCTCGGTACTGTGTCATTCCATTGAGCTAAGGCATTAGGTACAGACTGACACCGGATAGCTTTTGAGCCTTGGAGAAGATAGCCAGGACTACACTCAAATCGAACAACAGAGCCTGCTGAAAACTCAGAGCCAATTCTCCTTCCATACCTGGGCTCTGGAATAGAGCTACACTGCGTATCACTTGTGCGGGGAACAGCTGTAAAAAGAGAAAAAGAAAAGCTCATGAATCCAAACAAAAGTCACCATCTAAAAAATTAACAGACCATGAAAATTGTCATTGTTTCCTCTTAAAACAGAGAAAGACCCTGACAGGGTTAAATCCTGACGGGGTTAATTCCTGTAACTTTCCACTAAAGCAGTGTGAACATCTTCTGTCTTGTAAGTACAGTTCTTGCTTTTAAAAACAAGACACTGCCAAGGCCAACTGGGCAGCAAGGGGATTAACTTCTGTAGGTCTTGTTCTCAAAACAAGGCACTGCCAAGGCTAGCTAGGCACTGGGGGAGCGCGAACACCTGCATGGAGACAGGATGAGGCAGCCACAACCAGCAGATAAGGGAGAAATTATCGCAAGGGTCCAATTTCGCTCTGTAACAAGAGGATGAAGTCATTGAAAACAGGAAAGATAAAGAGTGATAAAGAGAGAGACAGAGCTTAAATATATTTGTTCCTTCTACTTGCTCTGCTCCCTGTATTCTCAAAGAATGACCTAATGCTTTCATGGCTGGTAGCTGGATTGTAGTTTTGGGCTGTCACCACGTAGCATCACGTGAGCGCCATGGCAGCTTGGAGAGCAGCTGACACTGTAAGCGTGTCCTTAGGCATGAGAGCATCAGTGGGTCTTTCATCTGCCCTCTTACATGACAGGATATTATACCTACCACCAATTTTACTTATCAAACACGGAGGTTTTGTATTCACATTACAAGTTTCTCATTAGAAAACAATAAAAATAATATGCTGTAGATAATCATATAAAAAACCAATGCAATATTATACAATTAGTTGATTTATCTTTCTGGAGAACACGAAGTCATAACAACATATCCTCAAAGCTATTTTAGTGTTTGCAGTTGATGACAATTATTTTTTAGCAATAATTTATAAGAATACATATACCTGATGTGATGCAACAGTTAAAAGACTGTAAGCAACATCTAAAGTGAAAAGTAAAAAAAATTAATCAGAAGCCCATGAGTTTCTTTTCCTTTTGGCTTTCTTATTTACAACCCTTTCTTTATAACTGGTACTTTTATGTGCTTATTGACTCTTGGTATTGTGCCTGTTGTTAGTGTATCAAACTTGATCTTTCTACATTTCATTTTGCAGTTAGATTGTAAATGTCCAAATTTTATATACACATATATATATATAGTTATAGATGTATCGTTTGTGTGCAGTATCATCTGTGGTTTACACTATATTAAAATAAATGTATATTCAAAATAGTCTCATTAAATATAAATAATTTTTCTATGTGACTGGCATGTTCAAAAAAAGTTGAAAAAAGTTTGTTTTTTTCAAGTATTAGTTTCAGGCAATCAATGCATACATATAAATAAGTAGCACCATGAAAATTGCTTGCCACTTTGTATTTAATTAGCAATAAGTGAATGACACAGGGAAAAAAAAAGAGATGGTTAGTGTGAGGTTCCATTAAGCAGAATTGGCTTTGCCTCAAATGACAATTGGCAACTGGAATGTTGGACACTGGTCTCCTGATGAGCACAAAGATGGGAATGTCAGATGAGGGCTCTCTCCCAGATGAGCTGTCAGTGAGCTGTCTCCAACTGGCCAAGGACTGTTGGGCCGGGTAAGGGTGATCCCCAGGCAATGGTATCTGGTGTGCTTACAATGTGTGGAGGGAAAACTTAGAGAAAGCAACATTCCTGAATTTTGGAATCTATAGAAGTGCAGCAGAAAACTGAGAGCCACAGCCACTCCAAGAGCATATAAAGAACTCCAATGCAAAAATCCTTTGCTGCCAGACTGCAGACCTGCCTAAGACTGGCCCACCACCCCAGGGAGAAGGATCATCAGGATGTCACAGGATCTTATCTCTCTCCTTCCATCTCCTGTCTTTCTCTCTCTTTCAACAGACTTGCCAAATCTTTACCAGGTCTTCATATTTCTGTCCACCAAATAAAACTTTCTATTTGCACCCAACCCTTCGTGGCTGGACTTAGATCTTGCAGCATCCAAACATTGTTACACCTACAGAATGGAGGGAGGATTGTAAGATAAGGGTAGTGTTCAAACACCTCTTACATGTTGTTAGGTTTGGGGCATCAATCACATCCCTAGGTGTCCTCTGGTGTAAACCAGGACATAATGTGTCATGGTGAGGTCCATGGAAAATAATACTAACAGTCTTAGTTCTGCTCTTTAATTACACTCAGCAGTAAATGTATGCCTGTGTATTTTATTCTTTTATTCTTTGTATTTAATCAGTTTAATTGTTAAAGTCACATTCCTCTTTTATTGTTTTACCCCTTTGTCTTTCTTCCACAGTCTTTTGTCCTCCTAATATGCAAACTTTCTCAATAGTCTTCTTTAAAATCTCTTTTGACCTTATAAATTAATTCACATAATTTGTATACTAGAGCAAGTGAAGGAAGACAAGCATTAAAATCCCATAATTTTTGGGTTGTAGAAAGGTCATTACGTTGCTTTTTAGGGAAAGAATCCTACTGCTGCAGCCTCTGCTGTGTAAAAATATATTGAAAGAAACTGTGTTGTTTCTTAGGTGATGCCCTAGCACTTCCGTGTGGAAGAAAGTGTAAGATAAATCTGAAAAAAAAATTTATTATTCCCAGTCTTCTTAATGTGATTTTTCCTACCATATTTGAACATATCTGACCCTAAAATCCTAAAAACCTGGATATTAACTTAGTCTGGTATTAAATATACCTTTTACCTATCATATGAAAAACAAGGAAGAGTGATCACCCAATAAAAAGAAACAGATACAGATGATGTGCAGCTAAAAAGAAGTGTTTGAGAAGGTGGTATTGCAAAAGCCATTAAAGCTGAATCAAAAGCTACAGACCTTACCAGTTGCTTGCTCAAACCAGGGTGTGAAATAATACAAGGTCTGGCTTTTTCTCTCCAGCCTCTCATTTGGATTTACCTATAGTGATGCCAACCAAGGCTTTTCAAGCTGTATCACAGAGACATTCCATTTTTGATAGTAATTATCCTACATATTTTAGTAAATGTTTCATTCTGCTATGAAACAAAATTGAAATCAGTCCAGTGGAAAAGTGAACAGGGAATAAGGTCAGCCTGGAACAGAGGGTGATAAATAAAGTAATTGACTTTTAGCTGAGATTCCTGTGTTCGATTTGAAAGTGGATGTTACTCTTTATAGTACTTAAAAATATCTACCAAGCATCCAGTCATGGGAAATGCAATCACATGCTTCACAGGGAGAGAAAAATCTCAGAATTGTAATATTTGTTATATACTACTAACTCATCAACAAATAAATGTATACATACATATGTGTATCAAATAAAGTTCCTAAGATATATTTTAACATTTATTTTAAAAGCTGGATATTTGAGTAGCGTCACAATGTTATTGAGACAAATCAAGTGACTTTGCCTGATTCGTTTTCTGCTGGTGCAGAGAATACTTCTCATTTTCTAAAACTTATTTCTTACCGTTACTAAAAAATAAGTATAGTCCAAATAAATGTCTGAAATGAGGCGTATCATTGCACTCACCTGGAGACTTACTGTTCAACAGCAACACGTGTGTGTGTGCTTATTACAGAATCACAGAACTGTTATGGTTGGAAAAACCCTAAAGATCATCAAGTCCAACCATAAAGCTAATACACTGCTAAGACCACCAGTAAACCACATCCTTACGTACTATACCTGCACATATTTAAAATACCTCCAGGAATAGTGACTTGACCAACTCCAGGGGCAGCTTGTTCTGTTTTCTAATTCTAATTTTAATTTCTCTTTTCCAATTCATTGTGCATGATACATTTAAATGTAAGTGACATTTTTGATGTGTAAAACTGGAAGACAGTGACATCTTGAATGATAACCAGAGTGTGCAGTCATGGGGCTACCTTTCTACAAACACAGCAATAAGAAGGATTAAAAACAACATCCAGAGGGAGTTTAAACAGTTCCAACAAGCTCTTTACAACTATGAAAATATCCTTGAGGTGAGATAATCCTTTCCATTAATTTTCTGTGTGAAATCATGATGGTCCTCCAATAAAAAAAAATAAAAAAAAAAAAAAAAAGTAATATATTTTGATAATATATACTTCAATTTAGTAAAGCTAAAAATGTAGTAAACAATAAAGCACAGTGTACAAACACTCATTAAGCTTACTGAGTGTGTATGCAATACACTACTGAACTGCCCAGAAGACCCTTTGGGACCAAATTTGTTGCCTCTACAGCCAGCCTGTAAGCACTGCTCCAGGTGTCACCAGCCTATATTCTTTAAGACACATGGATCAACTTAGTGTTCTAAGCTGCCTTGCAGCATGGTGTCAGACTTGGACATGTTGCCTCATTCTTTCATTTGAATTGCAGTGTGCAGATATGCACATAATATGGCCTCAAATCCAGCTTTGCCAGCAAGAGACCTGAAAGTCTTGAATCTGCCACCTTTCAATGCTGAAACTACTTAACAATTTCTGCCATACCCATTTTCCCTCCAAGCTCTCTAAGAATACAGAATTTCTTAGCAGCCTGAACAAAAACTCTTGAAATTTCATCTGGGAGTACTAAGCAATACTAATACAATTAACCAAAGTCCCCAATACCTTGAGCTGAGATAGTTATTAATGAGTTAAGCTTGAAAGTGCCTTTGGCACTTATACCATCTCTTTATAATATTACACTATGGAACAGTGTCTGATGCAGAATCCAAATGAACTTCAGTCAAGCTAATTCTGAAACTGTAGGTGGTAAAAACATGTCAAAGCACAGCTATATTCTTTCAGCAACATTATGTTGCCTGTAACTACCCAGAACTGTGATTTTCCTAACTACTTGAAAATATTTTTCCTTTTTTTTTTTTCTTCTTTGTGTCTTGAGAGTGCTGAAATGAACAGTACTTCTAAGAATGAAGATTTCAGGTGAATATTTTCATAACAGCTCTTATGCTGCACTCACATGTTAAGTGACAATCAGTATAGAACCCTAAAATATATTTTTCTATTGTTTTTGTTAGAAAAAAATCATTATTTCATGTGCTAACTGTAATTGGATCATCAAAGATTAAGTATAAAATTAATGTTAAGGATACAGTTAAGTATAAACCATTTCATTGTATTTTTGATATCTGTTTCAGGTAACCGAATATTTCTTCACCAGAACCACATCACCTATTTTCTTTGTCTTTATATTATCTGGATAAAAATCAGAAATCATCACAATGTTGATAGTGTTTAACAAATTTAGTAATTTTATTTGTACTGATTTACTGAACTCCAAAATGCATTTAGCAATTCTGGGTGGAATTTCAGCACCCATTTCAAATGCTACCCATTTCACTTTCATCTCAAGAAAATCTGGTTTTTAACAGTGATGCCTCCTCTGGTCCGTAACAGCCTAGCAACTTAAATCCAACTCAATACAAAATAAATATCTATAACAGCTTTTGCTCAAAACTGAATTTAGTAGCCATTGTCTTTAGACAATAAGGTCCATGGACTGCTCCCTACTCAGTTAAGCAAAATCTACTGGCTAGATTTAACAGACATTTCTACCAGATAATAAGACTAAGTAGCTACAACCTAGCTAGGTGTTCAAAAACAGAGAAGAGCTCTTGGTGGGTGTGGATATAGAGGCCAGATTGGGCTGGAAGGACTGCAAGATGATACAGTTGAGGAACTGGCAGGAGGTTGGAATTAAGTTGAGAAGATCTGGTATACTCCTAAGGAACAGGCATGAAGAGGGTACTGGTGAATTTGTTAGAGAGATTTGAGATCTTTTGAACAAATGATCCCAGTCTGGGAAAACTGAGAATTTGGCAGCAGTGCTAGACCAGGATCTTTTCAAACAATTTAAACATGAAATGGAACATACCAGAAGTGGAGGCAAGGAGAGGTAATACATATCAGGAGTATGGCAGTCCAGTTGGAGCAAAATCTAGCAATGCAAACTACAGAAAAAGTTTGCAGGTATGCTAATTATGAAATTCAAAATACTTGTGGGTATGTTGCATGTACTGAGTGGGCAACCTAATGACAGATGATGAGGAAAATATTAAATTAATATTAAAGGTCTGTTCTGCCTTGCCTTCATAGTCCACACCATGAACTTCTACAGTCTGAGGGATGACATTAACACTCAGCAGTAAGGGAGCAACAGATTATAGACTGCTGAGAAAGGTTGGACATATTCAAGCCCAGGGAACTACATGATTAACTGGAGAAAAGTGCCATTATGAATCCAGTCTACCATTAGAAGAAGTCCCTGATGGGTAGAAAAAGGTTAAGACTACACCTATATTTAATAAAATGCCTTAAGAACTAAGAAGAAATCAAAATAACACACTTTGTGAGACTGGCACCAGTGTTTTTCACCCAAACCAGACGTGTTTACCTTGATAAACAAAGTGGAATCCCCTGGCTGATGCCCCACTCTTGGCACTGAATCGCAGTAGAATTTGATTAGATGTAGCCAAAGGCAATGTCTCTCCTATAAACAAAAACAGGAAACAGAATAACCACACAAAACAGAAACAAGAGTTACAACTCTTCGGCATGTAATCAAATATTCTGCTAAAACAGAGATTTTGTTTTCCTCTATATTTAAAGAAAATGTAAAAAACAGTGTATAGAATAAACTTTGCCACTGAAGGTTTGAAAACTTGTAAAAAGATTTAATGATTCAACAACATAAACTTTCTGACATTTAATGCAGCTACTGGAGCTAGACCCCTAATGAACTATTTGTCTAGGGAACCTACTGCCATCTGGGGCCAAAATAATAGAAGAATTTTTGGTTAACTTTTTTCTGTGACTTATAGCTTTACTTCGCTTTATAAACCACATTGATTAGCTGGAAATATTTGATAAATATCACAAGGGATGTTCATGTCATGTTTACCATTTAACGATTAAAACTGACTTGAGAGAGAACACCTCCATGATTCGATTTATGTATTTGTTTCAATAAAATGTATCATTACACATGAACTAATCCACATTACAACCTTCTAACAGCATTTCAAAATTTATATTTTGGCTTGAGGACTAATAAAGATGTTTATATCCTTTCCTCAGATATCTATCTACAGTAATGATAAAAGTTCACTAATGAATCATTGCAGACAAAATGACAGTACTTTTACACTACAAGGATACCAATCCACCTGAAAACTAGTTTTATTCTTATTGGATTATATCAACATGTATTTTAGTAAATTCAGCTGAAATTATTGGTAATGCACTAGTTTAGTATATATTAAGATAAATGCATATATAGGACTTATAATTATTTCACTTAGTTTTATACTACATACACTAGCAATACAACATAGCAGAATTGTCTCCTAAATCAATGTAAAGCAGATTGTCATAATTTATAAGTAAAAATGACAAGTTTAAATTCCCCATAAATATTTTTAAATGTCTGCTGTGAAAACAGACATTAGTTTCCACTTTTTTATATGTTTAATGCAGTAAAATTCAGTGCTTAGATGACTTGTCTCTTAGATTTAAACATTAAAATGCAAATATTTTGTTTTCTCACTGAACTCCTACCAGTAATGAAGCAAATTTGAAAGTTTAATTTGTGAACTCTTATTATGACACAAATAGCTAGGATTCACCGGAGGAAAAATTATGAACTGCACAACTGAAATAATAAAATGCTTTCTGTAAATCAGAGTATCAAATATTTCTCCGATTGTTGAAAACTAAGAAAAAAAAAAAAACCTGGATTGCAAATATCTTAAACTCATATACAAACTCTCCTAAATACTTGTAGTATATGCCAAAACACCTTCATAGGTGCAAACCCACATATCTATATCCATCTATATCTCTCTCTATCTCTCTATATCTATGTATCTGTATCTATCTATAAATATTCACTTGAGATGAAGACAGTCATTATATTGTCATAAACTGGAAATTCTGGCCATAATGAAATCCATATAAGTTTGACTATAATTTCACAGGGTCACCTTACTGCTGGAGTTACCTGAATGGAACAGCTGGCCTGCTTTTAGTCTAAGTGCACGTTTGCATACAGATAATTGCACTTTGTTACTACAAGTAATTTGTGTTGAACTTAGACATTCAGAAAATGTAGGTGTGTAATTCACAGAGTTTAGGGAAAGAGAAGATAATTATACCATCCATCCTGTCCTCCGAAAGATCTGAGAATTTCACCCAACTATTTTGGTACCCATCCTAGTGATCAGTTCTTGCCTAAACCATATGTTCAAGAAGAATGTCTTGATTCAAAGATTTAGAAGGGTGGTCCATTTCTCTTGGCACTGGGAAAAAGACTTTATTATTATATTCCCAAATGAAATGCATAACATTCTTCTGATTTATTTTTTCCATATAGAATTGTGCACACTTTTTTTATTACCTACCTGAGTGGGATCCAGACAGTGAACTAAGAAGTCTAGCCTGAGAGTTTTCTCCATCAAATAATTCTGCCACATCATTCAAAGCCGTCTGAAAGTAGGCAAATTGTCCAAACACAACTAAATCAAAAAAAAAAAAAAAAAAAAAAAAAGAGAGAAATAAAAATATAAAGAGAATACAACAAGAATCTAGTCTTTGAAGCAAATTTAATGTGATGTTTTTGCTTGTTTAGTTACCAGTGGATTCCTTGTCTACCATGATAAAACAGTTGCATTAAACATAAATAACAGGAAACTGATGTACTTTTCATTACTTATTTTTAATTAAAAAAAAAAGGATAATTAAATCACTCTTTCCCCAGAAGTATGCTCTCTAGTCAAATAAATCTTATTACATATTACAAAGGTACCTACGAGAATAAGAAAATGGAATATCTAAAAAACAAAATTCCCAATTGTTAATGATCTTAGCAGCTGGTAGGATTCTCATATATGATTTGTTGCTTATCCAGCTTTAATTTGAAAAATATGTTTTAGTGTTATCAATGTGGCTATTTTTGTAACTTTGAATAGTAATTATTTATCATAAAGAATAAAAAAACAGATTAAAGATTAAAAATTACAGTGTGTTACATGTTCCCACATGTTGCTACACTTAATTTGCACCTCACCTGCAAGCAATTTAAAGTGTATTACCAAATAAATCATTTAATTATACAATACATCTTACTAGTATATATCAAATGGTTCATTGAATTCAAATATGATAGCAATAGAAACAAGAAGCAACAAACTGATGAAGTCAAATTAATAAAACCACTGTTTTTCTCACTGTATCACCTACAGCAAGGGAGGAATCTGTTTTAATATTATCAAAGAATTACAGAATTGTCACAGCTGGAAAAGTCCTAGATCACCATGTCCAACTGTTAACATCCCCCTCTCTGAATAAAATAAAGAAATAAATTTATCAATATCTGTATCACCATGTCACCATGCCCATTATAGAATTTACCTATTCTAGATATACTTGATATTCTGGATATACTATATATTCTTGTGTATACAGGCCATGGGTCTTCAGTGCAGCCCTGTGCACCCTGTGTTTTCCAACTTTCTCGTGAAATTCTTTTTTTTTTTTTTTTTTAAACAAATTATATTTCCTTATGTCCCACTGAAATTTGTTGCATTACAACTTGTGACTACTGCTACTTGATTTCTTATTGCATACTTCTAGAAGAGTCCTCCTTCACATCTCCAAGCTGAACTTCCTTCAGCTTTTCCTTGTCCTGTGCTTCAGCCTGATAATTATCTTGCTGGGTCTCTGTTGGGAATGTTCCATTTTAGCAAGTTGTGCCTTGAAATTTGGAAGCACCAAACTACAGACGTAGTTTCCAGATGCTGCTTCATGAAAGCTATGAAGAGGAAAACAATACATTCACCTCGCAGTCTGTATCCCTGGAGGGGAAAGACATTCAGACGCAGTGCTCAAGGTGGCCTTGGCAGTGCTAAGTTAATAGCTGGACTTGATGATCTTAAAGATCTTTTCCAACCAAAACAGTTCTATGAGTCTATGAATTTCTTCAACATAAGTCATTTCCATGGACTGTAATTCTTCATGAACTGCTCCAGCATGGAGCCCCTGCCAGGTTAGAAGTCCTGCTGGCAAATCTGCTTCAGCATGGGATCTCCACAGGGTCTCACCCTTCTTTGGTTTGGTTTGGAGACTGTGGTGTGGTTCTTGTTTTGCTGTGGAGACTGCCATGGGGTGCAGGTGGAAATCTGCTCCATAGGCTGCCAGGAAACAGCCTGGTTCACCATGGTCTTCATCATGGGCTTGGAGAGGAATTTCTGCTCCGAGCCTGGAGCATCACCTTCTCCTCCTTTTTCGCTGACTTTGCTGCCTGCAGAGCTGTGTTCACATCACTTCTCTCTCCTTCTGCAGTTCCTATTGTGCAGGTTTGTTTTTTCTTCCCCCTTCTGAAACTTGTTATCTCAGGGATGCTATCACTGATGGGTTTGGCCTTGGCCAGCAGTAGGTGTGCCTTGGAGCTGGCTGGCATAAGGGAAGCTTCTAGAGGTTTCTCACAGATGTCACAGAATCACCGACTACCCTCCCACTACCAAAACATTGCCACACAAACCCAATACATTTGTTTTTTTAATAACTGATTTTACTTTGCAGGAAGCTTGAATGAATGATGGTCCTATGATGATGAATGATGCAATCAGTGAAAGTATTGTGTTTGGAGAGCAGACAAAGATGGCTTAGCTGAAATCTATTGATTATTCTAGGGAGGAGTAAAAGGGTCAAAACCCTAGAATCAATTTCTGTGTCAAGAATATTTTATTTTTGAAAAGTGATTTGAAATATATTGAAAATCCAGAAGTCACTACTACAACATGATTTGAGCAGTTGAACAGCATTTCATGATTGATAAATCAGTAGCTGAAATTCTTACCAAATTCTTTGGGTACAGTTATTGAATAATGGCAAGTCTGTCCAGCAGTGTAATTATGAGGATAACTTGGTGATAAAACCACTCCCTCTGATCCAGTATACTGCCCTCCACATGGTGCTGGAAACAAGACAGAAAGAAATGGTTTATATTAATTATAGTTGTCTGTATTAGTTCAGTCTGAAAACGAAAACCTAAAGATTACAAAGTGACTTTGCTTTTTATTTAGTTTTCCTATAATGACAAAACTGATGGTTCTTTCTCAGCATATAGTCTTAATAAAAATTTAGTTGAAAATATTAATTAGAGTTTTGCTTTACTAGTACTCATCTACACCTAGAAGTATAAATTTTTTGGTTGAAAGAAACCGTTAACTGAGAATGTACAGGGTTTTTTTGACTAAAACATTACTAAAACCGATCAATTTTACGGGAATAAAAGATCATTATACAGTAAGTTTACTCAAGAAGAAATTAATGAAATTATTTTAAAAATAGATAAATCAAACTACCAAAACCTAGAATTGTTACACTACTTTTGTTTTTAAGCTAGAAAACCATAATTTCATAATTTAAACAATTACTTTCTACCACAAGGAACAAAGCAAACCAATGTTACTCCACCCTGGGAATCTCACATCTAGAGGATGACATTTTATTAACTGCCTGGTAACCAGTTCTGAGGAGGAGGACCTTGAATCCAGGTGGACAAGCTCACTGGTCTGGGGCTATTAAAGGACTCTGTTACCGGCTCCTGCCTTTGCTGACCTGGCTCATGTGCTGTGGGACTGTGCTCAGTGAGTGAGAGCACAGCCTGTGCTTTTGCTTTAGCCATCCTCAGCTCCTGCCTCATCTACCCTTGAGGAGAAGCCCTGTTCTTTCTGCTTCCTGACAGTAACTGGGCTTCAAAAACACACTTGAAATGTCTGTATAAGTTTAAATTCCTTATATAGGAAGCAATTAAAACTACAAATTTGTGTCTTCTCTTAGCTGCGCACCATGAATTATTCAAAAACAGAGTGTAATGAAACAAGATGAGAAGTTTAATCTGTCAGTAGGCTGAATAGGATTATGTGGCTGAAGTGAAAACTTAAATATCACAAGGAATTGGTTCATGCCATGAATTTAAAATCTTTGTATTTCTTTTGCTTCTGGTTTTGAGGTTACAAGAAACTAAGCCACAAAGTCTATCTTCTAATTACTAGATGAAATTCTTGAGTCATGAACATTTCACTGGAATTAAAGTATATCACTTATGCTTAATTTAAAACAAATTTTGAAGTTACAGAGTGTAAAATTGTTCCCTTCTAAAATGTCTTTTTCCTGTTTTTAAGATATTGGTTTAATAATAATTATAACATATTTGTTGTGTATCCACTCTGCAAGGAATGCCTGTGAGTGCTTAGGGGGGAAAATATGCAAGAGAAGTGCAGTGCTGCAGCAGTCAAACATATCCTAAACAAAGCTCTCAGCTTTGACTATAAGTAACGTTTGGTTTAGTGAGAAAAAACCTGCATTTTCAGAGGATATATTTTAATAACTTCATTAAGGATTTTGTAACTGATAATTAAAACAGTAAGCTTCAGAATTCCCATTTCAAAATATACCTACTGGCAGTTGCCAACTGTTACTGGGACAAATATCAACTTTAATTTCAACATGTCTGTAAAATTCTAGCTTGAAAAATAATAATCACATCACAAAGAAATAAAATGTAATGAATTCTCTTAATTAGGGTGAAAGAAATAAGTGAATCATTTTCATAGAAACTGAGCACTCATATTTGGTTCTTTTCCATTATTCAAGCTTTAGAATTTGTAATGTTTTTATACAATATTTTAAAGAGGTTCAAAAAGGGGTAATTAACTACAGATATGAATAAAGAAACATAAACTGAGAACATTGTGCTTTAAGTGCACTTTTTTGCCTCATATTTTCAGTTTTGATTGGGTTAAGCTTAAGCTGTAGATTACCAGGTTTAATTCATAATAGAGACACAAATGCAGCAGACATTTAAATAATACTTTAAAAGCCTCCACAGCTTAACTGAAATTATAAGAGTATTTGTTTTAAAATGGAACATGCAGCAAAATATACTTGATCAGTAGACTTAAAGTATTTTCACAAGCAGGTATCCCAGTTTAGTTTTATTCAGATTTAAGTTTCAAGATAGTCAATCTTTCTGTTAGTAATTTTTGCTTCCTTAGACAAGGTGTGTTATTTAGAACAGATATCACATGCATCTCAACACTGTATTAATTATCACTTTTGAGTAAGAGTTAAAATTACTGAGGCAAGAAACTAAAATGACGTCTCAGAGCTATGACTAACTAATTTATCCTCTATCCCTTGTTTCTGCATATGAGTTGTCTATTTATATAAATAAGAAGAATTAAATATAATAATAATTTTTAGTAAAGTACTATATTATTTGTGTTCAAAAATAATCTCCTTTACAATTTTAGATTTTTAATTATCTTTTGGATGACCTTCAAAATGAACTTAGTGTAAGATCACAGAATCACAGAGTGTTTTGGGTTGGAAGAGTTCTTAAAGATCATCTAGTTCTAACTCTCCTGCATGGGCAGGGACATAATTCAATAGTGAAGTCTATTTTGCTAAAACACAGGCATTTTTTTAGGAGCTTTTTCTGTCTGTTCTAGATCTACTTATCTGGGTGTGAAAAACAGAGGGAACATTTCCTTTAATTTCTAATATTTTTAATATTATATATAATAGAAACTAGTTGTTACAATAATATCTATAGTAGATATTATTACCATAACAGATAATAATTTAATAGCAAATTATTTGTTAAGAAATAGGATTCATTGTTATAAGAAATTAAGAAAATAAACACTGAATTTTATATTTAAATTTGAATATTGTGTCAAAGACACAGCCTGAAAAATAAAAGTATATCAGTTTGCAAGATTAGCCACAGATAATTTTTTTTTCTTCTTCATGCTTGCTCCTATACTATGACTAAGAAATTTTAAAAAGCTCTAAAAGTTCTGGACAAAAATCAAATAGTCTGTCAACTTAAGTATAACAATTTAATCTATTTCCCATCCCCAGTCGTTGCTATGAGCACAGCTAGAGCAGTAGATGCATAGCTGAGGTTGGTGCCTCTTTTAAGCTAAAATTCTAAACTACCATAACTAGGAAGATAATAGCTAAAATCAGTACATTTTGAGACTATGCAGGAGAACAGATAAATTTCTATTATTACAATCAGTCAAATACTGAAGTTCCATTTTGTTGAAAGGCCTGCTAGACAATGCAAGGAGAATAAAATGAAACAATGGATAATACAACAATAATTCATATTTATTATTCAGTCTATTTCATATGGCTTCTCATGCAGATCACAAAGCCTTCCAATAAAATTGATTTAAAGGGACATAACACATAAAGACATATAACAATATGTACTGACTTCAGGATTTAAAGATATTTAAAGATAGTTACAATACATTAATTACTAAGCTACAGTCCAAAACTCATATCACAATAATTTATTTAATTAATTAATTTTAATACAGGCTACACAGGTAGAAATAGTGTAGCCTTGGGCACTGAGAAACTCTGAATTCAGTGGGGGGGGGACAACAAGGGAAATAGTAAGAAAACAGTATATACCATTACAAGATGGCAATGCTCTGTTCCATGCTGGCTTTCCATCTGCACCAATTACACACGTTATAGTTGAAGGGTCAATAATCTTATATCCTGAATCACATTGGTAAGTAATAGTTGAACCAAGCTTAAAATCTGTTCCAATTCTTGTCCCATTCATGATGTTTCCAGGATCAAAACAAGCCTCCCGTGGTTTTTCTGTTAAAATTAATTAAAGTAAATCTATATACAATTTCAATTAAAAAATAAAGAAAACTGAAAAATTATTAGTGTGGGTTTTTTCCTGGCAGTTTACACTTTTCAACATCTTATTAAATCTTCTTCTTGTTTGCGTATGCCCGCTGCAAGATAATGGGCATTTGCATTAGATTGTTTATCTGGTCAAAGAATTTATACTGACAGGATCTAACACCTGCTTTTTGGTCCTACTTTGTCTTAGTAGGACTCTCCAAAAGCTGAATAACTCCAATGAAGTTTAGTAGTACAGAAGAAAAATTATCTTTTATGAGAATTCACCAGTTAACACTACTATATTTTTAAATCAACTACCATGCTCAGTAGTCAATAACTTCTTGGTTAGAAATGACAGAACTTCTTGGTTCTGTCATTTTACAGAATAATTTAAAGGTAAAAAATTATTGTTCCTTTATGCTTTATATTTTAGAAGATCTGAGAATAACTGGATGTTCACGGCTGACAAAACAAAAACAACAGCCATTTTCTGCCATGAATAGGTACAAAATCTTCATTTCAGTACAGACATTGATGTTAACAGCACTAGATTTTCATTCATCATCTTTGGAAAGTTAAAATAGAAAGAAAAGGGATGGGAGAAAGAATTCTAATTTCAGATTAGAAATTACTTAGTTTCCATAATATGACTGAAAATATCTTTAAATACGGAGGATTTAGGTGTATAATACTATCTATAACTAAACAAATTAAAACATAATATTAGTATTACTATAGCATTAATAACTATGCAATACTTCTTCCTAAGAAAGACTTAAACACATGTCAGTCCCTTTAAAATCTATTGCAATATTGTGCAGTATTAGTTCTATAAATAATACTTTGCTAAATACCTACACTCTTTAGGAGGGAATGATTCACCTACTGTAAATAAAGTTCACTATAAAAGGTAAAGATTTATTTATTAAAAGTTCCAGTCAAATTCATAGTAAAAGTGTATACCATGCCTCCTTCCATTATTGCAGGTTAATAAAGCACATTTTTAATTTAATTACTCAAGGAATATTGTCAGAGGGCTAGGCTGGGTGTAAATAATCAGAATTGCATACTACTGCACTTATTATATTAAAATAATAAAATAGTGAATTAATAGGTGAAAAAATATTTTTTAAAAATCTATTGTTCTGCTCCTATATATCATAATTTTTATTTTCTTATTATTTCATTCAGCTTCAGTTGCATATAGAAATACATGTGTATCACTTCATCCTCTGCTCAACTTGTCACTTTCTTTCATTGCAGGACAAAAAAGACTTCCAGGAACAAATTCTTTTTCCATTTTCTTTATATTTTGTTCTGAGCTTAGATAGGAACAAACAGGCTAAGATTACATCTATGGTAATATGACAGCTATTTTGGGAAGAAAAGCCTTGCCAACATGGAGAAGAATGCATGTTGTGCCAACATGGAGAAAAATGCATGTTGCTGGATGAAAGATAAAGATTTAATACAAAAATGATTTAATCGTTCTTTTTAACCTCCTTTTATTAGTATGATGTTTTTATATTCTTTAGATATTTTTGTTCCTTCATTTTTGACATGTACATAATGTGGCTTGCTTCCATTGTCAAGAATAAGAAGCTGAAGCAGCACCTCTGCTGATGAAAAATTGTTTGATAAATCTTAACAGAGAAAACAAGAAAGCCAGAGGCATCATCTGCAACCAGAAAAGAAACCAGCATTTAACATGAGTGTGTGTCTTTAATAAGCAGTCACTACAGCCCCTTCTCTGGCTAGTAAAAGGTACCCCACCAAAAAAAAAAAAAAGCAAATATTGTCCTGTAGTAGTTAGTCAAAAAAGCATATGTAGATCAAACAACAAAGTGGAAAGGAAAATGGATTAGTATGTATCAGCAAGGAAGAAGCAACTTCTTGCACCAGCTCACGTATTTTAATTGGGCAAGACAATTATACTATTCTGCAGTTCTCTTCCAAATGCTACTTTTGATGTATATCTTCTACCTCCACTGTCTTTTCTGGAAGATGAAAATGTGTATAAAATATGTGAAAGAGATTTCATGAAAGAGAATTTCTGTGTACAGATACAGATAATAGTTTTTAAAACCTGCAGTGACAAAAAGAGGTATTTGGAAGATCAGTATGAGTACATCCAGAAGTAAACAGATTTTAGTCTCAGTAAATACTAAATAACATTTCTTTCTCTTTATGTTTCCATAGATTATGATGAGAACAGTACCTTTATAGTCAATGGCAAATCCTGACATTCCAACAGAAGCATCACTGCGAAAAGCCAGAAACAGACTGTTACCACTGCTCTCTATTCTTTCAGGAGCCTGTGAGCCTTGAAAACTGCCAATTAGAGGACTGTTGGAATCTTCCCCTTCATAAATATGTAGAAAATCATAACTGGGCTCCATATTGAAACTGAAAATAAAGGAAAAAGGTAATTAAGTCTTTGGATTTTCCCATGACTTAAAACACTACTGTGACTGAGGTGTCAATCTTTTGCCTAACACATTTTCTTCTCCAGAAGTAAAAGTCTCTTTAAATATGATCCACAGTGAAAATTTACTGACTTTCAATGATCTTCTTTTTATCACTGACTTGAGCACCTTCAGTTTGCCAAAAGATCTACTATCAGGCCATAATGCAGGTTCTGCCTACAGTCAATGAAAAAGAAGAACATCCTTCGACCTATCGTATACACCCTTCTCAAGATAGAATCTATTACCTACTGCAGAAAGGCTGCCTCTTAATCAGAGACCACAGGAATGATTGAGACCACCAGCTTAAATTAAAAGTCCAGCTTTTAGTTGGCTAAACTGGATATTAATCTACTCACTGCAAATGTAATTTTACTATTTTAGAAACAAGATGCTTTCATATGGAACTTGCCTTTGCTCCTAATTAAATTACACCAGAGAATTAAATGAAATTAACCAGTGAACAAAAGAAACTGCGGAGGTTTTTTTGTTTGGTGGTGCCTGGAAGTTTTTGTGTCTTTTTCTTGTGGTTTGTTTGTTGGAGTTTTTTTTCAAAAAAAGGGTGCAAATATTACACAATAAAATTCTGAATGTGCCACCAACTTTCCTATAAGAATCAGAATTGATCTCCATCCACTGAAGCCAATAGCAAGAAGAATGTTTCCATTCTTAGCTTTAAAATCACACAAAGAATCAGGAAAAAAAAAAAGAAATTTGCATGCATAGATGTAACAAGCAATATGATGAAATAGGCCTGATTAAAATAAAAATTATAAACTGATCACATAAACATGACTATATCCCTGAGATTCTATTTGCATTAAAAATTTATACAAAAATACAGGTTCATGATGGAACACAGAGTAAATAAATTTATCTTAAACTATGAAATAACATTACTAAGACATTTTTTATCTCTTGAATAAGTAGACCATTTTTTTCCTGATCTATGCATGCCAAGCAGTCTACATTTATCCTATATTTGTAGAAACCTTTAAGAACTGAGATGCAGTCAGAGTTTCCACTACAAAGGGAGTTTTGTTGCTCAGTAATATATTCAATACCAAAAATGCCATATAACTATATTATTTTCTTTTACATTATTTGGAACCAATGATATAGCACACATTAGAAATATGCACCAGAACTTAGCCAGTGAATATAATTAGAAGCTTTAAGAAGTGATAAATGATGCCATTGTTAGATGTGACATTTAAAATCCTGTTAAACAGAGGCATTCATCTAGAAATTGTACCTTTTGAATATCAAGGCAATGACAAAGTCAGGGTTTACTTTTATTCTCCAGTCACATTCTTTCCCAGGAGGATAAGGCTGTGGATAGTTAGGTGATAAAATGACTCCTGCTGGGCCTGTCAAGTTTCCTCCACATGCAGCTGTCACAATGTAAAAAGAAATAAGAATATAGTCACATGTTAAATTCACAAGGTTCTATTAGCTGTTAAGTAATAAGAATTTGGAATCTGCATTAGAATTTTTAAAGAAGTACTTTGTTCAGGACATAGTTCAGTGAACTGAATGCTCACTAGAAGTTGGAGTACAGCAGATGCACTCACAGAACATATCTTGGAATTTAGTTTTATTTAAAAGCTCCAAGAAAAATCTGAAGTTGAGAACTGAAGCATGAGCAAGAAAATGCACTTAAAAACCATGTTCCTAATCCAAATGAAAATATTAATTAAGACATTCCTTTTGAGATATTTATGAAGATAAACTTTTTTTCCACTACATTATTTATTTGTTTATTTCTTTTTAATCCAGGTTTTGGGGCTTTTTTGAGGGATTTCCTGTTGTTTTTTTGTTTTTTATGTTGTGGGGGTTTTTAATTTTTATTTCTTTTTTATTTTATTCACAAATACCAGCTCTAGGAGAGATTTCCTTAGGTGTGTACTGATGATTCAGCCTCAGATAACCATGATCAAAGTTATAAAGTACAAATAGTGCAGAAAACAGTAAACAATCAGGAATGGAAGTCACACAGTGTTCAGAGTACCAAGCAGTAGTTATCAAATGTAAATAATTTTTCATTTATAAGACAGCATACTGAAATAAGGACTTTATGGTAATTTAAAAAATTACATATAATGGCTTTACAGAACCTTTAAGGTTTTCAATATTGTCATGTCTACAGAAAGATTAATCGGTTTCCCCTTCAATGTCACCTTGAGTACATGGAAGAATAACAATATGCATCTACTTTCTGCTCAAAGACACTCCCTCTTTCTTCTTTATTTTCTTCTTTCTTTTGTGTTTAGTTTTTTGGGGGGTTTGTTTTGTCTTGTTTGGTTTTGTTGGTTGGTTGGCTGGTTGGGTTTCTTTACTTGACTTGAAAGTAATAGGAAGTGATTACTTCCTAGCATTTTTGAGATACCTGTGAACACGTCAGAGAAAGACAGGGACTGTGTGGGGATTTGCTGGTTTGGAAAGAGCCTCTCAAAAATAACTGGTAGGAAAAAAAAGCTCTATGCTTGTTCAAGTGCAACTAAAACAATTGTTTTGTTTTTGCTTTTTTTTCACTAAAATAAATTCACTAAAAAAATTTTTTTCATTAAAATAAATCTTCATTTAATTATAGTTCAATAGGCAATAATAAAGATTTTGAAAATTACTGTAACTAGGAGGTGATTTTTTTATAGATGTTGATTAATTTTAATCTTAGAAGAGCTAAACTAACAAACAGAACACATTTCAGCAAGATTTCTAAGACTGTGATTTTTAGTCTACTGACCAGAACCCTCAGAGAAATCTTAATGCCATAGAGGACTATGGAACCATGAAATCAAATCTTGTTTCAAAGAAAGATCTTCCACCCTCTCATGGTGTTATAGAACTGTATCACATTACTTTCAACAGCATTGTCACTTGGACCCCCTTATCTGCATCTACATCTCCCAATGGGTATGTTGCTTCAAGAAAAAGTATCTCTAGTTTCCTAGGGATTGCACAGGATGGATATTTAATCTATAGAGAATTCAGAAAATTTTCAGAATATATAAGTAATGTAACACTGTTTATGTAACTGAATTATTATACAGAAGACAATTCCAATGAGAACATCTCAACAAGCAAATTTTTCACCCAAATCACCTCTTCCGTTTAATTAGTCCTATTAGACTTTGTCAGTTTTAAATATGTATGAAGTGTAAAGAATACAGAGATAAAATAACATCCATAAAGAGTTATTCTTGAGACTGAGTCTGACATTAGCCATAAGTATGAAATAACTGGGTTCTGCATAGAGCACCCCTCCATCTTGAGCATCATACAAGAATAAGAAATCTTGTCTGTATTAATCTTAAACAGAAACTAATATTGCCTATTATTACCTATGCATGTAGGAGGATCAGGTTGCCAGAAGAATCTGTTATTCAGCTGCACACATGTAATTTTAGCCTGTCCTTGGAGTTGATAGCCAGGGTCACACTGAAAGGTGGTAGTGTCCCCAGGCTCTCTGCTGTCTCCGTATCTGGTACCATTCTGTGGAGTCCCAGGATCATTACAGGTTGATGCAATGGAAGCTGCAAGAGAATGATATAAAAGCTTTAAGTTATAGATACCAAATATCCATAATTAAAAGCGCAATCTTTTTACATGAGCACTCCAATCAGAGGCAACATTATTTACTCATCAGTTTATACAGGGAGGTATTTTGTTTCTTTATTTTTACAAGAATCATCATACCAAGTTAATGAATCAAAACAGCTGTTAACTCCTTTTCTCAATTTAATGTTCCGGTTATCAAAACTGATTTCTTCATGCACTTTGATGCCTTTTGTGCAAGAGGGTAAATATCACAACATAAAATCATTTTATAGTCTTAACATCCTGCAGCATGCAAATGTTGTGTTGGCTCAGACAGTTGCATAAAATAGTAGTTTTATGTAGCCCTGAAGGTCCAATTTCAGGGTCAATCAACAATTTTCTTAGGGTGTGCTCAAACTGAATCTACAGAAAATATCTTGCCTGTGGTCAGTATCTTGAGTTTGGATATGGATTTTGCTTTATCAAACAAACAAACGAACAAACTAAAAGTTAACTTAAAAAGCAATGTCAAACTGAGCAGAACAGTCTGTATGGCAACCACCCAGAAAATGGATATGCAAATATACATCCACCCTAGATTTGTAGAAGATGAAAGGTCTCTTCTACTGGCTTTAGGTCCTCAGCACCCTGAGTTACAGTAAACACCAGAAAGTCCCATCTCTGGAGTCTGCTGTCCCTACATCAATGAACTGCATTCTGTTTCCTACCACTCTAGGCTGCTCCACCCAAACATGTCTTTTCCAAAGAAATAACCACAGTTGTTAGCAAACAAAAAGTTGTCACAAACTCAGTGTCACGATCATCACTAATGATATTGGTGTCTATCTACAAGTAAGCAGTACTGCTTTCATCGTCTTCAATCAAAACAAGGTGTAACTTCTTGAATCCAGACCAAATACTTATTATAAATCCTGCTACACTACAACCTCCACTCATCTCCAATATGGCAAGTGATTATCCTTGAAAATTGTGAAACACCAATATTAATTTTTTTTCTAATATCATGAAACTATGTCTACTTTCTTGTGTGCCCATGCATCAGAAAATTGATTCATTCTTAAACTGATTCAAAAACATTTCAACTCCACATTAGATGTCTTACTAAGGTATAATTTTGCTCTGATATCTGTAAGACATGATCAGAGCAATGAAGAGCATTTGGAGGAAAACTGATGCATATATGCCATTGTTAAAAATGCTTTTTTACCACATGCTTGCCCAATGAGCTAATGTTATTGCTACTTATCATACTTGGCTGCGCCACTCTCCAGCACTATGGGAAAGCAGTGACTATGTGTTCCTGTATTTTGAGCAGTATATAGTATATATGTGGGTTTTAGCACAGAATTACAAATTACAGGTCAAAAAAGACTAGGAACATAAAATATTATTTCTTCTATTTTTCTAGGGGTCTGGCATTCTTTTCATTTTTTCTGTTTCAACCCCAAGAAAAGTTAATATTTCCAGGCAATTCCAAGCACAAATAGAGGTGTCAGAATGGATTGATAGCAGCCCTGAGGAGAAGAACTTGGGATTGTTGGTTTATGAGAAGCTCAACGCAACCAGTAATGCACATTTGCAGCCCATAAACCTGACTTCATCCTGGACTGCGTCAAAAGAAGAGTGCCCAGCTGGCTAAAGGAGAGATTCTATCCCTATACTCAACTCTCATGAGATCACCTGGAGTACTGTCTCCACTTCTGGAGCCCCCAGCATAAGAAGGATATGGACCTGCTGAAGCAGGTTCAGGGGAGGGCCACAAAGATGATCAGAAGGCTGGAGTAACTTTCCTAGACTCTGGGGAGACTATATAGCTGCCTTACAGTACCTGAACAGGGCCTATGAGAAAGATGGAGAGGGACATTTTACAAAGGAATAGAGCAACCGAACAAGGCATAATGATTTTAGACTGGAAGAGGGTAGGTTTAGGTTAGACAGTAGGAGGAATGTCTTAAGTGTAAGGGTGGTGAAACACAGGAACAGGTTTGCTATGGAAGCTGTGGCTGCCCCCTTCCTGGAAGTATTCAAGGCCAGGTTGGACGGGGCTTTGTCCAACCTGATCTAGTGGGAAGTGTCCCTGCCCATGCCAAGGGAGCTGAAACTAGATGATCTTTAAGCTTCATAGAATCATAGAATCATAGAATTGGCTGGGTTGGAAGGGACCTCAGAGATCATCAAGTCCAACCCTTGATCCACTACCGCTGCAGTTACCAGACCATGGCACTGAGTGCCACATCCAGTCTCTTTTTAAATATCTCCAGGGATGGAGAATCCACCACTTCCCGGGGCAGCCCATTCCAATGCTTGATCACCCTCTTGGTAAAGAAATTCTTTCTAATGTCCAACCTAAACCTCCCCCGGCACAACTTGAGACTGTGCCCTCTTATCTTGCTGAGGGCTGCCTGGGAAAAGAGACCATCCCCCACTTGGCTACAACCTCCTTTCAGGTAGCTTCTTTCCAAGCCAAACTATTCTATAATTCATTAAAATTATTTTGTTAGCTCTCTTCAAATAATACAACCCAAAGTCTTCCATAAGATAAAAGAGCTCCACCACTACCGTAGCTATGCAACTTTTGTGACCACAATGTGCAGGTAATCTATTTTCTGTATTAATAACTGCATCTACTCCTTCTATCCACACCAAAAGAGTATACCATGACAAGAAATAAGCAAAAACAAGTAAACATCTGAGAAACAGAAACAGTTACCCAGTTGTGCAATTGGAAAACAAAACTTTTTTTTTTTCTGTGTTGTAAATTTTGGCAAGTCAGAAAGGTTAAGAAAAGAAAGAGATAAATAAGAAGCAAACATTTTAGATTAGCAAAATGGTTTTAGGTATGTTCTAGCAAATATCTGGTCACTTAGACAAATCACAGAAATTGTAAAATATTCCTATATGAGAATTAATGAGCTATGATAACTAACATACTACAAACACAAGAGTGCTGTTTAATATCTTATTATTCATATTTTTTTGACCTTTTTTGCATTCTGAAATAGAATATTTCGTACCTTGGGATGTTACCTCTATCTCAATGAAGTAAAAGACAGCAAATTTTTTAACAGCAGTGAGATTTTTTCCACCAGATTTTATGAACATCTATCCAAGAATTAAAGTAACAGCTAACAGAATTAATGAGATCTGTGTAATGACTCCCCAGGCACCACTCTGACAATTTACCTGATATCCTGTATTAGTGCAGCTTACTGAATGTATACCAGGACACAGGAGAAGGAAAGCATGGTCATGACCTCAGAGAAGTAATTTGCTATGGGAAAGATAACAGCTCTAAGAATCACTATAGAGCCTATCTGTTAAAGAATCTAAATTCTTTCAAGAATTTGAGCATAAGCCCATCTGTCAGTAATTAATATTTTTTTTAAATCTTTTTTGTATCAATTATATTTTTCTCCAAAAAATCTTTCAATATCTTCTTTCTCTCTTTAAAAGGTTATGCAATATAATATTTCATCAAATAACATTTTTTTCCCATTTTGGCTGTGTCAAGTATGTACCAATTATGGAGGGCTGATGCCTTTTTATATTCATTTCACCGTTAATCTCAATTTCGAGTATACAAAATCTTGTATTTCAAAAACGTAGATATTTAATAAGCACCAGAATGGTTTTTTACACTTTGCTCTTGAAGCTTTAGAAGCTATTTTATGTATTTGAAATTAAAAATCGTTTTATCATGACAAATACACTTGATGCTAATTAAACAAAACACCAGACATTTAAGCATTGATGTGTCATCCAGTTAAATGAACATTCTGACAGACTGTCAACTTGTCTCCTTCCCGAGTTGTTTGACTTCTCCGTATTCCCAAGAGGTTCTGTAACTGCATGAAAATTACAAGTCTACTATTGCTTCATTTGGTACTGTGCAAATATCTAAAGGGTAAAAAGGTTATCTGCAGTGATAAGTAATCCAGACATTAAAAATCACCAGTTCTTCTGTCACTGCTCTTCTTGAATCTCGTTTCTTCTCAGTCCCTCTACTAATATGTATATATGCAATTACTATCTAGTTTACATACTAATTAGAAAGCTCATGTTCATGCTGTGACATACCATTGCTGTGTGCAATTTAAAAAAAAACAAACCCTGATGCATTCAGAATCTTCAAGATGATGACGAAACATACAGGATGTAAAGTAGAGAAAGCAGTAATTACATTTTAGACTCAAGGATGCTAAATCAAAATATGTAAACTTTTTCAGAAATGACTGAGAAAATGCCCTAAATAGCATAACCAGGAGTAGGGATTTGAATTCCATTTGTCTGGAAAAAAATTAAATTTCCATTTCTCAGTTCTTGCATGTACTCTAAGCTACATAATAGTCATTGGGTTATAGGGTAACAGATTTCCCATCTCTGTCTTATCTGCTCAGAGTGAAGCAGGCTTCTGTGTACACATAAGAAAGAACTAGAGATAGGTGCCAGAATAATAAGAGCAGCTGAGAAAACCACAGATTGCTAGGGAGTTTTCAGACCTTCATATGTTTGCAGTCACTGTGTTAAGCCTCTCTGATTTTAGTTCAGTAATCTTCCAGAATTGCATTTTAGATCTTCTTTTGGCCTCCAAATCACATTTCAGAGTTGATTTAAAACTTCACTGAAAATCAATAGGAGACTGTTTTTGAGAGGATGACACACTATATATTTTTGTGTGTCTGTAGCCTTATGAGCAATATGTCAGATTTGTGTCATGTTTATTTTTCACCTGAAGGACACTATAAAGACAACAAAAATTTTTCCTATAAATACATTAGCAGCAAAAGGAGGGCCAAGGAGAATCTCCATCCTATTGGAAGAGGCAGAAACACAGTGACAAAGAACGAGAAAAAGGCTGAGCTACCTGATGTTTTCTGTGCCTAAGTCTTAAGCAGCAAGACCAGTTATTCCCCAGGTACCCAGCTCCATGAGCTGGACAGAAGAAAGGGACAGGGAACAGAATTAAGCCCCCATGATGAAAGGGGAAATGGTTAGTGACCTGCTGCACCACTGAGACACTGCCCAGAGGATATGCAGTGCTTGCAGACTGACAAATGTTTCCAAACATGAAAATGCTCTCTAAATACTGTATCATGTAATATCTGTAAAAGTAAAGATTGAGAACTTTGCAAATCAGCATTAGCCACAGATTTAAATGTCTTGTATTGTCCAAGAATGTAAAGAAAATAGAAGTCCAAACGCTAATGCAGCCTCTTTCATTAAGTCTGAAGTACAAAAGCTCACAAGTATAGAGATAGCCATCAAAGTCATCTACAAGCTTTAATTCTGCTTAGTTCCACAGAAGCCAAATGAAGGACTGCTGTCCTCTATAAGGCTGAGGATACCTTGCCCAAGCTAGGGATTAGATAATGGATACGAGTGCTATGACAGTTTCATGCTAATGTGTTGTTAGCATGCAATGCAAGGTGTATAGCATCACAGAGAGAAAGAGAACAGACTGAACTGTGAAATTATTAGGTCACAGACTTGAAAAAGGAATCTAGAAATCTTGTGTCCTTTTGTGTATTTTGACAAGAAAGGTCTTTTAAATTATTTCATTTTCTTTGAACTCAGTATCTAGTTTGTTACTAAGCCAAATATGTGATTAAGTACATATATACTTATATATAAAAGCATTTTTGTGCTAACCCCCTTTTCTTTATAATCTAATTGTGAATCAAACTGAAACAACTGCATGACAAATGCTGGCAAAGAAGACCCATGGAAATGCTTATACTACTTAAATAGAGTGGCTCAGGCCATCAGGTAAGCAATTAAAAGAGATCTCAGCAACAAAAGAACAATTTACAGTTCAAGATAGGTGACACAATTATTTCAAGAATTACTGGAGAAAAAGAGAAAAACACATTGAAATTGAATTACAAAACTAGACACAATCAGGCATCATTCCTTACAAAGATTTTTCAGATTGAGCCTAGTGTCATTAGGAATGATCAAACACAGAGCCACTGACGCTGAAGGTCTTTTCAAAGGAAATAAAATATCAACAAATGTGTCAACATCAGATACAGTAATTTCCAAATAATTGTTCTAATTAACCAGTTGGTATAAGTTGTTTATTTTATTATCGTAACTGATGACTTGTGTTAACATAAAGATTTTTTCACGCATTTTTAGCCATCATCACTTCTATTCACATTTACTGAAAAAGAAAATTTTAAAATATCAATAACTATAATCACTATGCAAATATAGTTATATATAATATATACCTACATATAATAACTATGCAAGTGCCTCCATTTCAAGTCTTCACTTTTAATAAAATGATTGTCTGAAGTTCTTCTTATAAAACAGAAATTACAAAGAAACTGAGAAAAAAAATCTACTACTTTATTAAACTTTTTGCCAGTTGTTCTTTGCTATGTAGAAAAAGATAAGCAGAGATGGGTATATTCTCGATTAAAGTATATGCTAACAGAATATTATGACTAAGAGAAATTAAAAATACCATATAACCAGAGGCAAGCATAGAAAATAATCATAGATGGGTGTGACTCTAGAAAAGTTGAACATTTTAAAAAATGTTTTTCCTATTATAAGAAGAGTGCAAATAATCCTTTGATGTAGAGGGATCATGTAGATTTGCTTGAGAAACAAATTCTATGAAACCAGCTAGAACTATGAGTGCATCATTTAGGTTAAGAAAAGGATATAGTTATCTTAACTTGCCACACCTGAGAATTTATTTCAAGAAAAAAGGCTAGACTGTAAAAGTCTAACAGTAGAACAGAAGAGTAGAATTTTCAGGTACTGTTAAAATAAGGCTGGGTCTGTAATAATTATGAATAACAACAGACAGTGCTGTCCCTGTCATCTGCCACTTCCATTGTTTTCACTAAATGTTAAGTAAACAAATTATATGGTTTGATATAAACAAGCTCTCAATAAAATAAGCTTAAGGTCAAGAAAAGCTATGGACCATCCACAGCTATGGGATCCAAGTGCTTTCTGAAGTTTGGAGTAGCTGAAGATTAAACTTTCAGAGCAAAACTTGTCTGTTACAACATAGGTGTTTTATAATATTCAAGGTTGCAGAGGACTGGAAGATGTGACCCAGGACTTATATGTGTGTGATCTTCTGGAGAGGCCAGCAGATACCTTGGTGGTCAGGATACCTTACAGCACCTCAAAGGGAACTAGACACCTGTGCCTATACGTTTCCAGTACAGTGTATATAGTGAGATTTAGTGTATATGAGTATAACTAGACCTATAACTGATAAAAAGAAAAAGGCAAGTTCAGATGGAAATTCTTCCCATTTACCTTAGACATTTAGGAAAGAAGCTAGGCTAGAAAACTTTTTTATAGTAAAATTAGGCAGGAAGGGTTTGCTGTCAGGAATTTTTTTTCTTTGGAATAAAGGAGCAAAATACCAAATTTGCCTATACCCTTCTTGTGCTCACTTTTTGCGTTGTAACCAGAAAGAGTTGGTTGAAATCCCTGGCCTGTAATACATAGTTTAAATGTATTTAACCCCCAGAGTAGAGGTCAATTTTGTACAGTGAACTCCATTTTTTTTTCCCTTTTATGCATGATTAAATGGTAATTAAGTTTTAATGAAAAGCATTAGACTGATTACAATTAACATAATCACTCTTGTCAGTTCGTGTCCTCATGCTCTACATGCTGAGCTGAGTGGGCAAGACAAGGCTATTTTAATAGCATTCAACCATTTTTTAAGCTTCATTCATCTATATTTTTCATCAAAAATAACTCTAATTACATTTACAATCATCAGCAAGTAATTTATAGGTGACAGTTTTTGATCTACCTCATACTATGCTTTCATAACACCTCTTTTTTAGACAGATTCAATAAGCTCATTCTAGAGTTGCATGTGTAAGATGTCCAGTTTACTAAAGGTTTTGCAATCCTATGCAATTCTGCACCCAAAGTTTTCTTCTTGGATTGTAATTAATATCTAAATAAAATATACTTATTAATAAATGCAACATCTATAAATCCTTTAAGTGATATAAAGACACAAAACTTGAGCAGTTACCTTTATAGAGTTTGTAAAAAACCATCTACATCTTCTGCATTTACCAGGAAGAAGTCTAAGAAACCCAAGTGTCTTTTATTTTATTAAGTTACAAATCACCAAAGTAGTGAAATTTCAACATTCTGTGCAGCTTTGCTATAAACTGGTCTCCAGTTTGAATACATGGTGAATACTAAAGCATGCAAAGATTCTTACCTACCCATAGATTAATTAGTTTAAATCCTTGACAGATTAAGGCCACAGTGGTCTGCTCATTGCCTACCTAAGCACTGATTTTTAGATGAAATAATTTAACATTTACTTTAATATATTCCTTAGATCATATATTTTTTTATCCTTACAATTTAAAAATTAATAAAACTTTCCAGTTGTCAAGCAGGGTGAAAGAAACGTATACATCACTTTGTCATTACTTGAGCTGAGGCATTCAGTTCTTCACCACTAATTCCAATTAATTCCAGTAAGACACACACTGCAATTGCCAACATGATCACTAAGTGCATCCGTCAGATATTATATTAAGACGACAAAATCACTTCTTCATCCCTAAAGCATTAAATTGTCTCATGCTTACAACAAGTATCACTGAAGGTCAAAGAATGATTTGACAAATCTAACTGGCTGAACATCTTCCTCTTTTAAAAATTTGTGCATTAACTTACATTTCCACATAAAACAATAAAAAATGTATTTACTAACCCTAACATAGTAAAAAAAACAAACCTTTATTTCCACAAATGTAATATTTGACTTTTTTTCCAAACAACATGAAAAGAATCATATTATATAGCACACTGGTCAGAAAAGTTAGAAAAATTTATTCTGCCCCTTGTCTTTAATTTTTCATACTTTCATATTTATATTTATAAATAAAGTAATTTTGCATACTTTCAAATAGGTATCCTAAAATTAATGAGAGAACCTGTGGTTTGAGATTACAGCATGCAGAAAAATCAAGAATATAGAAGTGAGCAGGCAAACAAAAAAATGCATGTTTTAGAGACCAGGAAATGAACCAAGTTTATATCCCTATGCAAATACCAATGACCGAAAGCTTGTTAGTGCCTCTTACTTCTGAATGACAGCACCTACAGAGAAGGTTTATATAATACCCCTACTCCCACACATTTTATTAATTCATAATTTTCCTATGTTCCTGAGCAGAAATACTCTTACATACATTATTTCTAGATATATAAGGATGTGATGATTGAGTCAATGATACAGTATTCCCGCAGTCTTTAAAACTTTAGTCACAGTATCACAGAAAAACTCCACACACTCACACTAATCACTTGTACAATATTCATCACAGCTCTTCTGTGTACATAGTTTTCACTATAGACCTGAGGGAGATTTTGATTAGTTTGATAGTAATTTTTTACTGATATTTCAAAATGGTAAGATATAATATTCTTTAGTTCAATCGTCTTCCCAAGCAGTGGTTAAGGTCATAAAAATGATGCACCAATCTTATGAGAAAGACACCCCAAGGAACATGAAGAATAAACACAAAAGAATATTTTATTAGTTAGCACTGGTGCAAACTTTTTAAACTATCAGTGCAGAAGAAAATTTATGTATGTACAAATATATTAATTGTTAAACAATGCTAAGTAGATAATACTAGTCATGTGGTTACTATTCAAAGCAGGAAATAAGAAAAATTAAACATTCAAAGCAAATTCAGAAATTTGCCCTAGTTGTAGCTATTTTCATAAATGCCTAAAATACTTAAAATATTTTTTTTAAGAAATCTGTAGGATAAGAAGTAATTCATATATATGAGAACACTGTATATAAAGAATGTACAAAATTTTTAGATTTAAAATGAAGAAGTATTTACATACTTGAAAACTGAATGGAGAAACCTGATTTGCTGATGAAGAAGTCACTGTCAAATTGTAATGTTAAGGAGTTGAAAGTGCTGTGAATATCCTCTGGAAGGGCTGAGCCACTCCATTCTTTCAGAAGTATGCTGCTTTCAATAGGCCCATCCCATACCTTCAAGATGTCGTGAGCAACCTCAGTGTCAAAAACAATAAAATGCAGACTGCAAAGAGAAGGTAAAAGCACTGCACATTACTAAACACAACTACACGAACTTCCGAGCAATCGTTCCCAAACTGTATTTAGTTTGAGATGCTGCTTGTATTCCATGGAACGGAAAAAAAGCAGGAGCTACTGGACAGTAGCATACAAAGCACAAGAAACTGTCAGCATGACGTTTTCTTTCCTATACAAGAACAGAAAATGTGTTATCTTGTATTTGCCTTATGTCAAAATTCACAAAATATGAAATAGTATTATGGTAGAATAATTTGTATTTACCTTCAGGAGAAGAGATAGATTTAGATAGGCGTTCAAGATTGATATGTTATTTAGTTGGGATTTGTGCATTGGCTTAAAGTTCTTACTGTTAACATTTCTAACACTGAAGATGTCTAATAGGTGAATATGAAAAGTTATTTTTTGCTCCAAATAGTTGTTTGTTGATGTTTCTTCATGATATTTCTCATTAATCAGAAAGAATTAGTTTGGAAATTGTCATTTACATGCAAATGATGCATTTAAATCACTTACGATGGAATGAATTCATTATTTGGCTTAGTGAAATGGGATTAGTAAAAACAAAAAAAAAACAAAACTAAAAACAACCCTCCAGTGAATAGCCTGCCATTTGCTCATGTTGCTTCACCTGTTTAATTTTAAACAGTAATACTTTTCATTTAAGTGATCAGTTGAAACTATTGTCCCCATTAACTGAATAATGGAACAGCTTATTATTTGCTTTTTGGCTCAAAATAAATAATAGCTAATATTCTGAAGTAACACATTTACTTCTACCCAATCACTGAAGTATAAAAATAATCTCTGTTCCATATAATCAAATATATTAGTAAATTAGGTTATCTACATTGATTAGCAGTTGAATGTTTTTGTTATATTCTTGCTTTCATAGCAACTTCTTTTGGGAGTGTACAAACTTGCTTGAGTATTGAACAGGATTTGCCATTTCAAAGGTCTTGAATCTGTGTGTTACTACATCAAAAAATGAGCTGAAATAAATACTGGTATTTCTCCCATTTGACTGATTTGGTGATACATCAACAGCTCAGTATGACAGTTTTTCTTGTTGGTGTGTGAAACTGATGAGGAAAAACTGTTTTAAAAGTTCTTGTATTACTAATTCCCTTCTGCCTGAGTTCTTGAATCTTTCTATGGTCTTTCCATAAATCATTATAGAAATAAAATTCTAGATACCATCATTCAGTTCTTGGCATGTAGCTTTATTTTGTACTTTAGCTACATACTGTGTTTTCTTAATTTTCTGTATCCTTCTCACTTCCTCCTTTTTCCATTATACTGTTTGCTCTAAGTGGAGAAATCTTCCAGTCATAATCTATTAAGCATCTTCCCAGTCTTGCATGGACTTCTTTTAAAAATCTCATAATTTTTCTCAGATTTTATTATTCACCATGCTTTCTGAGATATTCCTTGTCTTACTATTGAACTAATTGTGGAGAAAAAAATGTATATGTTAATAATTATATGGCAGAAAAGAGCAGGAATGGAAAAGGAAAACTCTTCACAGTTGTATATAAAGCTTTATAGCACTAATCTTTTGTACTGCTGTCAACTGTCAAATCCTCATGAGAACAAAACACTCATGACCAAAAGACTGTTCCTAATAGATACCCTACAAAGTTCAAGATTCAAGATGTCTGGCCACGCTTGGCAGAGTCAAGAACTTCATGGCTACTTGAAGTAAAGTATTTTAAAAATAGCGTTAAATAATTACATTCAATAATTTAATATTCAATAATATATTTTTTAAATTCAATAATAAATTATTAGATTGAATGTGACCGCAAGATACAGAAGAATGGTATTATAATGTCTCGAGGGAAGAATTTTGAAATGACAGCTTGGCAGTTTAGCTTGTTTACAGCTTGAAAAGGGCGTAGCAGTGCACCAGTTTACCCCACTGAAGATTTATAGCCCATGCTATGTAATTCAATAAAAAGGTGCCTCAGTGTCCCCTACACAATTTAGATACCCGATTTCCTAGAGGCATGGCACTTGTAAATGCCAGCAGTGACAAACATCAACTTCATTCATGTAAGGAGTACACTAACAATTGAGTAGAACATTGTGAGAATGTAAAAAAAACTATACAATACTGAAGACAACAATAACTATTGAAATTAAACATGTACCTTATTGTCTTTCCTGGATCTGCTTCAATAATCCAAGTGCAATGAAGATTGTTGTCATATGGTGCTGGGTAACCAGGGGACAAAATGCGCCCTGATGTAGCAGCATGAATTCGACCACCACACTCAGCTACAAAGTAAGGATTACATTTATTTTTAAAAATATTGTAATATTTTGTCCTTTTATTTTCTGTCCATTCCACAACTTTCTGTCTTCTAAAAACATAACAGAATTTCTTAATATCTCTGAAGCAGAGATTCAAACCAGGACATGCACACAAGTTAAAAATACTCATATAATGATCCCTTTTCTAATTTGTTACAAAAGAATACACCATACTTCTGTGATTATGTCATATTACTGAAAAAAGTAATTCAAGAGGAACTCAGACTACAAAAGAATAATTATAGCATCAGTAAGTTAGCAAAAATGCTTCAGAAATATCCCATCCAGTAGGTCTGGATTTTTAAAGTAACACTGAATGCTCAAATTGAGACTTTATACCTTGACTTTAGCAATTAAAATCACTTTCTTTGTTGTTCTCACATCAAAATGCTTTTAGTTTAATGTTTTCAAGCTACTTCTACATAAAATCAAGTTCAATTACATCAAAAAGCAGTTAGGTATTGCCTAGTAGTTCCCTTTAGCATTGGAAAATGTAAATGACATAGGTCCACAAAGTGAGAGTAAATCAGAAAGCTATGATTGTCTATCCATTGTGTATATATATATATTCATTGTCATATCCACTGTCTAATTTAAAACATTTTTATTAACAATCTAAAGTGGAGGGACCAGATACAGTGCTAGGCATCCAGAAACAAATGATCAAGTTGGTTGTTTAGAGCATCATGCTGTTGTCTGGCCAGTATAAAGAAGTACGCTGATGAAACTTCAATTTGGTACCAGTATACAATAAGGTATCACTGAACTGCAAAAGTTCAGTAGCTCTTCAGTTAAGTGATGTACACAAATTCCTACTTCATTTACACTGTTGCCTTAGTAGTAGCGGTATTTAAAACTGATACTGTGAAGAACTCTTCACCACAGCTTTACAGCTGCACAGATAATGAAAGTGCCATAGCAGTTAAATCAAATAATTATCAGCAACACTCCTATCAAATAATAATGCATATAGATGCCACCAAGTCATTCCTGAAAACCAAATTGTTACCAGGAAGGGAAATAACTGTAGAGGAAACAAGGTGACTGATATACTTAGCAATCCTGCTGGTCTGATCACTCAAAACACTACATGCTACTTATAAAACCACAGCAGAAAGCTGCTTTCATTTTTTCAAACTTAACCTTTGCATTGATCTCAGATAACTTGAATACACAAGAAAGTTCAGAATAGAATAATTGCTGCGATAGGTAACTACAAATAAATGACTGATACAGTACTGTATTTACCAAAGAACTCAACTTTGTGAAAATATATTTGCGTTTTTTTCTTAAAACACCAGACTGAAATTTTGCATTGTCATAATCCATATTACCTATGCAAGTAGGCAATGGTTTGTCCCAAACTCTTCTATCCCCACTTAAGCAGGTCATAATACTGCTACCATGCATTGTGTAGCCAGGGTTACAGCTGTATAAAATGACAGTGTCTATAAAATGTCCTTCATCTCGGATCTTGTAGCCATAATTTGGTATGCCAGGATCTTCACACTTCACTAGGTCAAAACCTGAAAAAGGAAATGGGAAAAAAAAAAAAAAAAAGGCAGAGATGTAAAATATCAAACAAAACATATTGACAATGAATCTTAAGGTAAATTATAGTCCAATGATTCAATTAAATTTATCCACAGTAACCAGAGATAAATTATATATGATTTGTGTAAATCAGAAACGGAAACACCAAGACCTAATTACTCATTTGATATTTGATTATTGCATTATTTTTTTGAAGAAAGCAAAATCCCAAGTGTGAACAATTTATTAATTTATGCCACTCCTATTATTTCATTCTTTTTTTATTCAAAGGAAAGAAAGCAGTATTGACCCAGTATTTGGCACTAAAACCTCATCTAATCTCCACGATGAAGACAGCAATCCAAAGTGGTAACTCAGGAAGAAAATGCAAAGATGGTTTCATCCATCCTGGTGTCAAGATATTGTGGCTTCTATTTCTTCTCTACTAAAATTTTCTCCACTCTAGCATTAGTAAGTTGTAAAGGTTCTGTATAAATCTCTCCTTTTGCCTTGAGGTCCAGTTTTTGGAGTGGTTTGAAATTAATCTTTCTCAACTTCATATTCTTTGTGGATTCTTCCTTTATTAATGTTGTGTCCCCAGCCAAAGTAACCAATTCTGACTCTACAAATGGTTACCATTTTTTGGCCTGTATTTTACCTAATAGCTTCAATATTTGGTTCTGAATCAGGCTGCTGGTCTTCCCTTCAGTTTGCTGTTTTCAGGTCATTCTCTGCATGAGGTTGCCCAGAGCTGCTATGGATGCCCCTTCCCTGGAAGTCTTCAAGGCCAGGTTGGATTGGGCTTTAAGGTCTCTTCAAATCCAAACCATTCTATGGTTCTGTGAGGCACTTCACTTATTAGGAGATAATCAGATATCTTTGTGAAAATATAAGTTGCCTGATAGATAATTTGATGGCACTTTAATGATTTGACAGCATGAGTGCAGTATTCTTTCTCTGCTACCTGCTTTTACATACTCCTCCATCTTTTAGTAAGTGCAACACCTGTATTTCACCAGCAGTGGAATATGACTGATAGATGAAACTTCCTCGATTAAAGAATCTGTGTGTGGTGAAATAAATTTGCCATAAGACTGATACATAGTTAGAAAGCAACACAAGAGATTCATTCTCTACTACATTCTACCACAAAAAGAAAGGTTGTCAGGGAGAGGTAGCATCTTTTACAAGAGCAGCAGATGAATTTGGGTGAAATGAAACAAACTTTTAGACCTTCTGGCCTGCTACATAACTGTCTTCACTACAGATCATGGCTGAGATAAAATTGTCACTCTGACTTGCTATAGTTTCAAGTATTCCACTTAGTATCCAGTTTTGCACAAGTGTGTATAAATGCTGCAGTGCTGGAGAAGCTTATTTCTTCTGTTCTGTCCTTTTTACAGTGCTTGTTGTATAGGATGATGTAATGACTACACAAAAACTAGATCTCTTCATTCATCAGAATAAGGTTTTCTGCACAGCTATGATTAGCGTGTTTATCTTTTTACAATCTGTCTGCACATTATACATGGTGGACATAGTATTTCATTTCCTTGTCATCTACAATAAAGAACCCTGAGGACTCCTGCAGCCTCACGGAAGCAAAGAGTTAAAAGAGATCTTGCCACAGGCTTTAGAAGTTTGAGATAAACCTATCATAGTCTGTCTGCACTTTCTCCATTCTTACTTTAAATAGGACTGAGTAGCACAGATCTTATGTTTTTCCTTTAGCTTATTAATAGTTCGCATCATTATTGTAAATTACCTAAACACTGTATTATCCACTAACTAAGATTTTCCACCTCCTTTGCTTTGTTGAACGATACATGTTCTCCAAAGTGAGCTACGGTACTGTTAAAGTCTACTGAAAATAAGATTGCTTTTCTTGATTACATTTGCACTCTGTGGCATCAGTACATGAGCCCCCAATAAAGACCACAGGCTGAAATTCACTTTACTGCTACATTACAACCCTGTAATTGAGTTAAATATAATCTGATACAAATATATGAAATTAATCATTAAATGAAATTAACTTCACTAGCATAAAATCTTATTAGCGCTCTTATAGAAAAAATTTGTTCTAAACCCATTTTTTTTCTGAGGACAAATCAATGAAAAATGTAGATAGAGATTTGGCAGTTAGGAAAAACCAAAACAAAATACAATTGTTGAGCTCTGTTTAACTTTAAAATATCTAACTTTCAAAGTTATTTATTAGCCTTTGGCATTATTTTGACATGGTTTTGAAACTACTTCTGTTATATTGCTAAATATTCAATATGTATGTATTATAACATCCACATTAAAATATATTCGTGTACATTTATAAGGAAATAAAATATTAATAAACAAATAAAGTTTGCCTAGTAACTCTGTAATGTAAAATTCACTTAATATTACAGTAACAATAAATCAGTTCATTACAGTCTCTCTCCTCCACCTCTGACTATTCTAGATCACATGAAATGTCATGATTCTGTTAATTAAACTTTAATATAAGCATCACAAATGTAGATGAAGTGTCTCTAAATCTAGAATACTTTTACAGTTCTTCTTGAGCCATTATTCTCCAACTGTGGAAAAAATTTTTCACCTGTCAATAGCACTATCCCAAGGTGATTTATAGAATATAGAATTCCTTCTATATAGACTTCCCTCCTTCTTCAAGAGTTTCATACTCTACACATACCCGATAAACTATGTTTCTGTATCTGTAAATGACAAAATACCTCTCCACACTATAAGTAGCACAAGCTGGGTAAAAGTCATGCTCAGCATACGTAGCAGCACATACAGGAATTTCTCAGTCAGTCTTTTCTAAACTCAGATCTAATCAAATATTTATATGGGGTAAAGCATAGATAAGCTACACTTAAAGGCAGTAAAGGTAAGGTAACCACTTATTGTCTTGAGTACCAGAATTCAGACACAACATAAAAAAAACTCCACGCAAATCAAAGTATCTAACTGGAAGCAAAAACATAAAATCAAAATTTAAATATCCTTGAGACACTAAACCCTTAAGTATTTGCTGTTTTGTCTAGATTATTACATTTGTTTAGAATATCTTGGAAAACTATTATTTCTTTTTTTTTTCTCTGTTGCTAATTCAGGAAAAGTCCCGTAGAAGTCTCAATTTTAGGGCCATTTTCACTATGTAATGCTGAGAAAAAAACATTAGGTATAAACATTCAGGATGATAAAGAGTATTATTGTGTTTTGTACCTGAAAAACAGAGAACCCCCTGTAAGCACATCCAGGAAACAAATTGCTAGATGTTATGCTAAAATTTAAAAATGCCACTTTGTACACTCCTAGAAAAAAGCAGAAGAATGGCAGTGCATAATTTTGGCCACAAGTTTACTACCCTTTTCCACAAACAAGACTGTCTATTTCTCAGTAGGTCTACAAGTGGGGTATTTCACATACAAGTAGGTGCCCCTTATCGTGCTGCACCTGATGTATAGCAGGACTGTATAGCCTGTGTATTCCCAGGCAAGCTGCCTTTCCAGCTTTTCTTATCCAATTTCATATCACACACAAAAAATAGAACTTTCCATTCCTCTCTCCCCTGGTGCTCTTATATATCTGGTGTTAATTGTCATAAAGAAACACATTATGAAATGTCACTGAAATGCTTCAACAGAACATTGTAGATGCTGTGAAATTCCACGGTGGGAAAATTCATTCATGAGCTCCACAGTTCTTGGATTTACCTGACACTGAAACAGGCCAACAGTCAGAGAAATTCTCAAAATATTCTTACTGCTGAGAAAGTTTATTGCACTAGAAATTGCTTCCAAATACCTTAATCCTTATGTTCATTATAGGATTATCACAACAATGACTGGAAAAAAGCCAGTTCAATTAAAACTCAAACAGACAGAATACATCTTGACGATTGGGTATCATCTCCTTACAATGTAAGCCAATGTGATTTGTTTTGTCACATTTGATATAAATTATCAGTAATGTAGAACTACCAGTTGTCTGGGTAATAATTATTGACATGTCCATAATGTATGTAGACTATTAATTGCAACTTCTTTCAACTTAGCTTAATTTTGATGTGGTTCTATCTTCAATATTAAGCAGTGTAACAGAGTAGAAGTAAATCTGGACAATGAAACAGTGAAGACAAGGACACAATGTCCACACTACATTGAAGTGTTTTTACTTTGAACTAGTTTTTGTGTCCCCCAGTGAGTGGAGTATACTCAGTGCATCCCTGGAATGCACCTTTCAGTTCTGTTCCCTCCAAAACCTGTCTTCAATTTAAATTCAGGTAGAAGCATGTGTTTATTTTGTGACCCCAAGTGAAGTTCTCAGAGATTCTTTACAGAGCAGTGTACAAGAAGCTGATGAAGTTCTGAGATATCTGCAAAAGTTCTTTTCAACTATTTTGAACATAAGAATACAGTTTGTTTGCCATATATAGAGGTGTGTTTATATATAAATATATATATATGTATATGCATGTATGTACATTTACACTGCATCTAGTCCTAAAGTAGCTATACAAAAAATCAGTCATCTAAAATAAGTGATCTCTAAAGGCAGACACAAAAAATTAAGCCCGTGAAAGGTATGCATTACCAGCCTTCAGGGATTTGGTCTCTACTTGGAAAGTCTAAGCTTGTGTTCAGTACTAAGACTTCTATGAAGGGTCATGCTATGGAGGGGTACTTATTCTGAATGTAAAAAAGGCTTTTCAGCTTACACATTAAGCACTAAAGGATTAAAAACAGCCCATGTGACTCCAAGTAGTGTTTAATAATCTTTAATACTTATACTCCTTACAGTACTGTAAGTACAGATTGGGCAGGCCCTGTTCTGTAAAATGGTAATGTTGTCTTTTCACTTCCACTTGCCATGGAAGATGGAGCTCATAAATTATGCATAATATATCCCAAGTTTCTGAAAATTATGTAGTAAAATATTTTGGGGTGACTCCAGAAAGGGAAGGGAAAAATTGACTGTAAAAAAATTTGACTGTGAAATTAGATAGGTTATTATTCTGGGAGATAGACCCATACAAACAAAATATTTAATGAAATAGGTTAAGAAACTGAAGATTGGTTTCATTCTGAACAGAAGAAAGAAAACAGAAGCAAAACCACCAATGCTTTCAAATTCAACTGGAAACCCTAGTAAAGACTTCTATACTGAAAATCTGGAATGCCTTATTCAGGTTTTTCTATGCTTTAAACCTAAAACGAATGAATCCCTTTGATTTTCACAAAAAAGTTGCCCTGAACAATATATCTATTCATAGTTTTGAGAATGTGGCTGAACTATGCAAGTATTCAGTATTTGGGAAATAGAAGGCAGCTCCCTTTCTAGGGAGGAAAGGAGGCACGAGACTAGAATTTATCATGTTAATAAACAGGATATTATAACTCTTGTACATAAATGAACTGAATTAAGATTTCTAACAAATCTTTTTTTTTGGCATGTATTATATTTTTACTTTTCAATTTTGCAGCTTTGACTTTCTATAGAAAAGTTTTTCTAAACAAGCAATCCAGCTTACATCAGTTTGGGGTTAGTCACATAATTGCACTAGTCTTAAAAAGACCTATGAAAAAATATATATGTGCATATATATATATATATATATATATATATATATATAGCTTAGGACATACTAATTTAATGATTTCTGCCTCTTGTTTGTTTTAAGTTAACTTTGTTTTATAATTTTACCTCATTGTCCGAAGGTTTTCTTTGGAACAGATTTTATACACCAATTAGTTTCTGGCAAGAAACTGCAAGAGCTTCTTTTCATTACTGAATTGTACTGCTCAACTAACACTATAGAGCCTGAAGCAAAGCCACTATATTTCTGAATTTGAGTTTGTTTGCGTGCTACAATAATTGTCTGAGTCTGCAGTTTCAGAATACTGCTTTTGCTGACTATCTTTTAACATTTTCAATTACTGCAGAACAGGAAATTAACTAAATGGAATTTCAGTTCAGGATTCTCTTAATTTCCAGGCTTAAACCATTTATATAAATTTAGATTATGCTAATTCATCTACCATACATTTTCACTATGCCTTGAAAGATGTAGGGGTGTAAGAATGTTTATAACGCGGTCTGAGAAATGTATTCCAACATTTATTTTCTTAAAGTGGAAAGTATATCCTGAGACAAAGGAAAAGAACATTGTAAAACTGCTTAGTATGCATGCTAAATATAGTGGAAGAAAAATACAGATAAAAATATAAAAACTATGTAAATAATGACAACAACAACAAACTCTATCCTTGCAAAATATGTTTTGTTTAGAAACAGACAGAATTTGATGCAAGTTCTATGGTTGAGGACAGCTCAAGGGCCTGAATCCTGCCCACTCTTCTGTCACAAAGGAATTCTGCTTTCAGTGAAAGAAATGGTCATAGATTTGGAATTTGCAGAAGTTAACATTAGAGTAAGATCTGAGTCTACAAAACATCCCCTCTCAAAAAGTAGAATTCTTACTAAGACTTTTTCCAGCCCTTATTTCCATCCTAGCACTGAAGTGCAGGTAAATATCTCATTTTGTATCACAGGAAAATGGAGGATACAAATAAAAGACCAGGGTTGAAGAAATAACATGGAACTTCATTTCTAATGAATAGGTGAGTTCAGAAAGTTAAAATGTAGCTACACCATATATGACAAATGTATAAATGGTTTTCAGATTTTATGAGTTCTGCATGTTTCCAAAGCACCAGGGAATCTCTTGTGGGGTCCAACATAGTGCTGAGTGGCCCAGTGCAGCCAGACGTGTTCCTACAGATACTTGTCAGTGTTCTTGGAGCAGATGGACCCTTCCACTGCCTCATTTCAATGGACTCCAAATCTTAATCTGCAGACTGTCTCCTGTTAAATCTTGCACAGCACTAAGGAACAATACAATTGTCACAGAGAGGTAGATAAGCTGCTCCTAAGAAAGTAGACATATAGATAAAGACAGAGACAACTTCACACTATCTCAGTCAGGCAAGTGCCAGCACTAGGAATGTATAATAACCCTCAAGTCTGAGAAGAGTCCAAAGAGAAGTTCTACATAGTGGCAAAGTTCTTTACACATCACAACTCTGGGATATTTTCTGAAGATATATGTGGATGGCATCATAAATATAGAAACCCATCTTCATGCACCATGAAAATAAAAAATGCTTGGTGTTTGGAAAGTTCTAGCTGGTACTGTAAAGTCTTTTTTATTCAGCTGTGGGGGAAGTTTTACTCAGAAACCAAGGATGGACACATATTTGAATTGGAAACACTGACACTTCCTTCTTTGTTGAAGTGGTTATTTTTGAGAAATGAAGATTGGTTTAAATGTTTTACCTTCTTTCTATTAATTTTGGACATGTACCTAAAACAGCAATGTCTTTAAAAGAAAACCACCGACATAGCTACTGGCATAAAGAAATTGTGAAAGTAACTTTTGCATTGTCTAGATACACTAAATAAGACAGGAGTAAAATTACTGTACAAGTAATCCTCAAAACAGTTAAGAGTGATCAAATGGAACTACAGTGTTGTGCTGAGTAATCTGTGGCTTGTCCAACTCCATAGAGATCACAGAATAGTCTGCATTATACCTTACTGAGAGCATCACAGAAAACTTGTATATGACATGTATGATGAAGGGTGGAGGAACTGTTTCCTTTTTTTTCTAATAGCTAAGAAAAGTGAGCCTACTATCAATGAATGAGGATCACACAGTACCAAGGAAACACTTGTGACACAAGTGAGAGTAAGTTCAGTTCTCCACATGCTGAGTGAAAATAGCCATGGTTAAAATTCCTGATGGCAGGACTGCAATAGAGGACTGGTTAGATGCTGCAGGGAGACTGCCTGTTTATTATTCAGAGTCTGTTCTGCATTACTCCTTATTTAAAGTTGCAGTCTGTTACTTTACCAGACAGCTGTGTTTTGCTTTTAGTGCCTGTCACTGTGTGACATCAATAAGATTTCATTTTAATTTGAATGTCAATTTAATGTTAAATACTACTGACATGACAGCACAAAGCACAGCACATTCATACCAGAATGGCCAGACCTTCTAAATGAATAGTGAACAGGAAAGTTAGGCTCAGCTGTGGGAATGCCTATAGCTACAAATTTTCTTCCCCACAAAAGCTACAGGTATCTCAAGAGAAAGGTTCTAAATGTGCAAGGGAAAAAAAATAATACCCCAAATTAACAAACTGAAATTATGAAAGAAGAACTTACATTTTCTCAACAAAAAAGTAACTATTCGATAAGTCAGTTGTGGCTACAATGTCTATAAACTTTTATTTTTACATGCAGATCTCTACTGATGGCCTCTATGCTTAGGGAATTAAAGTAATCCTGAAAGTCCATTTTTGCTCCTTAGATCTTAAAAACACTTCTTATAATGATTAATAGAAAAATATACTATGGAGAGAGGCAAAAAAAAAAAAAAAAAATGCTATTTTTGCAAGCTCCGTTTGAGAAAAATAAAAAATTACATAAAGGATAATCTATACAACTTTGACTTAATTCTCCAGACCAGAGTAATCCACTAACTTCTCATACTGCAAGATACTCTTACAGTGTTGTTATATAAAAGATATTTAAGATGGAACAATGTATTCAAATCTAAGATCATCCTCATATAAAAATTTAGTCCTGTCAAACTTACGTTGTCATTTTCTCAGCACTGAGACATGAATGTTCACACTCATTCCCTATGACACTATGTAGAGGCTCTATAAGTGAAAACTGATACTTACTCTTATTTGACCTAACCCATTTTCACCTTATATTTAAGGAAGTGGCTTTATATAAATGTGCCTGTCAGCAAGAACAGGTAACCCGGGGCAGATTACAAGGAAATTGTTTGTGATACCAGAAACCAGGTTAGAAACCAGATACCAGGTTAGAAAAGCTAAAGCCCAGATGGAGTCAAATCTGGCCAGGGACATTTAAAAAAGCAGAAAAGGATACTACAGATATGTCAGAGAAAAAAATAAAACAAGAGAGGATGTGGGACCTCTTCGGAGGGATACAGGTGACCTGGTTACCAAGGATGCAGAGAAGGCTGAAGTGCTCAATGACTTTGCTTCAATCTTCACTGGTAACCACTTAAGCCACACCACCCAAATCACAGAGGGTAATGGCTGGGTCTGAGAGAGTGAAGAACCAGAGAATAAGTGAAGGTCAGGTATGGGAACACCTAGAGAACCTCAAGGTGCACAAGTCCATGGGACTTGATGAGATACATCCACGGGTCCTGAAGGAGCTGGTGGCTGAAGCTGGTGGGCCACTGGACATCATATTTGAGAAGTCTTGCCAATCTGGAGAAGTCCCCACAGACTGGAAAAGGGGAAACCTAACCCCCATTTTTAGAAAAGAGAAAAAAAAAAAAAAAGTCCAGGGAACTACAGTCTCACCTCTGTGCCAGGTCTATATATAGGGGAGTTCAAGTGTATGAGTCACACAGTTTGCAACATGAAAAATTAATGATGAGATAAAGGCAAGTCAGTCAAATGCATTACAAACAGCTCATTTCACATTGCAGCCTTGAACATCGCTTTTATAATCTGTGCTTTGATGTTTTTTATTTGCACTTGTTTAACATTACTTTTAGAAAATATCTCATGCCTGACCGAGTTGCCTGTCTCATCATTAATTTTTCATTTCTCACATGTGAGTTGCATTTATCTAACCATGAGATAACTGAAAACAGTTGCAGAGTGAGTGAGACAGCTCTGATGGCTGGAGCGCAATGAAGGCATGAGATTAATTAGGTAGCATGTTACAAATTGTGTCTCTCATACACTTGAGCTCCCCTATTCATACACAGTTCCCCTGCAAAAACCTCAGAGCATGGTGAGCAGAGCTGCCTGTGCCCACAGGTTCTGCTCGCAGTGAGGTTCTGTGCACCATGCTGAGTGAGTGCCATGTGCCTGCCAGTTATCCAGGAGGAGAATCAGAAGTGCAGAACTGTCCAGTGGACACTTGTCTGACAGTGAGTTGGTTGTGGCATAAAACTGGTAGTAAACAGTTGCCCTAACACCTTCCTTGAAACCATCTCATAGCTAGAGATCAAAGAATTAAATTACTACAATTTCGTTTCCATTCAGTATTGTTCCTACCCTGGAGAAATTTCCTGTATCGCAGATTTCATTAGAATTTGAATATTTTAGATTTCCTTTTAATATCCACTTATATTCTGATTTCTAAGATGTATACAACCCAGTTAGGTTGTGAGGTTATAGAATTCTTTTTTTTTAATGCATTTTGATATAAGTAAATATAAACGTAATGTAATGAAATGCTGAAACCAGAAAATCGTTTATCTACATTTCTGTTATCATTCATCATTATTTTTTCTTCTGTCATATTTGTAAGTTTAACATTATCCATAGAATTCATAATGTTAAAAAAGATGGAGAGGCAGATGCACAGAATTTTGCATATGATAGTTAGTATTCAATTTAATTCACTACAGCACTCTAATTTTCTCCAGTGATGCCACAGCTTAACATTCTTTTAACTTTGTTCTCATATTTTTTAAGTGTCTGGCATTATATTTCAACCTGAAAAGTGAACAAATAAATAAACTGCAGAATAATCTTTCAAGGAAGCTATTTCCATCTGTATACTACATCTTGGTTAATCCAAATAGACAATTATCATTTTGTGTTTGATGTATTTACCAAATGTAAAATGGATGCATTTGCTTTGTAACTGGAAAGGTACCAAAAACTCCAATCCTACTAAATAATGAATACTACTTTCTGGGACATCTAATATTTCAAATACTGCTAGGATTGGGCTTCTGCAGAAAAAGAACGGGTGTCAGGACTACAACTGATTTTCAAAAGGATTGCACTTTCTGCTTGAATCAATGATGAGAAGCCCCAGACTGAAGTGTTTGGAAATAACACAGAACATGTTATCTTACTAGAGTTAATGGAAATCACCTGGTTAGATGGTCACAATCTCAAAACATACTGTCTTGAATTTGGCTTCCTGAAAATACATGTGAAAAGTAAGGGATTAGACTGTATTTACAAATGAGGTCTGTCTCATGTGAGAGCATGCAGGAGGAAAAGTCATTAAAAAGAAACATTTCAACATGAACTGCTGCAATCTGGTCACATATTAAATGCCAGTTGAGATATTCAAAAACATAAAGGAAAAATGGAAAATGTGAAGACATAGCAAATTGAGTTTTGCATCTGTACACAGTATTGTTAAGATTACTGTTAGGAGACTGTAAAATTCTGTCTACACATTTCAGAAAATATGAAAATACTTTGAAGAAGAGATAGCAGAGTTTCAAAACTAATCGCACAGGAAAAAAGCCTTAAGGCATGCATTATCATATGTTAGCTTACACAGAAAAATCTGGTGTGGGAGAGCAAATCTTACTAGAAATGCAAAGTGAGGCATAACAAAATCAAGTTATTGTATACAAATACTAACCAAAATTCTATTTTAAAATACAATGCTATTTCTAAAGGATTTTAAAGGAAGTGATTCTGATCCCTTGATTCAAGTTCCTTAAAATCAGAGCCCTGAAAGTAAGATTGTTTTAAAAACAAACAAAAAAATTTGTTCCTTTTTCCAAAGGAAAAACATGTACAGTTTCTGTAGGTAAAGCAGAGTAGATTTGCCTCGTGGTTCCTTATGGAGTCTTAAACATAAAATGAAAGGATATACTATTTAGATTTAAGAACACAAAACAAAACAAAGCCAAAAAAAATCCAACAAAACAAAGCCAAAAAAATCCAACAAAACAAAAAAAAACCCCAGCTGAATAAAATCCCTAAATAAAATAAAGAAAAAAACCCAAAAACCAACAAAACCCCCACAACCAAACAGTGCCACCGCTTTAATACATTTCATCCAGCCAGAGAAACTTTCCTTTTCTTTATGGTTCTGTAAGCAAAAAAATGGTAAAGTAGGATGATAAATTTTCAGATTTACCAAGCACAGCAGAAAGAGAAGGGAAAATTTTGCTTGTTCCACAACTGGCTCCAATCCAGGGAAACCAGCAGATGTACTAGAAAGAGCTATGATTCAATTTCTGTGCCACAGTGTGAAGTGGCCCTCTGCTCTGCTTTGCAGGATGCAACAGGAGCCCATGGAAGGCACTGTAAAAGGCAATAAGCTGAGCTGGGGAATAAACTGAACAAAGAGAACTCTGAGAGTCCTTGAAACCTGGAAAAATATAATTTTTTGCACGTTGGAAACAAACTAATTATCCTCAAAGATACTTGACCCTGATCCTGACAAGCAGTCAGGACACATTCAGAGTGTGCACCCTGGCATGCTGCATTTCTTTTATTGTCATTTGTACTTTTTTGAAGCCCCACTTCTAAGTCTTCAAAATAATCATGCTTTCTAAATTTGAAAGGTTACAATTTTGCTTTTAGTTATGTTCTTAAAACACTAACATGTATCCAGCCATGCAGACAAGTAAAGTTCAGTCTGCTAATCACAGTACATTCTAGGAAATTAATGAAATAATCTTCACCAGTCTCTGAAAAATCACTGCAGCTTGAGAAATATACATTTCCCCACAAAATAGCCAATTGAACCATATTTGTGAGCTACTTACTTGTATAAGTGAGCTGAAATCCTTGGTCAGTATCAGATCCATTGGTATTAAACTCTATCCACAAATGGTTAGAAGTGCTATTAAGGATAACTCCCATCATCTCATTTTTGGTGAAGGCTCCCAGAGAACGTGAAGAACTGTCTTTTCCATCATACACCTTTTAGAAACAAAATAAGAGTATGAAACTGGACATAAAAATCTAAATATTTGAAAAGCACTAAATAATCTTTACACAACTGTTCCAAAGTTAGGAATGTATAGCCAATAGTTTCCCCCAAAAAGTGAATGTAATACATTTTTTGAGGTACATACTACTTAGTTATGCAATTCAGTGAATCATAAAGTATCTGTCACCCTTATGGCATTAGTACTTTTTTTTCTTTTCAGTTTTGTGACCTCAAAAAATTCATATTCATGCACCACTCTTTTGAGGTTTCATAAACTCAGATTTCTTTTTCACAATTATTGACAGATGCTTACAAAAGTATAATTTCTGAAATCACTGTTGAAGTAAGGCTGTAAGAGGTGAACTCTGTTCTCTCCTCTCTGGAGGTAATAACAGCAGAACCGGGATAATAAAGTCAATCTGCCATGGTTTTTTATTTCAGACTCTGAGCCTGCAGTAATTTTGCATTTACTATAAGTTTAACAAAGAAGGATAGGTCTTCAAGAAGACACGTGATATTATTTCCAAGCTAAGTGTAGAGATATTCTTGTTAACCAAATTACGTTATTGAAAACTTTCAATGGAGGACAAAATCAACAATATTAACCTCTGTGATTTTTCAAATATTAGAATGAATAAGATATCCTACAAATTGTTTACTAATACATGTCAAGGAAAAAAATCGATGCTAGGGGGTGAAAAAATATTTTTGCAAAATCTTGAAAACAATGAACTGCCAAAATTATCTCCTGTAGGACTTTTTTCTCAAAGTGAATTTAGAAAAAGCTAATTTCCTCTTTAAGTTAAATAAGTCATATGTACTTTGTAATGGAAAAATAGGCAGATAAGAAGTGTGTTGCCTACTTCCAAGACATTTCCCATATTTCATGTGAATACTTTAACAAAGGCAACTAATGAATCTGAACACCAGGTTTCTAGTTTGAAGTAAGAGATTATTTACCCTGATCTCGTATGTCCCAGAGTGACTGTAGATAACTAGGCAAAATCTAAAATTAGGGAAAACATCTTTATCTCTCCTTTCACAGACCTTGTGGTAGAATGAGGATTTATACTTACACCACCCTGAAGCAGGAAGTGACCCATTTAACAATATGGATTGCTACATTTGAGTGCAGTTAGATCCATTAATGAAATTTTGAAATACATTTTTTGAGAGCTTGGGAACTAATTTTACACATTACAACCAACAGTTAAAAGCAGAATCATTTTCTCAGTGGAGAAAATACCAGCACACCATCAATATAAATGAACGTCTTGAAAGTACTTCATTCATCTCAAGTGCCGACCGTAACAAAATAATATACCCAGTGTGCAAAAAATTCTTTTTAGGATAAAAGCATAAATTTAGTTTAATAAGCATTTATAGATAAAAATAATTACTTTCCCTAAAACAAGGTGTTGAAAAAATATTATGCTAGCCATTGATGGAACCATACATTTTGTCTTTATTACTAAGGCAAAAATTGTCTTATATCAGAGCCCATAGATGAGCTATCAGAAGACACAATCCATTGTATTTAAGAATTATGTGAACAGTAACACATACCTAATGTCTGCCACTTGGCAGAAATATGACTTTAGCTTTGCTAAGAGTATCTGGAAAACTGCCTCCAAGCTTCTAACATTGTCCTGGGCCCAAACTACAGATCACTTTCATGGCCCGATTACACTTTATCAGAGTTGGAAATCTATTGTACAAAGCAAATAAGCATTCATTCACCATAAGATTTTTTTTTAAAAGGTAACATTCTGATTACACATATTTTGCAAAAAGCACAGGTATATTTTGCTCAGTTTGAGAGATACTACTTTGAACTGAACAATCTATTTTTATTTGCTGTTAAAAAAAGTTACGTTTTTTTTAAAAAAAATCTATATTAATCTGTACAAAAAACCTCAGAGTTACTTACTACAAATGTCCCTTATACATCCTGTTCCATTAGTCTTCTACCTCAGTGACTACTACAGATACTTATCCTACCTGGGGATCAGCAAGTGAAATAACAGTATCTATCAAGATGAGTCCAGACACAAATGAAAATATTGTTCATGAAATAAAAATGAGCTAAGAGGGATCATGTGAAAGCAGTTGTAAAAAAAAAAAACCCAAACCAACAACAAACAAAACTGTGGCAATGTTTAACTACTGACACTTGTCTAGCTGCTTTTGTCTACCTCCATTTAATATTACACACATAAGTACATGCCTATGCTAGTAATTGGGCTGGTGTTAGTCAAAAAAATGTAAATGCTGAATCTCTGTTGTCAGCACTGGTAACCTGTTTAAACACCTGTTGAAAAAACAAAGCTTTTTCCCTAATAATTCTTGGTTATGATTTGGTAATTAGTATGGATCAAGGATCATTCCCAACAGGCAACTTGGGTGCAACCATTGTGTTCCATTTTATGTAACTACCTCCAGAGTCAGAGAACACATTCAAGGTATTAGTCTAAGCACTACCACTATTAACTCATATACTGTGCATGTTTAACTCATTTAGGAGAACCAATTTGAAATACCATTCACATGCTACAATTACTATTTTCCCTGTCATGAAGAAAAAGGGAAGGTCAAACCAACAAAATACATGAAATTACATACATGGTTTTCCTCTTACCTCTAATACATTCACACTAATTGCATCATAAAGATTTCACCATAAATAGCCACTTCAAAGAATTATGAAATTTCAAGTTGTGGGTAAAACAGGGGGACTGGAAAGCTAAGTGCTAATGAGTGAGAAAAGATAAGCTTCAAAAGAAACAGGTAATCCAAGTATAGCTTTGCTATATGCCTAAAAACAGTGGTACTATTTCTTTACTTGAGTTCAGGTTTCTTTCCTACTAATTCAAGGTCAAACTTGGTCACAGCTATAGAAAATTTTGCCCACAACTTACAGTCATCAACCTACATGTATCCTTCTTGAATGCAGTAGTTTTGACTCCTTCTCATGCACAGGACCCTACTGATGTCAGAAATACCTTTGCAAAGTGTGTTATTCCCTATGTAGCACAGCCTCAATATCCAGCCTCAATATTCCCACCTGTGGCCACTGTAGACCTAGTTGAATACATACAGCTGAAAGTGGTTTATACTTCCAAAGCCAATAAACTGTGCTAAAGTAGGAGTCCAGTCACCAAAACTTCATTGTCTACCCAGTATTGTCAGTATTCACTTGGCACACATTTAAGGAAGACTTACTAACACACTCACAAATCTTTCCTGGGAAAGCATTAACCCAGGAGCTACATAAGTCAAGGAGTGTTTCTGAGATATGGTTTAAGTGTGTCACCTTGTGAGTTAAACAAAGAGTTTAACACTATGGGAATAGTCAAACTGCAGCAGCTGGCCTTGGGGGCAGTGTGGAAGGATCACAACATTGTTTGGAACACAGGGATAAAACTAGGCAGAGCATTCAGGGACGACCCCTTTTACCTAAACATTTGTGAGGAACTAAAAGGGAAGTGCTTGCTCTACTGCTGGGATTAAAATAATGCAGGCAAGAGAAGATTAATGAGGCAAAATGCTCAAGCAACAGTGTTAATGTATCTGCATCTGCTGTAGGAAAGTAAAAACAGACACTCTCCTGAAAGACATGAAAATGCAGGCTAAATTTTCTAAATTCCAGTTTCTCAACCTCATGGCAAAAATATGTTACAACTAAGCTTTCCAATTTTCTTTTATTTCAGAGTTCTTAATAGCATCAAATCATCCCAAAGGGAAATGCTTTTGAAATACTGCTACCATGGTGTAAGAGAGAATTCCTGCATAGTCAGCAGTGTCCCACACAGGGCAGGTCTAGCCCCCTGTCACAGAGGCTGCCTCTGCAGCCCCCACTGCCAGTGTCTGGGCACCTCAATGAAAAGTCATATATGTGCATAAAAAGATGAAGATATTCAGGTGGGAAAATGTCCTGTATTTCAGATCAAGCTTTATAAATATTCTTAAGCCTTAGTGCATCCCTCATAAGCTGCCTGCAACCCATTTTTTGGGCTGTCTTCTGTGCAAACACAAGCTAGAAGCCTGCTGTTACTAGCATATTTTGCTCATATTTAAATTACATATGAAAGAAAGCAAACTTCAGAAGTCCACAGCACTGTCAAAGCTGTGGGAAAGGTAAGCCTTTGGAGAGTGTCTTAATTTCCCAATTGCTCAGATGGTACATCTGGTCAGAAAATGTAATAAATAAAATAAAATATCATGTTGCCTGAGAATGAACTCATCTTTCTTGAAGAAAAATTATGTGCTGTAGTACCTAAGACACTCCCCTTTTCCCTGATAAGGGGAAAAGGCTAGGCCCTAAAAAGGCTAACTTATCTGAAAAAAATGGAAAAATGTAAAAGTAATGCAACAGTGACCTGTGATAAATTATTGAATAAGACAGATGTATGACACTTTATGAAGGAAAAGGTGACACTCCACATGTGTAACGAAACTGACAACTAGTCTTAAAGGTGATGTAGCTGTGAACTATGAGAGTTTGTAGAGGACCGAAGAGGGTTAAAAACAAAATATAGGACACTATTTTGCCTGTGTATATAGTACTGCCTTGTAGTAACAATTTCTTGAGTCTTCTGTATAGTTCTGGTCTGTGCATGGGCAGAGTTGATCTGTAAAGAGTTCCACAGACAAAGGCAATGATTAAAGAGCATCTGCCTCAGAAGTGAAAGACTGGACAGAGGAAGGCTGAGCAGTGAAATGATTAAGGATCAAAAAATCACGAAAGCATTGAGAACATGAATGCAAAACTTTTCATTAAATTCTGCATTGTCAGAGCAAAGTACTTAATGAACCTTGATGTTTCGTTAATCAAATTAAGATATTGATTTCAAATTGATGGAAGAAACACACTACTCTTTACACACTACATGGTGAATGTCCAATACTTCCTGTCACAGAACAGGCACCTAGTAGTATCAACAAATTTAAAGGGCTACCAAAATTCAAAGACAAAAGGTCTGCAGCAGATGGAAGAGACAACAGTGTGGTCTAATTTAATCCAACAGCTGTGGATGTTGGAGGAGATGGAGCTCAGTAGCTAAGATTGCATATTTTACCTTAATAAAACCACCAACTACAATTATCAGAGAAAGCATTCTGAGCTCGACAGACCACTTGGTTCAACTCAACAAGATAACTCATGTTTCTAAGATAACTTGCATTGGTTGGGAAAAAAAATTCTTTATGCCAACTTCCTATACTTGGCTGCTGGAACATTCTCTGCTTTCAGATAGCAGGTTTTAAATCATCGCAAAGTGTCTTTTTAGTGATAATCAGTCAGCATAATCTTACAATGCATGGCAAGAGTGGAAAGAAAATTTCTCCCAGTCTAGAAGAATATCTCTTGTACATTAAATAAAGAAATCAGAAGCTGCATGGACAAGTTTATAAAACCTGAATACAAGAGATACTTTAGCCACAAATATAACCAAAGCTAGGGCACAAATCCAAACCTTAATATTCAGATGTAGAATCCATTCAACCGCCAGTAATTCTTCAGTCAAAATTTTGGCCTGCTCCTTTTGGCAGACTTCCAGACAATGCCTAGATAAGTACTGGGGCTGGATCAAGGGCTGATTCCTGGGGAAATACGTACAAGGACATCCTGGCATAGGAGTGCAAAAGGAAATTGACTTTATTTTTTTAAAAATGCAGATTATGGAGAGGCTATGTGTCACAGTTTAGGCTCAGTAGATAACAACCAGGCCTCTGCTGACTCACCTCACTGTGGAATGGGGAGGAGAGATTCCACCTAAAGGATTAATCAAGACAAAGACAGAGAGGTTTTCACTTTCCAATTATTGTAATGGGCAAAAAGCTGACAGACTCAACTTGTGATGGAAAAAAACTAATTTAGTCTCCAAGGAGAAAGAGAAAACATGACTGGATTTTAATACCATCCCCAACTACCACCCCTCCTTTCTTCCTGGGTCCAGATCACTCCTGTTTTCACATCAGCAACACAGGGGGATAGGGAGTGGGACTTTAGGGTCAGTTCACCACACATTGTATCTGCCACTCCTTCCTCAGAGGGAGGACTCCTCACAGGCTTCCCCCACTACAATGCAGGCCTCGCGAGAGAAGGTCCATCACAAACCCCTCCAACATGAGTCCTCCACTTGAGGTGCAGTCCTTGAGGAACAGACTGCTCCAGTATTAGTACCAGCTCCAGGGAACAGTCACCCTCCCTAGCACAGGGTCCTCTGGCTGCAGGTCCACTTTTGCCCCTCTCCATAATCCTACACAGGTTGCAGCTCCATGTCTGCCCACCTCTGACACTCCCCCAGGGGAGCTTCCAGCAGCTTCTCACAGGAACCACCCCTGTGGCCTCCACACCTGCTTTCAAAACACCACCTCACTAACCCAAGTAGCTATGGGGGAAGAGAGTTTAATTGCATAAATGGAAGTTGTGCCATGCCCGTTGCCTCAAAACCAGAGAACGGGCCTTGCAATGCAGACAGCACAATTTTGGTTTTGCTTCCTTTGGATCCTCAGGAGTATTGTGCCCACAGATTTATGAAAGAAGAAAGTATTTAACAGATTTTACAGAACAGCTTTCTCTCAATCAAAGTTTTCTTAGTGAGTATCTTAGTAGAGAGCTTTTTCAGTGAGTATCTCTATGCTTGACATTATGAAATATTCTGAAGGATAACTGAACTTCCTGAATGCTTAAGGTTTTCAAAGGTGTTTTTGGATTTTTTTTTTGGTTTTTTGGGGTAGTTTATTACATGGTATGTACAAAGTTTCTTGGAGACATGTACCATATCCAAGCAGCTCAGTGGGCAGTTCTTCCTTGTCTGCTGCATCTGTTAAGAGCAAAAACATTTTTGGGGATCTGAACTCTCAGATCATAGAAGATGGGAGCAAAGAGCAACACAGACCACATATTTTGCCCACTTATTCAATTCTGTTTTTTCTAAAGGGAAAACCACAGGCCAAGGTCTTGCAGTGCTTCATACATGGTGGCCAAGCAAACTCAGAGATGTTTATTATCAAGGATTTTGTGGATGAAGATAAAGACCATGACATTCTTTTGACTATAACTTTCTAACAGTATTGTAAGGTCTTAAAGTTTTGCTTATTTCATGGTCTAATCCAGTCTGCATTTCCTAAAATGAAAATGTATAACAATAAGGATACGAATGTTTATACTAATAAAGACAGCGCAACACTTAAAGGAAAGTATTTTTTTTTCTTCATCATATCTCTAAATGCCTTGTATGAATTCAACTTGGACTGTCACTTATTTACATCAGGAGTCTCTTAAGATGACAAAGGCAATAAAACTTTGGACACCAAAATTTGATCCATAACAATGATATCTTTAAACTTTTGAGAAACATTCAGTGTAGAAAAAAAAAAAAAAAAGTAAAAACAAATTAGAAATGTAGACAGCAATTTCTAGCATGTTAAATGGGCTTCTGGGAGATCCCTAGAGAGCAAATTCTGACTATTTGGTGATTTGAAGTACCAATTAACTTTGCAAATTTTGAGACATAAATTTGAAAGCGTAATTTAATGTTTGCTCAACACTTCAGATGAATGTAATGATTTTCAGTATATACAAGAATGGAGAGGCTCTTATTAAGAAAAGATAGATTATGGTCATGCAGAAGAAAACTACATTACATGTTCAAAATCTGTATATATTTTGGCAGTGCTTCAAAGCCTACCTACAATATAAAAGAATGAAAACTATCTTCTGTAATTACAGTGGTCAATATTATAATGCTATATGTCAGCCAGCTTCTTTCTATCAAATCAACAAATTAATTCATTTGAAAGAAAATAAAACATTTCTGTGCAAGATAAAGAAAAAAGAAATTTAAAATGTACCAAAATTAAAACCTGTCCTTTGGTAAGTAATCACCATGACACACAAATGTTACTGCAAACTGAAAAGACACTTTAGTATTCAAAATTCAAGTTCAAAATTTAGATTTTCTTTTTAGATTTTAACCCACTGTAAATACCCTAATATATTTCTATAACTGTAATCAAACTTGTAATGTTGCCTATAATTTCTTTGAATCTAATACAAAATAATTGAATCTAGTATTATAACCACACAGAATTTATTCATTTTGTGTGAGAAAGTGAAATAAAAATAATTGCTGTTAAAAACATAGTTTTTAATGCAATATGAATATTGAGCATAGTAGAAATTGAATTATTTTTTACCTTAAGAATATCTCCTTCACGCAGCTGAAAGCTCCTTGCTCTAAGATGAATCCCTTTTCCAGCTTCTGTTTCAATTTTATAGATACATTCATGATTGTTGTCATAATTAGATGGAAAATTTGGAGATAGTAATGTTCCTTCATTTCCAGAGACAGTTGCTCCACATTCAGCTACAGAAAACAGACAAATAAAAATAAAAAAGGAAAAAAAAAAACCAAACCAAACAAACAAAAATAAAAAACACAAACAAAACAAAAACAATAAAAAAGTGAATTATCCATTTCAAGAAAATATGGGTTACTTGCAGTAATATTAGACACTACAAAAACTGTGAACATTCTATCTAGGAAAAATATGTTTCTGTCTGATTTCACCTGTAGGACAAATGCCTAGAAAATCTACCAGTGTTGCAATCTCCTGCATTGCACTGGTTATGTTCATTATGTGCACTTAGGTGCTTTTATCTAATTCACTTCACCTCCAGTCTATCCCTTGCTCTTTCCATCAGACTGACCTAAGGTTCAGATTACCCATATTCCATAAAACTGCTTGTTTTGTCGAAATATACTTCTTGTGGTAACATTTCAAATATGTGGAATATTGATTCCACTTACTTCCTTGTTTGGATTTACAAAAAAGTATTAGAAAAAACAGAAAATAAGATGTTGAGATAAAAGAATCTGGCAATAAATCAAGAGTACTCAAACATTTTTTTTCTCCATCAGATACAAAACCAAAAACTAAAAAAGCACACAGCATTTACTGACATTAGTAAGGGACAAGTAGACAGCTCCATTTTTTTCTCTCTTTAAAAAGTAGACAAGTCTTTTTCACAGACCTCTGTACTGGGAACTTACGGACACCTTCAGCATTAGACATTTTGTCATTCATCTCCAGAAAGGAAAGTAATAATATATAGGAAAAGTGGCCTGTTACAGCCCACAGGATTAGTTTGAATTCTGAATAAGGACTAATGAAGATATTCCAAATGTGCAATAAAAGCTTTGGTGCATAAATAAAACCAACCATAGAGAATAGAAAATAATATTGGTGTGGTGTTCAAACAGAATTCAAAATGCTTTAAAATGGCCTAACATATCTTATAAAACCCCACATTAATCTTAGCATATTCACATCAATCTACAATTTGGTGGATGTGATTGATATTTATATCTCTTTGTTCAGTCTAATGATAAAATATACTGTGTTAGATACAGATTTTTATGTAAACACCATTCAGACTTCATTCAGAGTCTGGTAAAACAGCACTTAATATAATAACGCATTAATGTTACATTGTAAATCAACAGTTATTTTTTACCAGCGATGTAATAGGTAAAAAAGACCTTATTTTTTCTATAAATGTTAAAAAGAATTTTAGGGTTCACAGAACACTGAAATATTCCTTTTTGGAAGGGTGTGGGGATTTCAATTTTAGGTAAAACTGAATGTAGTTTAAGCAGTATATATGTAAAGAATAATTTTGAAAACGCAGCATAAAGATAGACCAGAAACATATATCAGAAAATAATTAATTAAAACACAATTAGGGAAAATGTATGTTTCATGTGTATATACAAATTATCTAAAATTTCCATATTTACATTTCCAAGGTCTTGACAGAAGTCATCACATATATGTGCTCCTTGCTTTTGAAAAGCCTAAAATGAGTGAAACTTTCTGTATTTTAAACTTCCTCTCTTCAATAAAAACTAAGAAAAAGAGAGGAAAGCAGGGACAGAAGGGGAGAAGGAGATGAAAGGTGGGAAGAAAGGAAATTAAGAATGAAGTAGTCATAGTCTTATTTATAGCCTTATTTCTACTCTACTTTTGGAATGTCCCTAGTAAAAGTGAGGAAGGAAAGTATCAGTCAGGTGGTTCAGGATTTTAAAGTAGAGCTTTATGTTCTCTCCTTCCTTGGTTTACCTAGCCCTGCATAACTTAGAGCCGCATAATATTTAATAGGCAGAAGAGCGTTGAGGAATAAGAACCCCTGCCACCAAATGACAGACAGCCAAACACTTTGTTGGGGCATGTGGTATTTCTAAGAAACAAACATGTTTAAAGTAAATTTACTTTGTTTAAATGTTTCAAAGAACTGTAGAAGAATAAAAACAATAACTAGATTAGGTTTTTTATTATACTTTACTAAATGATCTTTCAAATAGGTGATACATATTACATACGGTTACATATACATATCTACTTGAGTGTAGATGTTCATATGTAGCTATTTCTGCCTTTGAATTTTTAGAAATGAGGTGGATCTAATTGAGTTCAAAAAACTTTGTTATTATGACAAATTGTTGATCGTGTCCTCTGACTGGTCAAATTTCTTAGCTCATCTCCTGCTATTCAAAAAAATCCCTGATACAGCTACCCCTTGTCAATTTCCCTTCCTCAATAGAAAAATGGTATAATCATAATAGAACAATTTTACTGAACCATAGAATTGTTTGGGTTGGAAGGGACCCTGAAGATCATCTAGTTCCAACCTCTTTGCAACGAGCAGGGACACTTCCACTATTCCAGTTTGCTCTACATCCCATCTAGTCTGGCCTTCAACTCTTCCTGGGAGTCCACATCCACAACCTGTTCCAGTGTCTCACCACTCTCATGGTAAAGAACTTCTTCCTCATGTCTAACCTAAATCTACCCTCTTCCAGTTTAAGGCTATTACACCTTGTCCTATTTCTATATGTAAGAAGTCCCTTTCCAGTTTTGTTTTTTTTTGTTGGTTTTTTTTACCCCCTTCAGGTACTGGAAGGATGCTATCAGGTCTTCATGAAGCCTTCTCTTTTCCAGGCTGAACAGCCCCAACTCTCTAATAAAACACAACACAGTTGAGGTTAATGTTTCCTTGCTACTTTTCACTAATGTTAGTTTATTAAGCTAAGGCCATAGTATAGAATTATTTTGTTAGGAAAGACTGTCAATATCATCAGTTCCAACCATTAGCCTAGCACATTGCCAAGTCCACCACTAAGACATGTCCCTCAACACCACATCTACACATCTTTTAAACACCTCCTGGAATGGTCACTCCACCACTTCCCTGGGAGCCTCTACCTTTTAAATGATTTCTTCTAATCATAGAATCATAGAATAGGCTGGGTTGGAAGGGACCTCACAGATCATCGAGTCCAACCCTTGAACAACTACCGCCACAGTCACTAGACTATGGCACTGAGTGCCATATCGAATCGCTTTTTAAATGTCTCCAGGGACGACGAGTCCACCACCTCCCCAGGCAGCCCATTCCAATGTCTGATCACCCTTTCCGTGAAAAAATTCTTTCTAATATCCAATCTGAACTTCCCCCGGCACAATTTAAGACCATGCCCTCTTGTCTTACTGAGAGTTGCCTGGGAAAAGAGACCAAAATATATCCCATATATATAATAATAATATATAATATATAATAATATAATAATAATATAAAAATAATAATATATAATATATAATAATATCCCATATATAATAATATCCCACCTAAAATTCTTCTGGCACAACTTGAGGCAATTTTCAGTTCTTCTGTCACTTGTTACTTTGGAGAAGAGGCCAATACCCACCTCACTATTCAGTTTGCTCTCCCAGTTTCTTGGCATAGAGATGGAGGTGACTGTTTTTCAAAGAAACTTTGGCACCATCCATGGAAAGATTTCTTTATCTCCAGGCCATTATAGCTTTTGGAGATCTGGTGTCCTAGCACCTGTAATTTCTTTCATTTGTCATCAGTGCCCAGATATAAAAGGACTTTATGGCCTAAGGACTTCATCTGAGTATTTTCTGACCATTCTTGCACACCACAATCCAGGACTGCATGAACTCCCTACATATAATGAGGGACTAGAAACTCAGAATAACCATACTGAGTATCGTCTTGTTAGCAGAAAAAGCTCATGCAGTCACAGGCACCTCTCCCTTTCAAGACCCTAATATTTTTCTCAGCAATATAGGAAATGTCATGTTTTTTTCTTTAAAAATATCTACAGCAGCTGACACCGCTGCTGCTTTTTAATACAGTAATTAATACATGCAGCCAGAATGTGTGACACCTAAATTCAATTCACTTTACCTCTGGAGATTTAAATGTGCATTCCCTATGACTTCTGCTTCACATAAAGGGATTAGAAAATCAGTTAGTCACAAAGTGAGCAAATGTTGGCTAACCTCTTTAGCATAATGTGTAGAGCATTTAACACGGGAGAAGGAACACTTCAAGGAACTTTACACATTAAACGGCTGGGAAATAAAATTCTGAACTAATCCATGAATCAATATTCACTGTTGCCATATCAGTACTGAGCTACTAGACTGGAAAAATATATTCATGTTCACTTCCATTTTTATTGCTTCCAATTAATCTTTACCTCTTTATGCAAAATGAAACAATAGCCTTAAGTCACATTGGCAAGATCATTCTGCTAGGAGGCATCAGACACAGTTTAAAATTCTTTTACAGAAACAAAGGAAATGAAGCCACATATCTCATTCTCAAGTTCAAGCTATGAAGTTTTACATACAGAAGTGATACGGCTCATCCACATATGGTAAGAGAAAAATAAAACACTGCCAATCACCCTTGAAAGATGTTATGCAACATTCCTTATCTAGCACATGTGCTGTGTAACTACTACTTTAGTACCTCAAGTTGAGTGGACAAAGGTTATGATCCTGAAAGGACTTTGTAGTTTTTGGCTGCAGAGGACTTCTTTTTATTTTCAAGCCACCATTTTACTGCAATGCCTTCCAGATTTCTTCTGAGTCCAAGACCTGCTCTCATCCTGGGAGAATGATTTGCCTCCCTAGTCCAGATAGATGAGAAAAAAATTCCCTTGCCACCTTCATGAGAAAAAAATACATCTGCTTGTATTTAAATTTATTTCATAAAATTCACTGAATATTAACCATACCGACCCACCTTCCAATAAAATCAACACTATCACCGTACTGGTATCTGCAAGTCTTCAAATTATGCAAACATTGACAGGTACAGAATTTGCTATAGGAAAGAATTCTTACTTGATCTTTAAGTAATTACTGTTGGTATTCTATGTCTACATAGTTAAAGACACAGCCTTGTCTTTGAAAAATCAATGTGAATTTAAGTGAACCCGTATACTATAACATACCCAGTGAACATGCTCTGTGTAAATAGTATTTTCAGGATTAGCCCCTGTAGCCTTTATAGAAAAGGGCTGTATTTCATAACGCTTTTTGTCAAGTTATGTGATGTTGGATTACTATAATACTGTTAACTTAGGTACAATTTAAGAACTTTAAATCTGTAGATGATACACTACATGATATAATACAAAGAAATTGGTGTAAAAAGATTTAATATTTAAATATGTGTTATGATGTAATAC